>NC_045550.1:24782278-25982278 GCF_009769535.1 Thamnophis elegans
GGCATCCCTTGTGACAAAGGATGAATCATCCTTCACACAGTGAAAGGCTATTTATAAACTTAGTGCATAAAGTTATAAAACCATGTCTTTTGGATAATAAAAGTGAAGCTGGGCAACCAATTTGGGATGGAAACTTCTCCAAATTTCTCTAGAGGGGAGAGAAATTTTCCAGCAATTCCTCAAGGATAAGAATCCCCACTAGTGAAAACAGTATCATCACTACTAATCAAAGAAACAAACAAGCAATAACAACAGTTTGTAGTTCAAACATGGTTCCAGTATGGGCAATTACAGGCTAGGTGGAAAATAGATCAAAAATTGGTTTTATTCAAGTTGAGGATAATCTGTTTAAACAAATAAGAGATCAAAGCTTAATGCATATAAAGAGGATATATAATGTATTAATACAGATGGATTTGGAAACAGAATTAGTTAAAGATTGTATGATAAAGTGGGCTCAAAACATTGAAGAACCAATAATGCTGGATACATGGGAAAGAATCTGGGTAAGAAATGTGAAATTTACACAAGCTCAAAACCTGAGAGAAAATTTTTATAAGATGTTCTATAGATGGCATTTAGATCCTAAAAAGCTGGCTTCTATGTATCCGAACTTACAGCCTAAATGTTGGAGATGTGGCTCTCTTGATGCTACATATTTTCATATATGGTGGACCTGCCAAAAGGTTAAGGCATTTTGGATAAAAATATGGTGGATTATGCAAAATATCTTAAAAGAAGGATAAAGTTTACTCCTCAGCTATTCTTACTAGGTATATGTACTGACTTTACAGTGGTAGAGACTAACTTGATTCTGCATCTAATAACGGCAGCAAGACTGTTGGTGGCGCAATACTGGAAGAAGTAAGACTTGCCTACAACTCAAGAATGGACATTGAAAGTTACAAACTTAGCCGAGATGGCTAAAATATCGGCATATCTTAAAGATCACTCAAATGAGAGATATAAACAAGACTGGAAAAAATGGATTGACTATATACAAAATAAATACGGAACCAAGAAATTCCAGTTAGCCTATGCTTAAGATCAGAAATGATTTAAATTGTTTAAAGTTGGTTCAGCAAGAAGAAGCTAAGGTCAATGTAGAATGTTATTAATTTCTTTATTTCTTTTTTTTCTCAATAGATTTTAGACTGTGTTTGTTAGAAATCCATACCGTGTACGGGTTCTGGGAAGTCGGGGGGGGGAGGAGGAGGGGGGTTGGGGGAGAGGGTGGAGGGAGGGAGGGGTATATATTAGGCTAGACAAGAATTTGGTGGTAAACTAGAATTATTTTGACATACAAAAAAATTGTACTTCGATGTCTTACTGATTGAGGAATGATGAAATGTTTGCCTTAAAAGAAATAAAACTTTTGAAAAAGTAAAAAAAAAAGAATAAATAAAGAGAAAAAGATAAAAAAGTAATAATAATAATAAAAAACAGCAACATGGACACATGGGAGAATTTCCCTCACAATGTAGGGATGTAGGGAATTTGGGTTGTAGAGAAGGTGTGAAAAACCAGGGCAACTGCAAGCCAATCGAAAGAAAACAATACAACCTTAATGGAGCTCCTCAGACATGGGTAGTCAGATGTTATTCTATAGGACTCAAACCCTCTGTCAGGAACTGAACTCACAGATCTTCACACAGATAATTATATACAATTATACAGTGCATTAACTTCAGAAACTATCCAGGTTTTAGTGCTTGGTGGATAAAGGAAGGCATACACGAAAAGATGGTCAGAATGGTTTAGACAGCCCAACTGCCCTTAAGCTCTTAGACTAGAGAGAGCAGCTACTACATTACATCATGCCCATGTGTATGGGCTTTTAATGGACTTCCCCCCCCTCACAGTGTATATCCCATCCCATGTGATATTTTTCAATTACATTGACTATTGGAAAGCGCAATGTAACCAGTTTCTTCCTGATTGGGACTCTGTGGACCTGGACAATTTCTAAAACAACTTAAAAGTCTATGCATTTAGGGAGAAAGTTTGAACCCCATAGAACAGTCTTTCTCAACCTTGGCAACTTGAAGATGTCCGGACTTCAACTCCCAGAATTCCCCAGCCAGCGAATGCGAATGCTGGCTGGGGAATTCTGGGAGTTGAAGTCCGGACATCTTCAAGTTGCCAAGGTTGAGAAACACTGCCATAGAACAACATCTAGCTACCCATATCTGAGGAGTCCTAGTCAGACAATGCCTCCTGGTAATCAGCATAACCAAAAATACCACACAGGGTATACAAGAAATGTCCCTCTTCTTCAAGAAGTGGTATTGTATATGGGGGCATGGCATTGTATAATATCAGCATCTCCCTGCCATGACAGCTTAAGGGAAAATGTATTGTGTATTGTGTACAGTAAACCATTCTGATAAAGCTTGGACAGTTGAGATGATTAGCTGGGAGTTAATTGGCTCAACTCCTGCTCCAGAGGAAATGCTGTGATAATTTCACTGTGCTGCCCCTAGGCCTATGGAGCAGGCAGCTTCTTATCAAAAGGAACTCCTGCCTTGCCTTCTCTTGCATCCTGGGGCGTCCCCTCCCTCTATCAGCCAAAATGTTAGGGCCCCTCGGTGCTCTCAATATGCCATCCTTGTGTTCTTTGCTTTTTTATCTTCTTCCCTAAGGATAGCAGGCAAGATGAGATGAATATGGAGAATGGGGTAGGATGCTGGCCACCACTGCTCTGCTCTGCAGAAAAGTAGCTTAATAGTGCGCCACAGAGAATATTTATATGATGTTGTGGAAATAAGATGGAATTAATAGGATGAAGCCAACAGGGCAAACTTCTCACATAGAAAGAACTTCGGGCAACGACAGTAAACCACAAACACCATTGCTAAATTCACATGGAGATTGTGCCTGAATAAATTAAAAGGAGATGGAGTCATAGTTTTACAGTATAGGAGGAAATATATTCATGACTTTAGTTGGAATAGAAAAGGATGGTTCAGAGATGGAGATGTTTTTAATAAAGGGCGGATGACTCATAAGAATTGGAGGGGGGATTACATATAAAGGAGCATCTATTTAGAATTCAAATTATCCTTCCTGCTATAACAGCAAGCTAGTATGTTGTGTTCATGTAAATCTAACCCGAGTTAAACATACATTAAGTGGAGAGCCTCAATTAGAGATCTGATATTCAGCAAAGCTCATCAGGCTAAGCAGTGAGAGCTTCATCAAGTGAAGCTCAGGGTCCCTACTCCCAGTGAACATTTGAACTATTGTACCATCCCAGTGAACAATCTGCAACATTTTCTTATCCAACAAGTAGAAACCAGGCTTCTAGTTGTTGGAATTGCAGCTTGTATATATAATTACATCAGAACATCTGACATAGTTCCTGGGATTGAGAAGAAATATAAAGAGGGTTTTCCATAGCTGTAGTGCATATGAAATAGATGTGCACCCTTCCTGTGGTACCATTAAATTGTTTCAACTGCTACCCTCAAAACGATGCTATAGAGCACTGAACACCAAGACAAATAGACACAAGAACAGTTTTTTCCCCTAACACCATCACTCTGCTAAGCAAATAATTCTCTCACCACTGTCAAACTATTCACTAAGGTTGCTTTACTATTATTAGTCTTTGTTCCTATTCCTTTGTTCATTGTTCCTATCACCCATCTCCTCCCACTTATGACTGCAGGACTGTAACTTTGTTGCTTGTATCCTTACAATTTATATTGATATTGATTGTTTCCTGATTGCTTATTTGTACCCTATGACTATCATTAAGTATGATTCTTGATGAATATATCTTGTCTTTTTATGTACACTGAGACCATATGCACCAAAGACAAATTCCTTGTGTCTCCAACACATTTGGCCAAAAAAGAATTCTATTCTATTCTATTCTATCCTATCCTATCCTATCCTATCCTATCCTATCCTATCCTATCCTATCCTATCCTATCCTATCCTATCCCCACTGGGTATATGGAATTAAAATTATGCTGGGCATTCTGATCACAAATTTTTAGTCTAAACTATATAATTCTGTTCTAGAATAGTTTGATATTTCATTTATTTAAAGGATTTGTATAGCTATTCATCTTAAAACACAACTCTGGGTAGCTCACAGCAAGAATAAAACCACAAAACCATAAAGCTAAAACGAAAAGTCCAGTCCTTTAGTCATCTTCCTGGGATGTACCAACAACCAGCCACAGACATCATTATTGGGTCTCTCTCTCTCTCTCTCCCTCCCTCCCTCCCTCCCTCCCTCCCTCCCTCCCTCCCTCCCTCTCTCTCTCTCTCTCTCTCTCTCTCTCTCTCTCACACACACACACACACACACACACACACACACACACACACCACATTCTATCTCTTCCCTTCCCCATAAAATTTACAGTCTTGGAGGAGCATATGCAAGTTGGGCCACAAAGGCATTTCTTTTTCTGCAAAATCATTCAGGGCTTCTTAAGGATTTCTTGAAACCTGGATCAGGAGACTAGGAAGAGAGCAGGAGGGGAATTATCCAATGGGAGGAAGTGGTTGCTCCTGTTCAGACTGAATACTTTTCAAGCTGTTGCAAGAATATCTCTTTTCAGACAGACTTTCCTTAAATTGGCAGGATCAAACCAAAATAAGCACAGGTCAGGAGCAGCATAAATAGGAAATGGGGATATGCCACTAGATGCATTCCTGAACTTAGTTTACCTGGTATTAATAGGTCAATGGCCTAGTGGTGACTGGAATGTCCCAGTGTCATTTTCTAATGATCTGAGAGCCAGATGCTTTCAGATTCAGAGTCCCTTCCATTTCTCTAAGTACAATGAAACAATAACTTATCAAGACAAAATTCCTCCACCAAGAGATATTTGAGTTTTAGAAAATAAGAAATAGCAAACAACTAAATTGAGGCTTCCTTTGAACTCCAGGCCCAGGCTGAATGGATCTCCTTGCTCAAGCTTCTGGATTGGCTAACGCAGTGGTTCCCAAACTTGGCAACTTTAAGACTTGTGGAATTCTGGGAGTTGAAGTCCACAAGTCTTAAAGTTGCCAAGTTTGGGAACCACTGGGCTAACGCATCACAAGCTCAAAGTTCAATGTGAGCAGAGAAAGGTGTATTTCTGCAAACCTTGGAAAACTATCACTTTGCACGCAGAGCAGTGGATAGGTGACAAACTTCTAAAAAGCCTAAAGTTCATTTTGATTCCCCAAATAAGCTAGGGGAATAAAGTATGCTAGTTTTTTTTAAAAAAAAAATACCCTACTTCTATACTTCTTTTAGGTTTTAGAATGTGGCAGTGTGATTTTGGTCTCCTGGCAAGATTTCATTTTATTCTCTTTTAATCTGCATAATTGATTAAATTTAGTCTAATGGTGTGTCATATATATGGCCATTACTTCAGAAACTGATTCTGACTTTGAAGAAAATGCTCCAGCAGAACTTGTGAAGTGTTAACTTCAGGAGACAGAAAATCAAGAGTGACATGAAGTCATCAAAACCAGACACCACCTGGACAATTGGAACAGTCAAATCAGGATGACATAAGGCAAGGGTGTCAAACTCACATCATCATGGTGTCATCATGTGACATATCCTGACTTTTCCCCCTTTGCTAAACCAGGCTGCAAGTTTGACAGCCCTGACATAAGGCCTCATAGCCACCACATCCAGCAAGTAGAGTGCAGAGCAAAGATGTTTTATGAGACTTCTTGCCAAGTAAGAGAGTAAATCTCTTGATTAGCAATAACTGGCTGCAGCCTGATTTAAAACCCAGGTTGGTTTTTTTTTCTAGAAACAATCATTTGATCTCCAGCTCCTATGTGACAATGTGTGTGGACTCTGCCTGTGAAATTTTGGCCTTTGGGCTGGCTGACAACCCTGACCTGACTCTTGGAAGCTTGGATTAATTTTGGACTATTCCTTTGCATGCTTCTCTTTAAAAAAAACCTAATCATTCAGGCAAGCATCTGTCAGAGACTCTGTTTTTGTTTGCATGCTTTGACTGTTATTATCTCTCTGACCTTGAGTAACTGTGAACTACCATAGGAACAGTCAATATTTGAAATCAGACAGGTTCAACACTGGAATTGTTATAGCCAAAAGGATACTCTATACCTTGTTAATTATGTTATAAATATTAAATGCATATTAAAATGGAGGTCTCAGAACTGCTTGCAATCCACTTTAAGGCACTTTCATCATTAATCTGTTAATGAACAGCTATAGAGAACAAGACTTAGACTATGGTATATACCTTTCTAAAAAGAAGATTTCCTTATCCTTCTCACCATTTTTATCAGCTTTTAATTATGCCAGTAGACAATTTTCAGTCAGGATTTTAAAGAATATTTTAGTTTGCTGATATTATATATAGTTATGTGGATGAGAGGAAATTTACCTAGTATAAAGAGTAAGTAAAATGTTAAACTCTCCCCTTAAAATGTAACAGACCCAAGCCAGATTCCTTGTGATTGTTATTTTTAAACTGGAAATATCTGCACAGTAATCTATTTGTGCATAGTATATAAAATCTCCTTTGGCTTTAACTGTCATTGTGGAATTCATTAGAGGTGTGTAGCTTCAAGGATTTTATGAGGTGAAATGCAGAGGACAATTTGCTGTCAAGGCACTGGATTTCAGGAGGCAATATCCTGAAATGAACCATATTTTTCATGGAATTTTAGCAGCAATTCAGCCTCAGATACAGCTTTAGACACAGAAACCCAACAGCTGAAAGGTTCAGGAAAGAACACAGGAAAACTAGAGGCAGAAGAAAGTATATACATGTTGCATCCTACTACATTACTGCAATAGTGGTGAATATCAGTAGCTCGGGTTAGGATGATGATAAAGACCCATCAAAAGACTCATCACAAGACTCACTGATGACTTACAACAGATCCATCACAAGACCCACACTTGACACAACCACACCTGAAGATGTTACCTAGCCTGGTAACAAAATGTTCAGAAATCAACCTACAAGCTTGGAGAACAAAACTTCACCCTCCTGGCAACAGGTCCTGAGTCACAAACTGGAAGCATGGACACTTCATTCACTAATGTGTGTGACAGCCATATTTGACAAGAGGCCATAAACTGTTCTCAGGTGTTGCCAAGGTGCCAGCTACTCTCTACGGTGTCCCTTTTGATCATTCAGCTGTTCACAAGCCATTTAGTCCCCTGGTCCCATTTCTTCTTTGAAATTTTGAGTGACTTCTTAGCAACATTTTCTTTCTTTTTACTATCTAGGAGTGGGAATTATAACATCCTGCATTAACCCTTTGCTGGGAGGCCCTGTCTGCATGCTTTTCCGCTTCTTTCTGAGTTAATTACAGTCTTTCAGAATTCCCAGGGCCATAAGGTTTGCTTTTACAGCCAGCTAATTAAATAACTGGGGAAGTGTGAGACCATAAGCACTTCATTAGCTGGAGTTAATCACATTATTTAGTAAGCCAGGAAGCAGAAATGACTGGAGTGCCAAGAGGGTACTAGAGCATCCAGGTCAAAAGGAGATAACAGTCCAAGATGATGAAGAGAAGGTGAGGAGGAGCTGACTCGCCCTTTTGTATCCCAACCTAGTATTTTTTTTAAAAAAATGGGACTTATTACATTATATGTTGTGCCTTTGGAATCTTTTCTAGCAGGAATCCCTCCTCCTTTTAGATGATCCCCAAGATAGCAACAGGGAAGAACAGCATTCTGGCAATAGCTGGATTTATAAGCCCAGACATGGTAGTCCCATCTCCTGCATTCCTGCCACTTCTTTCCCAAACAACTCACCATGAAGCTAGTGAACCTCTGGGGCACTGAGACTTAGATATCAACCTAAGTGCCTAAGGAGATACATTATCTGATAGGCTGTGGCGGTTATTAGATGAGCCAGACCGGGACCATGGAGTCAATGATAATATGCTGATGATGATTGGGGTTGGCACTTCATCTAATACAGAAATCCAGGCAAAATCATTTAATCATATGGCAAAGTATGTGTGTTTAAGTTCAATGGCCTCCATTTTGTATGTGTGCGGACATGTGTGTGAAAAGTCAAGATGGAGATTGTAGAAGTGAAAGCCCTTTGAGTTCTGCAGTTCAAATTTACACAGATGCCGCAGATACTTGTAGTTGGGCAAATTAATTTATTTGGGGAACATTTAAAACCTGAGGATATCCCCTTTGAAGTCCACTGACACCCAAGAACCTTTCTGGATGACTTTAGCCAAGTTCATTCTTCCCAGCCCAGTCTACCTCACAGTATTGTAATAACGAGGAAATACGAGAGAGGGGGGGGGAGCAGAGGGAGAGCAGAGGGAGGGGGAGGAAGAGAGGGGGAGGGAGGGAGGGGTAAAGACACACAGGAATGGAGAAGGAGAGGGAAGGGAGGGAGGGGGAGGGATGGAGACAGAGGGATGGAGAGGGAGAGGGAGAGAGACGGAGAGCAGGGGGAGGGGGAGGGCGGGGTAGAGACACAGGGATGGAGAGGGAGAGGGAAGGGAGGGAGGGAGGGATGGAGACAGAGGGACGGAGGGAGAGGGAGAGAAAGGGAGAAGAAGGTATACTACCTAGGGCTCCTAATGGAAACCAACCAACAAGCAAACAAACAAACATGTTCACCATTAACAGAATCTTCCATCTGAAACACAGACGCAAATACCCCAGTAGCAGTTCAGCTACTATAAATGGAGAACAGGTCAGGACCAGCATTTTCTCCAAACAGGGGACTACCTTAGAAGAAGGCAGTGAGGGGGAAAGCAGACCCAGTATTCAGGAATCAGCATTACAATACAAAAGGAAGCTTTCTGAGTAGGAGAATGGAGGGTTAGGCAGTTGCTAGGCTACACGTACTGTTATCAAGCTAGTGCTGCAAAGCAACTTCATTGTACAGAGTAGCAACCCCCAGGAAAACAGCCAGGATGGATGCTCTGCCTTGCTGTCTGGGGCAGGCAGGAGAGAAGAGTATCCGGTCTTAGCAAAGCCCTCGACCCTGCAGCTGCCCCATTTAGGCTGTGGGAATAAGTGGTAGCGCTGGTCACAAGGCCACTTCACAGGGCATTCAGCATTTCCCCATCCCCAAGAAGAGCACAGCACTTATCCTGCTAAGATAGGGAGATGTTCCTTGTGCATGATTTAACACAAATCCTTTCAGATGAAAAAAAAAAGTAGCACATTTATGGCAAGTACAATATGGGCATGTGTGAAAAGCCAATTGATTTCTTGTGGAAAGAACTGGCTCTGGCTACAACCTAAGAAATGTGACTTTAAGATGTGGTTCAGTCCTAAGGTCTTGGAGAGGACATCGCAGGAGAGAAAGCTGGCTATATGACTTGGTTTGCAGCCTTGGTTAACATTGCTGAGCTCCCTAGTCTTTTGCTCCTTTCCTATTAATAGGAGCCCTAGCAGTGCACTGGTTAGAATGCAGTATTGCAGGCTCACTCTGCCCACAGCCAGGAGTTTGATCCTGACCAGCTCAAGGTTAACTCAGCCTTCCATCCTTCTGAGGTTAGTAAAATGAGGACCCAGGTTGTTGGGGGAAATACGCTAATACGTTGAAATTGTAAACTGTCCAGAGAGTGCTGTAAAAGCACAGTGAGGCAGTATTAGGGATGGGTTCTGGCAGGTATTACTGCTGGTTCACTCATGGTTGCTCTGCACATGCGTGCACAATTCAATAAAAATTGTTCTGTGCCTGTGCAGAAGCCAAAAACAAGATGGCGGCCCCTAAGGCGGCACCGGGAGAATTGGTTCGGGCAGGCCTGGGTTGCTGCCAGTTCCAGTGACCCAGGCCACCAAATCACTACCGGTTCAGCCGAACCAGACCGAACCGGTAAGAACCCACCACTGGGCAGTATACTAGTCTAAATGCTGTTGCTATATATTTTGAGGCAAGGAAAAGCAGGGTTTTCCCCAGTAGAAATCCAAAGCTCTGCCTAACCAAACAAGCAAGCAAATAAGCATGTTTACCATTAACAAAACCCTCCAGTTGAAACATGGATCCATACACCCTTGTAGCAGTTCAGGTGCTACAAATGGCGTACAGGTCAGGCCCGACATTTGCTATAAAGAGGGAACTACTTTGGAAGAAAGCAGTGAGGAGGATAAGCCTTGGGATTCAGAAAAAAAACATCCACAAGAAAAAGCCTGCAGGTAAAAAACTAATCAAAGCTGTAGAGCTTTGCTGACCTTTTTAGTTATATAACAAACTAGCTCTGAACCACATTAACAAATTGAGAGGAGAGCAAAGAGATCCTCCGGCTTATCACGGGGCTTAAGCAGCAACAGAGGAAGAAGAGCTCATAACCAACCAGCAATAGAATACATGCTGGAAAGAAGCTGGGCTCATTCAACATTCAAGTATTAAGTGAAATAGGTAATATGCCTGTGGCTTTTCACATTTTTCCCCCATACTCAAGCACTTTCTCTGCAGAAAATAAAGAACATGTGACAGATCCACAGAGACCATGGATTTAGCATGTGAGGAATAACCTACCTCTGCAAATAACATCACATCTCTATCCATCACATCTCACCTCTAGCAATGCAGCTGGGTGGGGTGCAAATTCTTAAACCTGCTACTTCCTTGGTGCCATTACAAGTGGGAAAACTCTGCCCTGAATCTTTGCTTCTGGAGCCGAAGGTGCTCCTAAGCATCTCCATCTCTTTGCCTTCAGAGTGGCCTAGCAGGGTTCTCCTTATGACTAGAATCCACTCACTGGACAATGTTATGAAGATGCACAAAGCATCTTGTTTTACTACAGAAACAGAGGAAGCCACCTCTCGCTTTTGAAATAACCTTTGAACTGGCCCTTGGCTGGGTTGCCTTCTGCTGGAGGGCATTCCTTCCATTCCTTTATGTTCTCAGCTGACAGTCAAAACTGAAGCATTACAATTTTCAAGAAGATTTCACATCTTCATTGCTGCAGAGTATTGGGGCCATTCTCCAGGCAATTCATACTTTCATCATTGGAACTCATGACGTTTGGAATTCATTGACGTTTCGTTGGGGGGGGGGAAATGAAAGTGTGAGCATATCTGGCTTGAATATCAAATGAACCCAGCTTCTTTCCAGCAACTTCTGAGAGGTTGCAGGGTGGCCTAGCTGAACAGGGCAGGGAGGAAGACCAGTTTCTGGATTAGCAGGTGAAATCTAGGATTGTAAAATTTCCCGGATTACAGCTTTACAGGGACCTCCAAAGTTACTGGCTTTTGAGAAAGACTCTGACAATATAATGTGAAAACAGAAGTCTAGAAAAGAGCCACATGATTATCCATATGAAGGTTACTTTATTTAATCCAGCTAAGAGACAAACTATGGTGCTGAACAAATGATAGTTGGGAAATAACTTGCTGGGGGGAGTTGTGGACTTCAAATTGGCTTGGGGTAAGAGATTTAAAAATCAAAATGTAGCAGCAGATTGAGGTTTGGTTTAGCAATCTACTTATGAAAGACCAGGACTCGAGACCACGAAGGTGCGAGAGAAACAGCTTTAATGATGCATCGAGTTCAGTGTGTTCACACATCAAAATCTGAACTGCCTGGGCTCTGCCCAGGATGCTACTTTTATGCCGTGTTCCACACTGTGCATTCTCAAGGCGTTTCCATACACGAGACAAACATGACATTTCGAAAAGGAGAAGTTCATTTTGGAATGTTACAAACAGAGAAGTACATAGGAAAAATACAAAAAGAGAAGTTCTTATAATGTCTTAAGCTATCGGCCATTTCACCTCTGTTCTATCTTACACCCACGCCTGGCTTCCTGTGCCCCTCCTTTACTCCTCCGTAATATTTGTAAGACTTATGAGGAAGTTAGGAGTCAAAGTGGACTAGAGTGAAATGTCAAGCTAATATAAATTTATAAGGTCCATTCTATTAAGACCACCTAACCTGGCCAGCCACTGGTGAGTTCACCTGTGCACCCCCTCCTGCCTCAGATCCATACATTAGTTGGACATTAGGAAGAAGTTAGGCTAGCTTTCATTGCCCTCCCTACTTTTTGCATTATTTGTCCTCTTTGCATGAGGTGAAGAACAGCTATTCTGAAATATTTGCTGTATGCCCATCAAACAACCAGTAACAGTTGCTAACGACAGTTGTGTATATAATTATGTGGGACACACAATATTGACACAGTGAAGTAAGTGAAGCTGTAGATGGAAAGGTAAATAACCTGGTTTAAGGAAGCAGCCTCAGATTTCTTCTCTGTTTATTCCTTGCTTTCTCCCTTTTTCAACATTTATTTCTCTTGTGCTAAATTTTACATTGTAAATTCCTTCAGGCGGATTTGGAAAACCAAATGACTGCTTTTGATACGATATTAATAAGGACATATTAAGATTATGACTGAAAGGAAAAAATCCTCATATTATGGTAAATGTTTTTTTTTTAATAGTACATGCTCAGTCAGCTAAAAAAAAGGGTTGAAGTGCATTTCTTGCAATGATTTAATGGAAAATAGTTATAATAATTGTCTATGGAAGCAATCTAATTTCTCCTTTGGTTATTGGCAATGATGCCACATTAAATAGGATGCAGTGGCCTAAATAGTAAGAATACAAATGCTCTCGAATTGTTAGGTTCCTATCCAATGCATACACTTTAGAGACTCTTTAAAGGATGTGGCCAGGATTTGCACATAAGATTCGCAAAAGAGACTCAGAGGAATTCATAGCTTTTCAAAAGGAGGCTAAAGAATTGTCTTCAGCTTTATTGTAGCTCTGGAATCCATCTCTTATTGCATAATTCCCAGGAAGGCAGTAAGAGTAAATCCAGTCAGAAATACAGTATTGCTCAGAAGAACACCAGTTGGTTGCCAGAAAGCAATATCACCAAAGGCCTCCTCATGAGAAAAGAGTTAAACGTCTTCTGAGAATGAAAGAGAGACATCATTCACAGTGACCAAATGAAGATCAGGAAGCCCTGACAATGGGGTGGGGATATATAAAGCCAACACCCTACACTGAGGTTTGGCTCTATTAAGGCCCATTGTTTGCCTGTTTTTGAGCTTCAGCACTCTTCCTGTGTCCTGGGTGTAGCTCCAGGTTTCCAAAGCTCAATTTTAGTCCTAATTTCCACATTAGGTATGGTCCTGAACATGCATACATATATTTCAGAGCCAGATATTGGCTAAAATAAAATTATAAAAATTTAGATGCTACCAAATCCTTTGATGGTGTTCAAAAAATGGGATGGGCCAGTTCCTTGGCACCTGGCAGATGGCACAATCTTTTTGCTTATGTATTTTCAGTTCATTACTTCTGCTGGGTCAACAAATTTATAGACAGACGTCAGTCCTAGATACTCTGGAAACTGCTGCTTCTCTACCATACTATGCTACAAACACTCACTCTTTCCAATGTCCAGTTGTTTCTGTACTTGAGTCATTCCAGCTTTTAACTCAAATAGGTCTGTTGCATCCCTTTTGCTGGAAAATAAAATTCTACCTTCAAGTAATCAATGCCAAAAACAGATCTGCACTAGAAAACTAAATTGGATTGAGAAAAAATACTTCTATTCATCTTTTTGTTCATCCAATTTTAGCAAGTTTCTCAGCCAAAACATCCCTCATATTCCCTTTGTTGGATTTGATTACTGCATGAGTTCACTCCCAAAGGTGTTTTTTTCAAAAGGGAACTGGATTCAGTTCTGAATGAACTAAAGAAGCTTCTTGGATGAGAAGTGAAACATCTTCAAGGAAAACAATGTCCAATTGTCTTTTGAAAAAGCACCTTTGGGACAAGCATGACCTGATGACTGAGAATCTCCATAGACATGCATGTTTTGGCAACTTGTTTAAATGAGATATAAAGAGCAACATCCTTGAAGACCTAAGTGAAATAAATTGTTATCCTTAAATTGTCCAAAAAACAGTATCTGACAAGACAAATCATTCAGGCCTAACAATTTGAGCAATCTGGATTGTCACATGCACTCAATTTCTCGGTCTCAGCCATCGATTTCCAAATAAATGGATGAATTCTGTTTCCCAAGAACCTTTAACCAATGCTAACTACAACCATTCCACAGTTTCCTCCTGCTATTCTCTCTGTAGCCTAACTTCAAGGACATGATCACTTTCAAATGTTGTGAAAGGAAAAGTACAGAGAGTGGATTCTTAGGATTATAAGAAGCTCCAATTTTATTTTTGCATTTTTTTCTATTCTTATAATGGTCTCTTTCCAGCATTAGAAAAAAATATATCCTAAAGCTTTCCAGGATAGAAGTGGGTTAGCAATGAATGAGCCAGCTGCCTTCAATTTTGAGGCTCTGCATACTGTGCCATTCTAGTAAGTTGACTTATTGGCCAAAAGTTGGTATAGGGTTGGAGAAGTCTGCCCTAATAGTAGTACAACCTCCATAGGCAATATATTTATTAGACCAATAGATGTTTTGCAGAGAAATTATAAAGTTTTTTTTTAGTTTCCAAGAACACATCAAGCAAGATAGTTTGAAATCAAGGGACAGAAAATGTAAGACATGGACTGCAGATCTTTGAGCCAATTCTGTACAGTTATATTCTGAAATGGCATGAGGGATGGTCTCCAGACATTCAAACTGGGTCTGATCGATTACACGTGGTGCTGTATGTCACTGGACCCTCCCCCAAAATTTGCTAGAAAAAAGAATCAATTCCTTATTTTGAACAATATAAATTATAGCTCATAGGCTAGGCTAAATACTAATTTTGAATAATATTAAAATGCAAACTCCCATTTTTCAGATTCAAGGAGACAGAAATTAGAAGTTATGCTACCAAAAAAGTATCAAATATCTTCTCAAAGAGCCAATTTTCACCTCTGAAGCTATATCTTTCCAATGAGCCCGTGCTGATTTTGGACATTTATATGCAACCCTAACATGATTCATTACTTTTATTATGAATGTTTTGGCCAATTGTCTTGAGCATCAATTTGTCATTGTTGCATATGGATGCTTTGGCTACAAAGAGAATCTAGACCCACTGAATTCTCACCACAAATTTAGCAAATGGTAGGAGGAGGATGCTGTTCAGCAGTCAAGTTGGCTTCCATTTCATTTATCCTCAAAACAACTCAATAAAATAAAGTAGATTGGGTTGAATTAAGAAAACTATTTGTTCAATACTGTGAGCATTATCATAGTACAGATTTCCTATGTTTGATCCAAGGTGGGCAGCCCAGACCACAGAAAAATGCAGGGATAGAGAAGGCTAATTGATCATTCAAGGTATGAGCCCTAGATCTATATTATGGTACATATATTTCTAGGATGTCTTTATTTGATGATCAGGCATAAATTATAGAAAAGAAAGAGGAAACAAAAGAAAATGTATTTTGTTGTCTTAAAGCAGGTGAGTACTTACTATGAAGAAATAAAAAAAAGAAACAAAGGACTTTAAAATTTTGCTTTCACTAGTAGAGAAAATATGTTTCACTAACATATTTTCGAACTGACAGACACTTGGTAATGCACTTGCAAAAAAGCTCTCTGCTTCCTCCATTCTATATATACCAAACTATCATTTTAAAGTAAGATGAAAATTGATCCTAAACAGATCGTATAGCAACAGTGATGTCTCAGTTAAATTTTTAATGCTGTTTAATTGGACATAAATTTATAAAATAAAAAATATTTTTAAAAAAGTTAATGTCTGAAGTATTGTGATTGAACATTATAAATCTCTTGCAAAAGAATAAAATGAGGTGGCTAGAAAGAACTAGTTTGTAAAGATAATTAATTCAGGAATGTATATGAGTTGTTGAATTTTTGATGTGTGTTCATAAAAAAAGAACTGGCATGAGTTTAGCTTAAGTTCTCTTTATATGGTCAATGTAAATTCAATAATTTTTTGAATGAGTAGTAGAGAAAAATAGGGTAAGGACAACATAATAAAGGGGACCAAACATTGTGACTACCAAATTTAATATGTAAAGATTAGAATATGATATTATTTCAGCTATAAGAATTTAGATACTCTGTTCACAGGCTGTTTTGTGGACAATTTGCTGAGGTCCTAAGTTGAGGACTGTCTATATAGTCCTCAAGGGAAGGGCTCTTTTTCCAGAACTCAAGAGATGAAGTTTCATTAGTAGAAACAAAACCCATAACAACACATTGATGAATCTTCTGTTCAGAATGCCTGCCAGATAGTGGTGGATTCTGGATCCCAGTGCAACCGGTACGGTGCAACAGGGCTGGGCGTCCACCACATGAACGCGCACAGTGTGTATGCCCACCCGGTAAGTGCTGCTTACCGGTATTTGATGTTTTGGGGGCTTCTGCGCATGTGCACGGAGTGTACAGCGCCTGTGCGATGCTCCGCAATGCCTCTGCGATGCTCCAGCTACTCAGCGGAGCATCGCACAGGCGCTGTACACTCCATGCGCATGCGCAGAAGCCCCCAAAACATCAAATACCGGTAAGCAGCACTTACCGGGTGGGCCCTCCGGAGCACCGTACCAGAATAATACCTGGTGCTCCTGGCAGGCACTGGTACACCCATACCGGGGCATACCAGTTGTAACCCACCACTGCTGCCAGGTACTTCTATTCCCCAATCTACCCACAACCACACTAGAGTTGAATTATAATCTATTTAACCATAGTTCATCAAGCTACAATTGAATGGGATTATATCATCTCTTTAGTCATAAACCATCACTTACAAATCTTGTGATTGCATTCAAATGATACCATGGTGAGCCTTGGTGGTTCAGTGGTTAGAGTGCAGTACTACAAGCTGCTTCTGCTGACTGTCGGCTGCCTGCAATTTGGTAGTTCGAATCTCACCAGGTTCAAGGTTGATTCAGCCTTCCATCCTTCTGAGGTCGGTAAAATGAGGACCCAGATTGTTGGGGACAATATGTTAACTCTGTAAACCACTTAGAGAGGACTGAAAAGCATTATGAAGTGGTATATATGTCTAAATATTATTGCTATTCCTAGAGTCAAAATCAAACCTTTGCAATACATTTGTGTGATATGAACTCAAGGAACCCATTCAGCATGTTCGCATCACATCAGACAATGTGTCTTTGTGATTTTCTGGCTAGGTGTTTTTGTATTTCTACAAACCTTGCCTCACTCCTAGCCTACGTGTACTTTTCTTTGTAATCTGACAGCACTACTTTAGCTTTGCCACTTCAATTGCTTCTGAGTACTCTAAATGTTTCTGTAATGTTAATGTCAGCTTCTACTTCTTTTAAAGGGCGGTGCTAGTTATCCCTGTACACGGAATAAGCAAATTGTACCTTGTCAATAGTTAGTGAGGTAAAATCTCATCAGTCCTGCTGAGAGGCTGATGAGATTTTAGTTCAAGAACGATGCACAAGATTATGATTATGAGAGATGATGGAAATGAACATTTAATAAGAACTGGATGTCACAGATCACCCACTCTTGCACAGATCCTTGGTCCACCAGTTCTGTTGAACTACAACTACTTCTGGGAAGTCGGGGGGGGAGGAGGAGGGGGGTCGGGGTGGAGGGTGGAGGGAGGGAGGGATATATATTAGGCTAGACACGATGTGTTAGATCTCAATGCAATGTGACTTCACATGTATACTGTTTTTCTCTAATTTTTCTTTAAAAATAGGATAAGCCAAATACATTAACATATAGTGGAAATACACCGAGGGGAGTAGGAGTAGGAAAGAAGAAAGATGGGTAGAGAGGGATGGGAGAGAGGGGGGGAGGCGAAAGGGAAGGGGAGGAGCGGATCCGGAGAGAGGAGTGGTAGAGGGCGAGGGGAAGTAGGATAGAGGGGGATGATGGAAGGAAGATAGAAAGTTGGAGGGTGATGGAAGAAAGAGGTGTATGGAGAATGGAAGAGGTATATTGGGCTTTTATTTTCTGGGGCATTGTCGACAAGAGGAATTGATGCAATTATTGTTTAATACTGTATGGTGTATACATGTGAGTGTATGAAAATGAAAATGAAAATAAAATATACTACAACTACCATAACCTTTATCCAGCAGAACTGAGCATGAGGGAAGTTGTAGCCAACAGACCTAGAGAGCATCAGATAAGGAAACTTTGTATCACGACACATTAAAATTGTGTACAGCACAGGCATATTAATTGATTGGATAATGAAGTCATCTTATAAATCTTAACGAACCAAGCTATAAATATATATTCTGTGCATCTAACCACAAAACTGGAAAAATGAGGAGGAAAATCCTTGCTCAGAATGTTATCATCAGTAAAAGACAGAGAAACATAGCTATGATTTTCGAAAGCAGAGAAATTACACATTGCCTCTTCACCCTATGAAAGGTGAACATTAATGAGCATATGCTTACCTTCTTCCCTACACACACACACACACACACACACACACACACACACACATGCATAGATAAAATACTAACTTCTTCATAGTACAGTTTCAGTCCTACATAAATATTGGAGAAGGTTGTTCCTCAAGCAATTTTGCTTGCAAAGTGTCCCATGAACTTAACCTCATAAGAATTCTGTAATCATTTTTCCTGTTCAACAGAATTATAAATTTGGAAGAGACGATTTAGGACATCAGGTCCACTCCAGATCAGTTCAGGAATCAAATTAAGACACTTTCAACAGATGGCAGCGTCTACTCGAACAGATTCAACAAAGGAAAATTCACCACCAACTCAACAATTAATTTAGCTGTCAGACTGCTCTTATAGTCAAGGATTTCTTTCCTCACATCAATCTAAAATCTGTCCTCCCTTTACTTAAGATCATGATTCCATGTCTTGCTCATTAACAGAAAATAGATCTTGATATTCTGTGCAGAGAATGAAGGTATCTTTTAAATCGTAACCCACTCAGCCATTTTCCGGTACTGAAAAATTACAGTTATAATCTCCCACTGCCCAGTGACTTGACTTCCCTTCAAGATAAACAATACTCAGTTCCTACAGTCTGTCCGTATAAGACTTCTAGTTTGCTGATTATTCTGCTTGCCCTTCTTTATGACTGTTCCAGTTTCTCTGCATCTTTCGTAGAATCTCTGGAACTGGACACAAGAGTAGACTGATTAATGCAGAACATAGTGAAACCATAACTTCCCATGATTTGGAAACTGAATATTGATGCAGTCTAAAATCCATCCATCCATTCATCCATCCACCCACCCTCCCACATATGAACTTTAATGGATTACAAGAGCCCACATAAAAGAAGTCACAATGCAGATTCAGTCAATAAGCATTCAATATGTTTAAAACCCTGGAATAATCATAATATTGCACATTAACAACTCTGCAGATAAAAAATTATTTTGACTGCCTTCCTAAACATCATCAGGGAGGTTGATTCCTTAAGTGTGTGTTCCTCATTTCTGGCAATGCTATACTGCTTACACAAATGTATTCAGCTTGTGATCAGCCTTGATTCCAATATCCTTTTACAGAGACTATTCCCCAGACCAGTGGCAATGAGCTTTTCCTCTTGTTTCCCAGTTGATTGGAAAAACTGCTGTCTCAGCAGCTTAACTCTTGCTGTGCCTCTGGAATGAGGTCAGCCAACATGCTGCCTTCTTGAAGGGGGATTGGGGAGGAATCCTGCTGAAAGGAAAATAAGCACCTTGACAAAAATCTTTTTCCCCTGCAGCTGTTACAATGATGATAATGATGTAACAATAACAATAATATTGCAGACCTAGTCAATATTATGCAATTTAATACATTCTACTAGGTTATTAGCTATCCCTTCAATTTGTGTCATTTACAAATTCAGTAACATTCCTTCCACTTCTTTAAGTTATTAATGAGTACCAGGCCAGGGGCATCTCAGTTGATATCTCACTCCAGTTTGATGGCAGACCATTGATTACAACTCTTTGACTATGGTTTTCAAGCATCATTAACTGTAGATTCATCTAACAGATATGCCATCCAGCCCATAATTAACAAGTTTGCTGATCAACATGACAGGGAGTCTTTTTTCAAATGTTCTGCATAAGTCAAAATATGAATTGAAAGCATTTCTATAATCTGTGAAGGAAATATTCCTTTCAAAAAAACGAGATAAAGAAAGGCTAGCAAGACTTGTTCTTGAAAACCTTTGCTGATTTCTAGTAATTGGTGGAGTGTATTTAAGATTCTTTCCGATTCATCCAGACCATGAGCAACCTCTTTAGTTCTGAAAGATGTAAGCCATGCAGCCCTGAGAGCTAAACTCACACATAATTGCCTGGTAGAATGCATCTCCTCTTCCTAGAGAACAATGACCAAAATAGGATTTTTGTCTTATTATTTCTTACGGTTTGCCATTGTCACTAATCGGATGGTATGCAGTTTCCTTTTTCCTTCCTTTAGTTTTGAAGAGGTACAATCTTTCTGTAACCTCTGTTCATTCTGAGCTTTAGCTTTTCCAACATCAAATCTATGAATCTGGACTTTTCAATGGATCTTTACTTGATGATCTGTCTTGTTTTTTTCCATCTTTTACATGTGTGACATTTTTTATTTTTAGCTTTTTGCTGAGCTTTTTGTGCATCCAGATTGTCTTGGTCTCCTACCTGGAAATATTTATCCTTCTCTCTTAGCATTCCCTCCTCCTCTTTTAAGGAACCCTGTTAAAAATCCTATTGAGACTTAATAGGTAAGTAAACATGACTTAAGAAAGAATTGTCTCCTCGCCCTTTGTAGAGTTCCTAAATTTTGCCCCCAGGCCCACTGGCTTATAGGATTACAATACAACAGTTCCCCAATTGAATTGCTACTACCTCTCCCAGGAAGGTGTAACTCTACTGACCATTTAAATGATACGGCTATCCTGACTCTGGAGTCAGCTTCTTGCAAATGGACATTCCCTGAATTTCTGATCAGCAAGTGGAGCCTCCAGTCTCAATTATATTAACAGAATCTCCAGTTTCCAGGATGCCATCAAATTTGTCTACAATTGTTCCAGAGTCCAACAATCTTTGAAGCCCCTTTCAGCATTTACTATATATACCAACTGTAAAAAGAGAAGCTATCGACCCAGTTGATTAATCACCAGCTTTTCAGGGTAGCAATCTGCCTTAAACCAAACTAAAAGCACTTTGTTTAATGAAAACATTGCTGATTTTTTAAAAAAGCAGGAAAGGTGGGGGAGGGGCGGGATAAAATGCCATTCATTAGGAAAACCAATCTGCCTTTACTTTAATCTGACCCAAAGTTCCCCAATGGGTAATTCTCATTTTAATAATCTCATTTAATAATCTTTCAAAAATTATTTTCCAAAATTGTTGTTACCCTTTAAAGGTTACATATACAGAAACATGTCAATCAGAGTTGAGATGAGAGCACCTGGATACCTCCCAGAAAAATCAATAATTCTGTATTTGTCCTTGCTCTTTGCCCATTATTTGAATCAAAGGATTTCACTCACCCACTTTAAAAGTGAATATGAATTTATGCAGCACAACCTCTAAAAACCACATCTGCAATTATGGATAGGTTAGAGTTGCTCTTTCTCAAGATCTGCTATGTTCCTAACACTGTATGCCAATATTTACATATTTATTAATTAAACGTTCAGTCCTACCTTTCTTTAGATATGTAGCTATTTAAGATGTATATCATATACAAAATATGATAATAAACTCAGTCCAATTAAAATAAAAATTAAGACCATTAAAATATCATATCTATGTCTAACAATTCGATGTCTAACAATTAAAAACTTAGCAACAGAGCTGGATATTGTGTCAGGTTCCTAAATCCTGGAAGAAAAGAGGCAGCATGCACAGTATTCTATAGCCCAGAAGACATATAAGAGACAATCCTTCTCTTTGTATTAGAACCAAGATTCTGGCAGGAAGGCTATTTTTCAAATGGGTCTCGATCTAAACTCCCAGAGTAAAACATAGAATGAGAAGTAGCCTGTCAGATAGTTAGGCCTTAACCTCATTGGCTGTTTAAATCTCCAAAGGTTAATACTAGCATGTTAATCTGTTCTCTGCAGGCAACAGTAATGGGCATCCTGTGATTCCTGGATCTTACATGAGTTATCAACTTAATTGCTATATTTTATAGCAACTATAATTTCCAGATACTTTTTAAGAGTTATAGGTAGTCCTCGACTTACATCCATTTATTTAGTGATCGTTTGAAGTTTACAATGGCACTGAAAATGGTGATTTAAGGCCATTATTCACACTTACGACCTTTGCAGCATCCCTGTGGTCACATGATCAAAATCAGCAACTGTCAGGTATTTATGATGGTTGCAGTGTCCCAGGATCATGTGCTCACCTTTTGTGGCCTTCTGACAAGCAAAGTCAATGGGGATGACAGATTCACTTAACAACTGTGTTACTAACTTAACAGTTGAAGAGATTTACTTAACCACTGTGGCCAGAAAGGTCGTAAAATGGGGCAAAATTCACTTGACAAATGTCTTGCTTGGTGACAGAACTTTAAGGCTCAATTGTGGTCGTAACTTGAGACTGCCTGTACTTTGCATGGAGCAATTTGCAGAAGTCAAGACAGGTTGCAACATGTTGTGCATAATTATCACTAAGCGCAACAGGTTCAGGAACAGTCAGGGCTGGCAAGTGAGCCATAGTAGCACAGACCCACCTTTTGCCACAATTGCCACTTGCAAATCCACTGACAGCTGGAGCCAGAGTCAACAAATGTTTCCTTACTTCCCTCTTTCTGAAAGATTGCAGTGCCATCCAAGAAAGGCCTCACTTTCCTTGAGTTCAGCTTTTTCATTACTGAAAGAGCATCTTCATTTTATTCTGCCCCATCCAGTTCATTATTGGGATTAAGCAATATTCAAGGATAATGATCGCTTTTTTAGAGATCACCTTGACAGAAATATGCAAGTACTGTTGCCTGGATGATGAGGGGTAAGGCCTAGTTTAAATCCACAGCAGACAGATGATATTCAGAGAGACTTAGGCAGATGATTCCCTAATTCACTGAACCATAAGAAACAGGAGGACCTATAACACAACCAGACTCGCAAGACTCTGATATTATAATCAATCTCAATAAAAGTAGTTTTAGTCTTTCTATGAAAGACTAAAACTTGGTCTGATCTACCTCTGCTGGGCAAGTGCTACAAAGCTGGATATCATTTTCATATTAGTGTCCCCCTACTCCAAAGCTCTGAAGGACCTCCTCCAACACTTACATATTTAAACCAAATAGCATGGGGAACTAATTCATATCCTGGATTTAAACAGAAATCCTGACAAGAAGGACCGGAGTTTGTAAAACAGTGCCCTATCTTCACTTGACAACTCAGAACAATACCATGACACTATGAAGAGTTGCTGAAAGGTGCAGGAGAAATAGAAGGAGTGCTTTTCCCATCTACTGGTAATTTCAGAATCAGGTTATTCAAGACAACCAAAACAATCTGAGTGCTTACTATATTATGGTTGCAATATAATTGAAATGGGTCAATTTAGGGTTGCAAAGCTATCACTTTTTTGGTCACTTTATTCAGGAATGGAATATTTGAGATCAGCCTATAATTACAGAAACTTTTGAGGTAAGGGAGGGCTGTTCAGTAGAATTTATACAGGATTGTGAGTTGAGTTTATTTAATCATCTTGGAATAGCAAAAGATCAAGCAAGCAGGTGACAAACTTCACCTCTCTAGATACTCTGTACACATCCTCAGGATTTAAAAGCTGAAAAGAATCTCAACAAGAAAACGCCAAAAATTACATTCTCCAGTAATGGAAGCCAAATTGAGGCGATCTAATCAACTTTATCCACAAATAACAAGTATTACTTACTATGAGCTTTTGACTGTATTAGACTCACTTCCCCAGAAACAGTATTAAGATTCTCTTCCTCTTCAATGTAGAAGAAGCCATAGGCTATGAAAAAGAATTGCTGGCCTATTTGGTGCGGATGCAGTCAGGGGACAAATATAGGCCCCCTTTGATGCATCCACTGCCATGGAGAAGGATTTCAGATGGGCCTCAAAAGATTTCTGTCTTGCATTTGTGGATTCCTCACAAACAAAAGTGCTCGAGCAAAGAGAGTGCTTAGGACAAACAGTGTTCATTATCCAAGCCATTTCCATGTTCAGATCAACAGGGCTTCATCAATATTACCAAATGTCAAAACAGGAAATTCTCCAAGCCCATTTGAGAATTTTCCAGAAACATCAAGAACTTGCAGCACATTATTTTAAGTGGTTTTCCAGCTCTGCAGAAATTTATTAGAAAGTGATCTGTCCATGACTATGGAGTTACAGGAAACTCCTCCTCTTCTTTCAGACCACTAGCTCCATCCACCCAGAAATCCCAATCCAGTTTGTGTTTTATTGCAGAGGAGCATGAAATCCTGAGCCCCTCCCAACTGGGCAACTTCAGCCTGGACAATAAATTTCCCCAAGACACTCAAAAGAACTGCCATGAGAAGGATAGTTCAGATATGAGACATTATTACAGGATATTACAGGAGAGTAGATAGCACTCAGTGCTTTAATCCCATATGGTGAAAGTCTCTCCGATTTTGGTCAGACTTGAACAAATTTCATCCCTTCAGACAGATAAAAGGGACAGGGAAAACAGCGGATTCTGCTAATTTTGAATTTCCTCAGAATTGCTCATTAAACTTGCATAAGCAGCAATGCAGATATTTTTATTATTTTCCTCCCTAATTTCCAGATGAAGGAAACTGAAGCAGCCATTTTGTTCAACATTTGGCCATGTTGACTGGAAATTAAGGAAACTGAGGAACCAATACTTCAAGAAGAAATCAAACTATGGAAAGATGAAATTAGACAACTTCTTTCTTTTTATTCTGTTTTCCAGAAATTGCACAGTACTATATTCCCAATGTAAGTAAAATAACACAAGCTGCTCTCACACCTCATATCAAATTTGTTGCTGGAGCAATATTTTCTCATTTATTTTTTGTCTATCCAAACGGAGA
Organism: Thamnophis elegans; assembly: GCF_009769535.1. Classification (NCBI taxonomy): domain Eukaryota; kingdom Metazoa; phylum Chordata; class Lepidosauria; order Squamata; family Natricidae; genus Thamnophis; species Thamnophis elegans. Next base: position 24,807,117 of record NC_045550.1, read on the forward strand.
GGTCCTGAATAAGATGTCTTGTTCAATTTTTGTCCAACTCAAACAGACTGAACATTGCAAAGCAGAAACAGAAAATACAAAATAGTGTCCTCCCCATGTCTTGAATAACTCAAATGTTTTACATTACAAAAACAGCCTTCAAGTACTCAATTGCACACCTCCAGTACATTTGCCCACTAGAAAAATGAACATCTCATTTGAAATTGGAGCCAATTCAATTTGAGTGAAATTACGAGATTGAGATTGAGCAACAAGAGAGTTTCCAAGCCAGGAAAGCAAAAGAGACCATAGTCTCAGAAATAGACAAAACACAGAGAAAAAAGGTGATAGGCACAGAATACACATATATCTATAATCTGCAGAGTGCAAATTTTAGTTCACAAGATGCAGCATCCCCAATTACAGCAAACTATTTGGTCCTTGAAATCTCAAAGTCAGCAAGATAATGAAGAGTGAGATCATTTAATAGTCCTGTCAGCATCCAGAAATTGTCCAGAAATCACCTCCATCATGAGGAACTGGTGGGAATCTTCCTGTATATGAGAACCATTATCCCCCTACACTTCAAGGTGTGAAACCACACCGTTTATGTTAGAATTGGCAAGATTTTACCAGTGACAAAAGCCTTGGGTGTTGAAAAGAGTTAAAATCCAACAGAAAAATCTCAAGCAAAGTAGGGGAAACTCATTTTGTATAGGGGGTGAGAAGACAAGGGAGATTCTTACAACCATATACACATGTGTACACGTGCAAACACACACACTGCCCTCATATATACGCAAGGTATCATAGAACTAGAAATACTTCATACCACCTGCTTTCTACATACGTGTGTAATTGTATATTTAATACAATTACATCATGGATACAGTGATCCGAGCTCTTCTTTTTAGGCCAGAGAAAGGAAGGCGGCCCTTCAAAATATGCCACTTTAGATAAGAGGCAACTAGGTGGAGCACCAGGTCCATGATGCTGGTATCCAACCAGGTCTGGTATCCAAACTGTATATGAAATACTGTAATTTTCATTGCTTCCTCCTGGGCAGAGAAACAGTTGAAAGTGGTTATGATGCCTCCATTTCTTTGTCTTCACAGTGACAGGACCATACTACAAGTTTGGCCTACAGTACATAATGGTACTTGGAAATGTCCTTGGGAGGCAGGAGGAAGAGCTGCAGTCTGAACAACGGATGTGTGAAGATATTTCAGCTCACAGAAAGAGAAGCCTTTCAGAAGATGCCCTCTCAGGTTTTCCAGAGAGTAAGAGGAAAGGGGGAGAGAAATGCCTTCAATCTTGCTAGATGCTGTTAAGGTAACTTTACAAAAAGGTAGAGCTAGTACTCCTGCCTGTGCTTCTTGTGTGAGCTACCATGCAGGGCTAACAGGCTTTGAATCACAGTTTTGCTATGAGGAAATTCAGGACAGATACTACTTTGCTACCCTATATATAAGCCTGTGCAGCCTTCCCAGTGAGTGTTCTGAAAGAAGCAACATGACTTACAGTAGCTCTTTACCTGTCACTGTAAGGGGGTGAAGTAAACGTAGGCCTTGTCAGCATCCCAAGAGCATTGTAGGCTGTTTCTATAGTGATCATTCACCCACTGCCAAATGCAACTGTCTTTGTACCAGCTGTTCAGCAGCAACTGCATGACAAAGAAGTTGCAAGGTAGCTGGCTGAACACCCTGGGGAAATCAAGGCACACTGGTGGTGAAGAACCTAGAATGGAGACCAGCTTTTTCCTTTTCCCATCTGTAGCTGAGATTGTCTAAAGGCCATGAGGGACCAGAACTTGGGAACTAATGTCCAAGCCACAGGGCATATCTTAGCTTCCTTCACTGTTAAACTTTAAACCATCAGCTGAAGAAAAGGGCTATATTTAGTGGTATACCTTTTGTGTGCTACTGATTTAGACCATACTAGGGGAGGTTTAAGATGGGATCAATCAATCATTTTCATGTAGTTTGAAGACAATGTGATTCGGTCATTGCTGCCTGTAGTATAGTCTTATTTATTCATTGCTACACTGTTATTTTGGATAGAAGAGGCTCTATCGATGCTTATAGTGCATTGAAAGCTTTAAGAAATACAATATCCCTTGGGACTATAGAAAGAGAAAAGAAAAAGGAAACACTAGCACTATTGTAACACCTTCAAATTAGAAAGAAAAACATACCACTTCCAATGTTACTGATGAGTGGCATTCAATTAAATCACTGTATAATAATAACTTATTATAAATTAACATCTTGAGTTAGATTTGTATTACATTAATGCTTATAGATTCTTCTTCATGCATGCAGCAATGTTTTTTAGCATTTCTATTGCTTAAAGGACCACTTCAAGAGCTTGTGGGTTTTCAGGTGGAACTACTGAAAGGCTATTCATATGAATAAACTGCACAGCTATTTCTGCAAATACTTATCATCCTGTTTTAACCCACTGCAAGGCCCCTCTTCTCCTAAAAATCTACCATGACCCTATAATGTACTAAAAAATAGCCAAGTATTCATTACAATGGTTGCATGTATATAGAAAAATACTCTGTACAGTTGTTTACGAAGAATATTCAGACTGTTTTTACAATAGCTGCAAATCACTATAAATGAAGTCAACAACAGTACCTATTTTATAGCTTATTTTAAGATTTAGTAACAAGATAAGATGCTGTTACTAACATTCTCTTGAAAAAGCAGATTGTTGTTTAGCCAGATGTAATGCTGAAAGTAAACTGCATTTTCAATTGGCATTATTGTAATACCATATTTAGACTCTAAGCAGAGGGATATGAGCACAAGATTTTCCTGACCACTAGACTATCTTTTAGATAATCTTAAGGCCAATACCAAGTAGTTGGTGGCTAGGGCTAAGAATCATTTCTGAAATTATGTACTTCAGGAGGATTACATAAACAGAAAGAAGAAGAGAGGATTTTCTGTGTTTGCCTATTCTGTATCAATTTACACAACCATCCTTAGGAGTTTAATAAACTTGTATTAACTTTTTTATTTCAGACTCGTTACTTAAGGCTTTTTACATAGACAATTGGCATGAAACATCTCTGCTTTCTTGGTAAACCTTTATAAAAGGGATTTCCAAATGAATATTCAGTTCTCCTATTTGTCTATGGAGATTCTCAGTCATCCAGATCATAGTTGTCACAAAGGTGATTTTTCAAGAGGCAACTGGACTTTCTTGTTTTTCTTTGAAGATGTCCACTTGCCTCTTGAAAAAGCACCTTTGGGACAGTTCTCCTATCTGAACACATCACTTCATTTCATGAGATTGATGAAGATGTCTGACAAAACAAAAAGATATTCCAGCATAACAAAACTGAATAATAAATTGTTGAAGTTAAATATTATTTCCCAAAAGATTGTTGGGTTTTTATTAGGACAGTAACCAAGATGTTATATATGTATGTATGTATGTATGTATGTATGTATGTATGTATGTATGTATGTATGTTTGTGTGTGTGTATATGTGTATATATGTATATATGTATATATGTGTGTGTGTATATATATGTATATATGTATGTATATATATGTACATATATACACATATGTGTATACATATGTATATGTATATGTATATGTATATGTATATGTATATGTATATGTATATGTATATGTATATGTATATGTATATGTATATGTATATGTATATGTATATGTATATGTATATGTATATGTATATGTATATGTATTTAAAGTTACAACCCCTGGTATGCCCAAATATGGGAGGAAGTCCATGGCTTCCATTCTCTGTCCATCAGCTCGTCACAAGAGACCATCCAGACAGGAACCCAATATTTTTACTGTTGCCTTTGTTACATGTGTTGTATTTGTGCTGATAAATAAATAAAGGGAGACTAGTATAGATCTATTTCAAGCTATTTAGCACTCATCAGCTAGCCATACTGGGATTCGAACCTATGGCTAGCTGATGAGAACTAAATAGCTTGAAATAGATCTATACTAGTCTCCCTTTATTTATTTATCAGCACAAATACAACACACACACACACACACACACATGTATGTATGTATGTATGCATGCATGCGTATGTGTATATGTATATGTATACACACACACACACACACACACACACAGTGTTTTCATAGACTTTCACGCATACAGGTATGCACAATGTATTTGGGTCTTTTCCCGTGTAAGATTGAGAGTATCATGGCGACGTTTTGATGAGGTAGAAATAGATCTATACTAGTCTCCCTTTATTTATTTATCAGAACAAATACAACATGAATGAATGAATGAATGAATGAATGAATGAATGAATGAATGTATGTATGTATGTATGTATGTATGTATGTATGTATGTATGATTGAGATTGTCTTGGTAACGTTTCGGCGAGGTCTCACTCACCATCTTAAGGCTGGGTATTGACCTTAAAGCATCTGAAAACCAGCCCTAGTCAACAAACAAGCCTCACCCGCCACCCAGGCCGTTACAACACGAAACAACAGCCAGCACCAATCAGCACCAATCTTCCAATCATGATACAACCACACAACCAATCATTCCACTTACTGAAACAAAGCCAGCACTCCACAAACCCCCACCAAGATTTATAGAAAGACGGCAGCTCCGACCATGCTTTAAGTCCAAAACCCAGCCTGAAGATGGTGAGTGAGACATTGCCAAGACAATTATTATTATTATTATTATTATTATTATTATTATTATTATTATTATTATTTATTAGTTTTGTATGCCGCCCACTCTCGGAAGATTCCGGGCGGCTTACAATAAAAAGGGAGGGGGGATATAAAAAATAAATAAAACAACAGTTTAAAATTACAACAACATTCACAACCTAGAATGGGGCTGGACAATTCAACAGCCCCAGGCCTGCCGGAACAGCCAGGTCTTCGTCGCTTTACGGAAGGCCGGAAGGGTAGCAAGGGTCCGGATCTCAATGGGGAGATCGTTCCAGAGGGCCGGAGCAGCTGCAGAGAAGGCCCTCCCCCGGGGGGTCGCCAGCCTACATTGACCGGCCAATGGAATCTGGAGGAGGCCTAGTCTGTGCAATCTAATCGGTCTGTGGGAGGCAATTGGCAGGAGGCGGTCTCTCAGGTAGCCAGGTCCAATGCCATGTAGGGCTGTAATCTCAATCTCAATCTTACATGGGAAAAAACCCGAATACAACAAGACCAGCATACCTACACCCGTGAAAATCTACGAAAACATATCTGTTTTCGTAGATTTTCACGTGTGTAGGTATGTTAGTCTTGTTGTTACACGGGAATCTTACACGGGAAAAGACCCTAATACAACAAGACCATATATATATATATATATATATATATATATATATATGTATGTATGTATGTATGTATGTATGTATGTATGTATGTATGTATATGGATATGGATATGGATATGGATATGGATATGGATATGGATATGGATATGGATATGGATATGGATATGGATATGGATATGGATATGGATATGGATATGGATATGGATATGGATAGATAGATAGATAGATAGATAGATAGATATAGATATATAGATATATAGATACACACAAACACACACACACACACACATATATATATATATATACACAAGAATATATACACACACATATATATATGTTTGTGTGTGTGTGTGTTGTATTTGTGCTGATAAATAAATAAAGGGAGACTAGTATAGATCTATTTCAAACTATTTAGCTCTCATCAGCTAGCCATACCTTTACTGGGATTAGAACCTGTGCTGTATTGCATCTTAGGCAGATGTGTTAACCATTAAGCCACAGAGTTCTTCTCCTTATCAGATGAGCCAGCAAGAAAGGTATATATTTAAAGTCACAACCCCTGGTATGCCCAAATATAGGAGGATATTTTCCTCCCATATTTCCCATATTTCCTCCCATATTTGGGCATACCAGGGGTTGTGACTTTATATACACACACACACACATATACATATAGTTACACACACACACATATATATGTGTGTGAAAATCTATGAAAACATATCTGTGTGTTTGTGTTTGTGTGTGTGTGTGTGTGTGTGTTAGTTATAGGTAGTAAGCCTTGCACTTCAATGAATTGCATCTGATTTTATGAACTTTTGTGGCACAAACATTAAGCAAATCACATGGCTATTAAGTGAATCTAGCTTCCCCTGTTGACTTTGCTTGCCACCCCACCCTTGGAAGGTCGTAAATGGCAATCACATGACCTTGTGATGCTGCAACTGTCATAAATACATGCTGGTTGCCAAGCACCTGAATTTTGATTGTGACCACAGGAATGCTGTGACAATCATAAGTGCAAAGCCCAGCAATCATTCACTTTTTTCACTGTAATTTTTTACTGTAATTATTTATTTTATGTTACAGTAAATACAATATAACAATGATAGTTTTAGAAGAGGAAAATACCTGGAATTAAAAGTAGAGTCAAAACATTAACAACTTGAAATTCTTAGGTAGGCATCACTTTGTTACCCCAAAGTGAAGAGGATTTAATTTATTGTGAGAAAGAAATAGAAAATGGGAAATCCAGATACATCTCGACCAGCGTGCTGAGTGAACTGATAGCTGTGAAGGTGAAAGATACTTTTGTTTTCTTAACCTTAAGGTGGACAGTGTGCTCAAGAAATGATTAATCCTAGGAAGTAAGATAATGCAAAACTTGGACTTGATTATGAAGGAGTATAGGAATATTAGAATGCTATCAGTTTACTGTTTTCAGCTGTGTTCCTCATTTTTGTACATATAACAGGCTGGAACTTGGATTCTTGGAAGAAATATTCATTTCCAATAATATCAAGAGGAGATAAATATTTACAGAATTTTCTTTACAGATCAATTAGGAAAGATTTCCTATAGTTCAAGTAACACCCAATAATAAATGCATGTGGTCTTCAGAAGCCATAGTTTAAATTTTCATTTAAGTATTTTGTTGTATTCCATGGTCTCTCATTAAATCTCCGGATTAGCTGCTACTTTTCTCAATACAGGCACAAGAGCTGTGCTTAACAAGCTGCAATGAAGATGAATGTGAATGATTCAAAGGAACTAATAGCAAGGTAATATGTGTTGACAGAGAGAAGGTGGACTAAAAATAAAGACAACAAGAAATGGCACTAGAGCAAAAGTCACATATATTCTTTTCAGCAGTTATGATGTGAACTTTTGTTGCAAGAGAGAATTATCCAGTTGTAAATGGAAATGAAGAGATGATCAAAATATAACACGTAGACATTCACTATATGTGTGCTACGTAACTGAGCGTCCAACATTTCATTAGACAGTAAGTTTATTATTATTTGTATTCACTTGCTCCACAAATGTATATGTTATACAAGAATTGTGATCAGTAGCTGTCTTTAGTGATCTTGTCTTTGTTGCTTATTGTTTATAACTTTATCTTAAAAATAAAACTATAGGAAAAATTAAAAAAGAAAAAGAGAGGAATAGTGAATTTATGGTATCAAAAGCCAACCAGGGTTAAATGGTTCTATAGATTGTGTGGAAGAGAGAGTTGAAAAACACAAGAATTCTTGACTTTAATTCTCCTCTGGTTCCCTTCAGATAAAAAGGGTACACAGAAATCCGAAGACCGATTAATGTCAAAGCTCTTACTTGGACAGAAAAATATGAATGGCACAAGATCAGGAGGTTCCACAATTAAAGGTCACAATTGGGAGGAACCCAAGCTTCTTTTTCACTTCATTTCGATTTTAAAACATATTGATGCGTTGAAGTCACTTCAGAGACAAGAGAATCATGTGGGCTTTAAATTTCCACGGAGCTCAAAATATCTCTGTGGCTGAAGAGTCAATTTTGCAGGCATCAAATCGCTTGAATGACGTTCAGGGGCAACAAGAGAGAGAAAATTGCTCTGCCGTGTGCAGGAGAGATCCCAGCAGCAAACTCCAGCACCATGGACAGTACCAGATTTAAAGGAATTTTGCCAGTTCCTGGTAGAAGGAAGGCATCTCGCCTATTAGCCCTCTATATAGATATGAGGTCTCTGCTTTTGGTAGTCGGCTAAGACCCTCTACTAAATAAAACTTATTTATTAAATTTCTATGCCCCTCGTACAGAACAGGGGCAGCAGAAAGACGTAGATGAATTCCTTCTGATTTGAATTTTTTTTAAATTGAGACTTCATTGTCCATCTCAAGGGGATCTCGTCCAACTTCTACATTGGCTTACAGACTCTAGATACAGGGGTAAGTTCATAAAGATCTCCTTAGAGTCTTGGGGGAAGGCATTGCAGCCAACATTGGGTCCAGATCCTGGACTATTTTAAAGGAGCCAGGCAATGAAAAGGTTCCGTTCTCCCGCCTGTAAAAGCCATTCAGTCATGCACACATACCACAAACACAAACCTTCACCTACTTCGAAATGTCAAGGGACAAAATCAGCGCCGTAACCCAACCCTCACTCCTCGGCACCATCACTTTGTGCAAGTTTTGTTCAGAAATGGAGTAAAGAACCCCTCCCTAGATCGTGACAAGGATGCACGGAAGAAAACCCCACCTATGGCAGGTGGTGGCGGCGGGTCGACAACAGTTACTGTGCGGGACCTCTTTCACACTCCACCCAGTTTGCTGTTAAAGGGATGCTGCATCTTCCTACCCCCCCCCCTCCCTGCCCCTCCTCAAGCCAAGGCGGCGGCTCTCAGCAGAAGGAGCTGCCAGCTTGGGGGGAACTCACCGGTTAGTTGATCGTAGGAGCCATCGAGGTCCCGGGAATCGGAAAGGCTCTCCTTTCTGCTCTTGCCGCGCATCTTGCGGAGCGGAGACGCCCCGGAGATCCGGGACAGGACAGGACCTGGTTGCACACCTCCCTTCCCTTTACAGCTTCTCTTTCTTGCCAGGTGGGGCGCCCGGGGCGCCCGGTTCCGATACCTCCCTCCCCCTCTGCAGATCCTCCTGGCGGGGGCGCGGGACGGACAGGGGCAGCCGGCGTCCAGTTCCCCGGCAACAGAAGAAGCGCAAGCGCCTTCTTTCCCAGCCGCCCAGTTGCTCCCCCACCTCGACTGCCTGTTTCTGTGCACCGCCGCTTGTTTGCTTCTCCCGTTCCCGCGGGCGGGCGGGCGGGATTCTTCTCTGACCGCCTGTAGCTGAGGCGAAAGGAGAAGAACCAGACTCCGTTCCCGGGCGATGTGCCTTTCTCCCCGGGACCGCCTTGAGCTCCCTCTCGCACCGCAAAGCGCCAGAAGGCTTTAGAACCGTGCGCCAGTCCGGGGCAGAGGATGAAGCGCTCCTTTGCCCTCGACTCAGGGCAAGAGGGGCTCCCGCAGGAAAAAAAGCGAGTTTCCCTCAGACACGTGTCTTCAGGGGCTGGGAGACACGTGCACCTGTACACAAACGCGCACGCCGGCGTCGTTGGGAAACTGGCGCAAGAATAGACGTCCTCCCACACTTCTGGCGGAGCCAGAGACTCGCGGGGGCAGGAGCCACCCCAGCGCTACCCACTCGGCCTGGGGCGGAGATCCCGGAGTACCGGAGACGGGGCATGCAAGAGGAGGGAGGAGCGCTTTACCCAAGACTGGGCGAATCAAGCCAACAAGTCCTTGCGCTTCCTAACACGCCTCTCACGTTTCTGAAGGATCCGGGCCGGCCAACTGACAAGCTCCACTAACCCGCCAAACCTCCAGAAAAGCAGGATAGCACCACCCTCACCCTCAGCCTGTGTGAACCTCTTAGGAGAGGCTGTTTGTCGTTTTATTTAACTACCTATGTCATTAGGAGGCCTGCCAAGGTGGGGGAGGAGACAGGTCCTGGGTCCAACTGAAAGGGGGAGGGTGGGTGAGAGGGAAGAAAACTCTTAATACAATAGCAGAATTGGAAGGGAGCTTGGAGGTCTTCTAGCCCAACCCCCTGCCTAGGCAGGAAACCCTATACCATTTCAGACAGATGGCTATCCAACATCTTCTTAAAGACTTCCAGTGTTGGGGCATTCACAACTTCTGCAGGCAAGCTGTTCCACTGCTTAATTGTTCTAACTGTCAGGAAATTTCTCCTCAGTTCTAAGTTGCTTCTCTCCTTGATTAGTTTCCACCCATTGCTTCTTGTTCTACCCTCAGGTGCCTTGGAGGATAGTTTGATTCCCTCTTCTTTGTGGCAACTCCTGAGAGATTGGAACACTGCTATCATGTCTCCCCTAGTCCTTCTTTTCATTAAAGTAGACATACCCAGTTCCTGCAACCGTTCTTCATATGTTTTAATCTCCAGTCCCCTAATCATCTTTGTTGCTCTTCTCTGTACTCTTTCCAGAGTCTCCACATCTTTTCTACATCGTGGCGACCAGAACTGAATGCAGTATTCCAAGTGTTGTCTTACCAAGGCATTATAAAGTGGTATTAACACTTCATGTGATCTTGATTCTATCCCTCTGTTTATGCAGCCTAGAACTGTGTTGGCTTTTTTGGCAGCTGCTGCACACTGCTGGCTCATATTTAAATGGTTGTCCACTAGGACTCCAAGATCCCTTTCACAGTTACTACTACTGAGCAAGGTACCACCTATACTGTACCTGTGCATTTCGTTTTTGTTGCCTAAATGTAGAACATTTCTTTTCTCCATTGAATTTCATTTTATTAGATAGTGCCCAATGTTCAAGTTTGTCAAGATCCTTCTGTATCTTTAGCCTATCTTCTGGAGTATTGGCTATTCCTGCCAACTTGGTGTCATCTGCACATTTGATGAGTTCCCCATGTATTGCCTCATCCAAATCATTGATGAAGATGTTGAAGAGTACTGGGCCTAAAACAGAGCCTTGGGGTACTCCACTGCATACTTCCTTCCATGTAGATGCAGTTCCATTGAGGACTATATGTTGAGTGCGGTTGGTCAGCCAGTTACGAATCCATCCGGTGGTGATGCCGTCTAACCCACATTCTTCTACTTCATCTACTAGTAGGATATGGTCTACCTTATCAAATGCCTTACTGAAATCCAAGTAAACTATATCAACGGCATTCCTCTGGTCCACTAATTTTGTCACATTAGCAAAAAATGCAATAAGATTAGTCTGGCATGATCTGTTTTTGACAAACCCATGTTGGCTTTTGGCTATTACTTTGTTTGCTTCTAGGTGTTCGCTAATTCATTGCTTGATTATTTTTTCCAGAATCTTTCTGGGTATTGCTTGAGAAAGCCAGATGGACAGCAGAATTGGCCAATGGCTACTAGAGGCTGTGGTCCTATAGGTTTTCCCTGGCCAAGTGTACAGGATATGCATGTCTCTGAATCACTTCCTCTGAAAACAAACAAAACTGGCTGGGAATTAGTTCCAATCCAATGTATCTGGAGAGCAACTGATCTGAGAGAGCTTCTTCTCCAGATGTTCTTCAGATGTCAGTAACCCAACCTTTGATGTATTTTGTTCCTATTGAACACATGAACAGGATCACGATTTCCTCTGGGTTCATCCCCACTACTCCTATAATGAGAAAAAACTGGCACTATTATCCTCTGCAGTGTTCTTACAAAAAAAGCATTGATTTGGATAGGGTTCCTAGAAGCAATATCCCAAAGGCCCATTAATAGCTTGTTGACCCCCCCCTTTTTTTTCCATAATTAGAAAAAGAGGTGGAAGTGACTTGCCTGCTGAAATTGGTCCTGTATCACAGAACCAATTTCATTTTTTATTCTTTATCATTTATTCTGGCAATTTTACTCTCTTTAAATTACCAAAGTATGGCTTGAAAATGCATCCATAACAGCTTAATTTCCCTTAATTCAAAGGATCAATCTCAATACATAAATACTATGCATTCTCTGGTCTTTGCTGTTCCTTTTAAATGCCAGCCCATTGATATACAGCACTAAGCCCCTATGTGACATTATGGTGGGTAAAATCCTGGGATGTTCTTTCCTAGCAGCGGCAAACCTGGAAAATAAAGATGGTAGATATGGCAGAATATCTCTGTGGCTGAATAAATGCCAGAGTAACCCAGTAAATTCCTTGGCCAAACTCCAGTGCTTTTGCATTGACCTTTGTTTGATCCAACCATGTCTTCATTAGGATCATATTCATCCCTGATAAAGCCAGATGAGATTGACAGGGACTACCTGGAACAATATGTTCTTCTTTCCGTACAGGTAGTCCTTGTTTAGCAACTGCCTCAATTAGCAATCATTCATAGTTAGATTGGTAATAAAAAAGAGCTTCATGGCCAATCCTTACATTTATGACTTTCATAAAGCAAAAGAAAGCTGAGAGTCACAATTTCACTAAGCAGACACTTCACTTAAGAACTGAGTTGCTAGTACCAATTACTGTCACCAAATGAGGATTACTTGTATTTGTTTTCTTGGTAGTAGAAAATAATTTTGAAAAATTCTCCACCGAACTTGGGAGAAAACTACAAATCACTTCACAAATATCTGGGAAATAAACATTTCTTAGATACCAAGTTACACTTATCTGAGGAATTCACACTTCACATAACTGAGCATTTGTATGTGAAGTGCTATAATAGAGATAATTCATATAATTACTTTTGTTTCCACTGTTTCCCAAGGTGACCAACATATGAACATAAAGAGGAGACAGGAAGCTTTAAGAGTCTTATTTCACAAAAGTGAGACCAAATGACTTCAACTAATGGCAAAGTTTGGCTGTTTTGAGACTGAAAATGGTCTCTAATGTAAAGGGAAAGGAACCGAGATTCAGCTGCTTGAAGCAAATCTGAAATCATTATAAATAAAAGCCATTGTTGTGCAGTGGTTAGAATGCTTTATTGAAGGCTAACCCTGCCCACTGCCAGGAGTTCAATCCTGACAGGCTCAAGGTTGACTCAGCCTTCCATCCTTCTGTGATCAGTAAAATGAGGACCCAGATTGTTGGGGTAAATATGCTGACAATATTGCTTAGAAGGTGCTGTTTAAAGCATCATGAAGCAGTATATAAGTTTAGTGCTATTGCTATAAATAGGCAACTAGAAATGCTTTTATTTGGTGAGAACATTGTTATTGCCAATCCAGAGTAAAAATAGTTAATAGAAAAAGGGATGTCTCTTGCTAACTGCTATTTATTCAGAAACCATGATACTTTATATTTTATTCAGTTATAAACTTTGTTTTTACGTTTGGATAAGCACTGGAGATGTCTTAAATTAATTAAAATACAATAAAATCTAAATGTAAATCACTAGCTATAGTTCAGTCATTAACTATAATTCGGTTAGCTGCCCAGAATAATGTACTGGTGATGAGCAGCAACAGAAAATAAATAAATACTAGGTATTGCTTTCATATGATCTGAGAACATTATTTTCATATCATCCCTATTCTGGTAGCCACTTCTCTTTAATTTCCCCATGCCATTCAGCAAGCTATCTTTTTCTTTGCAAATGCTTTGCCATTGAGTGGATAGATACCAAACAGGTGATGCATTCAACCCGAAAGACAAAGATAACTGCATTTAGACAAAGAAATGTCTTTTTCCTGGGGCAAATTTAAGGGTATGATTTATGAGCAAGAAATCATCAATTATATTTTATTATACATTTTATCACCCGGTTCAGAGAATAAGTCTAATGGTATTCTGCCTCTGGGATTAAGCTGTTTCTGAAGAGGAAGGAAACAGGCAGCAATCCTGCACAGACTTTTGGGAAAGAGTACCAGCTTCTCAGAGCTAAGGTTTTCTCAATTCTCCATAAACGCTTAAGTAAATTTAATTGAACAGTAGAAAAGGAAAGTTTGTGTATGTGTGTTATACTCCTCCTGCTGTTAGAAATTTATAGAGAAGGGATTAAACAGAAGCTATATTCTCCCTGAAAAGTGAAAATGCAAGTACCTACTAAATTCTGCTCAACTTGAGAAATGTCACTCTTAATTTCATTTGATGGATTGAGTGTTTCAGAGGGAGTTACAGCTATCATACTGACAGCTGTCTGTCTAAAGGGCACATACATTAGAGGCTGCAGGGAGAGCTATTTATCAGATCCACTGTCTGATTGAGATTATGGCATTTATTTTCTCTAATGAATTCAGAAGCTGAATGCCAATTCATTCCACTTGAGAGTTTCAGTCTATATCAGTTCATCAATTCAGCTAATCTATGATTAGAATTGGAAGTAGTACAGCTTCTCCTTTATATAATCTACAGCCTGCCAACTTCCAGAATTACAAACAAGGTTGTAACTACCTGACAAAGACGTTTGCATGCCTTCTGGGGTCAAAAGCAGGAATTTACTATCCTTGCAAAGCTGCAATGTACTCAGTAAGTTCCTTACTGAAAAATACAAGAAAAAACTAAATTTAGATCTATTTTGGGGGGGGAGGGGGACAGGTCCAGTCTATCCTGGATGCATAGGAGGAGACCAAGCTAAAAAGATCAACAACATTGAACAAGACTTCCTTACTAATATTAAATCCTAGTCATTTTTATTGTTGCACACCAATGGCAAGCCCAAGTGGCTTCGGGCTGCCTTGGAGACCCTGAGTGTCCAGTAAAAGAGTATTTAATAATTGGGGGGAGGATGAAGACTTCTAGGATGTGCACTGAATAATCTCTCTATATCCAAGTTGTTTTGGCCTTGGCAAAATCAGTCTCCTACCCAATTAGCCAACAATCTTTCAGTACTTTCCATGTTCAAAGAAGGAAGAAGTACACTTGTTATTTTCACCCTCACATCCCACCATCTAAACCAGTGTTTCTCAGCTGGGGGATTCTGGGAGTTGAAGTCCACAGGACTTAAAGTCGCCAAGGTTGAGAAACACTGATATAAACAGATCAGACATCTCTTCCACATTTCCTTGTTCAGAAAGCCAGAGTGGAAAGGACTCCTTCCTCTTTGGATCCCTGCATGTTAGAAGAGGCCACACATATGTGGAACGGGAAAGCAGGCCTCAAAGCCAGAATCCAGGAAGCAAGAAAGCACTCCCTGCTTCTTTGGGTCTACTTGACTTTTTCTGTCTTTCTGTCTCCTTTCTCAGATTCTTGCCTTAGAAATGTATTTCTAATCTTGCATGAAAATGATTATGCTGAGGTTCTCCCTAATCTCATTTTAAAGCCCGAGCAAGGAGTTCAGCAGCATCAGCTGCAAGTCATGTGCACATTTGACACTTTAGAGACTTTGCTCTCCTTCTCAGAGGGGTCTGATACTGAACTGGTTGGTCCTGAATGCCAAGTGCAGAGTGGACACAGAACTATGAAATAATTTGCCGACAACCTTTAAAAGGCAGCAAATGATCACAGGAGGAAACCATAAAAGACAGAAGAAAGATGGGACAGCTGGACTCGGAAGAATTCAGCTGAGATATTTGGGAGGCAAGACTAGAGGGGAAAATGTCAGGAAAAAATGAATTTTCAATCAATCAATCAATCGCTCAATTTTTATTATGGTCACATAATAAAATAAATTTTATGTATTAGTTGAGAGGAACTAGAACAAGGGTGTCAAACTGGATTTCTTCAAGGGCTGGATCAGCATTGTAGTTCTCCGCGGGCTGGCAGGATAGGTGGGGATGGGGGGATGGGACAGATACCTCCTGCAGCACCTTGCAGGACAAAACGAGGTGTGGGGAGAGGCCTGTGCGGCCCCCTCTGCCCCATTTTCGGCCTGAACAGCATCCTGCAACAATCAGCCAGCCAAAAATGGGCCATGCGGAGGCCTCCCAAGGCTCCCGTACATCCTGTTTTTGCTCTCTTCGGCCTCCAGGAGCACTCGGCACACTAAAAATGGGCCATGTGGCCGGCAGAGTGCTGCTGAAGGCCGGGGAGACAAAAAATGGGCTGCAGGAGGCCTGCACACAGCCTGTTTTGGCCGGCAAAGGCACCATGGGCCAGTCCTTTGATATTTTCAGACCAGCCACATGGGCCAGATTTAAGCACCCTATGGAATGGATTTGGCCCATGGGCCTTGAGTTTGACAACCCTGGACTAGAGCAACAAATGATGGCAGGCTAGAAAATCAAATCATTGCTCAGGAAAAGCTGAAACTGAGGACCATGAATGCAGATGTAGTCAGATTATTGGATGTAGGTTTAGGGCCCTACAGTAAGGTAACCAGATGTACCGATTTCAGCATGACAAGCACGCTTTATAACAATTTTTCCCGTGTCCCTCTGCCTGGCTTCATGTTGAAAGCCCAGTGGATTTGCTTAAGAAATCCTAACTGGGGCAAGACAAAAGACACCCTGTCTAACTAACCCCTCTCTCTCTGTCTCAGTACTTTCATTGAAGATATTAAAATTTTAAAGCAAGAAAACGGACCCCCCCACCCCTTTTTACTCACTTTTATAAGAAAAAAATGACTCATTACCATAGAGCTACGGGAAATAGCTGGCTAGAGAGGGAAGCGACTGTAACTTCCTGGATTTTCCAGAGGGGAGGGGCATGGAGTTTGGAGGTCTGCTCGTGTGGGGAATAATGATGGCTGTTCTTTTTTCTTTGAAAAATATTTCCCTGGGACTATTTAACCATTTTAATTTGCTCAGTTCTTTGTATTAACATCTACATCATTCTGGATTGACTTGGAGTGTCTGCCTACTGGTAAGTGGGATTTTTTCTTTTCTTTTTTTAATGTATTTTAAAATAATATTTTATTTATTGTGCATAGGATTTATTAAAATAGTTTTATTCTGTGTGGATTTAAGTTAAGAACTCCCTGTTATTAAGCTTTCCTCAATTAATCTCTGAGTAGATTCCCACCAACTTCAAGATCCCAAGGGCACATCTTGGAAGCTACACCTTTGCTTAGTTTATAGATGATGCCTTTCCTTAAATATGAAAATAAATACATTTATTGTTCAAATGTGTACATCTCAATAGAAATGACTCTCAGGGGTGACAACAATCCACTAAAATAGTAATATAAAACAGTAATTACAAAAACAGGAGCAATTGTTATGAAAATTATTATTAAAAAATAAAGAATAAAAATGGAGTTATTAAGTATATTAATTGCAGCAACCACAATACAATACCTCGGTCCTTCTTTTCATTAAACTAGACATACCCAATTCCAAGGAATTAAAAGACACTTGCTCCTGGGGAGGAAAACTATGGCAAATCTAGAGAGCATCCTAAAAAGCAAGGTGACCAGATTTTCAGTAAAGAGGGACACCTTTGACTGGGGGTGGGGACTTGATTAAAAATTTTATACGGAGCAACAAAAATTTTCATACAACGCAAAAATAGTATTGTAATATTTTTTTATTTCAACATAACAACAATTTACAAATATAAATTGTAACTGTTGCCAAACATCAAAATTTTGCTTGTGTGACCATGAGGATGCTGCAACGGTCGCTAAGTGTGAAAATGGTTGCTAAGTGTGAAAATGGTTGCTAAGTGTGAAAAATGGTCATCAGTCACTTTTTTCAATGCCATTGTAACTTTGGACACTAAGCCCATTATACCACCTTTCTTGCCACAGTTCTTAAGTGAATAACTGCAGCTGATAAGTTAGTAACATAAGTGAATCTGGTTTCTCCATCTGACTTTGTCAAAAGGTGATTATATGACCCCAGGACACTGAAACCATCATAAATACAAATCTGTTGCCAAACATCAAAATTTTGATCACGTGACCATGAGGATGCTGCAATGATCGCTAAGTGTGAAAATGGTCGCTAAGTGTGAAAAATGGTCATCAGTCACTTTTTTCAATGCCATTGTAACTTTGGTCACTAAGCCCATTATATCACCTCTTTTGCCACAGTTCTTAAGTGAATAACTGCAGCTGGTATTTTGTATTTTGGATAGAATCTTTTTTAAAATTTGTCTAAGACAATTTTAAAAAAGGATTCTATCCAAAATAAATTGAAATGAAACCATTTTTAAAAATTCTATGCACAATACTTTGAAATATATTGTGCATAGAATTTTTAAAAATAGTTTTACTTCAATTTATTCCGTGTGGATTCTTTTTTAAAATTGTCTTAGACTATTTTAAAAAAGATTCTATTCAAAATACAAAATACCAGCTGCAGTTATTCACTTAAGAACTGTGCCAAGAAAGGTGGTATGGTGACCAAAGTTACAATGGTATTGAAAAAAGTGACTGACCATTTTTCACACTTAGCGACCATTTTCACACTTAGCGACCATTTTCACACAGCATCCTCATGGTCACGTGATCAAAATTTTGATGTTTGGCAACAGTTACAATTTATATTTGCAAATTGTAGTTATGCTGAAATAAAAAAAATATTACAATACTATTTTTGCGTTGTATGAAAATTTTTGTTGCTCCGTATAAAATTTTTAATCAACCCCTCCCCCCCTGGTCAAAGGTGTCCCTCTTTACCAATTTGAAAATCTGGTCACCTTACCCTACAGCCAAGAAATTCCTCAAATTAACAAAATCAACAGAAGTACTGCTGTCTAATATGCAGGGAGGGAATAAGAAAAAGGGCATCAAGAGGAAGGGAAGAGTAGGAGCTGTTGAAGTTCTTGTAAGTTCAACAACAATCCAGTACTGTAGGTTTGTAGAACTTACTTTAATCACTTTTTTGGGGGGAGGAGAATCAGCTATTAAAAATTACATTTATGGTAAAAAAAAATGGAACAGTTTGTTAAGGACAAAATAAGGAAGACATGCAAATTCCTGCTAATGAAGTACATTTTATTGTTCACATTTTATCCACATTGTATGTTAGTGAAGTATTTTGAGCAAAGTATATGATGGTATGGTGCTCGAATCCCCAAAGTCTAGTATAACCATGATTTTCCTCCCCCACATGATAATTGTCATCCTAAAATGGACCCAAACGTCCTTTTCTATGAACAAATCTCTCTCTCTCTAGGCCAGTGGTTCCCAAACTTGGCAACTTTAAGACTTGTGGACTTCAACTCCCAGAATTCTCAGAGCTGGCTGGAGAATTCTGGGAGTTGAAGTCCACAAGTCTTAAAGTTGCCAAGTTTGGGAACCACTGCTCTAGGCTATCTTTATTTGTAATAAGGTGGAATAAGTTCATAATAAACTAATTAGCAATTAATAAGTATTTTTTCTTAAAATAAATCTTTCTATAGATTTACCCTCCCTGTTTTTATTAATGCATGAATGGGAAGATTTCAGTTTGTGAAATTTTTGTTTTGCACTGAATATCCAAGATCCACTAACTAGAATCAGAGGTGGAGTTGTACTAATAAGAATGAAAGTGACTCTAAGCATTTGCTAAGTTCAGGGAAGCTTAGCAAATGTATTATCAAACAAACAATCCTTTTTACACTGAAAAATGACATGTTGCCGTATTTCCTCCAAATATTCTTTTAGAGCAACGTAAGTTGCAAGGAAAACAGTTTTAATTATTATTCTTAAGTGATTGAAAATAAACAGCACTTGACTATGTATTCAAAATCATCTAGATAACTATTAATGCTAATTATTATTATACATTACTTCCTCAAGATAATCTATAGTTCAGATCTTGGAATTAATGCAAATCAAATCAAATCAAATTTATTACTCCTAAATGCACATAAGATAAGGATTCATATTAAATGTTTTGTATGGATTTGAACATAATAGAGGGCATAATTTCTGACCATGTTGGGTTGCTTGCTTCTTGCGTGTTCTCTCCTATCATGCCAAACAAGTCAGCTGACCTACTTTCCCCATTCTGTACATACACAAAGGGCTCTATACATCTCACTTAGACTGGGGTGTTCAAGGTTTGCCTCCCTAGTAATCTAGTTCTGTTCCAAGCATAGTTGCAGTATTTCCCCCCCCCCCATCCTTCTTGACATTTGTTGGACAGGATATAGCTCTCTTAGGGTTGTCAGGAAAATAGAACCAGATGTTGGTGGGAATTATTCATCACTACCCTCAAATTCCTTTCCTGTTCAGATTTTGGCCCCCAGAGTTTCATCTTATACTGTATATTGAATGCATTTAAACAATAGACTAGGCAAGAGTACGCTGGGTTGGGTAGTTTGTGGTTCACTACATTTTGGAAACATGATCATTATCTTACACGAAGTAGCCATCAAATTTTGAAACAATTAACTTTTTGACCCTTGCAAGTTACGTAAACATGGCATTAACTCAATAGTGTTAAGCATAAGCTTGAAAAGGAAGTTGCTTTATTATCAGGCCATCCATTAAATTGGTTGTGGAATGCATATTTCTGCTTGCAGATTCCTTGGTGTAAAAATAGGTTCTGTTGAAACAGGAATATGGATGGAACTGAAACATGCTCCATCTCTAGCCATAGCAGTTGGTAAAAATTCTGTCATGCTGCATCACTTAAAACAACAATATGGTCATTATCTTTATCATGGACATGATTTCTTTTTTTTTACTTTCATCTGGGATGTGTGTGGGGCTCAATTTTGTCTACAACCCTGGATTTCCTAGTAGCCTCTTATCCAGTTCTAAACAGATCGGATCCTGCTTAGCCTTTTCAAGATCAACCCAGGTTGGCAACATATCACCTGCCTTGAGTCAGTGCAAATATAAACAGCATAATTTATTACACTGTTGACACTAGTGTTAAGATATTTTTTTCACACTTTTCTACTTCAAAACCATTCGATATGACTAACTAATTATAAATAGGATTAAAGTTGGAATTTAAGACATGAATACCAAATCCAGAACCATGTTTGCTGATTGGTCTTTTGCCCTTCATTGCCTGTTCTGTTTTTCCTGGCAGTAAGAGATGCGTGTGTCCATTTAAAGCCACCTTCCATCTGGTTTGCTGGAGAAGCTAATTTTATTGTCCTGGTGATGACATGACACAGCATTTCCCCTGGATTTTCTCCTATGGGTTCCAGTGCTGGAAATTTGACAAACCGCTAACAGGGGGTGGTATAGCTCATATGTTTCTTTTTAAATTCCAAGACAATTTTTAGAAGCCAAAGTAATTTCTGCCCAGTGACTTGGATGACAGAAACCTGTTTTGAGTCATACTTTTAATATCCAAATTAACTTTCTACATACTGTAATAAATCTCCAGTACTTGATTTAGCCTCAAGTGGAGAATTTTATAAAGCCTTAAAGATGAATTAATTTAGGAAAGTCTGATGTGTTGACATGATAAAGCCAAACATGCAACAGTGTGCAGTTATGTGCATTTTGGATCCATGGGATACCAGAGAAAGATTTGGAACATTAATAGCAGAATGATGCTGGGAAGAACCTTAGCCCCTTCACCATTCCTTGCATTAGAAGCAGTCAATCTAATAAATGAGAATACAAGACCCTTGATTAATAGTATTGACCGGAAAAAAGACTAAGGTTTTAGGCCAAGAATCCAACACTTACCTTGCTTTTAAATGAGTTATTAGTATGGCAAAACTCTTGACCGTTTCCTCTTATTTTTTTTCTCTATAGAGAACTGAAACCTGCCTCTTGTGTGAAAGTGGGGCAGTCTGCATCTGTTCATCTAGTACAATCATTGTAAGAACGAACTTTCATATTCCAAAGGAGGAAACAGTTGGAAGAGAAAAGGTTGAGACCACCATGCCCTTTTCATAATAAGTAAATTGAATCTAGTCCATGTTTCTAAAATAGTTCCTCTCTTTTAGGGAAAGGAATTAACTTGGTATGGATTGAACTGTGATTACTCTCATGTGGCAGAGAACAGAGAAAAAGTCCAGCAGATACCTATCAGAAAAGAGTCAGTCTCTTAACAGAGAATAAAACCACCTGCTTACAAAAGCATTATGCTCAGAGTTTACTTCTGAAAATCTAAGGCTATGCTTTTCAAATTCGACAGCTTTAAGATATATGGGCTTCAACTCCCAGAATTCCTCAGACAGCATGGTAGTTTAGGATTTCTGGGAATTAAACATAAAAGTTGATAGATTTGAAAATTACTGGTCTAAAGCACCAAGATGGAAATTAATGGGATTTTTTATTACAAGTTACAAAATCTATGATTTGGGTAAAAAAAAGTAGGCCTGGTGGCAGCGGGCATTATGATGCACCAACTATTGAGTCTCGTCTGTGTAAGTATCATGTTCAATTGCAATGCCTTTGTAAAGCAAAAGAATAACGATTTGGATGCTTGATTGCTTGATTAATCACATTTATCAATATCGGTCATAAGAAAAGCAAAATGTGCCGATTCTAGATTCACTTTACCTTCATCAGTACATAGTATTTCTTCCAGTCACAATATAGCTTGGTGTATCCTTGAAGGGATGCAAATTAGCAGCTCATTAGGCAAATACAGATCACGGATCTCTCTTATTGTGGATTAATTACATATTCCCATGGTTGAATTCTTGACTGAATTCTTTGGCACAAGTCAAGCAAACATTCTAGAAGTCAGCACTGAAATTTAATTCTGAATCCCCTCAAGATTTGTGCTATCTGCAAATTTGATGATTATATTTTCTAATCCCTATTTTAAATTGTTTATGAATATGGGGAAGAGGATCTAGAAAACAGCCTTATGTTATGCCACTCCATACCTAACTTCCCCTCTGTCGTGGACTCACTCATATATGCTTATTGGGTATAACTGCTCCACAAACTCTGTATAATTGAGCCTGCATTTGGGAAACTTTGGACCTTTGGGGAAACTTTGTCAAATGCTTTACTGACCATATGCCCACAACATTTCTGAGGACAACAAGCAGAAATGATCACCAATTCCCAGGAAGTACCATTCTATCAAATAAAGAGATCAGGTTGACTTGGACTTGCAACTGGGTCATGAAGAACCTATGCTGCATACTGCCAAGCAATGTATTTTCTAAATTTTCATAATTGGTTCCAGAGTTTTGCCTGCATGTCAGGATGACTGATCTGTAACAATACAGATCCTCTTCCCCCCTCCCCTCCAAACACTCTTTTTATGACAAGAACAGCATTTGCTTTGATCCAGTCATCTGGCACATCTAAACAAGTTCTCAAATACCACCTAAAGGAGCTCTGAGATGACACTTGCAAGCTTCTTCAAACTCAAGAGTAATTGATCTGGTTCTGGTGATTTACTCCTTCATGGCAGTGGGGCCCTCCCTGGTTATAGCATCTCTTCACTTAACTGGTGTTACCATTTTCTTGTTTCAATTCTGCTTAGGTCCAGTTGAATTTCCGTTAGGGGAAAACATTGAAGAAAAGTAAGAGTTAAGGAACTGAGAAGTTCTACTCTCTCTCCATTACCTACTATTGTCTTCAAGCAACAGGCCCACTTTTTCTGTACTACTGAAATAGTCTCCAAACCCATTTTGGTATTTTAGCTTTTTCTTGCAAGCTTAAATTCCTTTTGCACTTCAATCTTTCTGATTTGATTACATCCATCTTTCGTTTTGTATATATAGTCCTTTTAACTCTTGGCTCAGTCAAAAGCACTGTATGCATCAGTAATGATTTTTTAACCTGTCCTCATTTTTCTTCACATTGAAAAAATGTGCAGTTGTATTTCCAGGTATCTTTAAAAAAAAAGAACATCCCATCAAACTCAGGATTTCTGCAACCATTCTTCCTCTTCTCTTTCTGCAGTATCTTAAAAACCAATTTGATGATTCCTTCATTTTTCCCAAAGTCATTGCTGCTTTTCTCTTTTTAACAAGCAATTCCCTATGGTAAGAATCAGCTGTAGGATAATCAAAACCCTGGTTTCGGTTCTAATTCTCTGGAAAATGAAACAGCCAGCCAGAGCAATGTGTTTTTAATCCTGCAGACTGGATGAATTGGTTTTCATGAACACCAATTCACCTTTGAGTATGTTTGTGAATAAAAAATATATACACCTTTTGGAATATATTGTAATCTATCAAGGAATGGATAAGTTAACTAGGTTAGTTGGATAGTTTCGCCCTGTTCTTGCATAATTTTGAGGAAAATCTTTGAGGAAAGATTTAAGTTTTAAGAGTTCAATACAATTTTTTAAAGAGTTAATATCAACTGGATGCCAGAACACCCATACACAGGGGGAGAGAAGCACTGCACCATGGCTCTGTGTAGCCCCCATGTGGATCATGAGGTGGGAAAGCTCTCCACTAAGCCAGAAAGTGGCTTGCTTGGTTTGGACCTTTTAAAAAAATTCTGCTATTGCAGTTCATCAAACTCATTGTTTATGACTAAGTACAATGTGTGAATGCAATTGGTTGTGGGTTATTTAATCATTACAATTGATCACAATTTAACCACTCGGTACAGTTTTGTTCCTTTTAAAAAAAAACATGACTATTGAGGCTGTTTGCCTTATATTTGAGCAAATTAAGTTTCTCTTGTACTAGAATTACCAGATCTATAACACTTCACTGTTTTCTAGTGATCATCCAGATTTCTCAACTTCAGGTCTGTTTAGTTTCTCATTGTAGCACATGAGAGAGTTAGGCATTCCCTAAAAGTGTTGTATTGGAGAAGGAACCAACCCAGGCATAACAGCATAGAAGAAAAAAGTAGGTTACAGGAAGAGGTGGTATTCAGCCAGTTCTGACAGGTTTTCTGGAGAACAGGTAGAGGAAATGTTGAGTAGTTCGGAGAATCAGCAAATAGGCTGGCCCCACCCATTGCCTCCCAGCTGATCTTCTTCTGTTGCCCTGAACAGGTGAATGGAGGTGGAAAGCAGGTTAGTGGGGTGGGGAGGGAATAGGGATTTTGCAGTATCCTTCCTCTGCTATGCCCACCAAGCCAAGCCAGACTCACAAAGCCACGCCCATAGAACTGGTAGTAATTTTTTTTGAATCCCACCATTGGTTACAGGCTACTGAATCCAAGGCCAATGGTGATAGCAAAATAATAATTATTTTTTAAAACACCATTGGTTGAAATGTTAAAGTCTCAAGTGTAGTAAGAGTCTCGCTGCCATGGTGCTTGCAGTTGATGTTGTAGAGATTTAATGATAAGAGGTGACTTGGCCTGCCCAAGTTTTCAGTTCATTACAAATTCAGAAAACTAAAGCACAGTATGAGGGAAAGATGAGTAGAGGTGGCTATGCTGAAATCAGAGAGCATGGCTAATTATCCACAAATTGCCTAGGAAAATCAGAAGATTCTGCCTTGGGTAAGATTAGAGTCTAAGGAGAGGGAAGCCATCATGCTTTCCCAGCAGGGGCTGCTGGAAGATCAGAGATGAACCAGTAAGCAAAAATCTAGCTGTGATGAAGCAAGGATTAAAGCTCAGGGGAAAGTTAAGGCGTGGCCAGAAGAGTTGCTTCCTTGTTTGGGGAACTTTTCATTACTTCCATGGCTGTGAATTCTATTCAGATGCATGTCAGCTCATTTAATCTAGCCAACTGTATTCACTTTTCCATCCACTTAATTCAATTAGCCCAGAAGGGCTGAAGGAAAAAGTCAGGCAAATCATCAGCAACTATGCAGTCTGAAGAGCAATTGTTCAGGGACATTCCATTTCCAGGAACTGAAGCAAAGTTCAGAGATGTATGTCAGGCAGGACATCTGGCAAACACAGTTGGGTTCAGAATGTTTAATAAGATATGGTAGAAAAGTCATTTGTTTGGGGCATCAAGATTTGCCTGGCTCCTCAAAAATCAGCACAAGCAATTTAACAAAAATACACCTTTTAAAAAAATGTTTTTATTAAAAGATTTTATATACCTAATAAATACATTCAGTAAAGTAAGTGTGAAAGAAGAAAAAAGGAAAGGAAGAGACAGATGAAAAAGGAAGTAGAAAATTTGAAATAAAAGAACAAAAAGCATGAATGAATACAAAGACACAGACGCATAGGGTTTCAATCTTTCTCTTAGCAGTTACACATACAATTCTAATTAAACCTCTATAAGATTGTGACACATTTCTTCTTTCTGTTCCCCATTCTTTGTAATTATCCAAACCATGTCATGATTTTAACACAAAAAATCCATAAGAAGTTTATAGTCATTGATGAATGTTAATACTGTAATGACCTTTTTCTAATCAAAGAAGTTAGTTTGTCCATCTCAGCAAGTTCTGTCAATTTCACCAAACGTTCCTAGATGGCGGATAATGTTGAATGTTTCCATTTTTGTGCATATAGTAAATCTCACAACAGTAAGCACATGTTAAAACAATCTTCCATGGCTCTTTTCTATCTGTTTATCCATCTGAAAGGGAAAAATTAGAGTTTTAATTGAATATTAATTTTTAAAATCCTCTCTATCAGTGTGTATATTTGAATCAATGTTTAAGCTTTTTACATGCCACCAAGCATCCCTTCAGTTCAAATTTTCAACATACATTTGAAATGTCTTTATATATTCTAAATACTCTAGTATCATGTACCAACAATACACATTTTATAAAGTTTCTTTAAGATCATAATACAACAAACTCTTTTAACCACATATTTTCTCTTTGATCCAAGAGCACATTATAACCAAAATTCTTAGTTGACTTTTTCATAGAATTTAACCTTGTTCTTCTTGTTTCAAATTTCAACAAAAGTTTGTGCATTTTAGCAATTACATGTTCATCACTGGTAAACCATTACACTTTATATTCTGTCATAGTTTATTTCATAAGATTTTTAAAAATACATTTTAAATCTTTCTAATCTTTCTGTAAATAGAAAATCATTGACAACTAGTTACCATTAGTTGCTGTCTTGATTTAATTTTATTATTTATTTTATTTCTTAAATTTTCATTCAGAAAATTTTACAAATTGTGTAAAGATCCTATAACTTTATAATCTCTTCCTCTGTATCATCTTCATCCCAATTCAAAAAGTTAGAGATTTAACAATCTTTTCTCTGATACCTTCCCCATGGTCTTCTGACATTTCACAGATACAAAATTTGTATCTTAGTTCTAATAATGCCAAGTTATCACAATATTTCTCCATCTCTCTCTATAACTTCTGTCTTACTTTCGAAAACTTGCACTTTGTCATCAATGTATGTGAACTGCATGTTTTTTTTTTAATTTATCAAATTTCTGCACTGCCCATCTCACCTAAGTGACTCTAGCAAACTATAATGGTTAGACTCACACAACACACTCAGCCAACTGTATTCAACCTAGTGAATTATGCAAACTCAACCATATAAATTATGGTTAATATCTAGTATGTTGTACAAACTGACAAGCTTACTAATTCACAAACTATAGTTCAACAAACAATGGTTTAATTGTATGTATTAACGAGCCACAGCATACTGTAGTTTTAGTGTTGATATTTTCCCATTCTAATGATGTTGCTTTCTGACCATAGTATGAAAAATACTTACTGGAAAGCTACTCGTTAAGGAAATGATATCCAATTACCGAAAGTCCAACATTTACAGGAGATAAGACAGTTTTGAGCTATGATCAGAAACTTTGTTTCTGTGCCAACAGAATGAAATATGTTATGCCACATGGTGGCTTACATTTTAAAGCAGAAGAGAATGAGTATAAACATTTGCCAAGCTGATCTCAGATAGATATTACTGGTCCATCACTAAGTAGTAAGTTTATCCCCTAATTATTGTTCTGTTGGGGATATATACTGTCCTACAGCCAAACAGAACCCTAAGTTCTTTTATGTAAAGCAGAAACAATATTATCCACTGCTTTTTTATAACAGAGTTTGAATCACACTCTTTAATTAATCACCCCCTTCAAAGCTTGTGAGGTTCATAAAGCAGAAAACAAGAACAAACAGAAGAAAACAGCAAAAACGGGTAGTAAGATATTTGGAAGACAGGCCAAAAACTGATCAAAAGTCCCAGAAAACTCTGAAAAAAACATCTAAGTACTATTTTATTTTTGGGTATATCTCAGCAATCAAGCGGCAAACATTCAGGAACACACATTTTTGGAAACTGACTGGCTCATAGCAATCTAGGAGAGCACATAGGTTGCACTATCTCCCTGTATATCTCTAGGCAGTTGGGCATCTGGCCATTTATGTCTGAAGAGTATTCAAATTCTCTTTCAAATTAATCCTGTATTTATTTTTTTAAAGGTTTTTAAGGTTATAATGAATTTATAGGCCGCCCAATCCCAAAGGACTCCGGGCGGCTTACAACAATACATTTAAAAATAGAAAAGTTAAAAACACAGAAACATAGATTTTAAAAAAAAAACCACAACATACACCCAATCTAATCGGGGCTGGACCTCAGTCATGAGTTCAACAGCCCGGGGCCTGCCAGAATAGCCAGGTCTTAATAGCCTTTCGGAAGGCCATGAGAGTGAGTAGGGTCTGGATCTCTGGGGGCAGTTTATTCCAGAGGTATTTTTGAATACCTTATATAATATGTAGGCAGTAATACTACCATGCATATTCAGAAAGCTGCCGTTCAACAATTAAGGACCAGTTGTTTCTGCATTAAATCCAAAGTGCTGCAAATGCCTCAAGCAACGACTGTTTAATACATCACTTTCATTCAATACAGAGAGATTGAAATATCAGCTTCTGGATGTTTTAGTAAATTCCTGTAGTTGTACATTTAAGCTGATTGAGCAGTGATCTAAGATATGTTAGTCCTTTTTATTTGATTAGTTAAAAAAGCTAAAAAAAATTATGAAATGGAAAAAGTTTCTGATGTCACACTGAGCAAAAAGTAAACTCCCATCGTTTGGGGTGTCACAAATACAAGATTGAATCCAAAGTATTCCATCAATGTATGATCTCACCACAGTCCTCAACGTCCAACTGGTTTTAATAACCAGTTCCAAATTATGATGGCTCTGAAAAAAATGTCTTACAACTGATCCTTGCACTTACAACTGTTGCAGTGTCCCTGCAGTCATGTGATGAAAATTTGGGTCAATCTTCCCAGCCAGTTTCTGACAAGCAAAGCCCATGAGAGAAGCTTAATTTGCTTAACAACCACATGGCTCACCACATATTGACTGCAGTGATTTGCATAACAACTATGGCAAAAAAAAAGATCATAAAATCAGGTGTAACTCACTTAATGACTACCTGGCTTAGCGGCAGAAGTTCCAGTCCCAACTATGGTTGTAAATTGAGAATTACCAATTTTTTAATGAGGAACTGCATTTCTGGGTATAATTCAGGACCTAGTACAGGTAGCCCTCGACTTACAACTGTTCATTTAGTGCAGTGTTTCTCAACCTTGGTGACTTTAAGTCCTGTGGACTTCAACTCCCAGAATCCCTCAGCCAGCTGTGCATGCATAGCCTTATGGAGGCTTATAGAGTGCTCCTGGGGGCTATTTTTGCTCATTTCTGCCCTTCCCAGCCCCCAGGAGCTTTCTGAAAGCTGATAAGGCTATGCACGCCATTTTGGTGAAGCAGGTGGGGCTTCAGGAGGCAAAAAATGCTGTATTCGATCTAGAAGACACACCCAGATTTTCAGCCTCTTTTTTTAGAAAAAAAAGGTGTGTCTTATACTCTGAAAAATATGGTAAATTATTAACCATTTGTCACACTGCATAACTAAAATCGAATGTGCCTTTAACTGAATTCTTTCTTGGCATGTCATATGGATTGATGATAAATTTGTACAAACCTGTCATAATGTGTCTAGTATGTATATGAGTAGCACTTCTTCAGAGAAGAAAGTGTTGAGATCCACAGCCAACTAACATAAAAGAAGCAATGCACAGTGCAAATTATGGTGATTCCCTTATGACTTCTATACATGTAGTTTGCTCCATGTTTTTTTTCATCCTCCACAAGCCATGAAGGAGGAATCCTCGCTTCAATCTTGTACTGTAGTGCAAATATTTTGTAGAGTAGGACCACCTTAAGAGTTGTGTTTAATGAATTGCTAATTATTTAATTTATTCACGTTACTTGAACAACTCTTGCCTTTACATTGGTCAAACTAGGCACTAGCAAGAGCTGTTATCTGGTTGGCCATTATAGTCTGCTTTTCCTTTCTTTGGGCTCAAGAGGAGGATGAAAAACAAGAGGCCTCCTTCTTAGTAATATGATGCCATGGGAGCCATAGAATAAGAGTGTACATCGGTGACCTCTATTTGCATATTCAGATCCAAAGCTGCAGTAGCTCTTGGGCTTATTTCTTATCCTAAGTTGCTATCATCATTTGTGCCCAATGAAAACAAAGAAGTAACATAGACTAATATATGACAGGCTTCAAGTTACTTACCATACAGAAGAGCGTTTCCTAGACCATCTGTTGTCCAGCCAGCTGTCCATAGGTATGTGTACATGAGAAAGATACACCTAATTATTTTACATGGAAGCCACCAAAAATGCTGTAATCTAGAAATGCCATGTCCACGTTATAGCAAAATTTTGATTGGGGGGTCCAGGAAGAGAGCTTTCTGTTAACACCCCCACCCTTTAAATATCCCTCCCCTTCGAGGAAGAGGAGGAAAATAGAAAAGAAAGTATTAAGATACAAGTATGTGTTCAAGAATAAGACATAGAAAAAAACAAAAGTTAGAAGATAGCGAAGAAAGGGGAATAGGAAAGGATAAGCATAAAATTACAAGCCGGTTTGCGGAAATACCATCCCGAAAATACACCAGTTGAGAGTTGAAAAGAGATAACCACAACAACAGAAAAGGAAAGTTAGAGAGGAGGCGAGGAGAAGTGAGGAAAGGGGAGGGAGGGAAGGAAGGAAGGAAGGAAGGAAGGAAGGAAGGAAGGAAGGGAAAGGATGGAAGGGATAGAAAGAGAAGGAGACGGTAGGAGGGGGAAGAGGAAGAGAGGAGTAGGGAAAGAGAAAAGAGAGGAGGAAGAAAGTAGAGAAGGGAGGGAGGGGAAAAAGAAGGAAAAATAGGGTAGTGATAACAAAAAATAGGTGTATGGGAAAACAACCCAGAATGTATATTTTAATCTTTTATATGTAGAAATAAATATGTAAAAATGATAAAGATAAATAAGAATAATAACTATGTGAATGCATACCTGTAACTGTATGTAAGAGAATAAAAATAAAAAGCTTTTTATAAAAAAAATATCCCCCCACCCTCCCAAGATGAGGTGGGCACCATTCTCTTGGCCTTTGGGAAAGTGTCTGAAGACCTGGTTCTGCTGAATTGCTTGAGGTTCACAAAGGAGCATACAAGCTTAGGGTTGATTAGCACCTTGAAAACCCTCCAGCCACCTTTTTAACTTAAATTATTCCATTCTTGTTTTAACTGCTTTCTTCTGGTATATATCTATGTGGGTTTTTTTATGTTTTTAATCACCCCTAGAAGAGATGGGCAACATGGAAGTCTAATAAATAAATAAATAAATAAATAAATAAATAAACAAACAAACAAACAAACAAACAAACACTGTCAGATGTCTATGGAGATTCTCAGTCATCTAGATCAAGGGTCTCCAACCTTGGCAACTTTAAGACTTGTGGACTTCAACTCTCAGAATACCTCCGCCAGTGTTGCTGGCTGAGGAATTCTGGGAGTTGAAGTCCACAAGTCTTAAAGTTGCCAAGGTTGGAGATCACTGATCTAGATCATAGTTGTCCCAAAGGTGTTTTTTCAAAAGGCAACTGGACTTTGTTTTCCCTTAAAGATGTTTTGGTTCCCATCCAAGAAGCATCTTCAGAACTAAAGAAGCTTCTTGGATGAGAAGTGAAATGTCTTCCAAGGAAAAACAAAGGAACTCCAGTTACTTTTTGAAAAAGCACCTTTGGGATGTACAATGCCGTAGTTGCTCTGTGAGTAAGATGGGGGGATTTCCAAGTTTGAGAGATAAATTAAAAATAGCACACCCCTTTGTCACACCCCAAATGTTAATGTGGCATTCGTCTGCAAATGTTGAGATTTTCTTAAAATGAGTATCAAGCCTATATGTGCCACCTTTATGCTTGGGCAAAGGGCCATTTGAAATAACGGACCTAAGCAAATAGAATAAAACATAGCTACAACCATCCATCTTATAATGAATCTAGTAAATAAGCAGAACATCTGCAAAATCAGAGATGATGCCTTTCTTCTTACCCAAACCTGGGTAAATTATCCAAACCTGGGTAAAAGTGGTTTTTCTTTGAGTAACAACATACAAACCCAATCACAACAGGGACATTTAAGTCGGCTAAAAGGTTTGACCTACATTGGGTAAAAAGCAGTTTTGGGTAATGGGGGAAAATCTTTGGAAAACATTGCCTTACAGTGTGGATAGTAAATAATGTTTTGGGCTAGCTGGTATATTTTGCTACCAGATCCAGTATTCATAGAAGCGCTACTGCACAGTAAAGAGGATGAATACTTATTTGATGTTTATCCAACCATACAATAATGTATTACATTATTGTCACACACACCAAATTCTCTTCCCTCCTATTTTCCCTGCAACAACAACCCTGTGTGGTGAGTTGGGATGAGAGACAGTGACTGGTCCAAAATCACCCATCTGGCTTTCAAACTCAATGCGGGAGTAGAGTATCTAGGCCAGCAATTTTACCATGACATCAAGCTGGCCCTTCTTCATTCTTATTTTTCACTGTGAAACTTGCTCTCCTCTCTAGTGTGAATCATGTTCCAAATTTGTGTTTTGTAATACGTTTTGGGATGTGTAGTGGGTATTGCAAGAATGGTATTGTGGTAGGCAAGTTTCCATCAGAACAAACAGTGTTTAAATTCTACCCTTGGGGAAAAGTTAAGTTATTGAACAGATAAATATGCAGAAGGCTATGAGCGAAATGCTAATCGCTATCATAAAGGCAGCCAAGAAAAGCACATCCAAGCTTATAATGAGAATAGGCCTAATGTCTTATGGTTAATAGAGAGAGCTTATTTCCTCAGTACTTATACAGTGGAAAATCTGCCCAGTTTTGCAGGGAAATTTGGCCACGTTCACATTCTACACAGTTGAAGACAAGACAGCATTTTACATTCCTTGTCACTTCCTCGCCCGGAGGCTTACAATGTGAAAGGAACCCATCATACTGAAAGAAAGAGGAAAGAGAAAAGAATGCAGATCCTGAAAATATGCTAATCAATTTGGCTCAAGCATCCTCACTCCATGCAGTTACATGGATGCTGCAACTGGATGATCAAAACAACTGTTTTAGACTAGGAGAGTGATGAAACCTATTGGATTCCGGCTCCAAAATCCTTAAAACTTTAGCTACGCTTGGAATATCCTTCAATATACTGACAGGTTACAGGATTGCAAGTCACCCATTGACTGGAAAAAAAATAATCTCCTGATAAATATATCTAGGAAGGCATGAATCCTGGTAATGCTACATAAAACTGGAATGAAACCTGGCTTGTAGATTAATGACTATGCTAAGACTTATTTGGCCTCAAAAACTGCCTTACCTAATGGATTTTATAGCCAGCAAAAAAGTTTTAAAAAATCTAGAAAAAGCAGTTACACAGATTTGCACATCATCATGCCAACTATAGAAAACTTGCAAGCAGTGTGGATTCCCCCCCCCCCCCCACTTTGGGTCATCACTATAGTTTGGACTCGAATTAATACTTTTGTAGTTTACTAGAATACTCCAAAACCTCAAACTTTGCTCTAGAAATTTCTAGAACTATGGGTGAATAACCAAACATTAGCAGTTTAAAAGCTTTGTCTTTATGATCAGTGATAATTATACCTCCATTACTGCATACTGGCAATTTAGATTTTGTTGAGAATATGAGGCTATTTCAGGGATCTCCTTAGCACTGAGTTAGAGAAAACCCATGAGTAATTTTTTTTAGGCTATAAGGTTTCAAACTCCCAACCTTTTACCCATAATTCAATTAAAGGCAAGTTTGAATACGTCTATTAAAAAAAAGTGGAAGCTTCTCAAGCAAAAAAAGGGCCACTAATCACACCTACCCACCCCATTAGGTTCAATAGAAAGGCCATTGTGGGTCCTATTCATGAAAGAATCTCAACTGAGGGGACCCAGGGCAAGAATCTATTCTGCTATGGCAGTGTTTCCCAAACTTGGCAACTTTAAGACTTGTGGACTTCAACTCCCAGAGTTCTCCAGCCAGAAGAGCTAGCTGGAGAATTCTGGGAGTTGAAGTCCACAAGTCTTAAAGTTGCCAAGTTTGGGAAACACTGTGCTATGGCAACCACCCTCTGGAACGTCATTCCTGAGATCAGAGTAGTTTTCTTGGCCTTCTGCCATCCTGAGGATCTGTAGTGGAGCTGTGGAGCCTGCAAAGTGTTAGAACAATTGCTTGTGCTCTCTTGCAGATTATGGTTGTTTGGCTTTAATAGTTTTTATTTTTTTGGTCCTTGTTACGATCCTGGTTATTTTTGGTATTATTTCACTGCTTTTAATTTTGTAACTCACCCAAAGTCATATACACTATATTGCCAAAAGCATTTGCTCACCTGCCTTTACTCGCATATGAACTTACTGTTAGTGACATCCCATTCCTAATCACAGGGTTCAATATGATGTCGGTCCGCCCTTTGCAGCTATAACAGCTTCAACTCTTCTGGGAAGGCTGTCCACAAGGTTCAGGAGTGTGTTTATGGCTATTTTTGACCATTCTTCCAGAAGCGCATTTGCGAGGTTACACACTGAGGTTGGATGAGTTTATGTGGCCTACCACTTCGTGGTTGCTGTCGTTCCCAAACACTTCCACGTTCTTATAATGCAGCTGACAGTTGATTGTGGAATATTTAGGAGCGAAGAAATTTCACGACTGGATTTGTTGCACAGGTGGCATCCTATCCCAGGTTCCACGCTAGAATTCACTGAGCTCCTGAGAGCGACCCATTCTTTCACAAATGTTTGTAAACACAGTCTGCATGCCTAGGTACTTGATTTTATACACCTGTGGCCATGGAAGTGATTGGAACACCTGATTCTGATTATTTGGATGGGTGAGTAAATACTTTTGACAATATAGTGTATGTTAAATGGGTGGTTATATTAAACAAACAAACAGGATGATTAGGTTGCAGTAGCAGAACTATATGTGGAGAAGCTGATGTGTACGTATGTGCATTTGGGTGAATGCATGTCAATGCGGATTTTTCACTTGAAATAAATAAAAAAATCTTATACTAAAATACAGACATGTTGGGTGGGGAGGAGATAGATAAATTAAATAGCCTAAGTCTTTTCTTCAACCAACCTATCACAAGGCAGGTTTAGTCGTTATAGATTAATATATTTGTGCCCTGGCAACTATCATTCCATTTACTTAGTACTGTAGCTCCACAGAGAAACCTAAAAGCAATTGTGAGGACAGCTATAAATTAATAATTTTAAGACTTATTCAGATGTTCAAATAGATTTGTGGAAATTCTAAACCACATCCCATCTTAATCTCTCATTACCACTCAATATACAACACCTCCCCCTCCAAGAGTCTGAAACTCTATCAGAAGGAGTCAATGCACGTGATAAGGCAATGAAAAGGTATAGCTGAAATAGGCAACTCTCAGCTTGTGAAACAAATGCTGATTCAAATGCCATCACCCTATTTACTGTTCGTCAGCAAAATTTCGGCAACAAAAAAATCCAATGTTTTGGCAGCATGTTTTATTTTGATTTACAAATTAAAATAAAATGGGAATGGAAGTTGTTTAAAGGAGGCCTGAATTTCCCATTTTTCAGGGTGATTTTAGTCTTTGTGGTGAGGAGGAGGAAGGAAGCAGGAAACCTTTAGAAGCAAACCATTTTTTCTTCAAACCTTAAAAGCAATCTCACTTTAGTCAAAAAATGGCAAGGGTGGGGTATTTTTCAAGGTTTGGGGGATGGGTGGGTTTAAAGATAGAGGTAGAAGCAGAGGTTTAGAATGAAAAATTCTAAGTTTGGAATTGACACATTTTCAACTCCTATTTTTTCTCCAAAATAAATGTTCAAGTCTAGGCTTTTGTTAGATGTTAAAGGTCCTAAAATAAAGATTATGCAGTCTGTGTATTTATATCAGCTATGATATACCAGATATACTAGCTATGTACCAAGGAAATATAACTAGTAGCAGTAAGTAATATTACTGCCCAAATGATTCACAAAAAATACATTGCATGCACAAAAGCCATGAATATTGTAATCCCTTCCAACCCTTTACCGAATAGCCTTTTGAAGGTGCTGTTCAATGAAACAACTTCTGTAGTCTTTCTTCTAGAAGAAGATGTCCTTTGCATCTCTGAACTCATAATTCAATACTAGGAATAGATGAGTTCATCAGTGGGTGAGAGAAGGGCACAGGGTTTTCTCCAATCTGTTCTAAAGAGTAAAAATTTACCCCAAATAACACTTATCTCTGAATTGAAATCTCTCTGATTATCATTCTGTTGGTATGAATGGCCAAATTAAAATGCATTTATATATGTTAATCCAATCATATTTGTTTCCAATGGCAGTGGCTTGGGGAGAAAGAAAATAATATGAATTTGGGGAAATACTGTACTGCTCCTCATCCCCCAAAGGAATGGAGGCTCAAATATTAACTTGACCACACGTTACAGATCAAAGAATAGATCTATAGATAATGCACAATGCCAGAATCATAGCCAACTTTTAATTTTCCAACAAAGCCCAAAGTTGTGTGTGCATTCTTTATATATAATGCAAAAAATTAAGTGCCTCAGTTATCATTTTCATTAAAAACGGCTCAAAAATAAATTCTGCAAAATAATGAGAAAAAATTGACAGAATAATTATGCAGCTCTAGTTTGCTTGAGTTATTTCATTTGATGGACAGGAGTATAGAATTTATAAATACATTTCCACCTCCCAAATAAATATTTCTTTAAAATAAGTCAAAAGTGATAAAAGTAGACAAATTATAGTTTTAATTCTGAATTTCCAATGAAGTACTTTATTGGAATACATAAAATGTGAACTGACTTAAACAGTTGCAATCACTGTGGAATTCACAGAGGTTATTTTTGATAGAAAGGACAGTGACAAGCCTGATGAGAGCCCTCAATTACCCTACTAGTATGCAGAGAATCCAAGGCTGACAGGCCAGGAAAAAGTGACGGACTCTAGGGCAGGAGCTCAGTCAACCTTCTGAGTACAGGAGGAACTGGCTTCTTTTGATGCACGAGAATGGTGGAAGTAAAACCATAGGATGTTTTCCCTTATTGCTCCTTTGGGGAGAAAAATCACTGATACATCTTAATATCTTCATTCCAAGGTTTTAAAGCATGGCACAATGGAATAGTAAGAATAAACTCATAGAGGTAATCTCTCAACTAAGAAACCCCAGAGAGCAAGAGCTTTAGGTTGGGCACCAAGACCATCCTGAGGTGGAGTTCCGGCAAGACCGTTAGAATAGGAGGCCTTGTGCAGAATGAAGACAGAGCCAAAGTGTTAATTTCAGCACCAACTAAAATGGACCTAACAATATACATGAGCCGCAGATTCAAAGCATCCAAGTATAAATTTACATAAAATAAGTGTTCAGCCACTGTTCCATATTATCAAGATCTTGGTTCCTGTGCCCCTTTCTCACTTCAGTCTTCAGCAGTCTTCAGAGAACCATTAAGTATGAACTCTCTAAGCAACACTCTTCTGCTCTATTCTTGCTCACTCAGTAAACAATTCTTATCCCTACACAACAGTTGTCACAAAGAAATTAAAAAAGAGAAATAACCCCTGCCCCTTCTTTCCCGCTCCCAATGCAGCCTATATTGTTAATTCTCTATGCTCAAGAGTATGAGGCAAGTCCAGGCCTTCCTTTGATCTTCTCTTTAAAAACAAAACAAAACACAAACAAAACCACACAGTAGAGTTAGACTGTTCCACATCCGGGAGCTATTCTGCAGGAGGTGATACGGTAATACCAGGACTAGTTATGAAGCAAGAAGACAGCTTCAGGAGATGGTTGAAAACTCTTTTAGCAGGGCTTCCTGGCTAAGAGTGTTGAATGCCAGATTTCGCCGTACATTGATGCTGATGGACCGAACCTGTAGGATATAGAACAATCACTATAATATCATTTTCGCCGTACATTTGACCAAATATTCCAGCATTAAGGAGGCCTTGAAAAGACCAGTGTTCAATGCAATAAACTGTTTTGCATGGAAGTCCATATTTGTTAGTTGCAGTTTATATTACCACTAGAGGCAAAAAATGAACTTATGTGATTATAGTGTAGTGTTAGCCACATAAAAAACTTATATGAAAAAAGAAACATAACCCAGTGTCAAGGCTTTGTCTACAAGCCCAGTTAACCCTAAGCCGTGGTCCATTCATTCAAGAAGTTAATAGACTCTTCAAGAGAAAATAGAAAAGCAAAGGAGAGAATTAAACTAGAACGTAGGGTTTTTTTTAAGTGGTCAAATTATTAAAGTTTTGTAAGTTACAGGGTCTGGCTTACTTTAAAAAGTTAGTTTTGTACAGATGTTTGTATCAATCTTAGTCATTTCCCAATGCCCATGATTGCAGGACTTTTACAAGCTGTGGGCCAGACTCTTGGTATATGGTTACCTCCCTGAATTTACCTCCATGTGATTCTGCTCATTTCCCCAAAACTTTGCTTCATACTGTGGGTTCCCTGAAATGTGCGGCCAAGCAGAGTTTTGGGGAAATGAGGAGAATTGCATGCAGGTAAATTCAGGAAGTAACCATTTACCAAGAGTCTGGCCCACAGCTTGTAAAAGTCCTGCAATCATGGAAACTGGGAGATGACTAAGACTGATACAAACATCTGTACATTGGAAGAAATGTGAGGAGGCAGCTTTTGCATCTGTCTATTATGTTATCATTCTGCACATTTTTTATTTATGTTGTTTCTACATTGGTTTTCCTCCTGGAGAGCCCAGAGTGCTTTACGAGAGAACAATGAAAAACAATCTTAAATAAATTAATTAGAAAAGTACACTTTGTACAAAAGGTAAACCGTAGAAGAGTGATCCCACATGCTTTGATGTTAGTTAGTAACCTATGTGACAAAATCTTATGAAAATATATATTCTAGAGAAAGTGCTTGGTATTTGTGAACCTAAAAGAAAAAACGTTGTGATGGTAAAAAGAGAAGGATGGTGTTTTGTCAGCAGAGGGTTACACCGGATCAGCTTGATTCCTTTCTTCTACTTTGAAAGTGAACTCAGGAAATGAGGTTGTAGCTTTCAGTAAAGGGTTGGCTTGGATGAGGCAAAATTAGTCTCTAGGGAAATAGAGATAAATATTCCTCTATAAATAAATTAAACTGGTTGATGTTTAATCATCAACTGAAAAATAATGAAAAAGACTTTCCAGTCCCTCGTTTGGGCATGCCACATATTAAGAACGAGAGAGAGAGAGAGAGAGAGACTTTTGTTGGCAATGACATGAATTATTCTAAGTGATAAAGAATTGAACTATTAGCGTTTATCAGAACAGTTTCTTCAAAGAACAATTTCCATGAATTAGGAAAAAACTATGTCCTCATTTTAATCAAAACAAAGATAAAGCTCTTCACCTAATGAATAAAAGGATATAAAAAGAAATAGTGACAGTGGCCAAGGGAAAAGAGAGAGAGAACAGAGGCAGCGTATTTGCTCCCTCCTGTCCTCAAATACAGCATTTGAGGAGAACAGTGCTCCTGCCACACGGATGAGCACAAGCATGGTTGTTTCCATGTAATTTAGAAAAAGGTCACTATCATGATACTTATATTTTACCGATGAAAAGCTTTAATGGTAGCTAGCAGCCATAGTTCTATATTTGCAATGTGGAATATAGGGATAGCTTAACAAAGAATGGCCAAAAAAGGACAGGAAAAAAGGGGAATAAGAAACTTGTTGTTGTTGTTAGTTGTGAAGTTGAGTCTGACCCATTGTGACTCCATCAACAACGTTCCTCCGGGCCTTCCTGTCTTCTACCATCCTCTGGTAAGCTCAATCGTACTGCTTCAGTGATTCCATCCAGCCACCTCATTCTCTGTCATCCCCTTCTTCTTTTGCCCTCAATCTTTCCCAGCATTAGGCTCTTCTGCAGTGAGTATTTCCTTCTCATTTGGTGGCCAAAGTACTTGAGTTCTTCAGGATCTGGCCTTCTAAAAAGCAGTCAGGGTTGATCTCCTCTAGGACTGACCGGTTTGATTGCCTTGCAATCAAAGGGACTCGCACAAGTCTTCTCCAGCACCATAGTTTAAAGGCCTCAATTCTTTGGTGCTCAGCCCTTCTTATGGTCCAACTTTCACAGCCATATATTGCAACTGGGAAAACTGGGAAATAAGAAACTAAGCTGTGCCTATCAATGAAGATTTGTTGAAGTATCCCCTTGAAGTTGTTTCCCAAAGTAGCACAATTCCTCCTGACTAAAGTGACTTTTGCAAATTCCTGTTGCCGCTTCATCTCAGTGAGGTAAATGGCCCTCATAGGGCAAAGCATCTTGTCAAAATGTATCAAGGCTGCTTGCATAGATCCAATAAGCAGTCAGTTCTTGGTATATCCTATTCTCTAGTGAGAATAGGATATCCTAACAGAGCATTTGAAATTACAGCATAAAGTCTGCTTGGGGAGAAAGCATTTTTATTTCTGCTTCATCAAAAGATCTGTTGTAAAATGCTGAACTAGTAAGCATGGGATATCTCTGCCTTTGGAGAAAAGTCTTCATGTGCATGTAAAAAATGTAAAAAAAAGATCTCTAAGACATATTTCCAACTTTCTTCAAGAATTCAAGGAAGAGCTAATAAGGGGTCTTTATCTTTTTGGGTGTTGATGACAAGAGGAATTGATGTAATTGCCACTTAATACAATAGGATACTGGGTATGTAATAGTATACATGTGATTGTATGTATATTATGAAAATGGAAAATAAAAAAGTATGTATTTAAAAAAAAAGTTTCAAGGAATCCCAAAACAAACAAAAATAAAACATGTATTTAAGTATACTTGCCCACCATCTGACCGAAATAATGATCAGGCTTCTACAGTTATATAATTCATACATTTTGTGAATATACAGGTTGCTTTTGTTGCATTATTGCTGCAACTGTAAGCTTGATCATGAGCCAATTATATGATCCTTTTATGAGAGAGTTAAAACTCACCAGCTCTTTAAAGAAAGAGGCTTCTTTGTGTTGTTCTGAGTATCGCTCATATTGGTCAAGCCCATCCTGTAATTTTAAGGTCAGTGTATCATAGTTGGAGCGCACCACTTCCAAAACCTGCATCCCAAAAACACAATGGAAATTAAACATCAACATGCTGAATACTATTATATCTGAAATATATAACCGCAAGTTCATACAGTTCTCTACTGGGAACTCAATTCCAAGATTACAAAAGTCTCAAATCTGCTGAAAAAAAGAGAGCAAATGATTAAAATTATATTAATTAAAGTAATTAATTCAATTAGATATACAGTACGTGTCAAAGGTGCATTATGGCTTCCATTTCCAATTTGATTTATAGTCCACAGCATTAGAAATGCCCCCATCCTCATCAATAAGTCTACTGGAGACTAAATTGAGAGGTTAGGGCAGTGATGGCTAACCTTTTCAGTCCTGAGTGCCGAAAGCGTGCATGCACACCCATAATCCAATGAGACACCCCCATGTGCGACCCACACCCCGCATGTATGAACCCGTGTGCAACCCACACCCCGCCTCTGTGCATGCCCATGTATGCCCCCCATGCATGCGCACACACCTCCTGCATGTGCATGCGTGGCAGAGACCTGAAAGAGCTGGCCGGTGGGAGGGCACGCACATGTGTAGCAGAGCTGAACTGGGGTGACGGCTCGCATGACCACAGAGGGTGCTCTGCGTGTCACCTGTGGCACGGGTGCCATAGGTTTGCCATTACGGGGTTAGGGACTCTCAAATTCAGTTAAGCAAATTAAAACCCTGAAATCCTATGAAGCATCCAACATAATAAAACAAGAAAATTTAGAAAAGACAGATCAGAAGATGGAAACTTTCTAAAATGTATTTTTAGATTGTCTTTCAAAGGTATGTGGAGATATTCCTACAACTATTCTACCTTATTTACATTCTCCAAGTGCATAATTTCACAAAGATGAACCTTTTATCAGAGGCATTATGAAATAAAAGCTCAATTGCAGGAGAAAGAGCATTTTAGCAACAGTTTCTTGGCAGCTATGCCGCAATCTTTCAATGATGACAGAATTGTTTATAATTACACTTTTAAAATTATTCCTTTACTTAGTTTTAAACCTATTTTCTGTTTTGTTTATATTAATTGCATATTGCTTTGAAATGTCAAAAAAAAACTGATGCATAAATATATAATTAACCCTACCTCTAAAACTGCAGAAGTAATTACTTTGCAAAATAATAACCTATCAGTACTCTGATTCGAACATAGCTTGCAAATACCTAGCCCTCTGGCAAAGGTTCCAGTCCTGGGAAAGGAGGAAAGAAAAAGGAGGTCGAAGCAGCAAGATGGATGAATTCCTTTTCAACGGCAATGAGTATAGCAATGGAACAGCTGAAGGCCCAGGTTAAGGACAGATTGACATGGAGAAAATCTATTTATATGGACACTAAGAGTCGGCACCAAGTTGACAACATATATGCAAGCAATCAATCAATTCCATGAAAAGCAACATACAGTAATAGCAGATAGCACCACTTTATCTCACAATGATAGAATTTTATTTCTGCTTTCCTAAGAGATAAACAGAAGAGAAAATGGAACTTCTCAGATTAAGTCAGATAAACCTTAAAACCTACTCAAGTAAATGCAAATCTGCCTCCATTCCAGAATCCTGGGTCACATAGAAAGAATTTGTTTTTTAAATAATTTAGGAACAAGTGTACTTTAATTATGAAAGGGTTGCTAAATGACAGTTCCTCCTGTCATTATGAAGGCCCATAGGTCCTTATTTGCTGACATGAATGTCCAGAAAGTACATGCCTGACCTGAAAAACAGAGAAGTTTGCCCATTTAGGCATATTCCAGTTTCCTACCACGCCATTCTCTGCCAAGCAGCAGTTACTGATACAAGGAATACATGTACAAACATATCCAGACTTCCCTACTCTTGCCATAGACTTCAACAGGATATTGCCAAATAGAATTTGCTGCCTAATACTGCACTCCATTTCCCAAACAATGCAGACACAAAGGAATGAATAAAAGTTGATTCACTGCAAGATTACTTTTGAATAGTTTGTCAACAATCCTGCTGCAGGAGAATATGCTGCCGGCTTCGCGAGCAGGCTCATTTAATTCTGTTGTCAGTTTTATTGGCAATGAAAAAATTACCCAGCAAAAACCACTATGCCTAAATTCAATTGACCATTTTCTTGCATATCTGCTGAGACTGTGATAGGAATAGGAATAGTAACTTACAGTGAAATGCAACTACCCATGAGAGACTAAGCATAACAAATAACACTCTCCACCAAACAGCAAAATAGCGGGCGATCACCAGAACTTCCATGAATCACATCTCTCTGTCCTTTTCTCAAACAGAGGGCTTTGGATAATATGCAATAAGCCTCAGAGTTGAGGGGAAATAGATCTAAAAGGCCAGGGGAACTCTGGCAGAATTCTTCTGGAGTTATCCTTTAAGACTACAAACTGTCTTGGCCTGGCATGCATATGGGTGGTATAAGGTTAAAGATTAATGTTGATTTTAGAAATCAACTTTATTAGGGGAGCCATTTTGAGAATTTGGAATAAATATGAGACTATGCTCCAAAATACCTTTATGGCTTTTCCTCCCCAAAACATATTATAGAAAAGGGTCAGTCAAAAAAAGTTAAGGTGTGCAGATGTATTGGAATAGTCCACATATGATACTAAATTAAAATCCAGAGAGCACCTGGCACTAAAAGGTTGCAACT
Organism: Thamnophis elegans; assembly: GCF_009769535.1. Taxonomy (NCBI): domain Eukaryota; kingdom Metazoa; phylum Chordata; class Lepidosauria; order Squamata; family Natricidae; genus Thamnophis; species Thamnophis elegans. The sequence continues at coordinate 24,850,567 of NC_045550.1, forward strand.
GTCAGTGGTTTTCATATTTGCAACTCACAGAGGGATTTTAAAGTTGGTAAGAAAGTGTACAATTTCAAACATGATAAAACTATGGAACAATGGAACTGTACAAATTATGGCCACCTTATCACTAAAATATATAAGGTTTTGTTAAAATCAGAAAGAGAAGATGAATTATGTAAAAGTTGTATGAAGAACTGGACAAAAGGAATTCAATCTAAAATACCAATTGATCAATGGGAAAATATGTAGATAAAGGAAGTGAAATTTACTTTATGCTTTAACCTCAAAAAGAATTTCTGTATAGATGGTATTTATCCCCAGGTACAATGGCTAAAATGTATGCCCAAATAGTTGCTGGAAATGTCAAAACTCAAATAGGAATCTTTTATTACCTCTGGTAGATTTGTGAAAGAGCTAAACAATATTGGATAGAAATAAGTAATGTAATTTTTTAAAAGTCAAACATTAATCTACAATTTAGACTAGAAGCTTTTTTGTTAGGGTCTATAGACAAAACAGTGAATAAATCACAATTGGTGATTTATTGTTATATATAATAACATATATGATCTTTGTAGATTTAAAATCCCCATTCTCATCTAAAAATCATCATTTGAACCAGTATTATTAAAAATTGCTATTTTCCATGGTGTTGCTGCATTCTGCCTAAATGAGCATCACTTTAACTCAACAATTGTGATGTGTTAATCACATAGTTTTAATTACATTTGAACAAAACATAATTCCAACTCCTAAGAGTCCCAACAAGCAAAAGAAGTAACAATAGTGGGAGCTCTAGTTCAACAACATCTGAAGCATTATCCATCCCTTTCCCAATGACGTTCTACAGCCTTCATGCCCTATAGCCTATTTTCTCTTATTTAATAAGACTTGAAATTCTTGAATACCTGTGAATTGGGGTCTCTAATTAGAAGAGTATGGCATATGAAGAGAATAATTGAATTGCTTTTGTGATAAGTTCTTGCCCTAAGAAATAATTTACTCCTTATCTTTCACCATGATACCACTAAACAGACCTTCATTCCTTGATCTCTTTATAGATTTAGTTGAAGAAAAAAAATAATGTACCCCACTGCAAGAAAATAATTGTAACTCTGGGGACTGTGAAACAGCATATATGGAAATACAAACTATTACACTTCAGTTGCTATATTCCAATTTTGCTTTTCCTAGTATCTCCCACAGTTTGAGCATGCACAGAAAGACATATGAACTAGCAATTATCCTTCTAGATAATTAATTATCTTGTTTTTCCTCTTGTCATAACCATTATGATGTTATTCCCCAACTACCTGCAAAGAGGACAGCAAATTAGCATTAATTAATTAATTTGTAGCTGCCCAGAGTTGTCTCTGGACAAGATGGGCAAAGTTTTGCCCATCTTGTTCAGAGACAAATCTGAGCAGCTTACAAATTAATTAGTTTCTTATGAAACTGGCAATATATACAATCTTCCATTAAAGCAACTGTTCTGGTGGGGTATGTTTGATCTCACTAGTGCTGAAAGTTCACTCCAAGTCCTAAGCTTTTGATTCAGATCTCCAATAGGCGGATGAGTCAGTTCTGAACAGCACTCACACATTTGCTAATTCCAACTGTTATACTGAAGGAGATAAATAAATAGGTGATAAATAAAGACATCTTTGACATGAAGAGGAATCTGAAAGGGAAAACAAATGTTCCTGCATATTACAGACTCTTAACAGGAGCCCAAAGAAATGCATACAGGTAATTCTCAATTTATAACCCCAATTGAACCCAAAATTTACATTGTTAATTGAGACATTTGTTAAATGAGTTTTGCCCCATTTTACAACTTTTCTTGCCACAGTTGTTGAGTGAATCATTGCAACTGTTATGTTAGTAATATGGTTGTTAAGTGAATCTGGCTTCCCTATTACCTTTGCTTGATAGGACGTCGCAAAAGCTGATCATATGATTCTGGGATACTGCAACAGTCATAAATATGAATCAGTTCCCAAGCATCTAAATTTTGATCATGTGACTATGGGGATGTTGCAACAGTGATAAGTGTGAAAAAATGGTCATGAGTCATTTTTTTGTCCCATTGTAACTTTGAACAGTCATTCAACAAACTGTTGTAACTCAAGGACTACCTGTATAGATAGGTGTTTATGGAAGACTGCAGCTGTTATTTTTCATTTGTTTCTCCAAACCAGGGTCTCAAACTCATCAGTTCAAGTGCCACACAGGGACTATTTCATTAGCTCAAGGAACACAACACTGAAGACTTTTCATACACAGGTGCAAAGGTACCTAATGTTAAGAATTAACTTTTTAAATGTGGAGATTCAAATGTTGTTGAATTGCCTTGGCCACTATGCTCAGGATTGCAAGATTCTGGACACTATACAGGGGAAAATTGAAAAATTAGAATATCGTGCAAAAGTTCATTTATTTCAGTAATGCAACTTAAAAGGTGAAACTAATATATGAGATAGACTCATTACATGCAAAGCAAGATAGTTCAAGCCGTGATTTGTCATAATTGTGATGATTATGGCTTACAGCTCATGAAAGCCCCAAATCCACCATCTCAGAAAATTAGAATATTACATGCATCAACAAATCAAGGATTGTACACAGAACAATATTGGACCTCTGAAAAGTATAAGCATGCATATGTACTCAGTACTTGGTTTGGGCCCCTTTTGCAGCAATTACTGCCTCAATGCGGCGTGGCGTGGAAGCTATCAGCCTGTGGCACTGCTGAGGTGTTATGGAAAACCAGATGCTTCAATAGCGGCCTTCAGCTCTTCTGTATTGTTCGGTCTCATGTCTCTCACCTTTCTCTTGGCAATGCCCCATAGATTCTCTATGGGATTCAGGTCAGGCGAGTTTGCTGGCCAACCAAGCACAGTAATCCCACAGTCATTGAACCAGGTTTTGGTGCTTTTGGCAGTGTGGGCAGCTGGAAAATGAAGTCAGCATCCCCATAAAGCTTGTCTGCGGAAGGAAGCATGAAGTGCTCCAAAATCTCCTGGTAGACGGCTGCGTTGATCCTGGTGTTAATGAAGCACAGTGGTCCAAAGTCCTGTTGCTCATTGGTCCAAAGTCCTCTTTTCTGATGAGAGCAACTTTTGCCAAAAGCACCAAAACTTGGTTCAATGACCATGGGATTATTGTGCTTGATTGGCCCTCCATTCTTCCTCCATACTCTGGGTCATTGGTTTCTAAATGACATGCAAAAGTTGCTCTCATCAGAAACCTTCCAAAGAAGTCACATTTATTTCTAGTTCGCTTGCTCCCATTTCTAAACCTTTTTTATGGAGGCAGCTGAGAAAGAAGTACAGGATTTTTCAACAGCTCCAATATTTGTAGGTACAAAGTTTTTGCAAACCAGGCCTTCTGCCTCAACAGCTCCAATGGTGACTCAAAATGGTCTCTTTCTAGATCTCACCTTATAGGCACAATTTGTCTATCTGACTGGCCTAATCCCACAGAAACACTTAGGATGTAAATCTGTATTGTTTCTTCACTCTGATCTATTCTTAGATACGCCATGGGCCTAACCTGGGGGAAAGATGCTTGGAATGGTGCAGCAGGTTTCCTCCTGTGTTCATTCTTTTTTCCTTTCTTTTGGAAAGGATATAATTTCCTCAAATCCAGAATGAAAAGTGTGAAGGGTAATCACAATACTTTGCTCCTCAAGAAAGCAAGGAGAAAGGGATGGAAGGGAACCTAAAGAGACGTAAGCTTCCCTATCAATTTATATGCCATATTTGGAAATGCACTTCTGATCCATTCTGGATTTCATGACTTTACTTATTTTTTCTCTTTGTGGTGATTGGGAAAATGACACCACTACTTCAACTTTGCTCAGGAGCCAAATTTTGCCCAGAAGCCAGACTTCTGGCAGTAACTGCAATTTTAAAGCTGTCTCTGTTGTAGGCCAATGTATAAGTACAAAATGGGGGGGGGGGGATGCATACCTCATAACAGCTTATTTGAATCAGTTCAAGAAGCTCTATATTTACCATGTCAATCTATTGTTCACAAAGATGTCCTTTGTGGCTATTAGCTGATTATGGAATTATGTTATCTGAAATACTTATTCCTTTTAACTGTAACTGCATCTTAATATAAAGGAAAAACTAATTGAGAGACTATCATAGTATATGTTTTCATTAAAATGGTAAAGGGTAAAAATTGTACCAGGGTCTGCAAACCACTTCTTGAGCTTTTGCTGATGTAGCTAGAATACTTATTAGAATTAATTCCCAGTAGCAGCAAGGACAAAGTAGATATCAAGGTAATTGGTTGTTAAATAAAAAAAATACTCTGCATATTTTAGTAACCTTTATTAGAATTCTGGCCAAAATATTCCTTCTTACTTGATATCCTCAGTATATTTCCATTTCATTCCATTCCATTTCTATTCCAATCCCATTTTTTCTCCAAGCAAAAACAAAAGATATATTTGTGCATTTCTTGTCCACTTGCAGTATTTGCTATTCACTTATATACAAACCATTTAAATAAATCTGACAAAAGGAAGAAAGCAAAACTTGAACTATTCATTTTTAAAATAGTAATTTTATTGAAGTCTACAATTCTACAAAGAAAAAGAAAATATATAGCATAGAATCATGGGGCTTCAAGGTCTTTTAGTTCAACTCCTGGCCAAAGCAGGAGACCATCCCAAAAAATTCTCCAATCTTTGTCCAATCAATTGTGACCTCCCCCTTCATCCCAACTATTCACATAGTCCTTGACTTATGAACACAATGGAGCTGCCCGTTAAGGTTGCAAGTCATGACAGTCATAAAGGAGTTCATCATGTGACCGAGCCGATTTTACTGCCTTTCTTGCAGCAGTCAAGCAAACCACCATGGTCATTAAGTGAATCCATGACTGTGAAATGAATATCATGGTCATTAAGCAAACACAAGATTCACTAAGCGGTGTTTGTGTCAAAATTGGAAATAAAAGCTGTTTTTCAGCAAATCATTATAAATTACAGTCATGTGATTGCAGTTGCCAAGAGCCCAAAAGAATGTGGTCAGATGACAGTGGTGTGTGTGTGTGTTGTGTGGCCTTTGGCACCAGATTGCAAATACCTTTGAGGACAAAGATCAAAACTTCAAATTGAATTGTCACTTATACAGCCTGATGCCCTTTTTCAGTTTTTAGACTAGGGGTGTCAAATTTGCGATAACATATCATCACGTGATGTATCCCTTTTTTCCCCTTCCCTAAAATGGGGTGGGGTGGCTAGCATGTGACGCATCAACCCATGGGCCGCACGTTTGACACCCCTGTTTTAGAGCATACATTCCATACATAAAAGGCATTTCTGTAAGAGATATGCCAAGAAGCACACCAATCTCAATGCTCCAAGTCATGCCCCTCTAATGGCTTGCACAGCTCTAATCAATCTGAATATTGGACAGGGACAGGATGGCTGGATGAATGTGTATGAATGTGTGTGTGTGTGTGTGTGTGTGTGTGCATGTGTGTGTTTCTTTTTATGAACTGTTAATCCCTTTTATCAGGGTGGAGTTCGGGGAGGTTAAATGGAGCTGAGCATATATAATATTTATCTTTATATATTCAGCCTTTCTGTCCAGATTATCTTAATTTCCAGATCATTAATTTGTCTTTATTTTCTTCAGTTTGGTCAATTTAGTTTTTATTGTTATTTTATTTAATTTAAATTGCCATCCACACTGCTTTTTTAGTGAATGATGTTGAACAGTATATCAATAAGGAACAATGAAAAAATAGTACAAACAGAGAAAGAATGGCAACCAAGAATAATCTATCAACAATAAACTATCAATATCTCATGGGGTCAACCAACTTCCTGACCCACACAAAGGGGAGAACAACCCAGTCTTAAGTATTTTTTGAAGCCAGCTATACCTGACAACAAATGCACACATACTACAAAAATATTCATTCTTATAACCTTTAACTGGGTGAAACAGTGCATCATAGGGCAACAATATTTGAACCAAGGCATCTCAAATGGGCTAACTTACACAATGTACCCAAAATCCTGAAGACCTGAACCCAAGTTTCCCATAAAGTTGAAATTTGGCCAATGTTATTAAACATTTTATGACATAATAATTATCATAAAACAGTTTATGACAGAATAAAAAATGTTAGAAAACATTTATTTTGCTGATGTTGGACTGTGCTACACAGTTCAACATGAACATGATATATCTCTGAATATCTCCCTGAATTTTTAAGAACTTTTGAAGCATATCAGAAGTTCTGCCTTTTTATAGGCATTGACGAATCGGGTAAGGAAATATCTCTGAAACAATGGCCTAGAAGGTCACTAGTTGCCTAGTAAATTCCTATACTCTAATTACCCAAAGTGTCAATCAAATGTCATCAATCCAATCTTCTGCCATGAGCTATTCATTACACAATACCACTTCAAGAATAGCTCTGCATGCTTGAACTTTGCACACTTCCTTGAGGTCAGACCTGGATATTTCATTTAAAATACTCTTAACACATGTCATTTAAAGTCAGAATAGAGCTGAAAGGGACCTTACAGGTCTTCTAGTCGAATCCCCTGCTCAAGCAGGAGACCCTATACCATTTCAGACAAGTGGCTCTCCAGTCTCTTCTTAAAAAGTTGACGGTGTACAGCCATCAAACATACTATTCAAAGACCAAGTGCTGTCTTTGGCTTGAAAAAGGTACTATGCCTCTTTCCTTAAGGAGGTAATGATGGTACAGGCCAATTACTGTTCATTACCTTTGAGTCGGGAACGACTAGCACATATGTGCGAGGGGAACCTTTACTTTTACCTTTGAAATACGTAGCTGTAAATTGACCTCTTTTTAAATTAATCACTGCTTTATTCTCTGTTTTTACTATATATATTATTACATGATTTAAATATATTGTTTAGCTTTGTATTGTATGGAAAGAGAAGATATACATTTAAAAAAAGCAAAGTACCATAGTGATCCCAATTGGACTAAACTGAATATGCACAGTAGTTGCTTAGTTACAACCTGATCACTCAGACATGATGTACTGTAGAGAGACTCTTAGCTGCAGTTTCCATCATAGAACATATTTAAAACCAGGATATGAACTGGGAGATCCCTTCTCCATACCCAGAGGAACCCAACGAAGAAATATATGCGACATCATTAAATGTGCTGTGGTTCATTAATAAGCCTCATTTTATGTGTACAGCAATGTCACTTCTGAAAAATCAGTTGTAATTTCGGGATAAACCTCAATATCAAATCAGACAGGTTCATTGAAAGAGATGGTGCTATCATTTGGGAGAGTCATCACATTCAAAGCTCTTCAAATATAGATTCACATGCAGAACTGAAACTAGGCCCAGTTAACAACCCCCCCCCCCCACCAAAAAAGCTGGGGGACCAGCCATGAATGTAAGAACAAAATGTAAGAACAAAATGTAAGAACAAAACAACAACAGTAATAACAATAGAATGATGTAACTTGAGTACATGTAAATTCATTTGAGTACATTTGAGTACATGTAAATTCATTTGAGTACATGTACTCAAATTACATTTGAGTACATGTAAATTCATTTACATGTAGCTCCCTGCAGTCGGAATGAGAGCTGTACCTATATTAAAATTTCATGTTGACCATGGCACATGGAAGATGCTAAATAAAGAAGTAAATTTAAAAAATTAACATAAAACATAAATTAACCAATAGAATTAATGAAAGAAAATGGATATGTTCTGATTCTATAAAATTAAGAGGAAGAACATAATAGAGCTGAATCCAGGTGGTGTGCTAAGTGTCATACACAGGTAGTTGTCAACTTATAAGAGCAACTGGGATCAGAATTTCGACACTAAGCAAGATGGTTCTAAAGTGCGACCTTATCACTTAGCAATGGCTATCTCTATAGTCCTGCTTTCCATTGTTAACCAAATCCCAGCCTTTAGATCCCACAGTCCTCAGGCAAGGCAGCTTCTTGCTGGATTCTCACAGCCAAAGTCATTGGGGAAGCCAGCAGAAGTTAAGTGGCTTCTGTCAGATGGGGGAGGGAGGAGGGGGCATTTGAGAGTACAGAACAGGGGCCACATTGCAAAGGGAAAAGAGGCAGCAAAGCTTAATTTGGTTGGGAGAAAAGCAATTAAAAAGGCACCTCCCTAGCAATTATTTGAGTTATTTGCAAAAATAATAAAGGGAGGGGGACACAAACAAATAATATGAATTTGCTTGCAGCCTGACATGCAAGCTACAGTGATCATAACAGATAATTCGGTTTCTATTCGATCCATTAAAATAAACCTAAAATTGACCTAAAAAAATAATGATGTGAAATGGAAATGTTTTACATTTTTAATTTGTACATTTTTGCAGTCAACATCTATTTTTAGAAATATATTGCTACATGCAATTTGTTATAACTCAATGCATAAAATTTAAATAAAGCCAGGCAAGTGGGAGAGATAGAATGTTTGTCAAATGTAAATTGTTGATTGCAATTAATTTTTTTCCAATTGACTATTCCCACTTCCTCTTCATGGAGCATTACTTGTAATGATAAACAGCTTACATACTCTATAATGTGTGCTATAAGAGAGTGCACACTCTAAAAAAGTCACCCATGAGGGCAGAGCGTACAAAATAAAATCTACTGGTCATACAAAATAAAAGCTACTGATAAAGAAAATGCCATCCCACTCCAGTATTCTGCTAAAAAAACCCAAACAGATAATAATAGGGTAATGAAAACATTATACAATACTGAAATAGAATCTTCTAAGTTGGAAGATATTGGAACTGAAGAACAGCTATGGCAAAAGGAAGGTTTTATAATGCAAACATTGGAATGTGGAATGTCAAAATCGTGAATCAAGACAAACTTGATGATGTCAGAATAGAACTATCAAGATCGAACATTAATATTCTACAAATCAGTAAACTCAAATGGCTTGCGATGAGTCACTTCACATTAGAAGAGCATCATATTTTCTAGCATAGACACATAAATATTAACAGAATGCTGTCAAAGTCACTCCTTGGAGACAACTCAGAGAACAATAGAGTGGGACTTAATTTGAATCCAGGGCAAGCCATACAATTACAGCTCTCTAACTGCAGGCGACACAGCTACGGCAACCTGAAGTATCTTATCACACATACTCAACACACACACACACACACAATTTTATAGTAATTATAGGACATTGGAAGGGAATGCTAAAGTTGGAAATAATATACCATCTGGACTAATCAGAATATTTGGCTTCAGTATATAAATTGAAGCAGGACACAGATGAACAATTCCACCAAAAATATCAATGTTTATAAGAAGTATATCCTTCCAACAACATAAAGGACAATTATACATACGGAAAATGCTAAAATCAGTTTGGCTATTGTCAGCCTCTGCCTTGCTGCTGCTTCGGCTGCCATTGAAACGGGGAGGGGGGGGCATGGTATTTGGGAGGGGAATCATTATGTGCTGGAGGAATATTCTAGAAGCTGTCCTGACCATCTCATTGCGCATGTGGAGGAAGGGAGTTTCCCCGCCAAGGTTAACTGTCCACCATTCCACCCTGATGATGTTTTTTGAAGATATCTCCCACCTGACAATTGGGTGAATTATTATTGGACTATGGACTGAGGTGCCAAGGGGAGGGGATTGAACTATACATGATATTCATTGCTTTCGCGCCCATTTAACCAGACTCAGCTTTGCTTTGCTACTTATCGTCTGTAATTAGTAAAAGTACACTTAATTTCAAACAAATGGAGTTGAATGGTTTCTTTCCTGATTATTAAATGAAGCAGCACCTGACAGCTATACACTCTGCAAGCAAAAACTCTAAGCCAGTCAGCAAAAAAAAAAAAACAAAAAAACAGTCTTGGTGCTAATTGTAGCTCAGGTCAAATTCCTCCTTGCAAAATTACGACTAAAGAAAATTAATACAATAAACAGACCAATAAGATATGACCTCAGCAATATTTCATATGAGTATGCACTAAGGGTAAAATAGTTCTAATAAAATAGATTTGATATATAGGGTATCTGAAGAACTCTGATGAATTCATGATATATCCTTAAAGCTGAAGCAAACAAAAATATGCCAAAATGAAAAAAGTAAAACAAAAAATATGGAATGGCTATCTGCTAATATATTAAAAATAGCAAGAGAAAAGTAGAAATAAAAAAACAATAGATACACAGAAGATTTCCCTAGCTAAGCAATAAATTTCAGAACAGAGTATGAACTGACGAAGAGTTATATATCTAAATAAGCAATGCAAAGAATAACAATTGAATAGGAAGGAAAAAACCAAGAAATTCTGTAAGAGAATTATAGCAATCAAAAGGGACAAAAGACAAAGAAGGCAAAAATGTAATGAAGAAAGAAGATATAAGGAATATAAACTAGAAATATAGAGGGAAACTGCATCAAATATTTGTTTGATTAATCAATTTATATAGCTGCTCATCTCATTACATGATTCTGGGCAGCTCACATTTTAAAAAAATTGAAAGATATTTGATTGTTGAATTAGAATGAGGTATTCATTGTGGAAAGCGAAGTGAAGTGGGTCCTATCAGCACTGCTATTTTAAATTTTACAAATGATGCAATTAAAGTACAGTTTAATATTTCTTAGCAGCTATGCAAATTAAAACAGCCGAAGCAAAGAAAAATGTCATTTTATATTTTAATACTAAAAAAGACAATGCTATGGAATGCTCAAATAACCAAACAATGCACCTATCTCACATACTATAAGATAATGCTTATGTTTATCAACACCTAGAATGAGAACTAACAAATATACAGACTAGTTTCAGAAGAAGAAATTGCTTCCAAGATCACATTGCTGCTTTCCAGTGGCTAATGGAAAAAGCAAGGAAGCTCCAGAACATTTTTGTTTTGTTATATATGTTTCCATTTAATCTACAATAAATTAAAAACATATTAGGTCAGTTATTAGGTCACTTATGCGTATTGAAAATGTTTATGATAGGAAGGTTGTATGTTGTTTGTTGTATGTTTATTTTATTTATATGCCGCCCTTTCCCCCTGAAGGGGACTCAGGGCGGCTCACAACTCAAACCAGGGAAGGGGGGATACAGACAAAAAATTAAAAAACGACAAAAAACAATGCATAATTTAAAACACACGACAGTCATACCATTCGAGACGGGGGCAACAGCTCTTTAGCCCCAGGTCTGTCGGAACAGCCAGGTTTTAAGGGCTTTGCGGAAGGCCTGGAGGGTGGTGAGGGTTCGAATCTCCAAGGGGAGCTCGTTCCAGAGGGTCGGAGCAGCCACAGAGAAGGCTCTCCTCCGGGTAGTCGCCAGTCGACACTGGCCAGCGGATGGAATTCGGAGGAGGCCTAATCTGTGGGATCTAATCGGTCTAGTGGAGGTAATTGGCAGCAGGCGGTCTCTCAAGTACCCAGCTCCAATACCATGAAGGGCTTTATAAGTGACGACTAGCGCCTTGAAGCGTATCCGGAAACCAATAGGCAGCCAGTGCAGCTCGCGGAGGATAGGTGTTACGTGGGTGAACCGAGGTGCACCCACAATCGCTCGCGCGGCTGCATTCTGGACAAGCTGGAGTCTCCGAATACTGTTCAAGGGCTGCCCCATGTAGAGCACGTTGCAGTAGTCCAATCTAGAGGTCACAAGGGTGCGAGTGACTGTTGTGAGGGCCTCCCGGTTCAGGTAGGGACGCAACTGGTGCACCAGGCGAACCTGGGCAAATGCCCCCCCCTGGTCACAGCCGACAAGTGATGTTCAAAAGTCAGCTGTAGGTCCAGGAGGACTCCCAAATTGCGAACCCTGTCTGAGGGGCGTACTGTTTGACCCCCCCCAGCCTGAGAGATGGAACTCTTGGCCAATTAGTAGGAGGGAAACACACCAGCCACTCGGTCTTATCTGGATTGAGTACAAGCTTGTTAACCCCCATCCAGTCCCTAACAGCCTCAAGGCACTGGGACATCACGTCAACCGCTTCACTGAGTTGGCACGGGGTGGACAGATACAGCTGCGTATCGTCCGCATACTGATGGTATTTTATTCCGTGCCGTCGAATGATCTCACCCAGCGGCTTCATGTAGATATTAAACAAGAGGGGGGACAGGACCGAACCCTGCGGCACCCCATAATTCAGGGGCCTAGGGGTCGATCTCTGCCCTCCGATCAACACTGACTGCGACCTGTCCGAGAGGTAAGAGGAGAACCACCGTAGGACAGTGCCTCCCACCCCCACCTCTCGCAGTCATCGCAGAAGGATACCATGGTCGATGGTATTGAAAGCCGCTGAGAGGTCAAAGAGCACTAGGACGGAGGCATAACCTGCATCCCTGGCTCTCCAGAGATCATCGAGCAATGCGACCAAAGCGGTTTCCGTGCTGTAGCCAGGCCTAAATCCCGACTGGAAGGGATCTAGATAGCAATAGCAGTATAGCAATAGCAGTAGCAGTAGACTTATATACCGCTTCATAGGCCTTTCAGGCCTCTCTAAGCGGTTTACAGAGAGTCAGCATATTGCCCCCAACAATCTGGGTCCTCATTTTACCCACCTCGGAAGGATGGAAGGCTGAGTCAACCCTGAGCCGGTGAGATTTGAACCGCTGACCTGCTGATCTAGCAGTAGCCTGCAGTGCTGCATTTAACCACTGCGCCACCTTGGCTCCTAATCGGTTTCCTCCAAGGACCGCCGGAGCTGAAAGGCTATCACCTTCTCAACAACCTTCCCCACAAAGGGGAGGTTGGAGACTGGATGATAGTTGTTTAAGACGGCTGGATCCAAAGATGGCTTCTTCAGAAGGGGTCTCACCACCGCCGCCTTTAGAGCGGGGGGAAAGAACCCCTCCTGAAGGGAGGTGGTAACAACCGCCTGGATCCAGCCCCGTGTCACCTCCCTGCTGTTAGCGACCAGCCAGGAGGGGCATGGGTCCAGTACACATGTGGAGGCACTTACAGCTCCCATGGCCTTGTCCACGTCCTCAGGGGTAACAGCTTGAAAATCAATCCAGTGATGTCCTGCCAGATTCTCCCCTGGTGCCTCAGCTGGCTCTGCGCAATTGGAGTCCAGGTCCGTCCGAAGCCGAGCAACTTTATCCGCGAGGAATTGGACGTAATCCTCAGCTCTGCCTTGCAAAGGATCGCCCGTATCCCTCCTATTTAGGAGGGAACGGGTTATCCTGAACAAGGCGGCTGGGCGCGACTCAGCGAAAGCAATCAGAGAGGCAATGTGTGTTCTTTTAGTCGTCCTAATTGCCCGGAGGTAGGCTCTGATGCTAGATGTTAAAAGCACTCGGTCTGACTCAGACTTACTGGTTCTCCATCGTTGCTCTAGGCGTCTCTTTCGGCGCTTCATCTCCCGGAGTTCCTCAGTAAACCAAGGGGCCCTCCTGGATCCACTGCCTCGGATCAACCGTAAAGGCGAAATCCGGTTAAGAGCCCCTGCCGCTGCTGAATTCCAAGCAGCAACCAGAGTCTCAGCCAGACTGCGGGCGAGGGTATCAGGAACAACGCCAAGCTCCGTCTGAAAGCCCAAAGGGTCCATAAGTCGCCTGGGGTGAAACCACCTAATTGGCTCCTCCTCCCTACAGTGGGGGTTTGGTCTCCGAAAGTCAAGCCTCAGTAGGTAGTGGTCCGACCATGACAGGGGTAAGATCTCGCTACCCCTCAAACCAAGATCACAACTCCACTGCTCCGAGAGGAATACGAGATCGAGCATGTTACCCGCCGAGTGAGTCGGGCCCCGAATTACTTGGGTCAAGCCCATGGCTGTCATGGAAGCCATGAACTCCTGCGCTCTATCAGAGTGTTCACCGAGCGAAGGCAAATTGAAATCCCCCAGAACCATAAGCCTGGGAAACTCAATTGCCAGCTCAGCTACTGACTCAAGGAGGGAGGGGAGGGCTGCTGCAACGCTGTTGGGAGGCAGGTACGTTAACAGCAAGCCCACTTGACCCTTGAGGTCCAACTTCACCAGCAAGGACTCACACCCGACAAGCTCCGGAGCAGGGATCCTACGAGGTACTAGAGACTCTCGGATAACAATAGCCACACCCCCACCCCTTCTCTGAGGTCGCGGCTGATGAAGCACCTGAAAACCCTCTGGGCACATCTCTGTGAGGGGGACTCCTCCCTCCGGGCCCAGCCAGGTTTCAGTAATACATGCCAGGTCTGCCCTCTCGTCTAAAATTAGGTCCCGGACGAGGGGAGCCTTGTGAACTACAGACCTGGCATTTAGCGACAGCAGCCTGAGACCAGGGTCCTGATTACTCGCGCCATCTGGCCTTGGAGTGGGACTCATAGGGTCGGAAGGAGGGATCTCTGTAACCTAGCGAGCCCTCCTTCCCCAGTAATGGCCAGCCCTAAAGTCCCCGCCATATCTGCCCCTCCCTGTTAAGACCGTAATGCTCCGGCCCACTCCCGTGTCCGTAGTCCCTCCACCCACCCCCACAGGCCCCGCATTTCCCGAAAGGCCATTCGAATCAGTCATCCTGAGATTGGAACAGGCCCAGATCCCCCCAACACTTCTGCAAAGCACTCAGTGTGGGGGAACCCAGTGTGGGGGAACCATTAGAATGGAATTTGGAACAATTAAAAAGTTCAAAATTGGAAAAGGAGTGTGCCAAGATTGTATAATATCTTATTTATTTAATTTATATACAGAATATTTCATGAGAAGTGCTGGATTGGAAGAAATGCAAATTGGACTTATACTTGCTAAGAGAAACATTGAACATCTCAAATATGCTGATGATTTTTATGACTGAAGATGAGGGAGATTTAAAGAACCATGACCCTGCTAAGGGATGTCTTCAGATGAAGAAGATGAGGAAGAAATGGAGCCAGAAATACCACCGGCATTGCAGCCAATGACTCCACTCTGATTCTGACAGGCCCCTCAGACTCAGAAGTTCAGATATTTGAGTCCAGGTAAAAGTATTGAATGAAGATCCTGGGCTCATCATTTCAACTTCCTTGTCTCTTGCTTCTCCTTTCCGGTTCATCTGGCTTGTAGAAATGTATTGCCTCCTCATTTACTGTTTGGCAGGCAGCCAGGCTAGCACAGAAAACAAGGAATCCCTTGTTGAAGATAAAAGGTGCAAGTGCTAAAGTCAGTTTGCTGCTCTATTTTAAAAAAAAGGAATAAAGAAAAGAAACCCTAAGAATATATCAACAGGCAATCCTAATCTAACATAAATAGACAGGGATGAACTTGAAGCAGTAATAGACTTTATCTTTCTAAGATCAAAATTTAATATGGATGATTAATGTAGATATCTACTGGCTGGGAAAAAGACTGTTACATATCTAGACAAAATATCAAAGTGCAGGGACATCAGACTGACAACAAAAATATGTATCATATTGTCAAAGCCATGATTTCCCCAAAACTAGACTGCTCAATGGAAGCATAAGGAGGGAAAGCCTCAAAAGGTAATTGCAAAAGAAGTTGGATGTTCCCAAAGTGCTGTATCAAAGCACATTAATAGAAAGATATGTGGAAGGGAAAAGTGTGGAAGAAAAAGATGCACAAGTAGCAGGGATGACTGCAGCCTGGAGGATTGTCAGGAAAAGGCCATTCAAAAGCATTGGGGACTTTCACAAGGAGTGGATTGAGGCTGGAGTCAGTGCATCAAGAGCCACCACACACAGACCGATCCTGGACATGGGCTTCAAATGTCGTATTCCTCTTGTCAAGCCGCTCCTGAACAACAAACAACGTCAGAAGCATCTTACCTGGGCTAAAGAAAAACAGACCTCGTCTGTGGCTCAGTGGTCCAAAGTCCTCTTTTCTGATGATAGCAACTTTTGCATCTCATTTGGAAACCAAGGACACAGAGTATGGAGGAAGAACGGAGAGGCACACACTGCAAGATGCTTGAAGTCCAGTGTGAAGTTTCCACAGTCTGTGTTGATTTGGGGAGCCATGTCATCTGCTGGTGTTGATTCACTGTGCTTCATTAAGTCCAGGGTCAACGCAGCCGTCTACCAGGAGATTTTGGAGCACTTCATGCTTCCTTCCACAGACAAGCTTTATGGGGATGCTGACTTCATTTTCCAGCTGCTCACACTGCCAAAAGCACCAAAACCTGGTTCAATGACCATGGGATTACTGTGCTTGATTGGCCAGCAAACTCGCCTAACCTGAATCCCATAGAGAATTTTTTCCTTTAATATATTACTTTTATTTTTAATCCATACGAACATAAGATACTTTAGATAGAAGGCAGTGCCAGGTGTGGGCCCTGGGAAGTCGGGAGGAGTAGGGATGGGGATTTATGGGGGGTGGGTGGGTGGGTGTTAACATAGTCGCAATAAGAACAAGAATGCACTTATATACGGTTGTTCTTTTTTTCCCCTTTTTTTCTCTTTTCTTTCTTTATATATTTTTTTTCCCTTGGTTTATTTTACTTTTTATCAAATTATAATAAACAACACTTGAATAAAGGAATACACCAAGGAGGGAGGTAGAGGGAAAGAGGAGGGAGGAGTAAGGAAGGAGTAAGGGGAATGCAAGGAGGGCGTGTTGGGAGTAAGGGGAGAAGGAAGGTTTGAGGGGAAAGGGAAGTAGGAGGGGAGCGTTAGAGGGAGGAAAGGAAAGTTGGAGGGGGTAGATGGGGTGTATGGAGGATGGAAGTGTCAGGTGGGGTTGTGAATGATGAGTTGTGTTTTCTTTTTTATTTTTTTTTATATATATTTTTTATATTTTTTTTTCTTTTATAGCAAATACCCTGTATATAAGTGATTGTAAAATGGAATGTGAAAATGAATAAAATAGATTTAAAAAAAAGAAAAGAAAAAAAAAAGAGAATCTATGGGGCATTGCCAAGAGAAAGGTGAGAGACATGAGACCGAACAATGCAGAAGAGTTGAAGGCCGCTATAGAAGCATCCTGGTTTTCCATAACACCTCAGCAGTGCCACAGGCTGATAGCTTCCACGCCACGCCACATTGAGGCAGTAATTGCTGCAAAAGGGGCCCAAACCAAGTACTGAGTACATATGCATGCTTATACTTTTCAGAGGTCCAATATTGTTCTGTGTACAATCCTTGATTTGTTGATGCATGTAATATTCTAATTTTCTGAGATGGTGGATTTGGGGTTTTCATGAGCTGTACGCCATAATCCTCACAATTATGACAAATCATGGCTTGAACTATCTTGCTTTGCATGTAATGAGTCTATCTCATATATTAGTTTCACCTTTTGTTAGGGTTATTACTGAAATAAATGAACTTTTGCACAATATTCTAATTTTCCGAGTTTCACCTATATTTAGCAAAATTTATTATGGCTGCCCACATCACTCTCAGTGATTCTGGCAGCTTACAATATAAAAACAATTTTAAAAAACAGTAACAAATTTATTTATTTGACAACAAATAAGCCATTTGATGGGCTCCATTCCACTCTGGGGTCCCCAGGCCTGTTTGCATCCAATGATGACATCCCCTATCAGTCTATAAATAGTGTTGTAGTCCCTGGATGGAATTCTGTCATCACCTTGATCTCAATCAAAGGGAACCACCACCAAAACTCCCTTTTGGTAGTTTGCCTATAGTTTTAGTTGCATGCCTCTCTCAGGAAGTCAGCCCACATCCTTCATAGGTATTTGTGATGGAGATGCTGCTGTCCACTTTATTTTTAGTACTTGTTCTTCCATTGGGCACATTGACCAAGTAAAACATTATAATGGTTACAGTCAGCAGTATGTTCCCACACGTGAGTGTGGGTTATAAGATCTAGATAAAATTGTATATTTCTATTTTTAAAAAGGATTGGAGTCTTTTAAAATCAGCACACAAAGAATTGACTATGGTGTAATTTTGTGGAATAACTCTCAAACAAAATTGACCATTTGTTGTTTGATTATGCTTCTTACTACTTACTGAACATGCATCAGTTCAGCCAGAGAGAATATATATGAACAGAAACTTTATAACCTTTTAAAAACATGCCTCAGTAAACAAGAATTTGCACTAGGACAAACACTTTAAAATACAGAGAGTCCTTGACTTACAACCATCCTAATGACTGTTTGAAGTTAGAATGGCACTACAAAAAATGTTTTATGACCTTTTTCACATGTATAATTGTTGCAGTCTCCCCATTTGGAAGCTTGGCAACTGCAGGTATTTATGATGGCTGTAATGTCCCGGGGTTTTGTGATCTTGTGAGAAGCAAAGTAAATGGGGAAGCCACATTCATTTAACAACCATGTTAGTGACCTAACTATACTGATTTACCTAACAATTGTGACAAAAAGAGAGGATGCACAAAAGTTTTGTAACCAACCGATACAATGTATGTAACTGGAAGATGGTTTTATGTTTTGTTTGTGTTTGTCTAAAAATAAAAATAAAAATTCTTAAAAAAAAACAATTTTGACAAACAAATTTGTATAATGGGCAAAACTCACTTAATAACTGTCTTGCATAGCAACAGAAATTTTGGGCTCAATTGTGGTTGTAAGTTGAGGACCTATAAACAAATTCTGCTCAATTTTATTAATCAAGACAGAACAGCACTGAATATTATGTATTTTTAATGTAACAGCAAAGTAATTAAGCAGAAAATACATGTCATACCCCTTTCTAGTTTTCAAAGTCTACATATAGCTCTCAAGTGCTTTCTATGGGTACAAAAAACACAGCACCAAAGTGTCTGGCATATCTCCTCTCATCGGATGAAATGTGTTAAGACTATAAGACAAATGCATTCTACATTTCAAATCTCAAGCTGCAAATATTTTTTGATTCTTAAAATGTGCTGCAACTTCTTCACATAGTATCTCTATGTGAAGTATCATCACTACATTTTCCTGGCTTTGCTCCTATATCTCAGTAGTGTTAAATATTTAAAACCATCGTTCTGGCGTGACTAGTAGATTAGGATGGAGGCATAGAACTACAGTGCTTCTCCTTGCTCCATGGTCAATCCCAGTCTATGTTGGTGGTGGGAGGGAAGATAGATTTGAGGCCCTGATTTGAAGGTTCCCTCAATGCTTGATGTTCTTACACCTCACGTTTAATATCTACCAACTTTAGTTTTCAAAATTATAAATAAAATAAAATACTAATATACTAGTGTTTGATGAAAGAAGAAATGTGTTTCAACTCTTGGCCAAGTAGCCTAGTCCAAGAATAGATAATACTGATTGAATGAAAGCATATTAGAGTAGCAAGTCATGAATTAAAATATGAACTATCTTTATGTTTACTGTCATTTGAAGATGTACCTATTGTTCTTAGAGATCATACCCTTATAATTCGTGAGCAGACTACTGATACCAAATTCCTAGGCAATTTGTCAGCAAGAGAAGTCATGAATTTCCTGAAAGGACTATGCTTCACATGATTCGTTTTCAAAATTATCTCAAAATAATTAAATGTTGACACAGACATTTTGCTTATTTCTTTATTCCTGCAATCCTTTTTCAGTGATCTAGAAATTAAAGATGGTGTGATGAATGGCAGGCAATTTTTTTCTCTTCCATTGATGATGAAAAACTGATATTTCCGCAAAAGTTGACTATTTGGCAGCTTTGTTCCCTAGAATTGAACAGAGCAACTAGGAAGGACCCAAGAAGATCTTTGGATGATCATGCACCTTCAGAAGAGAGGGATCTTACAGTTCTCAGTAAGAAAGGATCAGAAGGTCAGGTCTTTTACTATTTTTTCCCTTCAGTTGCTGGTTTTTGAAGCATGCTTTGTTTTAATTGCACTTTTAATTTTTCTTTATTTTTTATCAATATTTTAACATACTAGTTTACCGCAACTTATAACGTTTTTCTTTGTTGTCTCATTATTTACCATTTAATTATAGAACATTTCCATTTTCCATAGGAAATTGGCAGCAAGAGTTGTAAGATATTATTGTTGCAATATATTTGTCAGTGTTCAACTGGGGAGGGGGGAATAATATGTTTCTGGTTTTTGTCTTTTTAATCCACATTTTTAATGTCTTTATTAGCTTCTTTTGTTCTTGTAAAATCTCCATCCCACCTTTCCTTGGAATTTTATGTATTAAATGAAAATTTAAAAAAATAATAGAAATTAAATAATTGAGGAGCATGGTCTGGGGAATGTTCTGGAACACTGATTTTGTAGTAAATGAATAGAAAGGAGCTGCAAGTGGAGCACAGGACCAGTATTAATAGGAACTTTCCAGGAGCTTTCCCTTGGAAAGACGGCAAATAGAGTAATACTGAAATGGTGGATGAATAGCCAGTCCAGGTCCCCTAACCAAATGACTTGGGCAGTTGTCTTCGGTCAGCAGACGCTACTTCATACAACTGTTGTAGAGATAAGTTTAGGGAAATCTCCAAATATATCACTTACAGTTTTCACAGAACTGAAACATAAATACAGTCAATCAGATATTACTGAACTGTTCAACAAAATAGTAGTATGAACTCATGATTAAACAAATGGGACTTTAGTAGTTCAAGAGTAAAAGGATTTCTGGTCACTAGCCAGGACACCAGCTTTCCAAATGTGCTCAGCTATATACTTCTACTAATGTTAATTTTCTAAATAATAAGAAATAAGCTAATTCTGTACATAAAATCAAAAAATAAAATCTTTTTGTGTGTGATATACTCTAGAAATTAGAGGTGCAGACACTACTCAGAAATAATACAAAATATTACAAATATTGGATTATTATTTTTTGGGGTTAATCACATCCAGGCTATTCTTCAAGTCAATTCTGGTCAATTTCCATCACAATAATTGATGCCAAGTTCCTAAAGTGTTCCCTGCAGATTCAATCAGCGGAGCAATTCATTACTATTTGTATTTTGATATCACTGCCATACCAATATAGAACATCTGCAATACTTCACCCACGAGGCTGCTAAAGCCATACATGCAGAGGACATTCACTAATAAATTTTATTGAAGAAATTTATCTTCATTAAAAATAAATAAATTAGTATAAACCTTAATTCTAAATAGTACAATAAAAGGCAAGTATTTGGTTGTTACAGATCCAACAGCTGCTGATTCACTTACAATGGGTACTATTTTTTAATGTTTGTATTCCGAACTAGATATGTAGTAGTACTGGCAATCCTAATTGATGCAAAAGCACACAATTCAAGCTATTATGGATTAAATTTTTTTTTTTAAATAACTGTTTCATATTTGCAGTCAAGAATAAAGTACCGGTAGTCCTCAAGTTTGAACCATAATGGAGCCTGCCCACTACAGTCATAACGCTAAGGGAATCAGGTTAAATGAATGACCCCTGAGCAATGAATTTGTTAATCGATTGTGCTGGCTATTAAGTGTGCACAGGTTACTCAGGCATGGGGAAAACTGAGGTGGGATGGGGGGTGGGGGGCTAGAACAAGACCTGTCTCTAGATACCCAAGGCTTTTCCACACACACTGAGATATCTCACACTTCAGTTCCCACCCCTTGGCATCCCCATAGCTGGGGGGGGGGTTTTCTCTGCACCAACCCTCTATCACTGATCACTCATTTACCTTTCAAAACTGTCTAGATCTCAAGATTTTGGGACAGGAAAGGAGAATGGGTTGGGTCATGAGGCAGAAAAGTGGCCGTTTCTTTCCTCAGACATTGGCGATTCTGTTTTCCTTTCGTCTTGTCACTGGATGCTACACTTCCCTCCTCCCCCATTAGTTCTGCTAATCTTACACTAACAGAGTTAATGGTGGGGGAGGTAAGGTATGCAACCAATGGTGGCAAACCTCTTCTTCCTACAGGTTTGTGTGTCTGTACATCTTTACACATGCTTGCCCTCTTTATAAAACTGCTTTTGTGGAGAGGGTAAACATGCACAATGATGCACATGCATGCACGCACACACACATACAGACATATACCAACTCTGTAATTCAGTTGCACAGGCTATAAGACTGGGTCGGCTACCTCCACCCTCTTATAAACAACCAAGTTCCCTCCTCCAAATATTACAAAAACAAGTGAAAGAAAACTCATGCTACAATTATATGTTATCCTTAATAGAATGCATTGAAAAGGGACTCCTCCCCAACATGGCTGCTGAGGATATTTGACCCTATTTGGATGGATAAGATGGTGTGGTAAATTTTCTATGAGATGATTGCAATAACATTTTGTTAGCAGGGTGTTTTGAAATTTTAACCTTGTCCTTTTTAGTACTGTTCTTCCTGTTCTTCCATGCGCGCTGGAACCCAGAAGAGATCATGTATGCGAACAGCTGGCGATGGCATGTGTGCCCACAGAGAGGGCTCTGATTGCCACCTCTGGCACATGTGCCATAGGTTCACCATCATGGGTATAGGGTTTCCTGATTGAGCAGGTTTGTGTGTTGGACTAGAAGACCTTCCAACTTTGTTGTTCTGTTATCTACTAGTCAGTAAAACTAAACAAGAAAGAAAGTCCCAGCCCTGGTCTGATAAGGAATATATAAAAGCTAAGAACTTCTTGGCTGAATATTTTAAATTATATAAGACTAAAGGTTTTTTGCAATTCCCAAAACCTCTTCAAAAGTAAAAAAGGGTATATAAAACTCTACGGAAAAAAAGAGATGTGCAGAAAGCTTTCTGGGGAAAAAAATGATTGTCACCAATATCAAGGATAGCAACACATTTTGGCATATCATCTCTGACCATGTGAGTGAGACTAGCCCTAAATTAGGGGATCCAATTACAGTTTCCACATGGGAGGTTTAATACTGATCATTTTATATGCTTCTTAAATTTGTAACCCTATAATCACCAAAAGGTTCAAGAGAAGCTAAAATATTAGCTTCCTCCTATCACTCCAACTAAAATCCTCAAACTAGCCACACAACTGAAAAATAGCAAACCCCCTGGGAGAGACATCATCCCTGCGGACCTGATTGAACTAAGCATTGACTGATAGGCATGAATCTAGGGATTCAGTTTAAAGCTGTAACTTCTACATTAAAAATGTCCCTGAATGGAATATCTCTATTATTGTCCCTATATTTAAAAGTCAAAGACATTGGGTCCATCCAATTATCATTCAATTAGCCTACTAAGCATTATCAGAAAACTCTATATTAGATATCTTTATTGAAATAAATGAAGTGGTTGGAAGAAATCATTCTTGTGGAAGAGCACACTGGGTTCAGGATAGGGAAATCAACCATGGAGCAGTGCTTGGTCCTACAACATCTGAATGAGAAATATATACACAGTATATTCCCGGGAATCCAGGGAAACTTTGTATGTGAATTTTACTGATTTCAAAACAGCTTTCAATCAATCAGTCTCCAGAGAATGTTTGTGGTCAAAAACTGGAGAGATGTTCTATTGATAGATGCTGGTCAGCAAGATCTCAGAACCACTGAACTCTTTCAGAGATCTTGGAGCACCGGGGAACTGCCAGAGGACTGGAAAAGAGCTGATGTGGTTCCCATCTTCAAAAAAGGTGGAAACTACATACCTATCAGCCTGACCTCAATACCAGGAAAGATTCTGGAAAAGATAATCAAGCAACGAATCAGCAAACATCTAGAAGTAAACAAAGTAATAACCAAAAGCCAACATGGGTTTGTCAAAAACAGATCATGCCAGACTAATATTATTGCATTCTTTGACAAAGTAACAAAATTAATAAACCAGAGGAATACTGTGGATATAATTTACTTGGACTTCAGTAAGGCATTTGATAAAGTAGACCATAACCTACTATGAGATAAAGTAGAAAAATGTAGGTTAGACAGCATCAACACCAGTTGGATTCGTAACTGGCTAACCAACCGCACTCAACGTGTAGTCCTCAATGGAACTGCATCTACATGGAGGGAAGTATGCAGTGGAGTACCCCAAGGCTGTTTTAGGCCCAGTACTCTTCAACATTTTCATCAATGATTTGGATGAGGGAATAAATGGGGAACTCATCGAATTTGCAGATGATACCAAGCTGGCAGGAATAGCCAACACTCTAGAAGATAAGCTTAAGATAGAGAAGGATCTTGACAAACTTGAACATTGGGCACTATCTAACAAAATGAAATTCAATGGTGAAAAAAGTAAGGTTCTACATTTAGGCAAGAAAAACAAAATGCACAGGTACAGTATATGTGGTACCTTGCTGAATAGTAGTAACTGTAAAAAGGATCTTGGAATCCTAGTGGACAACCATTTAAATATGAGCCAGCAATGTGCAGCAGCTGCCAAAAAAGCCAACACAGTTCTAGGATGCATAAACAGAGGGATAGAATCAAGATCACATGAAGTGTTAATATCACTTTATAATGCCTTGGTAAGGCCACACTTGGAATACTGCATTCAGTTTTGGTCACCAAGATGTAAAAAAGATGTGGAGACTCTAGAAAGAATGCAGAGAACAGCAACAAAGATGATTAGGACACTGGAGGCTAAAACATATGAAGAACTGTTGCAGGAACTGGGTATGTCTACTTTAATGAAAAGAAGGACTAGGGGAGACATGATAGCAGTGTTCCAATATCTCAGGGGTGCCACAAAGAAGAGGGAGTCAAACTATTCTCTAAAGCACCTGACAGTAGAATAGAATAACAGAGTTGGAAGGGACCTTGGAGGTCTTCTAGTCCAACCCCCTGCCTAGACATGAAACCCTATACCAATTCAGACAAATGGTTATCCAACATCTTCTTAAAAACATTCAGTGTTGGAGCATTCACAACTTCTTGAGGCAAGTTGTTCCATGGATTAATTGTTCTAACTATCAGGAAATTTCTCCTCAGTTCTAAGTTGCTTCTCTCCTTGATTAGTTTCCAACCATTGCTTCTTGTTCTATTCTATTCTATTCTATTCTATTCTATTCTATTCTATTCTATTCTATTCTATAAAAACTGCCCCCTATTGCACAGAGAATGATTTATCCAGCCACATTTGCCACTTTGTATCTCTGGGTGACGTTTTGGTAACTCTTGCAATATATCAAACTTTTTTTCATTATTATTAAGATGATGATTAGCAATTTTAGCAATAAAGTATTTTTAATAAAGGTACATACATTTTTAAGACATAATACTATTGCACACTTACTAGGCTATAGGATAGCATAAATGTAATTTTTATATGCACTGGGAAACCCAAAAATTCTTATGACTCACTTTATTGCGATATTTGCTTTATTTCAATGGTCTGGAACCAAGCCTTCAATATCTCCAAGGTATGCCTGAACAGAATTTCAGAATTTAAATGAGAAGCCATTCATTAAAAACAATATCTTAGAGAGATGGCCAGTGATTCAGAACTGATTAATAAATGGAAAGGTGGAACTGACCTGGCAGTGTGTGAACAGAGTTAATGGAAAGGCAATGAGAAAAGGCTACTTTTCACACACTGGGAAATTAGATATGATCCATTATGTGACAGTGACGTTTGTTCAATTTCCATTATGAATTTCCTCTATATAAATTCAGCTCAGAAGCAAAAAGTCTCTGTTAAAATGTATCTGGAGCAATGAATAGATGATATATTTGTACAGTGATGTATGTATAAGGTTAGCACACAGTGCAATATTTCAATATATGCATTTAGCTCCCACTCCTCAAACAGAAGTCAGACAAGTACAATCAGATATACTGTACAGCATGCTCAGTCTTAATGAGTTGTTTATTCATGTACAGTTATCTGAGCTGTCTGTTAATTTTTACTGATTACAGAGCAATGTACACTGCATCAAATCAGCATACAGCGCTCTAGTAGTCTCTTGAGAAAGAATAGCTCCAGATTCCTCTGCAGGAAGTCAAGGGTCTAGTTCATACCAGCAAGGGTTTCTCAGTAGCAGATCCCACATTATGCAACTTGCTTCTTCTGAAGGGTGCAAATGGTCTCTACCTTTCTTGCATTCAGGAAGGTCCTTGAGATCATGTTAGCTCAGTGAGCTTTGGGCTTTCTGTCTTGCCCTACACATATCTATTATTATTTTCTTTTACTGTTATACTGAATACAAATTTGATTCAAATTATTTAGATATTCTGTAGTTGGTTTGCCAGGTGTACGACCAAGAGTTGGTCAAATTGTTGTGTTTTAGTAAATTGACTGTCAAATAATGATGTTTTTTGAAAATCCTGAAAGATGGCAGTGATGAATTACTTCCCTAATGCTGCCAAGAAAACAACGTGGATGCTGCCAATCATCAAGAGTCAAACTTGAGGATGTCCTTATTGTTTTATTTTATTGGCATGCAGCAGTAGCATAAGGCAGCTGAAAACCTCTAACAAGCCAAAGGAAGAGCTGCTTATAAAGACAGTACTGATGGTTTCTACATGAGAGACAAAGCAAAAAGTGAACACATTTTTTTTTAGGTGTCCTAATATCCTTCTCCAAATTTGTTGCAATGGTGATTGGGTGGGGGAGAAAAAAACATCACGGGTAAAAACTTCGCAGAACTATCAAATAAAGATACTCTGTTGTTCATTTATATGATCACAAATAAGGAGGGGACAAGCTAACTTCACCTCCTACATAGCAAATGGTATAGCATGCAGGTAGAGGGGAAAGAGAGAACAATCAACTTCACAGAAGATCCCACCTGCAGAAAGCATATTTCCATATCTGATATTTGTGGATCCAAAGAGGGCAGAATGATCTATATAATTTTTAAATCATACATTATTTTATGGTTTTACTGCAGATACGTTGTATATAATGTTTGGTTTAACTATGGTTATCCTTAGTTATAAGGACACAATAAATAAAATTATTACTCCTACATCTATCATTTTCATAAATGATTTTGCTCAACATACATATAAAGTATAGCAATTGTGACAGACCATTTTAAAAAATGATTTTTTTTCATTTTCAGGAAAGAAATATCAGACTATATCTCCTCTATACCACTTTACACTAGTATTTTATGTATGGATTGGAAAAAGTGACGACAAAGGCAGAGATGGAAGTGGGATTTCCAGATCTTGTTGAATTATAGCTCCTAATATTGGTTCCTTTCCATTAACTATATTAGTAGGGATAACTGATAAGTGTAGTTTAGCAACATCTGTAGAACATAAGCTCCGCAATCTTGCTTTTTGGAAAAACAATCTGACTAGCGTCATAATCAACTATCACTCACAGTATACAATGGAAAGTTCAAGCAGTCAAAAGATTTGTAGTTCAATAATTAAATGAACCAATTAATGATAAGATCCAGTATGTACAACATAGAAGTGCTCTGCATGAAATTACAGCTGTTTACGATAACACCATTAAATGTATGTTGAATTACAGATGCTGAATATATATGCATCCAGCAATTTTATGTTGCCTGTAACTAAATTATAATAAAAGCAAGTTATTGGGAATTTCTCAAACAGAATTTTTTAATAAGCTTGTTTTGGTACACAGGTTCATATGGTTCTTTTTTTTATTCCAACTGCTATGGTCCTTTAGTGACAGGGGTGGGTTTCAACCGGTTTGCGGCGGTCCCTGCGAACCGGTTGGTCGCCGAACCCGGAAGTAAGTAACTTCCGGGAATGGCGAAGGGCCTGTGCACGCCCGCGCGCCCACGCCCGCTCCTTACCCAGTTTTGACGAATTCTGCACTTCCACGCATGCGCAGGACACATACAGCGCCTGCGCGATCCTCCAGGAGCAGCTGGAGCATCGCACAGACGCTAGTACGCACACGGGCGCCGCGTGCGTGCGCGAGGACGCCACCGGCCTCGTTCCAACCAAACCGGTTGGAACGGGGCGAGAAACCCACCCGTTTAGTGACATCAGTTTCTTAACATCATCAAATTAAGTTTATGGCAAATTTTGTCCCATTAAGCCCTATAAGTACGGATCTGAGAAATTCAGGAAATTGATAGTGAAGGTACTTTGTAGAGAAACTGATGAATCTTTATTCTGCCTTCTACCCCAGGGATAGAATGATTCTAAGCCTAAAGATTGCACTAATTGAAAGAGGGATAAAAAATGATCTTGAGTGGTGCTTTCAGACAACAAATGTGTAGCAAACTTTCTGTAGGCTACAACATGGCTGGAACTACAACTCTAGAAGGGAAGAAATTAGTTCCAGATGCTATATTCATCATCCAGGTGCTTTAAGGATGCTCCTATTATTCTGAAGACGGCCACATTTTGTTTTATTGTCTGTCAAACTCACTGTAACCAATTATATTGGTTACCTAATAATTGTTATTTTATCTTTTACTTTGTAAGTTTTAATTTTGTGACTGACCATAATAAAGGACTGACTGACTGATATAAGGAATTAATGAAAACAGAAAAACTTTTTGCTCATTTTAATGAATTACCATAGCCCATCCTAATTTATATACTCAAACACAAATAAAAACAAATACATATATAATTAGATCTAATAATCCTTCATGACTTTGAAAAATAATACTTTGCAAATCCAAGTATATTAAAATATATATTTAAGCTGTTTTCAAGAGTATAGTTCTTAAAGTATGTAGTTAAAAAGAAAAAGGAAACAGCCACCAATTTTTTTTAAAAAAGTAGATGCTTCAAAGCACAATACTTACTTATTCATTTATTTGGCATTCACATAAAACAGATTATGATTAATGTTCACAAGCAAGAAAGGATTCTGAACTTCAGTTTTATTAGCCCAAGGATAAAAATAATTAACCAAGCCAATTTTTAACAATATAACTGATTCTTTACCATTAACTCTTTAATTCCCAGCTATTTCACTTAGAGAACAGCACTGTATTACAAGATTCAAGACTGGGGCTTTTAATTATTATTGGGCACATAACTAATGCTTCTGAGAACTAAAGTAAGAGCTTCGAATAATTGCCAGAAAGTTTTGTCTGCTCATATCCTCTACAGCAGTGTTTCCCAACCGTGGCAACTTGGAAGATGTCTGAATTCTGGGAGTTAAAGTCCACACATCTTCAAGTTGCCAAGGTTGGGAAACACTGCTCTACAATAAGTTTATTTCTATCAAATAATGGACCAAAGTAGCAAGCCACTTTAAGTTGTGGTTTAAAGTTCCAGACTAGAAACCAGGAGACCAGAAGTTCTTTGGCACAAAGCCAACTTGGTGACCTTGGGTTAGTCACTCTTTCTCAACCCTAGGCAGCAGGGAGTAGAAAGCACTTCTGAAATCTTGCCAAGAAAACCGCAGGTACATGTCACCAGGAGTCAATGCTGACTTGAAGATATAGAAGAAAAAGTGAACTAAAATGCCCACTTCAACATGTTATTTCTGGACTCTTATTTCTAATAGAAACTTAAATCTTCCCTTTTCAGTATAGAATGATTACACCAGTTCTTGTTTGCTAAATGCAAAAAGTTTTATAGTGTATTCAACCCCCTGAACTTGCCAGTGATAATTGTTATAGGCAGAGGTTAGTTTCAAAACTTTTTACTAACTATTCTGTGGGTGTGGGCTATTTTATGGGAGTGGCTTGGGTGTCATGTGACTGGGTGGGCATGGCCAACTTGATGTCACTCACCAGGAGATGTCATGGATTGGGTAAAATGTGGTAAAACTCGCTTAATAACGCTCTTGCTTAGCAACCAAAATTTTGGGGTCAATTGTAGTCATAAGTCAAGGACTATCTCTGCCTTCCTCTGCATGGCAGTTTTGTCCTAGTAAACTCCTTCTCCTTTCTGGCAATTTTCCTCTCTGTTAGAGGCACCAAAATAATCCAGACAATGTAAGGTTTCCTGCTGCAGCAGGAAACCTTACATTGGACTAGATGATCTCTGAGTAGACTTCTAGCCCTAAATTGCTATGCTCTCTCTCTCTCTTTCCTTCCTTCCCTTCTTCCTTCTTTCTCCCTTCCCTCTGTGGGAAGCAACTCCCCCCCCCAATAACTGCTGAATGTCACTTTGCAAACCTCCTTCCGAGCAGCTTTTCAAGTTAAAGCAGGATTTCAAGTTTGCAGCTTTAACACTTGTGGACTTCAACTACCAGAATTCCACAGCCAGGCATGCTCAGTTCTAATTTAAAGCGACAGCATTTGTTTTTCTCCTTTGCTGAATCTCCCGGCTGAAAAGTTAAGTTTCTTTCTTTTTCTTTCTCTTTCTTTCTCCCTTCCCTTCCTTTCTCGCTCCCTCCCCTTCTTTCTCTCTCTTACTTTTTAAAGCCGTTTTCCACTTTCCTGAATCAGCAGGGGAAAAAAAACTTTAAAAAAAATCTTTTGATGAAGCTTCTGACGGGAGATCAGGTTTGGGGGCATGGCCAAGCCACCATTACTGCCAGTCCTATCCGGTACGCCAGATTTTCACTACCTCTTCTGGCATACCGTACTGTACCTGGAGGAACCCACCTCTGGTTATAGGTCTTGAAATGAAAACTTCATGGAAAAGGGAGCCCATCCAAAAGATCTCTGCCTTCTTCTCTCTCCTAGGCCTGTTAGACTTTGCTGATGACACCTTACATTTCAGCATTGGAAAATCAGAGGGAAACTAACCACAAAGGCAGCACTTATAATAGTTTAGCTGTCATGCAATTTTACTACAGACAGTGCATCTTTTTGAAAAACAAGTAGATGACATGTTGATGGATTTGCTACCATTTTACAGAGAATGGGGGGGGGGGGAATAACAGTTGCCCTAGTTTATCACTTCAGAAAAAGATTGTCACCCACGCAGGCTGAATAATCTAGGACAAAGCAATAAGAACCAGTCTCTATCGAAATGTCCCAAATGTACTGAAAAAAAATCATAATCACAATGTATTTAAGTCTTGGTAATGAAGAAAATAGTCTGCATAAAATATCTTCAAGCTTGAAGCTTGGAAGCATCTGATATCGACTGTTGCCTTAAACTCAGGGAAGATTTAAAAGAGAAAAAAATACACTGAAAAGGCAGATAATTAAAAGTTTTAATCTTAAATCTAATAAATTGTAAGTTAATCTCTCTTAAATGCAGACTATTTTGATCTTATTTCACTAATCCACAGAGACACAATAGCTCAATGCAGAACACACTTAATGGCAAGGTTGACCAATAGCATGCTTTTGAACTTGAGAATATTCTGTTTTTTTTTAGTTATAACAGTCTCAATATATACCACAAATTCTGCACCACTAACTCATTATATATGGAAAGATAATTTCTTATGAAGAAATGAACCTTAGGAGATTATTAGGATTTATTTTTTTAATGAGCATTGATTAAACATCTCAAAAAACAATAACAACTCAACTTGGTGTGTGGGAATCATTGGCCCACAATCCGGTACTTCTTTTATTTAAAAACTGCTAAGGAATTCTTAACTTTCTATTTTGGCAGTAGCAATTTTATTGGTGCTGGATCTTCCCACAGAAGTTATAACATAATTTATTTAGGTATAAATATTAAAAGTAAGAATATTTAGCAAGGGAAATGTAGAAGTAGCTAGTATGCTCTACTTCTCTGATTATCAGTACTTTAAAAAAAACAATTATTACACTAACATTGCTACTACACTAAGAGAGCCAGTTTCACCTAGTGATTAAGCCAGGAATCAGGAGTCTTTGAATCCCATTTTAGCAGTGAAAGCTGGCTGGGTGATACTGGCCAACTATTCTCTCTCAACCCAATTCACTTGGGTTGGTGCTTGTTGTGAGGCAAAGAGGAGAAGGAAGAATGTGGCTGCATTGAGTAAATTTATAAAAATAATGACGGGATTTAAAAAGCTTGTATATGCTTTCTAACTGGCATAATTAAGTCCTATCATTTTCTCTTTGATATATGCAAATCACCCTGATAAAATTAAAGAATAGGTTACCATAAATAGCTACAATGTTTTGTACAGTTAATACATAGCTGAAACAATTAGGAGAAGAGTGGCATGATTGGGATCACTTCTTCCTAGCAAATAAAAATGAAATTCCTCCTGGTACACCATAAACAATCTTAGCTCAGAAATGGTTGTTTTGCCATTTCATTCTGTTCCACTGACATTTGTTTTAATGCATTTGGCACATTAAATTTAATGGAAATCACTAAAATGCATTAAAGCAATTACTCAGGCTTAACTCTCCCTCTCCTGTTAAGGAAGTATATTTCCTGGATACAATTAATGCTCCAAAGCAATCAAAATATATTATTGAATTTGGATGTGCTACCACAACTGTAAATGAGCACTAGGCATACTATAAATAAATATATAAATATGCAAAACTGCTACTTCAGCAGTCCAACACAATCAATTAGTCTCGTATTTAAACCCTGATGACAAAGGTTAGGATTCTAATAATGTCTTCATATATCATAAACGCCAGACACTTATGAAATTTTGATAGGTGTAAGGACAGGATGTAGTTAATGATGAGTGCCAACTTACTTCCTGCATCTGTTTCTGTGTATTGAATATGTCTGAATAATGCAATTTATTAATGGCATCAATACATATTTTATAAAGCGACATACCTACATACATATTGTGCATGAAGACTCAATCAAAATACATTTGGTTTATATAGCCATGCTAATTTCTGCTTAAACCATCCAAGAGGTACTTAGAACAATTATTTCATTTTTACCTATTTCTGTCAGGGGCTTTTGTACATTCCCAGCTCAGTATAGAATAGTGGAGAATCTGAGTACAAGAGCAGTTTTGCAAACGGAGTTTTGGAAAGGTTTTTTTTTTGGGGGGGGGAATGTTTGAAATAAAAGGATGAAAGCAAATGGATAAAAGGTTAAAAAAAGTGCTAGTGCTACATACAAAAGACAGACTACTGAGAGTAATAGAACTCTCACAACATAACAATAAACAGTGACTATTAAAGAAACACACCAGATCTATAATCGTATCAGAAGAAATTAAAAATTGCTATTAAATAGCCTGGAAAAGAAAAATGTTATGATGCAGAATTAACCACTCCTGGACATCTTTAAGTTACTTTACCTTCAGTTACGTTAGTTGTACTGCTGTAAAAATGGATATGGACAAAATATGGTCTGTATGCATATTTAAAGGCTGTTCAGCATTTAATATTCTGCTATTATACAATTACATGATTTCACCATCCTCTGAGAAAATATCAACAAACTCACCAAGTCATTCTTAGAATCAAACTCAATTACCCTGCCATGAGCACTCTGCCAGAATGCAAAAGGAGAGAAGAGGCAACCAAAGATACACAATGACCCATATATTATGTAACTGAAAAAGTCTGCACTGTGGACACAGTAGAGATAATTGGAAGCAATTCTTAATACGAAGTTCAGAAACCTGAATGAAATTTTGAACAAGTTCCCTAGCCAGAAAAATTAGACTATTTCAGTGGAATATGGAGGAATCACTTAAAGGCTCGATGGTTAATAATTCAATTATTTACATAAGTTTTCTTATCAACTGTTCCCGCAATGGCACATCTGTGGAAAATTAAATAGAACTGCAATTATAATTACCTAGGACTAACTGAATAGACAGCATGCAAATAACTGTAAACAAATAAATAAATATTGATGTAAATTTCACTTGCAGGAAGTAAGACAGATCAGTGGAAAAATGTAAGGGTTCTCACAGCATGGAGGAAGTGTTGAAGTTGACTTTTGATTCTTTCCCTTTAAACCTCAAGGTCAAAGTTCATTTAGAAACAAGCAAGTTCCTTGTAACATTTTGGTTTTATAACTAACAAACAGATTGCCAAAGAGAATAGGAAGAATAAAACAAAGAATAACTCAGATACAAAGCTTCAGAATCTTATAACAAAATTCTACAGGTTGTCTTCTAACTGATAAACTTGATACACTGACTCCAACTAAGAAGTTTTAATGTCTAATTGAAGCTCAGTTTTTTATAACACAAAATATGAAAATCCTGGAACAGGTTGATCAACAAAGGCAGATTAGAATTTCTATTTTTTTTTCTACACTGAATATAGGAGCAGGGGTTTTCAACAACTGCATGGCAATGCCAAGTTCTTTCTCTGAAATATGATTTCTCTATGCCTGTCCCTCCTTCTTAATTAGATGCTCTATCAAGCACCAAGTGACACTTTCTCTTTGATGGTTTACAGTATTATTACTAATTTGTTTCCAAATTGCCCAGCCAGCTATGCTAAAACTTGTATGAAACAAGTTAAAGAGAATTCACATCTCATAAGTGGTGCTTGACTTCATTACAATTAACTATTTTGTTAGAATTGGTGCAGTAACATAAATTACAAACTATTCACATAGTCTACCTATAGCACAAAAATGGAAGTTGTTCCCGCTCCCACTATTGCTTTTTGCTTGTCTGTGGTCATTCCGTTTCTCTGTTTAGATAAGGGTTTGTGAAAGGATGACCCAATGAGTCACAGGATGTCTACTTTATTCTGTAACTGTCTACTTGCTAGTTTTTAAAAAGGTATTTTAAAACAAATATGATCCAAGTTAGGAATCAAATTACACAGTATATGAAATGGAAGGTAACGTAAGAAAAGTAGACATTTCTATATTTTGTTAAAATTTGGCACCTAAGCCAAAGCTTTAATTTGCAAAACCAAAGCTGGCTACCACTTAACATTTCTTTCACTTATTTCCTCTCTTCCTTGGTTATTGTTTTATGGATAAGCATTTCTGCCAATTTAGGATAATACTTCTCTTTGAAATAGGAAGCCAAACTGTTTCTCTGCTTCCTAATAATCTCTCCTCAAACTGTTCTATGTATCAAAGCTGATTTCATTACCTGCCACCTGCTGCTGCTGCTACTGCTGATGGTTTTATTTAAAGCACAGGCATATGGCGAAGAAAGAATTCAGCCTGACCTCCCTGAACTACTGCAGATGAATGCTGTGGTATAGTGACAGAGAGAAGCTGCCGCTGCTCTTTCTTACAACTAGGTGTCTAAAGCAAATAATGGTAAGGAAACCTCCCACGATCAGTCCTCCCAGCCATTTTCAAGTACTATAAATAATTAAAGGTTTTTTTTAAAAAAAAGCTTCTCTATGCATGAGTTAACAGTTTCGAGGTTCTGTAAAACACAACATCATTGAAAACAGTAGTAGGACCAGCACAATTTGCCAGAGTTGGCAAATTAAACATGTTAAATTTTCATGAAAAAGTATGCTGGGCTAACCGTTAAAGGTGAAGAGGGGGGGGGATCCAGAAGGTGACAATGAGAAATCATGTTCATATTGTTAAGAAAAACCTCTATGTGTACTTTTCCACAGAGCCACCAGGAGTAAAATTTGGCTCCAAAAAAAAGCAACCCTTTTTATTTGTTCTGAACTGCAATTCCATAAACTGAACCATCAGGAATGAGGATCTGCCATCAGCTGCCTTTTACTTTAGTCACTTCTTGTAGAACACGGGTGTCAAACTCAATCGCATCACATGCCTTACTATGATGTATCGTGACTTTTTTGCCTTTGCAGAGGCCGGGTGGGCATGGCCCACGGGCTGCTAGTTTGACACTCCTGTTGTAGAACATCTCAATCATTAATTACAGTAGAAAAAAGTGGAGCTAGCCTATGACAAGTAGCTGCCTTAGTCTGCAATACACAAAACCCCATTACTTTTCTGCAGATGGTATTTCAACACAGTTGCCCATTTTTTCTTCTCTCAACTTCTTTTAGTTTCTTGCATTGGGCAGAGAGAAACTAGGCCAAATTATGAAAAAAAAACAACCAAACAGTAATCCCAGTTACTCTTATGAAAAAATATTTCCAGTCAAAGATGTACTTATACATATTTAATAGATATTTAAGATTTAGTGCAGGGGTCAGCAACCTTAAACACTCAAAGAGCCACAAAGGTCCTAACCGGAAGCCCCCCATTCAATTCTAGAGCCGACCGGAAGTCCGGTTCTCCCACCATAGTCTCCTTCTAGCACGGCATCCTTTTTCCTCTACCTGTCCTAACCAAAAGCCCTAATAATTGTAGAGCCGACTGGCGACAGGGAACCACTGCAGAGGGATGAAAGAGCCACATGCTGCTCCAGAGCCTTGGGTTGCTGACCCCTGGTTTAGTGAATTCATTAATCACGAAAACACTACATTTACTACTATGTCTTACTTTTGTCTACCAGAATAAAGCAGCATCCCTTCTATTGCTCTAATAGTACCTGTCAGTACCTTACGAAGGAGAACATTTTGATTCCACTGCCACCCTTATGCAATTCTAAATCATTCTTGAGAATGTCTTATTTGACATGCTGCTTTCCAGGATTATAATTGTGTAGCATCTGAAGTTCCATTTCCTGCTTATAAACCGCTATAGTGACAGTTTGGTAAGTATATGCTTTGCTACCAAACTAGTTTTGTCTCAGCTAGATGGGGGAATAGTCATTTCCAGACTACAGTGTATAATCAAGAATGACCTGGGTATCACTAGAAAAGAAGTATGCAACTCACCTGTTCTTCAGAGAGCTGTGAGATGTGATTAACAGCAGCATAGGATTCTATCTTTGGATTGAAGTGGTTGATGATAGCCCTGAAAAGGAGAAGAATGTTATGCTATACGTGAAGGTTATCAAGGGCCAATAGAAATATTGTAATTCACAGTAGCATATTAGTAGAGAAAACTTAAAGTGAACAGTTGTAAGAATATATGGCTCTAAATAGAAAAATGGGAACAAAATTGAAACACGAAGCTTTCTTTTCATTTTATATTTTAAAATGGTCCACTTTTGGACTTGCCTAGAATTGAAACTATGAAATTCATTTAGAAACTACATAAGCATGAGCATGTGCATGCTGTTTCTTTGCTGATATACAGTTATTGGGATATTTACATTTCAGAGAATTTTTCTCTTGTTTCACAGCCAAAAATGACGACTTAGCAATTAAAACCCAATAGAAAACATTTTCATCCTTGATTTAAGAACAGTCAAAAGGCATTCCTTATTTTTCATAGCCAAAAAATACACGGGTACATGGTTAGAGATAGCTTCCCAACTGCCACGTCAGCAACTTCATAGTTATTTAACTTAAAGGCTAAGGGAACTCCATGGCCAATTTATGATATACATTTTGTGTTTTATATGAAATGTACTTACTGAGTGGATCGTGGCAGACGGAATAATCTGAATACAGATGTTCCCATAATTTTTAATCTGCCAATTAAACATTAGACACAATGCAATACTATTCTAATTTGGGAGGTTAAGATAATGTATAATAGGAAGTTAAGATTATGGGCTTAATGGAATACTGTTCAAAAAAGATTTCATAAAGTTCTTGTATTTAAAAAGAAAATCAGGATCTATGGCTATAGAAATCATCCAACCATTATCTTTTTCAAGATTTGTTTTTATGGTAAACATGTTAATGTTTATCTCTATAGAGATAAAAAATAAAGAGAAAATAAGGGCACAATTTCATATAGTACAAGAACTTCCCCACCGGGAAAAATTAAAAAGCAGCACATTCTAAAATAAACAGGTTTCTGATTTGTAAGAGGTTAACAGCTAAACAAATATATTTCAGAAAATATGCAAATATATTTCATGTAATATAAGTCCAAAGATATAGGGTAAGTTCTTTATATGCAGATAAATGATTTTACTTTTACTTTATTTGAAACTGAAGGAATTGAAGTTCCAAGTCTAATAATGGTCTGATTTATTCTCTCAATTTGTCTATGCTCTATCATTAGCTTAAGGGATCAATAAATGAATATATTAAATGAATATATCCAGCAGATTAGAAAATAA
Organism: Thamnophis elegans; assembly: GCF_009769535.1. Classification (NCBI taxonomy): domain Eukaryota; kingdom Metazoa; phylum Chordata; class Lepidosauria; order Squamata; family Natricidae; genus Thamnophis; species Thamnophis elegans. Next base: position 24,888,103 of record NC_045550.1, read on the forward strand.
ATCGTATTTGAGATCCTTTGTCGCACAAGAACCCCATTTGTTTGTTGTCTGTCTGTCTGTCGGTCTATCTATCTGTAACTGTATTGGGAAAGTGGGCAAAGAGACACCGGCAAGAGAACAGTCAAAGAAGAGACAGCATATACCACAACATAGTGGGTGGGGCAAAAGGATCAGAATAGACCCACCCTAGTTTTATTGGACTATAAAAGAGACTGGGTTGGGTGGAGGTAAGAAGATATGCATTTTTAGACTTGCAAGATTGAAGTTTACGATGTAAACCAGAAAAGAAACACAAGATGAGCCAATTCTATTTTATTGTAAAGCTACATTAATAGCTACATTTTGCAAGACTAAAAAAAAAAAAACTTCCTTCATCTTCTTTATACTATCAGTTTACAACTACTTGTTTACAACAAGGTACACCAGTGATCTTTGCAGCTTCATCCCCCGTCCCTCTCAATTAGTGGTCATGTGACTTGACAAACATTTCACCAGAATGTATTGCAATTTTCTATTGTTTCAAATTATTTTCTCTGTAAGCTTCCTCCAAATTGAACCTTTAAAATTAATTATATTCTTTAGCTTCTATAGAACGTTTGCAGAAGTTATTTACTTTTAATTTTAAGGATTTCATTTTATCAAACAGTTGCACAGTACAATTCAATATTCCATAATAAGAAAAAAGTATAAGCAAAACCAATTTTAAACAGACAATTCTGCTTATCTGGAAAAAGTAACTCTCAATTATTCTTTATCAAGAAAATGAACAAGAAAAATGTCTGACTATAAAGTCTTATTTGTGATAATACATTTTGGATTAAAACTCCACTTAATTCTACAGAAAGGATGAGAACACGAATTTCTGGTTTCCTTATTTTTCTTATGTGTCATTGTAAAGAAGGATCCATTGAATTCATTGGCCATTTTGTACCATAATGCAACTTCTATAACGAGGCAAGACCAAGTCTTCCTTATTTCTTCGACTATCTTGATTCATTTTATATAAAGCTATTTCATTCAGACTAGTATGATTCTGTTTGCTTTGATGTGGCAAAAATTTGTTATATTGTTTGTAAAACTTGACACATCTTGATTGCCTCTATTATTTAATTACAATGTTATGTTTCTGTTTTATTTTACTTGAAATAGAAAGTGTTTAATTATTTTGTTAACGTTCAGAATTCTGGAGAAAGAAAGAAAGAAAGAAAGAAAGAAAGAAAGAAAGAAACAAAGAAAGAAAGAAAGGAGGGAGGGAGGGAGGGAGGAAGGGAAGAAAGAAAGAGAAAGAGGGAGGGAGGAATGGAGGGAGGGAAGAAAGAAAAAAGAAAGAAAGAAAGAAAGAAGGAAAGAAAGAAAGAAAGAAAGAAAAAAGAAAGAAAAAAGAAAAAAGAAAGAGAAAATCACTTCTCCTCTTAATTTTTTAAAAATATATATTAAAACTACTCCTGAAACAGTAGGAAGAACAACTGAATCCAAAAATATACTGCTTTCCTCCATCTACTGAGGATGTAAGATTTCACTTACCTAACCCAGCATCATAATGCAGTGCTAATGTAGTGTAGGAGCAGAAAAATAATTAACTTTTCTGAAGCTTGGTACTTATAAAAGTTACTGATTTCTTATAAGCTACATCAAGCATGATCTTTCTTCCTACTGTGCTAGCATTTGGAGAAGGAATATTTGTTATTCATAAACTTCTGGTAAGGAACTCCTTCATTAACAATAACATGTGATTGAGAGAATATTTCAATCCATCCTTGCCACACATTCTTATTTCACCTAAGCTATTCTTGGAGAACAGAGCATTTGCTGTATCCCATACTCTTCCTGTTTATTCAAGAGTTTGCAAAATGTTATTTTTGAAATATGAGAGAGTTGGGTGGGAAGATTTAGTGATTTCAGTCTTCGGTAACAATAGCACTATCAATGTCTGAATAGTTGGAAAGGGTTACCAAGCATTCAAGAAAGGAAGGCAAAAACGTAGCATTTTGTCACTTATATCTAATCTCATTATCAGTCTGTCTATCTCACACTAAACCATTATAATCCCATATATATTGGAGATATTACAGATCAGACTGTGAAAAAGGCAACTAACCAGAAACCAGAAAATGTATTAATCAATCAAATTTATATGCTGCCCATCTCATAGAGAGTGTCTCTGGATGGTGTACAACAATCTAACTATTACCAACAAAAAACACAGGATCAGTAGATCAGAAAACAAGACAGAGAATTAGAAGCCTACCACACCTGACAAGTCAGGGAATACTGTAACAGGTTTTTTTTTTAACTGGGATCTTCTGAGTAGACACAGAGAATAGGGTTCCTTGTTCATTCCTCAATATAAATTACCAACCAAGGTAGTCGAACTGGTCGGTAATTTGGACCTGGAGCATGCCCACTTCAGCTAATTTCACCAGATGGGAAAAAACATATTGAGACTGGGAGTCCCTCAATCATGCCATTATGCTATTTTAAATGTACAAACTTGTCCAGAATTAGAGACCTAATTTATAATTTTTGAATCATAATTTGCCTCTTAGCAGATGTAATAAATCATTTATTGATCATGCTCATACAAATTCTAGGTAATCTATAGGTGGACAACCTGTGGCCCTACAACAATATGCAGCTCCCATTGCTTTTAACTTCCAAGAGTCCCAACAAAAAGAAAACTCTTTTGTAATCACTTTGCATTCTCTCTAGGTTTTTTTAAAGAAGACAATTTGTCACAAAAATGGAAGGGCATTTCAATTCCCACCATGGATGAAAATGACTATAGAAGCTGAGGGAGTTGGCAGATATGGCTAAATTGACCGTTTCGATCAAAGAAAAGAATATTAAGTACTTTGGTTACTGCACGGAGACTGCTTCTGGATTTTGTGCTGGGGGGGGGATGAAACTTTGATTTTGGGTTTTGCTGATTAGATTGATTTGTTGTTATAGAAATGGCTAGTTTATATTATTATGGAAAAATAAAAAGTTGAGGTTCGATGTTTATTCTAGTACAACAAAGGGAGTCGGAAGTCAATGTTTTTTTTCTTTTCTCCCTCCCCCCTCACTTTTCTTTCACCTTCTCCTCCCCACAGTGCCTTCCTATTTGAATTTTATTTTATAACTAGCCGATGTCCTAGGGTTGCCCAGGTATTTATTAATAGTGGGGAAATGTCCCGACCAAACATAATTTCTAAGGTTGGATTTTCCCCCTTACGAGAGGGAGCCCCCTTGTGGAGTACCGTGAAGCCATTACCATGGCAACTCCACTGTACTGTACAGTAAAAGTCATTTTATTGCAGTACAGTAGAAGCCATTGAAAGGCACAACAGGCTGCATCTTAATAGAACACACACACCGAGGGGCGTTGGGGGTGTTTTACCCCCACATTATTTTTCTCCAGAGTAAGTCATCTGTGTACCAAGTTTGGTTGATATAGCTTGAAGTGTTCCAGTGTAACACACACACACACACACACACACACACACACACATTTTTAAATTGTTTGAGAAAAAATAAGAAGACAATTTGTTTTTCATTTACTCTTAATTTCAGTCTCAGTAAACTACAGTACCAGTTTGATTCCTAACTGTATTTTCTTTAAACTGTTGAGCATGGATGAAAATTGCTGTGTTTAGGGGGGAGGGGGAGGGTGTTAGCTTTAGAAAGATAACTTGTACTTGATAACTAAGGTATTAAATCTTCCTGCCTATCCTTTATAATCAGTTACTTTAGAGCTGCACAATGTGTCCTCTGACCCTTAAGATTTCATATTCATTAAGGCAGCCATTTAGACAAAACATGTTTAAAGCAACATGCCTTCCAACACCTTCCTTAGAAAACAGGCTAGAAAATATTTAACCATGTTATGTTTTATTTTAAAATGTATTTCAGAGATATGAGAATTAAAAAAATAAAGGATGTTTCATTTTTTAATAAAATAAAAGGGTCCAGAAACTAGAATAAAAAATATGTAGGTAGTTGTTCCAGGGGAAAGAAGACCTCCATTTGCTGACAGTCACCCCTTCCAGCCCTGTCAACCTCATCCTGGGGATTGGGTCGTTTGCTGGCACCAATGGCCTGAAGGTCCTGGGAGTTAATGCCAAATCTGTTTGCCATAAATGCATCATCATCCATGATTATGTATCACATTTTCAATAAGGGTACAAGGCTTATCTTGGGATAGAAATAATATTAGTCACTGAACTGGATTTTATTATGACCTGGGTAGAGGAAGTGCAGCCTATCTGTTCTTTGGGCAGCTTTTGATACCAGTGACTATGGTATTCATTTGGGCTTCCTGTGAAGGCTGGGAGTTTTGCCTTGCAGTGATTCAACTCATTCCTAAATGGGCAGTTGCGATCTTCGGTAGTAGGAGAGGAGAGGTAAACCCTAATTCAAGAAGCTTGGACTGTTTAGCTTTGAAAAGCTAACTGAGGGGGAATAAGACACAAAATCCAACCTACCATGGTTGCCCAGTAAGTAGAATTTACACTAAAAGCCTCAGTAAGGTTTCCCAAGAAAATCTTCATCTGATGGTTAGATGAAAATCTTCATCTAACCATAAGAGAGGGTATTATCCATATTGTAGTAGAATATTCCACAGGAACAGAACACATACAGGAAAAAAAATGCACTCGTGCCCAACAGTCTCACATTAAGGGACTGTAAATATCCCAGCCTGAAAATAATGCACCAGATGCAATGAATCTACATGTAGGTGATAATTCCGTAGATACCCAAATCCCAAGTCAAAAGGGGCTTTTATACCTTTAAAGCTTAAACCATCACTATTTGAAGCTTACTGGAAGCCAAAGGAGTTTCCATAGTTCCAATAAAATATACCACTAGAGCAGCTGCTCCCAACCTTTTTGGCATCAGGGACTGGTTTCGGGAAAGTCCACGGGGAAGGGCGGTGTTTGGTTTTGCCCACTTGCCTGCCACTCACCTCCAGCTGTGCAGCCCAGCTCCTAATAGGCCACAGATCAGTACTGGCCTGAGCATTGGGGACCCCTGCACTAGAGGTTCTCAGCAATAAGCATGTAAGCCACCACAGTTCTGAGTAGCCTTCTAAGGCAACCCCATGTAGACCCATTATTTCTCATTTCAGAATACAAAACAAGGTATAATGGACTTAGGGTACAAGGAAAGATAACCTAATTGAATTTTAAGGAAAAACAAACTTTCCAGCAATAAGAACAACTATACAGTGGTTAGTTAAAGTGATGGTAGATCCACTTCACTGGGTACTTTAAGCAATGGCTAAGCAACTACCTATCTGGCTGCTCTTGCATAGGGTTGGACTCAACAACCTAAATGGCCTTTTCCCCACTCTGTAATTTTATAATTCTACCTCTTCACCTCCCCCATGTGTTTCTGCTATTGCACGTGCCAAGCAAACTATTAAAAAAGAGGTAGACAGCATTCTCCTTCTAGCCAGGCTTTAATCATGCAACCTCTTCATTTGAACAAGTTTTTCCCCCTCTCTCAGTAATAAATATAAAGTGGTTGGGTCACAGGTTAAAATAGAACTTCTAGTAGACACACAAACAAACTGAATGGGCAAAGCTAAACAAAGGGGTAGTTTAATTTGAGAGCAAAAGTGCATTCATTTTTCAGCCTGCAGGAAGATATATGAGTCAAAAGCATTGTGAGATAATAACAGAAAGCGTCTTTCGTACCTGTTCATTTCCATCAAATATGGATGTATCCTTTGTGTAGCTGTTGTGGGAAGATGGAGGAGGAGGAAATGTCAGTCTGCTTGGGCAGACTGAGACTTCAATAGCTTTTCAAGCTTTCCCCTGGCCTGCTTGCAAGAGGGAAGACACTGAATGCTTTTGATTTCTTCCCTGGCACATAATTTTCTATATCTCATCACATTCTACACACCAAGCGAATGAGCCTATCTCCTGGATTTGAAGAATGAGCTAATTTTCTGCCACATCTCACAGCTGTAGATTGAAGATGAGTAAGGAGTCAGAGTACTCTTACTCCAACTCTGCTAAATCACTGCTCTTTGACTCCTTGGCTATTGCAAAAAGCAGAGGGGCAGAGATTAAATGTATCAGTATGACCATTTTTCATTTATCACTAACACTGCCTATAATTACTGGCTCTAGAAATGTTTTACAGTGGCACATCTGCCATATAACAGCAAGAGCTTTCTTAAGAAGATGAAAAGATGGACAAATATCTATGGATTATAGTACTAATTACTTATCTAGACAGAAACATAAAGACTGTAATTGGAGGTTTTTGCAATGCAATTGTTAATTATTATTGTTGTTGCTGTTAATAATCAGTAATTAATCTAATAAACACTACAGCCGTCTCATTCAATCAACTATTCCCAGATTCATTGTTCTCTGAAATATAAAATTCAAAATAGCATTTTAAATGAATAAATGGAGTTGCCTTTATATTAGACAAATATTCTCTGTTCACTCTGAACCATAGTAGCTGTTTAAGGACCCAGACATGAATCTTAAAAACCCTTCTCATCTTTTTTTGAATCAACTTTTCTGTGGTCCTTATCCGGAGTACAGCACTGGATTTGAAATTTCTTTTAAAGCCTGTTTCTAAAGCTTAATAATCAAATATTCAAAATTCAAAAAATTGTGAATAATGTGTATCTCTCCTATAATGAAATTTTCATATGATCATTGATTATTGCATATCATGGATTATATAAAATATGCATGTAAATGCACTTATCAAAGGTTAGATTTGATATTTGGTATCTTTTTTAGCAATCTATGATGATGCTGAATTTGTCTGCCTTCTTGAAATGTTATTTAGCTCATTAAAAATTTTTTTTTCACATTTTGAACCATCCATCTACTTTGGAGAGGGAAATAGATAAGTGAAGGTAAATCTACTTTAATATATAGACATATCTTTAATGCTACATTTAGTTCAACTTTCAAATAGTACTGGTTCATTAATCAAGAGTTACACAACTGTGTGGAATGACTTGTTTTTTTTAACAAAAGAATTTTTTATAAAATCGGATGCTATATTATAGCTTCCCAGCCATGTTTTTAGCAAGTACTGATTTAACTTCTATAACTGAGATTATATATAGACTATAATTTTTCTCAATGCTTCAAAATAGCTGACAATAGATTTTGATTCTAGCCCTCTAACATTTAAACATGTTTCAGGGCCTGGCAATGCCAAAACGTGAAAATATTTTAATCATACTTAGTAATCTAATTAGCCATTTCATTACATGCTTTTCTCATTTAAAAAGCAAGATGCATCTGTGGTTCCTGTTAGAGACATGTTTTGTGAATCATACCTAGTTTCCAAAAGTATAAAAAGAATACTATGTGTTTATTCTTTATTTTAGAGATGCCCTTTCTAATGAAAAAGAACATTTGCTAAATCAATTTAAAGGATTGTATCTTCAAATGAATAAAAAAAATTAAATATAAAATTATGTAAATCAGATGTTTTCCTCTATATATCATGCATGGCTTCTATATCCACCATATGATTACAGATAAGAACTTAGGCAGTTGGTTTTAAAGGACAATTAAACTCACACTGAAAATGTTGCTTTATTACCTGGTCTACAATTACTTTTCTAAAACTTTACTTTTCTGTTTAATGTTATATTATCAAGAGCCAAGCTAGATGTATAATTAACCATGCTGACCAATTGTTTTTAATTATTTGATTTTTTTTTCAACCGTTGGCTCCATAGTTAGGAAGTGTATCATTATTGTACTTCTTATTGAAGTACCCAAAATTGGTGAAGAGGTGGACCTTTGAAAAGCAATCATTACTACTTGTGCTTAGTAAGCAGAGGAGAATAAAAGGACCCAGAAAGTAAAGAATAACTTAGTTGTCTAAAAATGGATACACTTTACTGTTATTAGAAATCAGGATAGGCAGATTTGGGAGAACAACATATTTTTGAATAGGAACTCTATTTTAGTAATTGACTCTACCCCTGCAGTACCATGGAAGGGATAACTAAATTAACGCCATATTTTTTTTCCTCAAGGAACAGCAGCTTATTACTCATGTGAATAAAATCGCATGGAATCTTTTCAATTCTTCAAAATAAAAAATAGGTGCATTATTGTTGGGAATAAAATTATCAATCTTGTATACAGGTTTACATTTGGTTCATACTTCTGGTTTATTTCTCATTTTAAATGAAACTTTCAAATCCCACCATACTGATGAGAATTCTCTATTATAATTTACCGATTTATTTGTTTACTGTCACATAATAAGAATAAAAAAATAAAGAAAAAACAAAGTACAGACTCATTTATGATGAATCCAAATTGTTATAGACAGGTTGCTGAGGCACTTTAACCCACCCACCCCATTCTGCCGATAATTAACCCTTCCTAATAATTGATGGGGCATGATGGCTTAGTGGTTGAAGATGCTGATCTTGTCACCTTGAAAACTGACAGCCCGTGTTTGAGACATGAATACTGCGCAACCGGGTGAGATCCCATTCCTGCCCCAGCTACTGCTTATCTAGCAGTTTAAAAGCATGCTTAAAAGGCACCACTTCGGTGGGAAGGTACAAGTGTTCTATGAGCCTCTGGCATAGAGTCATGCTAGACACATGACTACAGAAAATGTTTTTGACAATGCTAGCTCCATCAGTCAAGTAATGGAGATAAGCACCATGTCTTAGAATCGGACACAAGACAAGAAAACCTTTATGTCAGGCCTGCAGTTATATACCTTTTAGGATCTTTGGCCTGCCACACTCTCTCTTATTTCATTATGCTGTTTCATTAGTGTAGTAGTTGGGAGGGGGGAATAGAAAGGAGTAGAATTGTGGAATATATTGTTGTCAATCTTTTCTAGAAGCCCAAGGTCATCTTTTGTCTCCGCACCTCTGCACCTGGGTGGAGATGCCAGTGTGGAAGAAGAAGATTGGACCATGTGATGGATTTGTGGGTGTGGGGACAAGATCATGAACTTTCAACTGGGTGGGAATCTGATGTAACTTCCAGAATTGGGATTCCACAGATGTGCTAAGATGTCTGATTTATTAAATTGGAACTTTAAGGGTCGTTTTGCCTTGGACTCTGATTTAATTCTACATGATACTTGGAACACTGACATTATCCCAATTCTCTCTTCAAAATAAATCACCAGCACCCCGGAACGGGGTGCATCAAATGACCGGGTCAGCATCAAATATCAGCGAACAATTAGGAGAAAGCCTTTTGAGATAAGAAGCTGAGATGAGACGCTTCTCTTCAAAGCCATGGATGATTGAATCCAAGAGCCCAGAACCTGCAACAGAGACAAAAAACCCAGGGGTCCAACAAGTACCAAAAAACTTGTTGGGAGATATTTTGTCGAGAAAACCGCAGTATGACAATAATGGAAGCCAGGATAAGCTGATGACAGCTATTAAATTGGCGCTTCCAACAGACCAGTGGCTCAACAATAATCAGGAAATCCTAATGAGGGAAAATGGATTCGCCTGGAAAGGGTCCAAACTGAACATCCCCGCGGGATTGAGGCTGGAAGTTCTACAGAGAAGCCATGAGGCGGAATTAGGAGGCCACTTTGGATTCCTAAAAACGCTCCACCTCACCAGGCGTCAATTTTGGTGGCCAAAGATGGAATCAGAGGTGGAAGATTACCAGGGGTGGGTTTCAAAAATTGTTCGAACCTACTCTGTGGACGTGGCCTCCTTTGTGGGAGTGGCTTGCTGCCCATGTGACCGGATGGGAGTGGCTTGCCACCCATGTGACCGGATGGGAGTGGCCTGCCACCCATGTGACCTGGTGGGAGTGGCCAAGACGATGTTATTACTAGATATTACTAATTACTAGATATTATTAATATTACTAGATCATTATTAATGCATAGATAACTGTGGGACATTACACACCCACCCACACCCACAAGCTATGACAGTGCTAGGAAAACACCAAAAAAATAAAAATCCCCCCCCCCCCCCAAAAAAAAGACTGCCAATGAAACCAGGTTTTTTTTCCTAAGCCTAAGAACAGGAAAGACAAAGTCACTAGAATAAAAACCATCAAAGCAATGTGGAAAATTATAAAGGACAGGCACTCACAGAACCATCAACCACCTCAGAATTACCTAAACAAGTAAGGTGACCAGATTTTCAGATTGGTAAAGAGGGATACCATTGACCGGGGGTGGGGAGCTAGGCCGCAGCAGTTACTGCCAGCCCGCGACCTCGCTAGCGACGTCTGGTCACCTTAATTATATACATCCTCTCTCTCTCTATCCATCCATCCATCTGTCTGTCTATCTGCCTGCCTATCTAGTTATGGTATCCCTCTCCCTCTTTCCCCCTCTCTTTCTCCATCCATCTATCTGCTTGCCTACCTATCTCTCTCTCTTTCTCTCTATCCATCCGTCTATCTGCCTGCCTATCTGTCTATCTAGTTATCGTCTCTCTCTCTCTCTCTCCCTCTCCCTCCCCTCATTATCATCAATCTCAGTGTTTCTCCACCTTTTTATAAAAATAATTTATTTATTTATTTTTTGTTACATAGACGACACATACCCACAACAATAAAAACAAAACAAAAGAAAAAGAAAAAACCCATAATCACATATAGCATGTCGTTTGGTTACAAGTGTTTTAACATTTATCATTCTTATACATTTATTATTTCATTTAATAGGTTATAATATACAGTTTGGGTTGCTTTGTTTACCATCCCTTCCTCCTGTTATAACACCACCTTATTTTCCCTTTCTTTTCTCCCTTCCTCCCTTCTCTACTTTCTTCCTTCCTGCTCTCCTTCCCCTTCCTTCTTCCCTTACCTTTCTCCTACTCCTGCTCTTCCTCTTCCCCTTTCTACCCTCTCTCCCCCTCTTTCTCTCCTTTCCATCCTCCTCTCCTTACCTCTTTCTTCTTTCCCCCATCTTCCTTTCATTCTCTCCTCCTTTCTCCCTTTCTCCCAACTCCCTTTCTGGGAGTTGAAGTCCACACACTTTCAAGTCTCCAAGGTGGAGAAAGACTGATCTATCTAATTAATATAATTATTTCTCCCTCTCTTTTTCACTCTCTTTCCAGCGCACACACGCAAATGCATAGGGCAGCCCACCTCACACACAGGTAACTCCGGGCGGCTTACGGGAAGAGGACAGCCGACCACTCACCCACGGGGGGGGGCAGGATTTCACCAAGAAAAGTTAACTTTCCTGCGAAAGGGGCCGGCAGCCTCTCAGCTCTTCCCGGCCGGGGAGACCTCCCACCACTTCCACTCCTGCGACCCTCCTCCCGCCTCCTCGGAGCTTCAAGCAAGCTAACTGGGAAGGCCGGGGAAGAAGAAGAAGCGGCGGCACGAGGTCAGCGGTCCTTGGGGGCGCGGCGGAAGCCCTGCCAAAGCGCCCCTTTCCTGGCTCTGCTGAGGGCGGAAGGGGAGGAGGAGGTTCCTGCAGCCGCCAAGGCGGGAAAGGTGCGCTTTGACAGAGCTTCCACAGCCCTGCCAAAGCGCCCCTTTCCCGGCTCGGCTGCCACTGCTGCTACTCAGGGCAGAAGGGGAGGAGGAGGAGGAGGAAGATAAAGTGGCAGGGTGGTCCCTGCAGCCGCCGAGGCGGGAAAGGTGCGCTTTGACAGGGCTTCCTCTCCGGAGAGGCGTTTTTTAAAAAGAAAAACCCTGCAGGCACCCAGCGACAGGAGCTAGGAGCTAGGAACCCGGAAGTTAATTACTTCCGGGTTCACTGACGAACCGGATCGCAAGAACCGGTGCGAACCGGGAGAAACCCACCCCTGAAGATTACGTAAAAAGCTGTGCTACTTGCGCAACGATGAAACCACTGCCGGAGAAGTCCCCTGGACTACTACAATGAGTGGCCAGCCCTAACCGACCATGGGAAGAGGTCGCAACGGACTTCATCATGGAACTCCCAGACAGCAGTGGGAACAGAGTAATCTGGACAGTTATTGACTTGGTTTCCAAGCAGGTACACTTCATCACTTGCTCAGGGTTGCCATCCCAAAGAAATTAGCAAAAATGTTTGTGAAACACATTTATCACCTGCACAAATTGCCCAAGAGGCTCATGTCAGACTGCGGAGTCCAGCTCACAGCCAAGTTCTAGAGAGAGGTCCTGAGATCCATTGGGTCCACACAAGAACTGAGCTCAGAGGTTCATCCCAGCATGAACTGCGCAGCAGAGAGAGCCAATGATGTGGTGGAACAATACATCCAGTGTTATGTGGACTATCAGCAAGACAACTAGTCAGACTTGCTACCCTTCGCTGAAGTGGCGTACAACGATGCGGTCCACAGCAGCACGGGATTAACGTTTTTCCAAATTACCAGTGACATGGAATTTGTTGCCATGCCTGAGCTGCCTAGAGAACCTCCTTCTTCCATGTGTTTGAATGAATGGATGGACACGCTAAAGAAAGGATGGGAGAATACGAAGAAGGCTCTAGCAGATGCAGAAGAAGCCTACAAGAAGCAAGCTGATAAATACCGCTTGCTCCAAACCCCCTTCTGTGTGGGGGACAAAGTTTTGTTGTCTACCAAATACATAAGATTAAGAATGCCTAGCAAGGAATTTGGTCCAAAATGTCTAGGTCCATTCCCAATAGTGAAGATAGTTAACCCAGTTACAGTTCAACTCAGTCTACCCAGAAGTCTAGGGAAAATTGACCCAGAATTTCATTGTAGCTTGATGAAGCGAGTAATTGGGTCCAGCATAAGAGCATCCACCCAAGCTTTCCCTCCTCCTGTAGTGATAGAAGGGAAACCACAATCTAAGGTGGAAAAGATTGTAGACTCCATGCTGAATAGGGGTCGCTCGTATTTAGTGCATTGGAAGGGTTACCCTTTGTCTGAAGCCACTTGGGTGAAAAGCTGGAACTTAAAAGTGGAGAAGTTAGTAGAACAACTCCACAAGAAGTTTCCTGATAAGCCAAAAGGTTCCCTGGGGGGGGGGGGGGGAGAGGTGGTTAATTGTGTTGTGTTAACTTTTATGTTATTCTCTTTTCAGGAAACGTTCTTCTTCTGATGAGAGGCCGCCTGGCAGGCCTGCAGTTATTTCCCTTTTAAGATCTTTGGCCTGCCACACTCTCTCTTATTTCATTATGCTGTTTCATTAGTGTAGTAGTTGGAAAGGAGGAATAGAAAGGAGTAGAATTGTGGAATGTGTTATTGTCATTCTTTTCTAGAAGCCCAAGGTCATCTTTTGTCTCCACACCTCTGTACCTGACCGGAAGCAGCTGGGTGGAGATACCAGCTTGGAAGAAGAAGATTGGACCATGTGATGGATTTGTGAGTGTGGGGACAAGATCATGAACTTTCAATTGGGTGGAAATCTGATGTAACTTCCAGAATTGGGATTCCACAGATGTGCTAAGATGTCTGATTTATTAAATTGAAACTTTAAGGATCGTTTTACCTTGGACTCTGATTTAATTCTACATGATACTTGGAACACTGACATTATCCCAATTCTCTCTTCAAAATAAATCACCAGCACCCCGGAACGGGGTGCATCAAATGACCGGGTCAGCATCAAATATCAGCGAACAATTAGGAGAAAGCCTTTTGAGATAAGAAGCTGAGATGAGACGCTTCTCTTCAAATCTTCAAAGGTGAAGGAATTTCTGTTCAAAATTTATTGCATCTGGCAAGAAGCAGCCTGAGGGGGATGGAACGGAGGGGAATGGAGAGGCTTATTCTCCACACGACTAGAGGATGGCCAGAAGATCTGATGAATGGAGATCCCAGCCATCCTCACGCCCCTCTCTGATGGGCTTCCCGGATCATTTCGGACAACTATTCACAAAGAGATGAATATTACCAAAATAGACCATGAAAAACTCTTCAGAGAAAATAAGGCCCTCAACAGGAATATAAACTGGAAGGGAAAGAAGTATTCTTGCTAGTCCTTATAGCAAAGGTTCATAGCATAAGAAGAGAGAACAGGATCATGAAAGTGAACAAGTGACAATATAGATTGTGTTACCAAGTGTCTGGTTTCTTTGACTATGGACTATGCAACCTAAATGAAGACTTTGAAGAGGATGAGCCCGGGAGGCGTGGCTAGGAAAATTCTAACTCAGTCATCGGGCAGACAAGCAGAAGTTAAACCCATGCTTTGGATTCTCCAAGCAGTGCACAGGAGAAATGTATGCTTGGTGGGTACCTTGCCAATTTCATCAGGAAAGTGCTAAATTAAGAAAAAAAGGAAGACAATGAGAAAAGCCCAGAATTGACTATTCACAGACTTGGTTCACAGACTTGGTTCACAGACTTGAACCAACAACATCAAAGACAAAGGAAAAGCAGAACAAAGGAAGGACTTATAGTCTAGTAGGAAACTACAACAAACCAGTAAGTATGCCATTTACAGCTTCAAAAATATCTACATTGAGGAAGAGAGTATAGAAAACAAATATGGATAACTAATGCAGGAGGATAAATAGGATGTCATCAGGATCAATGAAATTTGATGGGATGACCAAATGTTTGGAATATAGCTGTGTTAGCTATATCTTACTCAAAACAAAAAGACTTAACAGAGAAATGGTATTTTGAAATACTGTATATCACTATAGAGAAGGAAGAGAGACATTTGATAAAAATATGCAAGAACTACTAGCAAAGAAAGCAGATTCATTATACCTTCCCATAATTTGCTATCCTATTAAACTCTAGAATTCTTTTCCAGCTACATATACAAACATACAATATATGCCATTTAGTGTTTGGAAAGTCACTATCATGTTTCTTCTAAACAATAAACTTGCTACCAAACTAACACTACTTATTTGCAAATAGGTTCCTCTATGTGCCTCTATAAATCAGTTTTAATTATACTTCCAGTTCCTAAAATAATCATAAGAAACAGCGATATGCTTGCAGAAAATCTAGGACAGAGACATAATCATAGCAAACTCATATTTTTAAAGTATGAAGGGTAGCGAATATAGAGTCAAACCACAAAGTCACAAAAGAAGCAGATGTTAAAATCCATAATTTTAACATATACACTCAATCCATACTCTGCACTAAATCACTTGTATTTTTATTCATGGCATTTTGAACAAGCATAATTCAGATATAACACTAAATTGTATGCCACAGTTTACAAACAATGATAGCCGGATTCACACTTCTCACAAAGTCAAACCAAACAACCGATGGCTTAATACGAGTATGTTAAAATACACATAAGCATGAAGAGCACAGGACCAGATACCCCAAATTCCATATACATCTACTATTCAAACTGGAAAAAGCTGAGTAATTGCATATACAAAGTGCAATATTTTTCAGTAAGACGCTTAGAAAATAATTATTACAAGCTATGTAAATCTGAAGATACATTTTGATACTTTCTATAATGGTTAAAACTTAAATGTTATCTCAAAAATATGTTAAGTTTCCACGCTGAATCAATTGTAAGAAAAAGTGGTAACAAATTTTCTGGTAACTTAAAAGCTATTATAGCAATAGCACTTAGACTTATATACTGCTTTACAGCCCTCTCGAAGCGGTTTAAAGTGTCAGCATATTACCCCCAACCATTTGAGTCCTCGTTTTTCCCACCTCGGAAGGATGGAAGGTTGAGACAACTTTGAGCCTGGTGAGATTTAAACTGCCAAACTGCAGCCAGCCAGCAATCAGCAGAAGTAGCTTGCAGTACTGCACTCTAACCACTGCGCCACCATGGCTCATTATATGTTTATGGCACAAGTATTCATGAATTACATTTGCTCATGTTATACCTGATGATTAGAATATAATATATAAATATTTCTACTATAACAAATTGAAGTGGCACAAGTCTATATTTATACAAAAGTACAATTATATTTTAAGATACATTTTAGGATAAAAATCAGGTCCTAAATTACAGAAATACTTAAGCAATCTGATCCTCCAGGTTCTGCATCCTGATGAGGCTCCAATTCCACCATGATAATAATTATGGTTGCAAAATGTATTTTGGGTATTTATAACTGGTAAGGAGGATGAATGTTCTTCAGCAACTCTCAAGGTGCTTATTTAAAAGAATGATTGTTATAATGTGTTACTAAAACCAATTAGACATACATTTTGCATTTCTGAATAACGGGGAAAAGTCTTTCCATTGTAAAATAGTTAATGTATAAAACTTCTTCCTTCATAGCTTGTCTTGATCCTTCCAGATTTGAACATTTACGGTACTGGGATATTACTGCAACAAAGGTCAGCATTAATTAGATCCCATTTTATTATCTGCTAGTTCTAAAGAAACTGCTAATACTACTGTTGATTTTCTCCTACCTTTCTACTGCATATTTTTAATATTATTATACTTATTCATTAACTGCCTTGAGGAGAAATAGCTAATCAGTATTTTTAAACAGTTATTTACCAGCCAGGATCTTCTAAAAGAAATATTATTGATGGTAAAGTTACAAGGAATTATTGGTTGCACTTTTGCTGCATTCTGTAGAGTAATTTCTCCTCTTTGCTAAGCATATTATTGAGTTTAAAAAGAAAAGAAAGGGACAGGAGGTTTTAAAAGAGCAGGCAAAAAATATAAAACCAAAACACGCTGTGCAAATATTAATAATCATTAAAAGTACAGAATAAACTAGTGTAATTAACATACAAAATTGTGGACTGGTCTAACTAATCATGCCATGATGAAATTGAATTTTTTTTTAAAAAAGTATACATTTTTATGAAGTTATTTAATGGGGCAAGCAATTAATCCTCTAAGTACTAAATCAAATGAAAAGATTTCCCTTTAAGAAGATCACATTTATCATCACTAATGTATTCTAAGCGATTTATGAGATGGCAACAGAGTTTTACAAGAGGAACCTTCTTCTCAAAACACCAACAAAGGCAACGGCCAGGGGTGTCCACAAGGTATAGTCAAAAAAGTCAAGGTGAGACTCATGATTGATGCTCTGCCTGACAACAATAAATGTTTATGTGCAACACATCAATAAAAAACCAGAACTTTGACTGCACCATCATGGCCACCATTTTGACTTCTTAAAACATACACTGCAAATATTCCCACATGGTATACGGTACTATCCCTCCCTCCCTCCTTTCCTCTCCCTCTCTCTCTCTCAGTACTATATGTTGAAATAAGGTACATGTAGTCCTTGACTTATGACAATTGATCCCAAAATATCTATTGCTAAGTGATACAGTTGTTAAGTGGATTTTTGCCCCATCTTGTTAAGTGAATCTCTGCAGTTGTTAAATTAATAAGAGCCGTGGTGGTGCAATGGTTAGAATGCAGTACTGCAGGCTAACTCACTGCTTACTCCAGGAGTTTGATCCTGACTGCCTCAAGGTTGATTTAGCTTTCCAACCTTCTGAGCAGGGACGTGCAGTCAGGGGAGGCAGAGCCTCACCACTGTTATCATGAAAAGAAAAAAAATGTAAAAGGAAAAAGGCAAGAGCTGAAGTCTGAGCTAGTTGCTGCCAGAGTCACCGTGGATGACTCTGCTTAACTGTTTAAAAAAGCCTCCAAAAAAGCGCTCTCTACAGGAGGAGGCAGGAGAACGACGTGCCTCATCTAGTCTGACTTCAGGCGTTTTATGATCACTCGAGCAGAGTTAAGCAAGGGTTAAAAGCCTAAAAATTCCTGACGTAGGTGAGGCACGTTGTTCTCCGGACTCCTCCTGTAGAGGGCGCTTTTTTAGAGGCTTTTTTAAACAGTTAAGCAGAGTCATCAACGGTGACTCTGGCAGCAACTAGCTCAGCTCTTGTCTTTCCTTTTACATTTTTTTTTCTTTTCATGATGACAGGCAAGAGCAGAGTGGAAATCCTCTCTGAAACAGCTGGAAAAGGTATGTGTGGGTCAGAGGGAGGGGGAGGAATTCAAACTTCATCCTCAAGTGTAGATCCCTCCCCAAGTGTAATTTGATTGCAGGCAGAGCCACGTTGCCTTTTCAAACACACACACACACACACACACACACACACACACACACACACACACCTGGATAAAACTATATAAGCCCAGCTTCACTGATTACAAGTTTGAAAAGGCAACGTGGAGGTGTTTGGGGAAGGCAGCAGGGGAATGGGGGGGGAATGGCAGAGGAGCTGCTTTCAAGCCATTGGAAAATATATTCAATCCAACTTCTGTGTTTGTGTTTGTTTGAGAGAGAGTGAGTGAGAGAGGGAAGGGGGTAGGAGAGATAGTCCAATCCAACTTCTCTCTGTGTGTGTGTCTGTTTGAGAGAGGGGGGAGAGAGGGAGGGAGAGAGGGACGAAGGAGGGGGAGGGAGAAGCAAAAGAATGAAGGAATCTTTTTCGCAAAGGAGAAAAACAAATGCTGTCACTTTAAATTGGAACTGAGCATGCCTGGCTGTGGAATTCTGGGAGTTGAAGTCCACAAGTCTAAAAAAATTTGAAACCCACCACTGTGTCAGTGCCTCACCAGCCATAAACCTTACCGCACGTCACTGCTTCTGAGGTTGGTAAAATTAGGACCCAGATTGTTGGAGGCAATATGCTGACTCTGCAGGCTACTTAGAGAGGGCTGTAAAGCAGTATATAAGTCTAAGTGCTATTGCTATTTCTAGTAATGTGGTTGTTACAGCAATCTGGCTTCCCCATTGATTTTGCTTGGCAGAAGGTCATAAAAAGTGATCACACAACCCCAGGACACTGCAACCATCCTAAATATGAAGCAGTTGCCAAGCATCCAAATTTGGATCACCTAACCATGTGAATGCTGCAATGGTCATAAGTGTGAAAAACAGTCCTAAGTAACTTTTTTTCAGTGCTGTTGTAACTTTGAATGGTTATTCAACAAATGGTTGTTAAGGCAAGGATTACCTGTACTGACTTCTCTACAGTAGCAATGGATCACAGAGTGTTCTAAAATGCAGGCATGTTATTCCTTTTGAGCACATACCACCATCCTGGAGTTAACCACTAATCACTATTAGAGAAGCATGCGATGGAACAGATTGCAAGAATCATAAGAATTGTACTTTATTCTAGTAGGGAATTTTATTGTTCATTTATATCTAGTAAAATATACTAGCAAAATTTGGAAAGCCTGATCTTTCTCTCTGCCACCTCTTATACCAAACAGAGTCTATTTTGAGTTTCTTTCTCTCATCTTCCTCTTTCCCAGGACAGTTGTCTATTTTTTCCCATTTTAATGGCTCCTGCATACTTTTACCAAAGTTATCTCTGCACTGTATACATTTTGCCAAAACAGCTACAGAAATCTCCCCCCCCCCCTTAGCGTCATTCTCACATTTTGCTATCCAGCAGATGCTCTGCTGTTCTTAAAAAGGCCTAATTTCATCATCACTTTCAACTGATTCTTAGGCCATTACACTTACATTTATCTATGCTATTTTGGTGTAAAATGTAATGTTTCGCAGCTTCTTCTGATACAACCTTTGCTATAAGATCAGCCTAAGTGCTTAATCGGTGCACTTATCTGGGCAAATTATAAACCCAGGTTTACAGTTCTATTGGACAAGCAGTAATAGACTTTCCTTTTTTAAAAAAAGAAGGAGTGTATCTTGCAAGTGAATGGTAACAAATCTAGAATCAAAAAAGAGAAACTAAAGAACTGCTAAACTGATGGACAAGAGAATGTTGTTTTCCCTCATCTATTTGTTCTTTCCTTGTGCTAATTTCACTCCCAATCGTAACAGGAGAATCTAGACTAAGAAGGAGAGTGGTGGAGTTGATCAAGTGATAGCTGGGTTACTTTGGGTCATGATTTTTTAATGGAATAGTGCTATTTTTGGAATAGCAGTAAAGCCATGTTCAAAAACAGCTAATGGAATACAGTAATGAAAAACATTTGTGCAAAACCAGAACAAACTTTAACAAATAGCCAAATCTATTGGTCTACCCATCTGTCAAAATATGCCTCATTACCAGTCCATGTTAGAGAGAATGACTGTTGAATGTTTTGGGATGTAAAAAACATTTTAATAGCATAAAACAACTCTTACATAAAAACTGGGCAATAGTACAGGTAGTCTTCAACTTACAACTATTCGTTTAACAACAGTCCAGAAGGACAACGGCCATAGAAGAGGTGCTTTGCCATCTGTAAAACTCTTTTATCCATTGCAAAACTTTTCACCACATCCCTCCATGATTGAGATTTGGGTGCTTAGCAACCTGTTTGCATTTATGGCTGTTGCCAAGCACCCTGCAATTATGTATTTCCATTTGCAAACTTCTCCGCCAGTTTCCCCAGAAAGTCAGTGGGGAAGCTGACAAGGAAGGCTGCAAGTTGCTACCACCTGCTGCAGAGCTGAGATTCCTTCCCGGCAGGAACTCTTTGAAGAAGGCAGCCAGGAGGGAATCACAGCTTCCCGTGGCTGAGGTCAGATCCCAAAGATTTGAGCTCTGTTCCTGCAACCCTTTGGAGGAGTTCCCTTCCATGCACACAAGGGAGCTGAACTCAACAGGCAACTCTTTCACTCCACTCTCTAGGAGCTATGGTGGTGCACTGGATATAATGCAGTATGGCAGGCTAATTCAGTTCACTGCCAGGAGTGAGATCCCCATGGCTTAAGGTTGACTCAGCCTTCCATCCTTCCAAGGTCAATAAAATGAGGACTCCGATTGTTGGGGGGCAGTATGCTGACTTGGCAATCTGCTTAGAGAGGGCTGTAAAGTACTATGATGTGGTATATAACTCTAAGTGCTATTACTATTGTTTTTAAAGCCCTAAGATATTGCTTAATAACTGCAACCAGAATGTCAAGATTGCAATCATTGCCCAAAGCAATCACATGGGCATCAGCTAAACAACAGCTTTGCTCAAAGACCGGGTTTCTGTCTCAATTGTGTTCACAAGTGGTGGACTACCTTTGTTAGTGAACCTTTACTGAACTCTTGTAAGAAACTGTAATTTTCCATTTCTTGGTGTTCTTGTTGACCAAATCAACCATGCTTCCATTAAAATAATCCGTTCTGCTATGACAGTACTATTTGTGTTATTGTCGGCTTACGCTGCATTATCTCTCTGATCTCTACTTTGTTTTAGAGTTAAATCAACTTAAATGTGATCTCACACTGATAGGACAATTATTCATCTACAGCACAAACCTAATCCTCTGTTCCCATCCATATTACAACATTGTAATACATCTTGTTATAATGGATTAATCTGAACAGGGCTCAATGAAATCATCTGAGAAACACCAAATATGAAGAAAACTGCAAAAACCTTATACAACTTCCATCCCTTTCTCTGTGGCCCACAATTACTCTAAATTGTTTACAAAGATAAATTCTTGGAATCTCAAGTTACGCCACTGGCCAAATGATAATAAACAGAAATATATTATTTGTGGGGTACTCAGGCCAAAAAGGGTGCAAGAAAAATTCAACATAATAGACGGACAGAGGAAATCTGGAAATCATCTAGTTCAATTGCCTATTCAATTCAAGAACAGCAATAGAGGATTCTGTTATATTATCCCCAATAGATAACCACCCAGTACTTCCACAGGCCTGCCTATTCTCTCTATGGCAGACTGAACAACTCTTACAATTAAGAAATTTCTACTAAAGGTTGCCCAAAAATCTGTTTTCTTACAATTGTTACCCACTGATTCTATACAGACTCTCTGGTGTAATGGAGAACAATTCTGCTCCTTGTTATTTACTACATTTCTACCACTATTTCAAGGCTACGATTCACCTCCGCTAATCTCCTCAACTTTAGGTTAAACATATCCAGCTGTTTCAATTTCTTCTCCTATGGCTTGTTTCTAAACCCAATTGCCACAGTGCTAGTTCCCCTCTGGACAAACAAGATGCAAATCCACAGTCAAGAGCACATTTTCAAATTGCTATTTCTAATGGAGAATTTACCTTAAATGACTAGAAGAGGTTAATTTATTTGGCCATTAATCCACAGTGCATTTTTATGGAACATTAACTGGAAATGTTAACACATTCAGTTTCAGACAGACAGCAATGAGTCTTTCCCAGATAGGTACACAGTGGAAATGCAATATTCTGTTTGCAAGTCAACTGGGAGCTCCCCGTCCAGATTGTCAGGCAGAGCATTAATCATACTCAAGCTCATTTTCTCACGAAAAGTGTCTATTTTCAAAAATGGAACTCATTCGCAAGAGACAGTGTACTGACTTCATTGATAACAAGTATAACTGGGGCAGCTGCTTCAGAGCTTAGGCTCCTAGATATTTTTTTTTCTATTATTGTTAACCAGAAATTATTTGAAAAATGCTATATCAGCCAATTTAAATTCAGTTTACTAGGTCTGGACTTATGGAAGATTAGCAGAATTTCAAACTAACACTATTAAATCTGTTCCAGCTTCACACTTTTCACAATAATACTGTTCTGACCGAGGCTTCCCAAGATCATGAAGCAAATTCCTTATCCCGACAAAAAACCTTTTTATTGATTTACTGTGAATTCTACCCATTCACATCCAGCAAAATCTTTCAAGGGAGAATTTACAGCCACAGACCTCATCTGGCTTGGAGAGCTGACAGGCCGATATCTGCAAAACTTGACAAGGAATGTTGGAGAGTCACGAACCAATTAAGCGAACTAATTGTCTCCTGCAAACTCCACCCTCCTTTCACTCCTCTTTTATTTCCTCTGGGAGAGGCCATTCATCATCCATCTGTGGCCTTACCCCCAAGTCGACCCCTGTTCTTTAGCTGTTCCATTTGTCTGCACACACTAGGAACAGGCTCCAGGTGTTCATCTGCCACACTGATGTCTTGACTCTGAAGGCAGCTGATAACTGGCATATGGCTCTGGCCCCCTTTCTGCCTCCAACACAGAGCCCTCATCAGAGCCTCCCCAGCCTCCTCACTGTCCGAATCTGCTGCCAGTTCTGCTGGCCACTGGCGGGCTACAACAAATAGTATTTCTCAAACAACAGACATAAGTAAGGCTAAATTAGAGTTCTGAAATATCCCAGTTCATTGTTAACTCTTATCACCTATCTCAAAATCCATACGGTTCATTCTTAAGGTTGTCAACAATTTTATAAATAAGTGATTAAGTTGAAATGGTGCAATAGTATCCCAAATCCACAAATGGCTTTGTTTTTCAAAGAGACATAATGTACATGAATTTAAATAAAAATCCCAAAAATCAGAAATAACAACCTTACATCTCTTCACAGTGGCATGAAATAATTTTCAATCTATAAGAATAGCAGAGTGTATCAGAGAACATTGTGGCAAGGTACCCTATGCTGGGCAATATGTTTCAGACTATTCTCATATGGAAAAAATAGTCCTTTTATCAAAAGAATTAAAATAAATATAAATATTTTGACCTCCTGGCTCAATTGTACTTAAAATTATCTTGATGTGTTCTCAAAAGCATCAAGACTATTTCAACACTAAACAATCACAACAATAACAACTAGCATATGATAGATATGTCCTGAAAAACATGGAACACAGTTGCATCACAGCGGCTTGCCTCAGACAATGATGAAAAGTTAATGCAAAAAAATCAGAATCAGAGGCACTAAGCAAAAAAGCAAGGTCTTAAATAATTAATCAGAGGAAGAAAGTGTATATAATGAAAATACCTCTGCTTTGTTGATTTGTGGCCCTAGAGAAACTCAGCAAAACAGATAACATAGAGATAAATCATGAGAATTATGACACCAGCCTGTTTTAACACAAATAAAAATTATATTGATTTAAAAAACAAAAAACTCTAAGGTACAGATTAGTAGCATTTCCCCTTTATTCCAAATCAGAGGCCTGCGGTTATTCTAGTATTTGTGTGTCAAAATTATTGTTCCTAGCAGTCTGCACCACCTACTCCTTTTCCTATAAATAATAACAGGATTTCAGACTTAACCTAGGCAATTATTTCTCTCCAAGTTCAAGACCTGGATTATATTCTCTTCTGACAAACAGGGAAGGTTCTAAAAATATTAGAAGCTTCATAATTCAAGCGAAGGGGGGAAAGAATTACAGTAATTAATGCATGAAATGATGGCTGTTGACTAATTAATCATTAATCAACAGCAAGAAAACTATATTCCTTTGACAAGGTCTCATGAAAATAAATAACCAGATTCTTCTGAGAGACCACCAAATATAAAATCATATAAAAATATAATTTTCATACCAAGCTTCAATCCTAACAGTCCCTAATCGTAAGCTACATAGAGCATTCAAAATATGTTAAGAAAACAACATATATTTGAATATTTAGGACTTACACTAAGCCTATTTCCACAACTAGAGGGTGCTTCAAATGTGTGTGTGTGTGTGTGTGTGTGTGTGTGTATATGTGTGTGTGTGTGTGTGTGTGGATGCATGCATGCATGCATGCATATGTACACACACACACACGTTGTGGCCCAGCAGGAGCCATTGGAGCTGCCACCAGACTCCGACAGCGAGGGCCCCTATGAGTCGGCTCTGGAAGATGTGGAGGACCCTGGACAGGGTTCTGACTCCGAGCAGGGTGCAGAGAGGCTGGTTGGCCATCAGGAGGCACCTGAGCCTTGGACCAGAGGGGAGGAGACAAGGGAGAGTGAGCCAGACGCCAGTAGTGAGTTGTTCCTGGATGCACGGCATCGAAGAGCTAATAGGCGTCAAGAACAGTTGCGCAGTTACAGGAGGTAATTGCACTCAGTTGGTGGTCATTAGGCTCCTCTCCAGACTATAAAAAGACTACTTGTGCACACGCTCCTCTTTGTAGAAGTCAACACAGGATTGAATGTCGGAGAACATTGTTATGAGCTTGGCAGGCTGGATTGCTGCTAAGCCTTATCTGTGTTTATTGCTGCCCAAGCTTGTCTGTGCCGGTTTGCTGCCAAGGACCTGTCTGTCTGTTAATTAAATGCCGTAATTTATCTTTGGCTCGGAGTGTGCTTTGGTGTGGAACGAGGGGGGTCAGAACACACACACACACACACACACACACACACACATTCTGCTGTGTATGATTCATAAATGTCCCTTCTTCTGATTATTAATGTAAGAAATCTACAGATAACAACTTCATCGTTGTACATAACAGTAGCTTCTGTGTGAGTTCTTTGAATAGAATACATCTTCTGTAAGAACATATTATAAGAATGTTTACCATATGTATTTTATTCTAAATATATGTATATTATTGATAAAGCATGGAATAGTTTCTTTAGAAGTGTGAAAAAAGCTCAAATGTATTCAAATAAAATAAAGATTAAATAATGTTTAAATTTATTACAAAGATAGAAAACTAATCCATGCTAAGAAAAATATAAAAAGTAAAGAAAAAAGAAGTGTAAGAAGATAGAAAAAAGAGAAGAAATAAAATATATATAAAATATGACTCCCCCTCCAGACAAATATAAACAATTTCAGTAATTTTAACACCTTCTCTAATATTTCAATTAAAAATATCTTTTTTTCATACCTCATTCCTTATCAATAATCAAATTATAAAAGCTCAGCATTCAATCCTAATAGTAGAAGTCTATTAAAATCTCTCAGAAACAGTAACAAATATATTTTAAGCTGTGAAATAAATCCATATTATATTCTAACTTATCACTTTCTCTAAGAAACAAAGGGAGAGAAAAAAAAATCTCTCCTCATTTATAAGTAGATCTTTAAAGCCTCATCATTCAGTTCTGCTTACACAAAAACACAAAAAATCCACTAATACTACCAGAAACCACAACACATGTATTTTAACCCTGGTAAAATAACCTCACTTTATACTTCTTCTGTTTACTTTTTAAAAGCTTGATCTTTAATCTCATCTAATAATATCCCACAAGTTGTTTCAGTTTCTCTTTGTCTCCTTTCAGAAACAATTTTAGTAGTATAACATGTCCCCTTTTAAATGCAAGATAAGAAGGCTTTCCACATCATTCTTCTGATTTATTATTGTATGTCTTCTTTATTTGTTAAGATATCAGCCTGTTTCAAATGTAAACCCACTATGGCATTCTTTCTCATATCATTCTTGCAGATTGGCATTTCTAAATCCTTTTCAAATCGACAGTATCTTTTTTCACATCACTCTTGCAGTCTAGCATTTTTTTCAATCCATTTTCAAATCCACATTCAAATCAGCCTTAGTCCCTGTTTTATCTAGTAAAATCTGTTCTTCTATATCCCCTGTTAATTTAATTTTTATAGGATTAAACGATTTGTAAGTAAGCCAACTCAGTATGGGACAAACTTATAGGTGATATGGAAACATATGCCTTTATAGATTTACAAGTTAAACTGGCTGATGTCTTTTTTTTAAAGAGTTTTAATAAATTTTACAAATATTTCCCCTTCCCCTTCCCCTTCCCTCCCTCCACCCCAACCCTACCCCCCCTCCAACCCTCCCTCCCCCCAACTTCCCAGAGCAAAATACAGGGTATAAACATTTAACAATCATACACTAACATAGTCTAACTAACTTTAGCATCCTACCTTCTCTTGTACTTTAACTCCCCTTTTATTCAGCTAGCCTTAAGTAAATTATAACATTCCTTGTTCCTTCATTAATAAGCTAACTGAAATTTCTTAGTCAGATATTTGTTTTGAATATAGTCAATCCATTTTCTCCATTCCAACTTATATTTCTCATCTGAATGGTCCTTCAAGTATGCTGAGATTTTGGCCATCTCTGCTAAGTTTATTACTTTTAACGTCCATTCTTGAATAGTAGGCAATTCTTCCTTCTTCCAGTACTGCACCACCAACAATCTTGCTGCCGTTGTTAAGTTCAGAATCAAATTAGTCTCTATAACTGTACAGTCAGTGATTATACCTAACAAGAACCACTGAGGGGTGAACTTTATCCTCTTTTTAAGAATGTTTTGAATAATCCACCATATTTTTATCCAAAATGCTTTAACTTTTTTACAAGTCCACCATACATGATAATACGTAGCATCAACACAATCACATCTCCAACATTTGGATTGTAAATTCGGATACATACAAGCTAGCTTTTTGGGATTTAGATGCCATCTATAAAACATCTTATAAAAATTCCGTCTCAAGTTTTGGGCTTGCGTAAATTTTACATTTCTTACCCAAATCTTTTCCCATGTTTCCATCATTATTGGTTCTTCAAAATTTTGTGCCCATTTTATCATACAGTCTTTAACTAACTCTGTTTCAGAATCTATTTCTATCAATATATTATACAACCTTTTTATATGCATGCTGATGTCTTAATGATTAAAGGAAATTACAAATAATATATTAGATAATGACTTGGAAAGCCTTCTTACTTGTAAATCATTATTATGGTCAAAGACCAGCAATACACATTAGTTTTTACACTATGTTAAAAAATACTGACATTAAGATATAATTAAAAGGTATTGACGTTAAAAATGAAAAATAACATACATGTTCTCAGATTGTTTGGGTCACTCTTTGGTTTGCCTGCGTGCAACGCTGTTAAGTATAGGAGTAAATACAATGGTCCAAAGATTGTTAGAGATATGTTCAGATAATTGGTACAAGATGACAACTATACTTCTATAACCAATTTTTTTCTTATGGACATTGCAGCAGCACAGAACTTTGCCACTGCATACGTGGTAACCAGGTTAGTGTCTTGGAGGAGAATGCCTTCTTACTTGAGATTTACAAAAGAGATGTGTTAAAGTACTAAAGTTGTTCATGAGAGGGGACAAAGGGAAAATGATTAGAAATTAACTTGGAAGACATTATATCAAGGATTAAGGATCAAGCTTTTAAAAGTAAATGGAAGGAATATAAGTGAATTTATTCAACCACAGTTAAAATATATATGATGTGGTTTCTGGGAAGTGTTAGTTGATTTTTTTTTACCAAAACTGGATGAGGTATTAAAGATTTATGTATAAATGGGGGAAGATTTCATTGCTCATGTTGCAGAGAAAATGATAACTTGGAACACAAAATGGATTTACTTGATAAATGTTAATATATATATGGTAGTTACTATTTTTGGCTGTTCTTATTGCTGATTAAGATTGAATAATGAGTCTTTACAATTTATTTATTGATAAGAGATGGTTGATCACATGGTTGCAATTTGATATTTTTTTAAACAAGCCCCCACCTCCACTACTGGATGCCCTTAGTAACCCTTTGGAATTTAGCATTGGCAAAAAAAAGGCAAGAAAGGATGTGTAATAGAAACAACAAGGCAGCAATTGCTACCTATGCGTTAAGAAAAGTCAAATGAAAGTACATAAGGAACAAAAAGAGAGATTTAAGTAAAATTAAATAAAAAAGTAAGATTGTAAGTAAATATAATTACCCTATTGAAAAGTAACAAAACCGTAAAGAACATCACTTATATTTTGGATACTTCAAATATATAACACAGAATGAAGTAGAACTTAAAGTAGGGAGATGAGTTTCTCTATAGACACAAATTACATTGCAAATTTTTTAAAAAACAAACATGGCAAGAAACAAAGTAAACTAGATGCAAGGGAGAAAATAGAACTTGCTAAATAGTTATTCCAAAAAGTTTTTAAAAACTGATTAAACAATGGTGCATGAATTAAGCTTTGGCTGCGGGCCCCTTAAAATGCTCTGAATCCTTGCTAGATCACCAATCACCATTTGCATTAAACCAAGAAGCCTATCCCCATAAAGCATCAACGAATAAAAGCAGGGAGCTCAGACGTTTAGCTACATCATATTTGGAGGCAGAATGTTGACTTTATGCATAAGACAAACATGTCTCTAAAGGCAACTGTTTAAGAAAAAGAGGGAGAGTTCTCTGCTTTAGAAATGTGCAGTAGGCATCGAATAGAGTAAAAGCAATACTAGAAAAATATCGCCTTGGATTTGACCGGATGTTCTCCAGCTGGACAGGTGTGGGGGATGTGAGCTCTCAAGAGCTTCACATAAACCCTGTCTGCCAAAGCTGTTCCAAGATCCTTTTTGGATCAGAACCCCCTTGGAGGGGGCGCAAAGAAGGAGCAGCGTCTCACCAGATCCAGAGGGAGGTAACAGGTCCCTTGCAGATCAGAGATTTGCCCTCTGGATTGGAGTAGGGGCGGCAGCATGGCTGCACAGAAGCTGGCTTCCTGCCAAAGCACTGAACAGGAGTATACAGGAGACGAGATGAAAGACCGGTAAGAAGATTCATTTAACCCACAGTCATAAATCAAAAATTGGAAAAGGCAAAGAATCTTGAGAGTACAAATAATATTAATAGACAGATCTGGATTTTGGCAAAGGGAAAGAAAGGGAAAATGGAGGGTTGAAACACCAGCTCCCCCCAAAAAGCTATTTGTTTGAAATAATTCGGACAGAAAGGGAGAAAGCAGAGAAGTGACAAACCCACTCAAATATAAACCCTAAATTTGGTTTTGGATTTGAAATAGACACCAAATATTCCGAGGGATTTCGGAACTTCTTCCAACTAATATATCTTAAGCAACACCAATTAGGGAGAAAAATCAAGAAAAAAAAACACTACCTTCTCACTAATAACCTAATCTTGAGTGTGGGAAATTTTAATTAACCAATTGCCATAAATCAGAATTTGGAAAAGCAGGAGGCAAAGAGATCAAGATGGCTTCAGCTTCTCTTCCGTTTTTACATAAACTGAATTAGCTAAGCTTAAGGTGGACCAGAACCTCAAAATAAGATCTGCATAATTAACTGCAATTATGGACATTTAAGGAAGAACAAAAGACTAAGATGGCTCCTGTCGCTCTTCCTCATAGCAGCTGAAGTAGCTAAATTTAAGGTGGACCAGAACTCTAAAAGAAGAACTGTATAACTAACTAATTTTGGAACTGGACATCATGGAAAGCTGGGAAGAACTATGTGAAATTATAAAAAATATGCATAAACCATTAAAATCATTAAAATTAAGCCTAAATAGAATTCTGAACCCAGAGAAGCAGGGATTCAAAAAAGAGGGGAAAGAAGAATGGGGGAAAGATAATGAAAGGGTAGAAACATAAAAAGCAGACAAAAAACTCCATTGGATTTGGCAGTGATATAAGAAAAATGGTAAAGGGGGGATTTTTCCAAACAAAAGGGAATAAAAAGCAGACAAAAGATGTTTCGGAGGTTGACAGTGGTCTAAGGAAAATTGAAATAGGAGATTATGTCCCTACAAAGAGAAATATAAAAGACGGTGGAGTGGGGAAAATTGAAGAGGGTGGATGTGTCAAAACAAAGAAAAGGGAGAAGGCAGGAACAGAGAAATGGGACAAAAGACTTACTAGGAAAAAATCAGAAAACTAGAAATTGTTATATGAGAAAATATAAAGTTAAGATAATGGGTTTATTCCTAAATATGACAATAAAATGGAGTTGCTAACTGATTGAATATGATAATGGAAAGGTAATTAAATAAAGGTCAAAAGACATGGAATATGGATAAATCTGAAACTGATATGGGGAAATTGTAAAGCAGGGGTTTATGATTCACTTTTTTACATGATAATTAAAGTGAGTTGTTAATTCATTGAATATGACAATAGAAGGACAATTAAGCATAGGTTAAAATATATGAAATAAATAAATATAAATAAATATAAATATAAATATAAATATAAATATAAATATAAATATAAATATAAATATAAATATAAATATAAATATAAATATAAATATAAATATAAATATAAATATAAATATAAATATAAATATAAATATAAATATAAATATAAATATAAATATAAATATAAATATAAATATAAATAATATAAATATAAAAAGATATATGTCAAATTAAATATGTATACTGAAAACGAATTATAAATACCATCAACATAAAATAGAGCTCTCTCAGAAGCTGAAATACACCAAGTAAATGAGATGAAGAGTGTGAAGTAGAGGAGAGAGGTAAGGGAAGAAGAGAGTGATAGGAGAGAGGGCAGGGGGGAAAGGAGGAGAGAAAGGAGTAGTAGAAAGGGGAGAGAGGAGAAGGAGAGAGGAAGGGGAAGTAGGGAAAATAAGGATGACAGAGGGAAAAAAGGAGGTAGGGAGGGGGAGGGGAGAGGGAGAAGAAAGTGATGGATAAGATACAAATATGGTGTATGGAGAGCAGAAGAGCTAATAATTGTTTTTGGGAACTGATGGTATGGTGAATTGATGTAAACATTTAATAATACAATATGATGTTGGCTATGTAATAGTATACATGTGATTATATGTTATGAAAATAGAAAAATAAAAAACTTAATATGCAAACAAATGATACAAAAAGAATAAAATAAAATGAAAAAGTTCACCTTGTTGGCTTATGGGGTTCAGGCAAACTCTGGGTTTATGTAACTGAGCTCATAACGTAACTTGTTAGGTATCCAAAAAAACAAGAGTAAATATCACACTCAAAGGCAAGTTATAAACTCCCCCCAAAACATGGACCTGGGAAATAGAGGGAATTTGCAGATTACTTGATTGAATTCAAATTGATTGACTGCACAATATAATAAATGCCACAAAAGCTACATTTCCACAAGTAAGCACAATAACATTTATGAGTACTCTGACTGTAATTGATGGCAATAAGAATGTTTTAGGCATTCTTCCTGCTAGAGCTCCAGTTTATTTTGTTCATTTTGCTATTATGCCAATTGGGCAGCACTTGGATTAATAGCATTTACCGTACACATATCTACAACTTTGGTGAAGTTTAATTACAAAAAAAATGCAAAGAGAAATATATTGTGAGACCTTTACAGCCGTTTATAAGCAAACTCTCATTCTGCGGTCCCAAAGGTGCTTTTTCAAATGGCAACTGGACTTTTGAAAAAGCACCTTTGGGACGATGACCTGGATGACTAAGAATACTCATAGACACTCTCATTCTGCTGCTTTCCCTCCAAAATAATGGATTTCTGAGGTAAAATGTCAAAATAATGTTAAGGGAGGGAAGGAAGCATATCAACCCATAACTAGAGGATCAATCTATCAGTGCACTGTGAATTTTTGCAACAAATATACAAATACATTTGTTCTTATTACAAAAGGGAAATCTCAAAAATGGGCCACTGACTCCAGTTGACCTAGAACTGGCTCAGATGGAATCTTTTCTTCCTATAACAATATTTGTAGACAGACAGATGGGAATGTGACTTAAGTGGTATCTTCCACAATGGAAAAGAAAACATTGACTCATTTAATCTGCATTCCAATCTCTGTCCATCAGTGGTCATTTTGGTGACAGTATATTCCCTGTTGTATCATTTTCTGAATGACATTGCGTTCACTAACCAGTTCTAACCAATAAACTATATCTTTGCACTGTGTAGTGTCCCTGAGTATATGAATGGTAATCTTTACTTCTAGCTCAGGATTCTTTTCTTGTTATATTCTTAACCTCTCAGGAATTGGAACTCTGCCAGTCTCTATAATCACTGTTTTAGCTGGCAATAAAGGTAGGCACTTTGTTACCTTAATGAGCAGATGTACTTAATGAGCAGATGCTTTATTAATTCAGTCCTAAAGGAAAAAATTCAAAAATGAGAATTTGTTTCCTCAGTAAAACAACTCTCACTTCAATTTTATTACCTATTAATTAAAACATTAATGGATTTTGGAGTATCTCTTATTCAATAAATTCAAGTCTTAAAGTACTTTAATTATTATATTTCCCACATCAGGAATAAATCACTTCGTTGTCTTACCGACATCAAGAGGGATACAATAATTTTTTAAGCTTAATGCAAAGCATTTAAACTGTTGGATCAGGAACACAGACCTTCCTTCAGTCATCTTAGATCCAGGTTATGAATCTGCCTACCTGATGGACATTCTCAATACATTTCATGTATTCTCCAGAGGGAGAGGAGCTACTTAGACACATACAATCCTAGTCCCTTCCCTTAAACATTGTTATTTTATGGGATCCAGGAAGTGTGCCTCTTCTATGGCAGTCCCTGCTCTATGGAACACCCTTGTTTTTGCCTCTACCCTCCTAGCCTTGCAAAAAAGGACTTAATATTTGGGTTTTTTGCCAAGTGGCAGATCAGGGTGAGGCAAATGAGAAAATTTAACAAAGAAGTTGGAAGCTTAACTTTGGTACTTGGCTTTTAATGTTTATTGACATTGTCTTAATTGTTGATTAATTGTTGACTCAATAATCGGACTTCCGGGGCGGGACCTTGCTGATGGCGGCAGCTTAACGAGCTGCCCCCGGGTTTCTGGTCGCGTTATCTGCCTAAATACCTGGTAGATACCTCATTCTTCAGGCAAAGAAGAGTGAGAGAGAGATCCAGCTGGTAAGAGCTTTTCTTTGAAGTTTGCAGCTTTTTTTTTTGCTGCGAATGGAAGGGGGGGCCAACCGAAGGCTGAATCACATCTCCGTGCCAGAAACCCCTGCTGTATTTATTACGGCGCAAAGTAAGGATCCTCCACTTAGGACAATTTTTGATATATTTATTTGAGATTAATACAAGCAGAGTCCGTACCTGAGAACCTTATCTGCTTTTTTAAAAAAAAAAAAATCCTAGCTTCATTTTTACAAGAGCTTCCTTCGTGCACCTGGTTTTTTTTTCTTAAAAAATAAGCTCCTAAAATGGCGATTGTGCCACATTCCTAACTATCCGGCAAAGAACAGTGATAAAAAAGATCAAAGGAACAGCCAGCCAGCAGTTTCTTACCAATTAGTTTCACTTCTCTGAAGAGCTTACAAGATTTTTTTCCTATCAACTTTTAAAAGTTTTAAAAGACTCCTTGTTAATATAGAGACATTCCAAACAGAGATGAATATGCTGAACTGTTTTGTTACAATGCTAATCTTTTGAAACCTGCTTTGTTACAATGCCCTTTTCTGAAACCTTTTGAAAAACCTCTAAGAACAAATAAAGGGGGGACTTAATACTTTCTTTCCTCGTAAGTTACACAGCGGGCCAGTAGAGTTTGAATAATTGTTAAATAATTGTTTGAAGAAAAGATATAATGGCATCAAAATTAAATCCGGGGAAACCTCTTCTTAGGAGTACATCTCACACACTTGGCACAAAGTCGCAGCTTCCACCCTCTATGCCCCCTACTGGAGATTTGCTAACGAAAGAACTTTTTTTTGAAACTTTCAGAGAATTCAGAGAGGAGATAAAGAAACTTAAAGCAGACTTATATGATAAGCTTGATACTAGGATTGCCAAAACAAATGACTGTATTGACAGAATATGTTTCTGGAATGGAAGATAAGCTAGAGGTTCTTGATGAAGCCAACACTAATTTGACTTCCAAAACTGAAGTGGTGCAACAAAGAGTTGAAAACGCTGAAAAACAAATTGTTATGATACAGTACAGACAGACGGAGCTTGCATTAAGAGTCAGGGGGCTGCGCGAAGACAAACAGGAGAACTTGAAGCAGATTTTTTCAGAGGCTTTTAACCGTCTGGTGGAAAGACCGGGGTCCAACTTTGACTGGCAGATCGAAAAAATTTATTGCGTTAACTCTTGGGTGGCAAAACAGAAGCAACTCCCCCGAGATGTAATTATATACTTTGCTACAAGAGAGTTCAGAAACATGATACTACAAGAGTCTTATAATACCAGGCTTCAAATTGGTGGACAGGACTTGATTGTCTTGAAAGAAATACCACCTCAAATGCTAAGAGCCAGGAGAGATTATGCTTTTCTAGTGGAAGAACTCAGAAACCGTCAGATACAGTATAGATGGGGTGTGCCATTTGGTATTATAATTACATTTGGTAAGCAAAAATATCGTCTCAACTCTGTATGGGAAGCCCGAGATTTCTATCACAAGATCCTGAAGGTGGGACACCCTGAATCATCTGGATCTGGAGAAAGACCACGAGAAGGACAAGATAAACAGCAAATCACACAACTACCAGACAAAAAGCACCATTTCCTCCTTCCAGAAGGGCAAGGGGTCAGGGAACAAAGATCTAGCCCTATGACTACCAGACGAATGGGAAAACAAGGCACAATGCAACAACCTCAATAATCACCGGCCATTGATCAAGGAGTTGTGGTCTGAACTCTCTACAGAAGAGAAAGAAAATATTTCACTATCTCAAACAGTTCAAGAACGATATAATTTGTCTGCAAGAAATTCATATCAAATCAACTGATCAAAAATATTTGTTCAACCCCGAACTTGGTCAATATTTTGTGACCTCTGCTACGGAAAAGAAAAATGGTATAGTTGTATACTTAAGAAAAGACATTAAGGCTGAACTAATTGAAGCAGATCCCTTTGGAAGATATATCGCATTAGACCTAATTCTAGAAGGGAAAAAGACTTGATGGACGACTTCGAATTGAGAAATGTTTGGCGAGAAAGAAACGCAGAGGCATATGACTTCACCCTTTTTTCTGATGGACATCAATCCCTTTCAAGGATTGATTTTATACTAATCACTAATGATTTATTTTCTAGGGTGAAGAAGACAAAGATTGCGGCAAGGGTCCTTTCGGATCATAACCCAGTCTGGACAGAATTGGGAAGGGTAGTGCAGGCAAGAAGGCCTTGGAGGTCGAATGAGAGTTTATTTAGGTATGAAAAGTATATTAATGATTGTAAAAAATTGCTATCTGAATACTTTGTTCTGAATATGAATAAGGGTACATTCATGGAATTTGTAGGGGATGCAAGTAAAGCGTATATGTGAGGAGTACTGATGAATATAAACAAAATACATAGACATAAACAAGGGCAAAAACAAAAAGAATTGGAAGAGGAAATTAAAAGAAAAATTTGAAATGTATCCAAATTGTGTTATAGAGGGAAGGAGGTGTTTCAACAGGAGGAGATTTAAAAGGCATTCCGGGAATTTTTTTTTACAGAATTGTACAAAGGGGACAAAATTAAGGGTTTAGATATAGACAGATACTTAGATAAAGAGATAATACCCCTAGTTAGAGAAGAATACAGGCAAAAGTTGAACCAACCAATAACCTCTAGGGAAATCCTGCAGGTAATCAAATAACTAAGATTAGGAATAATGTAAACTGCTTAAAGTTTGTGTAACGGCAAGAAGCTGAGTTCAACGCAGAGATTTTATTGACTTTTTTTCTTTTTTCTTTTTTCTAATTTCCTTGGTTTTAATATATTTTAGACTGTGTTGATAAAAAGCTATACCGTGTACAGGCTCTGGGAAGTCGGGAGGGGGGAAGGGAGGTGGGGTCCTAGGGGTAAGGGGGGAGGGGGGGAAATATAGTATGTGCTAGATTTTAAAGTAACATGATTGCACTTATATACTGTTGCTTTTTTAATTCTAGTGTAAAAATAGGAAGCTGAATATATTGATAGATAGTAGAAATACACCGAAGGGAGGAGCAGAGGGAAAGAAGAAAGAGGGGTAGAGAGGGTGGGAGAGAGGATCGGAGGGAGGGTGAGATGGAAGGGAGGGAGTGTATTGGGAGAGAGGAGTGATAGAGGGGGAGGGAAGATAAAATAAAGAAAAAGAAAAAAAATAATCTAAGCAGCTGTATAATTGTTTAACCAATATAAGACAATATTTGTAGCTATATTTATAAAGCATATGTTTTAAATAAACCAACAAAGAATGTGATTTGATGAAAGACAAAATGTGATTTTGGTTATTTTCAAATTAAGGCAGAATTACAGAGAAGTTAGGGAAAGAGGCTGGATGAAGAATAGGAGCTTCCCTTTCCCAACAGCCTAGGATAATGTAGAACCAAGAAGCTGGAGTAATCCAGGAAACTTATAGTAAAGTATGATTTTGTTTCAGGAAAATATTCTCTGTTGAAACAGGTAGGCTGTCCAGCCTGGAATATTGTGTTAGGTTTAACACTTGATCCTGTATATGATGTTAAATCAAGTCTCCTGCTCATAATTTTATGCAAACTGGTGAATTCTGTGTGATTTCACTTTATGACAGAGATCCTTGTACAGAGTGAGGTGGGAAGCTGATCAGAAAAAATGGAAAAGAAATGCTGCAGTCTCCAAAGATGTAAAGAACTTGATAAAATTTATTCTCCTGTTTCTTGAGCACTGGGGATACAGTTTGGAAACAGAAATAGACTCTTTGGAGTCTCAGATGTCCAGATCTGAAAGTAGTGATCAAAATACAAAACCATTCTGGCAACAGCAGTTTGAGGCTTTTCTTCTGCTCTCTCACCAACTGTCTCAATAGGCCCTCCAGCTTCAGCTGTACATGTGTAGGCAGTGCTCTGCTTGCAGGGTCTCTGTTTTACTTTTCTTCTTCCTGACATTACAGCTTGAGGAAACAGCTCTGTTCTCAGGCTAATCAGTAGGTTGTTTCAAGGCCATGCAGTACAGAAATATGGGGGAAATGGTTTGTACAAATCTGAAAAGGGTAACAAAGTTTTCTTGTCTTTTTCCTGCTGATCACTGGCACCTGGCATCACCATCTCAGCTTCTTCTCCAGCCTTCCACCCCACTCCAGTTCTCCTATAATGTTATGTGAGCTCCCCGTTGGGAGAGCGAGTACGTTCAGAGAAGCGTTGTTAGAGTTGTGTTGGAGAACACACAAACCAGCATACAGAGACACTGCAGTTTAAATAGGCTTTTACTTTCGTGGAAATAGAGGTATCAGAGTCCGTCAAACAGTCCAAGTCATACACGGATAAGACAGTCAGTCATCAACGTATTTCAGTTAAGGGATAATCCAAATAACATAGTCCAGTATCATATAATTAGTTCAGAACTCAAAGTTTGCTAGCAGTTGCAAAACATACAATACCTCACGGCACTCAGATCAGATCAGCCCAGCATCTAACAAACAGAGAACTAACAGTTGTGTTCTGGCTCCCTCTTATGGCCAATTGAGGAAAACAGCAACCAATCACATTTTACAGTATGATTTAAAGAAACAGGTATAGCATTGTTACATGATTTATATATTGCCAACCCAACCGTTAGAATTATATTCCTAACATATAAGATGTAAGGTAGTCTGGGATACTGAAAAATATCCTGAAAGGTGGCAATGATAAACCATTCTGTTTTGTTGTTTTGAAAGCTACACGGTTATAGTCACATAGTCACCAGAAATCAAGTATGTCTTTGTCTTCAAAGAAATCAAATGAAAGAAAAACAGGTGTTCTCGTAATATGGGCTTGAACAAACATCTTCCTTTAGAACAGGGGTGTCAAACTCACATCGTCATGGCAGAATCACGTGATGTATTTGAACTTTTTCCCCCTTCATTAAACTGGGCATGGGTATGGCCAGCGCATGATGCATCAGGCCTGCGGGGCAGGAGTTTGACAGCCCTGGTTTAGAGAAAGAGGAAACTGTTGGCTCATTATTCTAATCCTCCTGAATCATAGTTCCCCCTCATTAATAACTTGACTATCAAGAGATTCTATGAGATTTGACAAGGGAAATGGTAATAGAATTATTGCATTTGGTAACAGCATCCAGGCAGAGTGCTTTAGGTAGCTCCCCGAAAAACTCAACTAAAGCAAATGGCAAGCACAAAATTCAAGGCTTGTTCTTCTTCACAGAAATCTGAAGAAAGTATTCTGAGTGATTAGTGAATCTGATGGATTGCAATAACTTCAGTGAGCCATCCTGCAGTGGCTGCTAAGACTTTCACTTCATATTCATCAACGATTTATCCCCATGGAAAAGAGCATGCCAGGAAGAGCTATAATTTTGGCTACACCACAGTAGAGACAAGCAAAATTGGCCAGCATTTAGTGTAGCTCTGGGAAGCTTCCATTAAATACCTAATTTGTCAGCTGCTCCATTAAGGAATAGATATACTGTTTACTGTCATGGCTGGAGTTCCCACCAGTCAAGGCAAGACCTTGCAGTCTGAGAAAAATAAATTGCAAGAAACCATTCAAATCTCCAACCTGAGGATTAGGAACTCTCACAGGGATCACTATTCAATACTATGAAACATAAAATAATATTTTTACTTTAGACTCTGAGCGAGATACTAACAGTTAGCACCTGTGAAGCAAAAGACCACAGGAGCTCTTTGAGTAGCAAAATCTTGTTCCTGAAAGTGAAGATACCTTCTGTTGGCTGGAGTCAGGAAGAATAGCATCTGTTCACTGAATCACTTCCAATTCTAAAATTATTTGTTAGTCTACTGATTAATTCTTCAGCTCACAGTTTTCTTAGAACTGACAAATTTCTTTTCCTTCTGTCCCCAGTACTGTTACTCTGCCCTTTGATTGTAAACTTTGCAATATTAGTCTCATATTCTTGTCACTGTCTTCCTGGACTCTGAATGGTACAGCTTTGCTTTACATGCTCTAGACCAGGGATGAATAAACTTTGTACAGCTAGAGGTCTCACATTTAATACTTTATTCAGCTGCTGAGGGCCCCAAGGAATGCAGCTAGTGACATGGTGAAGTGGTGGAACAGAATTGAAAATGATTGTGCTTTTTGGTTTTTTATTACTTTTGGGGTTTGGTGGCAGGGATTAAGTTGTAAAATAGTTCAACTAAGCCTTATAGTAATGTTCAATATCTTTGGGGAGCTATAACTCACCATGTTTATCCACTAAAAAGGAGTCATTTTGTTATTCAATCTTGTTACTATGTTGTTCTGACATGCAAAAATGAGACTGGAAGGTGAATGCAACCAATGGGTTTCCCAGTAATACACTGTCTGCCTCATTTCAATCTCACTTGATGCTAAAAAAAAGCGGACTAAAGATTTGTAAAGATGAAAGACAAGATGGAAGAAGTTAAGATGGAAAGCTATGTAAAACAAGTATCTAGAGATGTAAAACAAATTGTTAAAATGAAAACTTTGGACAAAAGTAGAAGCCAATCTGGTGTAATTCCTTTCTCTGCAAATTGCTCAAGCAATAGTCAGCATCACAATCTGGCTCATATTACCCTGATCTTTTGTTTTGTAAAATCCATCAATTTTTTACACTCTTTAATAATAAAATTTATTCCACAAAAGTCTAATTCATTTATCTAATTTAATTTCAATTTGTTCAAAAACTCTTTCATCAATAATTAAGTAATAATAATCTTTCAAAATAACTGTCCCCTTTATCTGTTTTAAACTTTCTTACTCAACTTCTTCAGCTTTTTGGCAAAAGTTCTTAAGTCTTTAAAACTTTTTAAAATTCCTTTGTAATCCATGAAAAATAATAACTCAACAAATGGAATCTTAATCTATTGCTTAGAAATATCTAACTATAAATTAATTACATCCAAAAATAGTTAAGAAATGAGGCTCTTGTGAACTTTATATCCATATAGGTTACATCAATGGTTCCCAAACTTGGCAACTTTAAGACTTGTGGACTTCAACTCCCAGAATTCTCCAGCCAGCTCTGCAGGTTACATTATGGCTGTGAGTTTGGTTGAACCCTTCACAGTATTCTGTCTGATCAGCATAGCATGGTAAATGACTGGCACTACCCAGAGTTCTTAGTATTGAAAGAAAATTATGCTGCATTTCTATGTAGCTTTAATTATAATCCTGTTTCTGAGAATCTTTCTCAATATATTTAGATCAGTGTCATTTCCTTTAAAGCTTATAATTCATAGGATTCCTTTTAATGTACAAACATTTGTCAGAACCATGGTCTAGCTGCCTACAGAATCCAGTGAAACAGATGTGATATCATTGAACAGAGTGAGGAGAGAGAGATATCACACATACTCTATGAGAACAGATTTAATCTACTTTATACTCCTGGGAGAACATCACACTGCTTCAACAGGAAAAACAGACTGATTGTCTAGCAAACACTGTAATAGGAAGACCCTCAAGGCAAGTTATGAATTTTTATGTTTAAGTTTATATTGGCAACGATAAGGATATAAATATATGAATAAAGGAGTCCCCTGCGGATTTTACTCCACTAAGTTATTGCTCACTAGAGGGGGTAGTGTCCATCTCTATTTCAAGGCTATTGAGCCAGCGCTGTCTGAAGACGTTTCTGTGGCCTTGTGGCCAGTATGACATCACAGAGTGCTGTTACCTTCCCATCAAATTGGTACCTATTTATGTACTTGCATTTACGTGTTTCCCTAGCGTGGCCCGACAAAACCGCGCTTGTCAAAATAGCGGCGACAAAACCACGTCGCTAAAGCCGTGACGTCATCACCGCGACGTCATCACCGCGGCGACAACAGCGCAGCGACAGAAGGGCACTTTAAAACAGCGTGGCTACAGAAAGCCGATTTAAATTAAGGTAAGGGTTAGGATTAGGTTTAGGGGTTTGGTTTAGGGTTAGGTTAGGGTTAGGTTTAGGGTTAGGTTTAGGGGTTTGGTTTAGGGTTAGGTTAGGGTTAGGGTTAGGGTTAGGTTAGGGTTAGGTTTAGGTTTAGGTTAGGGTTAGGTTTAGGGTGCTGAGCGCTTCGGATGGCGCGGATTTGCCCTCCGCGCTTATGTCGGCACGGATAAGGGCTTCGCGGTTTTGTCGGTGAACCTTTCCCTAGTGCTAGGTCAGCAGGAGCTCACCCCGCCGCACAACACTCAGGTCTCGAACCTGGGCTGCCAAATAGCCAGCTGACAAGCCCAGCATCTTAACCACTGAGCCACTGCGCTGCCCCAAACTTATGAGTAGAGATATAAATATAATCAAAGTAACACCACTGCAATTTAAAGAGCTAGATAATAAAAGCATCCTAGATATTTTCTTGCTCCTATTGACCAGCAGAGTCCTACACCTACATGTAACAAAAGTTTATTTAAGTAGTTTATCAGCAAGGCTGTTCTTCAAAGTATATGGCATTAGAAAAATGGAGAAATGGCACATTCCTTGGATCCTAGCATATTCTATCTTGGTGAACAATACCCTTGAAAGATTACTGCTTACTTCTTCATTTCATCAACTTCAAAATGGGGCATGAATTCCTGTTGCCTATCTTAGGAATCATAAATCTTATAACTGTGATTGTAAATTATGATGTCTGCTTATCAACATTTGGGGGGAAGGAGTTCTAGTCCATTGTTAACCTGAATTAAGATTCTGAGCAGAACTAAGAATGTATATTTATTCT
Organism: Thamnophis elegans; assembly: GCF_009769535.1. Classification (NCBI taxonomy): domain Eukaryota; kingdom Metazoa; phylum Chordata; class Lepidosauria; order Squamata; family Natricidae; genus Thamnophis; species Thamnophis elegans. Next base: position 24,929,913 of record NC_045550.1, read on the forward strand.
AGGAGTATCTTAATTTGGGAAGATGCCACAGGCCTACAATTCCACAAAGACAGTACAGGTAGTCCTCAATTCCCGACCACAATTGAGCCCAAAATTTCAGTTGCTAAGTGAGACAATTAGTAAGTTAATTTTGCCCCATTTTATGATCTTTCTTGCCTCAGTTCTCAAGTGAATCACTGCAGTTGATAAATTAGTACCCTGGTTCTTAAATGAATCTAGTTTCGCCATTAGCTTTGCTTGTCAGAAGGTTGCAAAAGGTGATAACATGATCTTGGGACACTGCAACACTCATAAATATGAACCAGTTGCTCGCTATCTGAATTTTGATTACAGGATCATGGGGATGCTACTAAGATTGTAACTGTGAAAAATGGTCGTAAGTCACTTTTTTCAGTGCTATTTAACTTTGAACAGTCACTAATTGAACTGTTGTAAGTCAAAGTTGTATGTAAATATTGTGTTTCACACTGAAGGAATGTAGAAGGAAATGGCTGAACAAAAATATTTTTTCTGATTCATTACGCCTAAGTGATCATTAAATGCAAACTATCTACTACCCTTTTTCCCATCAAGAAGAAGAGGAGGAGGAGGAGGAGGAGGAGGGGGAGGAGGGGGGGGAGGAGGAGGAGGAGGAGGAGGAGGAGGAGGAGGAGGAGGAGGAGGAGGAGGAGGAGGAGGAAATGATTATTTTCTCCTCCTCTTACCTTTTCCTGAAAAATAATACATACTCTGGGATGTTGATATTCCCTATAGATTTGTTTTGCAAACAGCCAAAACAAGAAAATTATGTCTGTAACTTTTCTAACAGAAAACATATTCAATTTCAGGAAAAAAAATTATGCTGCATCTCATATATTTAATAGCATTTAAGAATCTGTTCTAGACACAATCTCAACCATAATTTTGAAAAGGTTAAAAGCAATACTAACCAGCATTTTTGCTTTTTGGCTGTTCTTTGTTGCTCTACAGTTTGAGTTCAGCCTGAGTTGATTATCAGTGACAGTATGCCAGAGGTCATTACTGTTAAAGTATACCTCAGTGAACAATTTAAGATGAGTTATTACATTGCTACTAAGTGAAGTTGATTAAAGGGATATAATTATCAACATTGATCAAAGTGAAAAGCAAACATAAAACCAGGCCTCAGAAAATGGCTATTCATACTTGTGCTGATGATGGACTTGTGCTCATTTCTAAAGTAAGTCTATGCAGCAGGACACTGGGATAGGTATGAAACAAGAAAGTGCTACTGTATATACTTACTTTTTAGAATTTCACTAACAATTGTACATACAGAAATAATTTCCCCAACAGAAACTAATTCAAATGTCAATTTAAATTTTTAACATGTCTAATAGATACAGCTTTTGAGATATGTGTATCTTAATATAAGATCCTTTTTTGCCCCATTATAATTTGGTGAACTCACAAGTTCTTCAGAATAAATTACTTGAAAATTAACTTAAATGTCAAGAGAATCATAACTCTACTGTCAACATAACTGGACAACTTAAGATCTATTACGTACATGGAGAAGGGCTCAAATAACAGTCTCTATCTTATCTCTTTTACAACAGCAGTCCCGTCTGCATAAAAGGCCAACCAGAACAGAATGAAACTGAGTTTGAGATGAAAAACCAAATAGAACTGGCTATGCAAAGAGGAATATGATTGCTGAAGTAATTAATATATTACCCCAGGTTGAATGATAAAGACTTTATTAGCCAAATTTATGTTCTATAATAAAAATAAAATAAAATGGCACAAAAATGATAACATTGCCCTATAGTAATAATGTAGCAATTGTATCTATTAATCATAGGGTTAAGTTAATCACCTTCAAAAAATTACCAATTAGAAGAAAGTCCATTAAAAGAAGGTATTTAAAGGGGGGGGGGTGTCTGTGGGGAAGAAAAGGTTGAGAACCACTGTTATAGGGAAAAGGCTTTGCTCTTGACATCCACTCATTAGGACAGCCAGAAATTTGCTGGATAACAACTTCAATCTGCTTCAGGCCTTGATATAAGAATGGTTCTCTATTTCTCCTCCAGAGTGGCATAACATTCCCTGCTTTCAGTTGAACCAAAAGGTTTCAATTGACTCCGTAAGTCCTGGTCAATTCTTATTAAGATTGGGACTCAGCACGGGCAGGTGTTTTAGTCTCCTCCATAAATGGGGAAAGCTCTCCCTTTCGGAATGTAGCTGTAGTGCTCCAAAGGAGACAGTAAAATATATTGTGGAACAGTGCATATTAGTGAAATCCCAGAGTCTTTCTGTATGCAACTCCATCATCTATCAAATAGTCTACTTTTGAATTTGTAAATGGAGTAAATAATTTCATGTTCACTCAATGAGAATATAATTGTGATGTGCTTTTTAACATTTTTTTGCCAGGCATTAAATATTACGAACTATAGTAACTGTAGAATTTAAAAGCATTAGCAACTGCCTTATTCAAAAGAACTAAGAATCAAATCTAAAATGCATATAGCATATACTTATTCTGTCTTGCAACATGAAAAACGCACACAATCAGAATCTGTTAATTCACACAAAAATCATAGATGAAAATCAAGTTCTCATTCAAATCACATTAAGCAGTTAATTGTTACTGTATTGGTGATAGCAATTAAGATTCCTGATGTAGAATGAAAATAATTCATTTCATTCTACATCAAAATGCTTAAAATGCTTAAAATTAAAGTGGTGGAGAGGTAAGGGAAGAAGAATGAGGTAAGGGAAGGTGGGTAGAGGGGAGAGAAAAAGAAAAAGAAGAAGAGGAGGGAGGAAGAGAAAGAAAGAGAAGGAGAGAAGGTAGGAAGGAGAAGAAAAAGGGTAGGAGTAGGGAAGAGATAAGGGAAAGAAGAAGGGGATGGAGACTAGGAAGGAAGGAAGTAGAGAAGGAAGGGAGGGAGAAAGGAAAAGAAAGAGAAAACAAGGTGGTGTCTTGGCAGGTGCAAAGGATGGTAAACAAAGCATTCTAAACTATACCTTATAACCTTCCAAATGGGATAATAATAATATAAGAATGGCAAAGAAAAAGAATAATTATGTGAATGTATATCTATAATCTGTATATAAGAGAACAAATGATAGTAAAAATATTTAGCATAATATAGGTAAATAATATCTGGTCATAAGTAGCTAAGTTTAAATAAATAAAGAAATGTACATACAAATGGATAACGAATAAGGAGATTATGAATGACAGATAGAAATGTATAGTAGGGAAAACACTAACTGCAAAGAAACCGATTCGAAACTGCTGTATGATATACGATGGAACTTATTGTTCCTATGTTGTTTTTAATGTTATGTGTTTGTTTTTGTTGATGTGTTTATGTGTTTAAAATAAAACATTTATCCTAAAAAAAAATGCTTATACTATTATAAAATGCTTAAAATGCTCAAATTAGCATTTTATACTAGCATTTTACACTATTAAAAGATCTATCCTTTACTATTGAGTTGTGGGGAAAAAAGTTGCCGTATATCTTTAATATCTGCTTCCCCATTGCCAGAGAGATAATCAATTAGTGTAAATAAATGTCAGTGAAAGGAAATAGCAGCTAGACTGTTTTTTGACCATTCCTCCGGCAAACATCCTTCACTTTGCTTTGACTCCCTATTCTAGGAACATTTCCATGGAAAGGTTCTGTTCCTTGGCTTGATCTTGGCATACGCTAACAAAACACTTTACAGTCACTCAGCACATTTTATTGTATACAAGGACACATCCATTGTAAACAGTCGATTGCCCTCTGCCAACATGAAATTGTTCTTACACCTACAACCGTTAATTATTGTGCTTTTTAGGCTTTTTATATAGCTCGACAACTATAGTACATTTTTTTCTTACATTCCATCATGTCCAATTCTCAAAAATTGTCCAGGCAAGTCCCTGCAATTTTCTTGGCATGGTTTCCTCAGAAATGGTGGTCTCCTGATTTCTAGCCTGATACCTTAACCATTATACCAAATTGACTCTCACTGTGATTCTTAGCCTTGTGATTTTAAATTTTGGTGCTAGATTAAGCTAAGCAATTTGTAGTAGTTGACATAATTAGTATTCCTGCACTAAGAAATTCTAGTTCTACATCCTTCTCCTCTCAATTCTCCACCTATTTCCCCTCAATGTGTTTGGAAGGAACAAAGATCCGCCTCCTTTTTCTCTGGTTTCAAAGAGGCAGATAAGGGAGAAATTTTTCATCTTCATTTCTGTGGAGGTTGGCTCTGCTTCCAAAGTCAAAGCAACAATTGTTGGCAACTTCCCCTCCCTTTCAGATATATGCCTGATGATGCAGTTACTTTCAATCTATCTTTGTCGCTCTCTTCTTGACCAATTCTACCTGTTTTACTCACCCCACACCAATAAATCCCCAATCTTCCCAGGGTCAGAATCATTGGCAGTTGTAAAAATATTATTGTGTGACCAGATGGATTGCAAAGGCGTTGTAACTGGAAATGGTGAAGATGGAAAGCTTACATGCATATAATTCGCTGTCTCCCAGAAATATTTAGTATCCAGAGTCCTTTCCAATAAATCTGCTTTTTAAACCCAGCCATTCTATGCTGAATCCAAAAAGCATTTCATCTCAAGTTGTTCCTTGCCATGTCTCAGAATGAGAAATGGTGGCAGAGATAAGATGTGTTAAGGAGAATGAAACAGTGTAAAAGCAAGTGTGTGTTCAGCATAACCAAAAGCTGCAATCAAATGCTGCTTGTGTTACCGTGGGGAATCCAATACACTTGGCATCTAGTTTGACTGAGAACACATGGTGTATAAACACACAAAATAAATATAAAAATGATAGTGTAAACAGATGAAAGCCACATGTGATCCCTGGGGAAAGGGGGAGGTTCCAGACAGTGATGGTTGGCAGAGTACTTGCTCAATCTAATAGCTCTTTTAAGGATGTGTTGAGCCATAAATTTATCTTTTCAATGTTTACGACCATAACAAGTATTGATTTGATTTGATTATCTCTCCAAAGTGAAAGGACTGAGAGTGACAGAGTGACACTGTTAGCCATTGTTGGCCTAAAAGAGTGACAACTGATTTCATTCATAAGCAAATGCTGTCACAGGAAAAAGTTCTAGCCAATTGTCTTGCGGGTTACTATAGCAACAAGGATATTGCTCTACGGTGGCCTTCCTTCTTGGATACATAAATGTATGGCTCAACACCTCCTTTAAAAGCAGCTAGATTACTCAGGGCCACCTACAAATAGTTTGCTAAGCATCACCATCTGAAAAGTTTCACGTATTCTTCAGGAGTGCGTTTGATTTGAGGATATTTTTACAATATAACATATGACCATTATGAAAGAGTCACATGAATTATTATGTTCCAATTTGCTCCAAGCAAATTGGCAATACTAGTTACTAGGTTTTTTTTACCAAAAAAACCCCCAACCTCCAACCCTCAAACTACTAGCCAAGATACTTGCTAATAAGGAGAAGTATGTACCCATTTATTCACTTTTAAAATTACAGAAAATAGACTTAATGTTACATGCATACAGCCTTTCACGTATCACAACCTGCATTGAGAAATCTAAAATGTGCCTTGTTTAAAAAAATTGTAAAAATGAACAAGCATAAAGAAAAAAATATACATTTTTTTTCCTTTCTTACCTTATGTTGACCAATGCATGAGTCACCTTACTGGCTGGCTCCTTCCACTGGCCAGCATTAGTAGAAAGCCTCAGAACTGAAAGAAAGAAAAACATACCCTGTGACACCTATTTGACTGCCGCTCAAGTTTCCAGTTTTTTGTGGCTTGGGACTGCATTTCCTCCCACCCCGTTTTTCTAAAGCTGTCTCAGCATTCACAGGGATGGGGCAATATGATATGTTATTATTGGAGAAGATGGGGACAGGATAGTCAATCTTTTATACTTTATGGGCAATTGGATGGGAAGAGACCTGGTATTTAAAAGTAACGAAGACAACCTGTAGTGTGTTGGGTCATCATTTCAGAGATATTTCTTTACTTAAACAGAGAAACAATGTCACGAGGATAAGTCATTGGTAGAAGAAGTGAGTTCCAACTTCCTGCCCGCTTCCCCATTTCCTTGTGGAAATCTAGCAAGCAGAATCATAAATCTTCCTTCCTCCCTCCCAGGGTGGTAAGTGGTTGATGCTGGATGGCAGAGAGATTGGCTTAGAAACTGTCACAGAATGTTGAAAACAATCATCTCAGCAGCCAATAGCACTGAAGCAGCCACCACTTTCACAAATTTCATTCCTTCCGGACTCATGGGTTGCAGATTTTGGACACATTCTCTAAGTTAGTCTATTTGAGGTACCTTGGTTCAATAATTGTTGCCGTACCATGCACCGTTTTGCCCAGTTAAAGGTTATGATTAGAGTTTTAATAGAATACAGAAGGTGTCTTAAGGCTACTGAAATCTTAATATACTATTTTCTCCGCTTTCTTGTTAAACAGCAGAAAATTGTGATATTCTGTGTCATAGCTTTGCTGGCAAATTTCAGAAACACATACTTGGGAAACTTCAGGGACAGTAAAAAAAATGTAACATTCAGATTCATGTGTATTTTGTGTAATTCCCAACATGAATATGTACATTCATAGAAAAACACTTAATATACAGGTCTTATATATTTCCAAATATGTCTGGATATATAAGACACAATGAATGCTTTCTATGCTACATGTAGAAGATAAGGTTGCTGAAAATATATAAATTATTAAATTAATCATTAAACTACTATCTCCTTAATATTCTAAGTTAGAGGAACCATATTTTTCTTTAAACTAGCATAGTTTCCTTGGCAGCCAGGAAATGGGAAGTTAGTTACAGAATTCTTAACTTCCACTTTGTCCTACCTTACTATTTCAACATCCCAATACAAATACTTCTAAGCTGAATTGAAGGAGGTGCAATGGAAGTACAAGGATAGTAGTGTACATAGAACATAGAATCATAGGGCTGGAAGGGACCTTGGAGGTCTTCCAGTCTAACCTCCTCTTCAAGGCAGGAGACTTTATACCCGGGATGGTGAACCTATGTCATGTGTGTCACAGGTGGCACGCAGAACCATTTGTCAGGGTACACAAGGCTTGTCTTGTTAGCTGGCCAGCGCGCATGCACGTGCTGGCAGCTCACTTCAGCCTTCTTTTGAGGCCATTTTTTGCCCCCCTGAGGCTTCAGGAGCTTCCCTGAAGTCTCTGGAGCGCGAAAAATCAGCCCTACGGGCAAACCGGAAATTCAGAATCGGACTTCCGGTTTGCTTGTAGGGCTGGTTTTAGCCCTCCAGAGCCTTCAGGGAAGCCTCCTGGATGCCCCTGAGGGTTCCATAAGCCCTACAAGCAACCCGGAGGTCCATTCCTGAACTTCCGGTTTGCCCATTGGGCCGGCTTTTCGTGCTCCAGAGGCTTCAGGGAAGCTCCTGAAGCCTCTGGCGGGCCTCCGGGAGGGGGCAGGGAGCCTGTTTTTGCCATCCCCAGGCTCCTAGAAAGCTTCTGGAGCCTGGGGAGGGCAAAAAAAGAGTGCCAAAAGCAGGGGGGAGCACTGTCGTGCACACATGCGCACAGAGGGGGAAAACATGCGCATGTGTGGCATACCCGTGCATGACCCCCCCTGCGTTCCCCCCACTTTTGGCACATGAGCCAAAAAAGGTTCGCCATCACTGCCTTATATCATCTCAATCAAATGGTTGTCCAGTCTATTTTTGAAAATTTTTACAACTCCGGGAGGTAAACTATTCCATTTACTAATTGAACAGAAAATTTATCCTTACTTCTAGATTGGATTTCTCTGGATTTCTCTTTAACATGTTTCTATCCATTATTTCTTGTTTATTTCTGTCTTCTGGTGCTTTGGAGACTATGTCAATCCATTTTCTATGACATTCCTTCAAGTACAGTTATCATATCCCTCCTAATCTTTCTTTGATAGGCTAGAGATTCCTAGCTCTCTCAACTGTTCATCATATGATTTAGCCTCCTGATCTGTATCATCTTTGCTGCTCTTCTCTGAACACTTTCTAGGGCAGTGATAGCAAACCTTTTAGACACTAAGTGCCCAAACTGCATGCTCATACATGCCCAAACTGAAAGGTGGGTGTGCGAGTACAAACATGCACATGCTCCAACATGTGTGCATGTGCAGCAGAGGCCCAAAACCAGCAGGGAAACAGAAGCTCATGAAAGAAACGTCACAGAGATCTGACCTGGGCCGACAGCACGCGTGCCAGCAGAGACGGCTCTGCGTGTCACCTCTGGCATGCGTGTCATAGGTTTGCCAGCACGGTTTTAGGGTCCCAATATCTTTTTTGTATCATGAGAAGAATTAGACACAGTATTCCAAGTGTGACCTCATAGAAAATGGATTGACAAAGTGGTATTGTCACTTCTCGGGATCTTAAGATTTACTACATAAAGATGGACAAATGTGGTGATGACTTTTATATGCATGAGTGCAAATGGGGGATAGGGCTGTACATCAGAGAATTACAGGTCAAAAAGAGGAGAAAGAGAAAAGGATTTATCACATGTTTATAGTTTTGGCCCTCCATTAAGGAAACCAGTTCTCCAATTACAGAAAAACTGCCCCACCTCCTCCATAGCAATAGTAAATGCCCTGCTCTGCCATCTTTACTTCCTTATCCAAAAATATTATTTCTGGATAGCATTATTTTTTTGTCTTTCCAATTTACACAAGCTGTTTCTGACTACATTACTTTGAAGCACTGACCTGGTTCCATGATACGCTCTATGTTTTTTGGAGACAATTTCTTACTGTGCTTTCATCAGAATAAGATGAAAGGACAACTTCCTGTCTTCATGTTTACAATGAGACTTCCCTGCAGCTAAATGGTTCTGGGAGCTTGGCTTACTCTCTGATCTGAGATTAAGGCATAGTTTCCCAAGTGGGATCATTCTACACACACCATATAGGATCATTCTAAATGAACTTGGTGTGTTCTTGCTACTATTTAATTATTATATACCAGGAGACAAAAGCAAGCATACTTCACATGCAGCAGCCATATCAGTGCACTAGGTGATTCTCTGATCCCTTGACTATATTATTTATATATTACTGTATTATTTACTATTATTTATATAAGCTTAAGGAGGAGCCATTTTTAAACATATCTTTAGCCTGGAATATCTTTTGAAGGGTTATTTCACAGTTGTGTATTAAAGGTTAATTAAAACTATATGACAAACATGTACTGAAGAGCAATCATACATTATTATTTGCTCTTAGCCACACTTATACAAATGTTACATTAACATAAAGTCAAGTCACCTAACGCTACTTACCCATGGAATAGAGGTTATCAAAACTCTGGTGCATCCTGATTATTTCATAATATAGCTCATCGTAGCTGCTAGGAGTTGGAAGAAAGGTATCTCCATAAGTGATGAACATATTAAACAGGTTTATCACCTTAAAAAAAAGATTATAGGCATTACTGAATAAAAATATATTCATTTTATTATTTAATCAAACAGAAATAGGAATTCTCTAGGCAAATTAAAAGGTTATTAAATAAATAAAAATACTAACACATCTAAACCAACATATCCTAACGTTAAAAGTATTGAAGTGATCACTTAGCCTTCATATCTAAAAAGTCTACTTTCTTTCCCTGACAAATTCATTAGGACCTGACTGTTATTAAGCAAGTGAAAACTACAGTCACCCATGATAACAACAAGAGCAAATATCATTCACCAAAAAGGCAAATTTGCATGGTTGAATGTGTACCAGCTTAGAAGTAAATTAAAATCATTTTTAAAAACAGGCAAGCTGTTTCTATATATTCAAGAGTTTAAGGGACATACAATTATGTAAAAGCATAAATCAAAAGCCAAAATTAAAGAAATTTCAAAATATAAAGAAAAACATCTAAGAACAGTTGTACCTGTATTGTCAATTATGTGGAAAACAAATGAAAAGAAAGATAATCCGTTTCTTCAACTCTCTTAATTTTCTCTCGATTTCTGAGACTACACATGGCCCCTAAACTTCTGAAATTTCCTCACCGCAGAATTGCTGTACATGAGTGGCTATTTTCCACCATTTTAATCCTAGTAAGCACTTTAGAAGAGAAAAGTGGGAGCTTAAGCATCTCTGCTGTGAAATTAAAAAAAACCCTCTACTGCTAGCAATAAGTGGAAATATTTCAAAGGGAAAAAAATAAAATTACATTCTCCAATTTACTACAATTCAAAGTGTACCTTCTTGGCTGCCCGGCTATGAAACATTTGGATTTTCAGGTTAGCAATCAACATTTTAAAGACAAATCACTGCAATAAGCTCTTTCCTCATTTACAAGCCCCAAATAGAATTCCAAAGTTTCATTCCCAGTCTGCCTAGAGCAGCGGTGTCAAACTGGCATCATCACATTGTCATCACATGATGTGTTATGACTTTTCCCCCTTTGCTAAAACGGGAGTGGGCATGGCCAGCACATGACGCATCTGGCCCGTGGACCGTGAGTTTGACATCCCTGGCCTAGAACCATTAAGATCATTCCTATTAGAATATGAAGAAGATCTGGAATATTGTTTTTATGGGTTTCAATTGTGACACATAAAAACACAGCCCTCCATAATATAGAATGCAATTCAGTACATATTAAAACATTTCTTCTTCTAAAAAAAGTTTCTGGAGGGAATATTCCTGTCCTGGATTTAATTCAGTCTCCAGGCCTTTGGCAGCAATGACTGATTTTTTTTTCCTTCCTTTCTGTTCTGTTCTGGTGTGGTGTGGTTTGGTTTGATTTGTCATTGATCTTTTGCACTGTTGTTCTTTGTTCTTAAATGTTTTAACAACTGTAGACTGTCCAGATTTGCTGGGAGTCGGGGCCATATAAATTTAATAAACTATTACTCATTGTCTTTAAACCATCTACATGGGACTCATATAAATATAAAAATAAAACTGTAAGCAATAATAAATAAATGTACCATGGTTCTTCCTCTAGTAACTAATCAACTAAGGTCTTCCAGAAACCCAGGTTTTAGCTATTTTGAGATAAGCCATTGTTTTCACTGGGGAAAACTGTTCTAAAGGATGGAATCAAACACTAAAAATACCCATCTCTGTACCCCTTCCTGTAAAACATGCTGATAAGAGGGGATCTTTAACAGACCCTCCCTATTCATATAGGGACAATTTACTTGGGATAAATGATTTCTAGGATACTCATATCCCAAAAGCTTTTTGAGAAACTTGGAAAAACATCAGTAACCAATGCAGCTGTATCAGCAGCGGAATAACATGCTGGTACATTGGGATTGCCCAGTAAGCACATTAATTTTCAGATAGTCTTCAAGGATGGGCCCATTAGAATGTATGTGCCCATTAGAATGTAATGGGCCCATTAGAGTGTACATTAATATATCATTAGTTTATGAAGGGTAGCCCCATTAGAATGAGTTACAATAATTCAGTACAAGGAGATAAGGGTGTACATAACCTTATCTTGTTCTGGCTGAGACATTATATCAACTGCACTGGACAAAGGCTAGCAGAAACCATATATCCAGAAGGATCCCCGGATTGTGAGTCTGGTCTTTCAGGTCGGAGCAGAAACCCATCAAGTGCCAAGGTTGATATCATTCCAGGATCAGTTGACTACTGAACCAGCAACCATTCTATATTCACTGGTTTGAGTCTGAGCCCATTTCTCCCCAACTAAGCCAGGGAAGCCTCCATACTTTCTCCCCATTTTCCATTTAGCCTGTGGCAGGATAGTAGGGTATCATGAACATACTGATAATAACTCATTCGATGCCAGCAGTTTCATGTCCATGTTAAAAGGTTCCTTTAAAAATAAAATAAAAATCAAGAGTTGTTTATGAGCTGCGGTGGCACAGTGGTTAGAATGCAGTAGTGCAGGCTACTTCTGCTGATCACTGGCTGCTTTGAGCACCAGCCTTCCATCCTTCCGAGGTTGGTAAAATGAGGAGCCAGATTGTTGGGGACAACATGGTGACTCTGTAAACTGCTTAGAAAGGGCTGGAAAGCACTGTGAAGTGGTATATAAGTCTAAGTGCTATTGCTATTGCTACTGCTATCCTTGGTAGGGTTCATTTCTTTCCATAGATACTCACCATCAGAGCCAAAGTAAAGATGTTATGTTTTGCCAGCAAAACTGTTTCATTAGACATGAGGAACTTCAACAGATTAATCAGAGCTAAAGGAAGAATTTAAAAAATGAAATACAGTTTTATTTTTATAAACCAATACTTATAACCAATGTAAATAAGAAACTCAACTTCATTAATGAAAAACCTATACTTCACAGGGAAGAAAACTTCTGTTTTAGTTCACCAATAACAACAGGGATTTTTTCCGTTACTGATCACTTTAAGTGGGAACAAGAGTATGAAAAATGAATTGTTTTCAGGACAAAAATCAACAAATCAATATTAGATTTTGCTGATGGTACACAAAGCAGAACCATGTATGGTATAATTTGCAATAGCTTGACTAGGTTCAACTTAGTGTATTATATTTATTTGGATACAATACATGTTATGTCAAGTTACTTAGGACAAGACAGATCATTTTAGATTCACTGCCTGCAGACCAAAGTATAGTAACAACCTGGATTATGTATCTTCTTTTAAATCTCTTTTCAGCTAAACAGAGTAACCAAGGTAGTAAAAGCTGGGAACACAAATAGTTTGAGGCAAAAATGTGTTATCTGACAACACTATTACAAACACAAAATAACAGTAGAAAATAATTCCCAAACAAAGGCATTGTACTTAAAGTTTCTGAATGTGAAATTTAGTCTGAACATTTTCTGTTCTTAATAAGGAAATTGGAGTCCAAAGCACACATTTCACAGCTAGAAAGTTAAAACTGTCCAGTTTAAGTCCATTTAGAAACTTGAGAGCAGAGTTCACCGTTGTTATAGAACAATATTAACACATGAGATAAACTGCTGGGTACCTGAAATTATCATAAACTATAGGAGGAAACAATGATTGTCGACTACCTACTGATCACCTTGATTAAAAAGTCATGCTAGAATGATCAGTTTATATGAAGATGTGACTAATGAAAGGAGTCATGCCAAGCTGATGAGGAAGAATTCTATTTCAGATCAGCATTTCTGTATCAAAGAAAGGCACACACTGGCTAGGAGTACATGAAAAAGGAGACCAAGGAACTGCAAAACAAACTAACAGTAAACAACAGTCCAATCAAGGAATCACCAAGACCAATCATACCAACACTAATAGGGCAAGTCACTAATAAATGAAATGAGAGCAAACCCCACTTCCTACTAGCACTGGTATTACCTAGTTTGTTAATGAAACATCTGCAAGAAAACAACAAATCTCAGAAAGCAAAAATAGGACCTACCCAAAACACATTTCAGGCATAATTTTCTGGAGAGTTTTTTTTTTTGGGGGGGGGGGGGAATGGAACATCAGGAAGGGATTTAAAATTTAAAATTGTAATAATGATTGGATTTGGCTAAATTGGTAATTGCCAATTGCAGTCCAGCTTGCTCTTCTGCTAAGAAGAAAGGAGAAATAAGGTCTCATTAATTCAACTCCTTACTTGACTTTCTCTCCAACAACTTTCTCTTTATCTACTAACATCCTTCCATCAATGTTCCAACGGGAGGGAGTTTGACTGTCTATCGACCCTTCTTAAACTTGCACCTAAAATTGTGCTCTTGTGGCTCATTCCTCCAATGGCAAATGATATTTGCCCAAGTACTATTGGAGGAGAAATATCTAGTAGATGGTGGGAATGAATGGATAAATTGTGATAAGTTGTAAATATTCCATTTGTCTTTCTGAGTTGACTTTTATCTTTTCTTGTATTAATTTACACTAACCTAAGCATGACCCCTTCATATAACAGAAATATAATAGAGTACATTTTTACCAGTTCAACCAATTAGGACACGGTTGTCTCCTCATTTGCTTCTCTGAGAAAGTTATGTATCAGCTATAATGATCTCTGGACAGTTTGTACCAGGCTTGAGAGGCATATTAAAGGAAAAATTGTAGGAGAAATTTGAATCAATAAGCTTATGCAACTGATTTTAAAACATATTCTATTCCCTTTTGTGGCTGGTGTGCCTATGGGGAGCAGAAAGCCAAAATTGTCCTGAAGTTAGCCAGCTCAACTCATATAATTACATCGTTAATTATTTTAACCATGGACCGAGGATTGGTTATTTTAACAGCATGGCTGCCATACGTTTCTTCGAAAGAATTTCAAATGATCTTGATTTAGCAACTTGAGACTATAAATTAACTTTTGACTTCTATTAAGGAGTTCATTTGTGGCTCACTGTTTTTGTTTGTTCTGGTGTTTTTAGCTTGTTTTTACTGTTTGTTTAAGAATAAATGCTTTGGAAGATTTTAATATGTCGTGACCTATTTTGTGTTGTTGGTCAGAATCATCACAGTAGCTAAACAGAAAACTAAGTATATACATACCACAGAAAAATGTATTCATTATATATGCATATTTAGCTATTCAGATTGTTTTCAGTCTCTGATCATTAATAACTGGCAATGTGAAAGAAGTCAAGAAGAAGAAACATAATCATAGTAATGACAGTTGCTGGTATTCTTTGAACTTTTAAAAATATCTAACATACTAAGAGGAATCGAAAGAGATCTGAAAAGGGAGGATAAGAAGGAGCCCATATTCTAGATATATATGTTGCTATAAATTAAGTAATCATATAAGGTGATTTAACTGTTTTGGGGTTCTTTTCTGTGGTTACTTATAACAAGAGAAAAAAAACCAAAAACAGTTAAATCACCTTAATTCAAAACATCATTTGAGTAAGCATAACCAAGGAGAGAGGCACAAATAACAGACAAGATTGTGAATAGAAAATCACAAGCAAACAAACACCACATTTCATCCTCACATGTACAGAACAGAGCATAGTGTGTTTATAGCAACATTAACTTGAACAAATGGATACAGGATAATACTGTGTCACACAGAGCACTATGCTCTTCTCATCAATATATCCAGTTCGATTTAAATGCTTAGGATTGTGAATAAGACCTTAATACCATATTGATTCAGGTCAAAATAGACCTTGCTCATATTGTGCTTAAAGACATCAGACTTCAAAGCAAAACAGCAATGCCAAACAATCTCTCCCTATAACAAAGTTGCAGTTAAAACACGTTTCCAAGGTAACTAAGCTCCCATAGCAAACGTTGCCATCCAAGGCAATCACTACTTGGGACTAAGACAGCTGCCCTGAGTCTCTGTGATAGCAGCTTATTGGGAACTTCTCCCAGTAGTAGGCATTAGGTATGTTTTATTCAATGGTTCAGCTTTAAAAAAATTCATTGTCAAATGATTCAGCCAAAGAGTTGGAATGCTTTATATTCTACAGTCAATAGAAACTTTTCTTCCTTCCATTCATATTTTTTAACAATTTGCTTCCAGCAATTATCCAATATACAAAAATCACAGGCTGATAACAATTTCTTCTAATTGGGGAAATTCTGTCACATGAAACTTCTGGATTGCAAAGTAATGTCTAGGGAACACTCTGATCTGTGCTCAGTTTGGTTCACTCTTCATTTTCCTCCAGCAACATTTTAGGCATTTCATCTCCTGAAGCAAATCTGATGGGGATCCATGCACGATCCAATCCAAGGCCATTGTTGCCATTTCATTCTAAGTAGCGATTATGGCCTTAGTTGAGCTATGTATTAGAGTCTCAGGGAAAATCCCAAGCTCTCCCTGAAATCCTACTTGGTCCATCAGGGACCTAGGCCTCTTTGCCGGCATGCTCACCCCAGCTGAGCTCCACTGCACATGCGTACGTGCACATGCCTCCCACTGTTTTTCAGGTCTCTGCAACACATGCTGTTTAATCAAAAATGCAGCTAAAACACTATACAAGACATCAAGAATATAACTATATACATCCAACAGGAATAGGAAGTGCCTCACAGGAGCAGATAGAGGTAAACCCTAGAGAGGAAGGAAATGAATCACTGAACAATGGAGATGAATGCTAGAGAGGAATAAAGCTGCATACAAGGCAGACATAACACCTGTAACAGTGTGCATATCCATGGGGGTGGGGGGAAGCATGGGGAGCACTTCCCCACGCTCCCTCCTGCCCCATTTTTGGTCCTAGGGGGCTTCAGGGAGGCCTCGTAGGCCCAAAATGGGGGAATTACATATGGGGCGTGTGTGCAGGGGAGCCGGGAACAAAGGGGGGGGTGCACGCACATTGTATTATGGGTGTGGGCAAGTGCATGCTGTCTCACCCACATGCACACTTTCGGCATACGAGGACAAAAAGGTTAGCCATCACTGACCTAGGCTAAACTGATCAATTCAAAGAACACAAAGGAAAAGTATATATCTTCAAAGATCTATTAAAAAATAGTCTCAACATAATTAAGATCTGCATTGTTCTTGTGGACTTAGTGAAGAAGAGAGAAAAAATGTTATGGCATTAGAAATTAGGAAATATCTTTCAAATACAGTTAAATGTCATCCGGACTACGTATCCTGATGGTTTTGGAAATACACTTCTATTCTATTTGTTCCCAGTGTCTCTACCTCCTATTCACTTCAAGGCTGAATTTATGGAAGAGACTTTGAGCATGAGAAACCTACTCTTTGTATACTGCCCCCTTTGAAAGGCGTAATTGCAAAAGGAAGGAGCATTTTTTGTTGCAGAAGAAAGCAAGAACCCTGGATCCTTTGATGCAATATTCTTTCATAATAAGGATTATACAATAAGGGCAGCAAAAATATTTTTCTGTCAAAGGTATGTTTTAAGTTGTTTAAGGTGATCTGGTCACTCTAGGTTACAGATCTTCAAATTTGGCAACTTTATGACTTGTGGACTTCAACTCCCAGCAGAGCTGGCTGGAGAATTCTGGGAATTGAAGTCCACAAGTCTTAAAGTTGCCAGGTTTGAAGACCTCTGTGCTCTAGGTAGATAGGGCTGAGGGAAAGATTTACAGGCTCCTGTGTGGACTATTCTGGCACCTGTCAGATAAAATGACTCAGATTCATTCTGAGTGGTAGACTAGCTGTTCACGTCATATAAAGGCACCTGTGGTGCAGTTTTCACAGTTATCTGTGACTCTATTAGTTCCGATGAAATGGACTGAGTCCTTCAAGCTGTGAGTTCAACTATCTGTGGTACAGATACACGTCACTCCTGGGTGGTTAAGGCTTCCCAGGAGTGACATGTAATTGGAGCCATGAAATATTTAATGCTCCTTGTGGGAGGTGTGATGTCTACAGGAAGCAATCGTCCACCCTCTTGAGGCAATTGCTATACTCAATGGAACTGGACACTTTTCATCTAGCCTCCAATCTTACAGATATAGGAAAAGTTGTTGAAAAGCTGGCTGGTCTGCAATTTTAGAAGGTCCCAGAAGAAACAAATTATATGGACTCCTTTCTATCAGAATTCAGACTTGCTTGTAATACTGAGACGGCACTGGGGGTCCTTGACAATAACTTCTGAGATGAGGCGCTACATCCACCCTGGGCCTCCTTAATCTCTCAGAAGATTTACCATCAAGTATGTCATCTTTTGGGGGCAGCTCAGGGGACTGGATGTGAAAGGTAATTGTTCTAGTACTTTTCCTCCTAATCTCCCCAAATGACCTTCATAGGTAACCATACTGCTCTCAAGGCTAATGATCATTAATTCTCATGACTTTCATGAATTCACCCAACCTTTTTTGAAGCCAGCTAAGCTAGAAGCCAGTACCACATCTTATGGTAAAGCAAGAAAAAGTTATAGAAGGTAATGGGCCCAACATAGGAAGCAGTGACATTTAGTTTAATTGAATCAATTACATCTCTTATCCAATTTCCTTTTGCTGTGATAACACCAGAGGATAAAATATAAAATAGCTAGTTTTTCAATTGTTATCCATAGGTTTTTATTTTAAAAATATTGTGATTGCTACAAACCTTAGACTAATTTATAGAGGGGCACTTCCCTTTCAATAAAATGACCTAGGAAAACAATATTTTTTCCAACTGTTACTCTTTCTAATTTTGCAATACTATCCTAAACTGAAATAAATCAATCTTTGTAGCATGAAATTACTATTTTATTACATTACACGGATAAATATCCAAAACAAAAGAAACATAAATGTTATACATCTACTGTATGGAAGACAGGTTTCATACAGCAGAATGAAGAGGATATATCCTTAAGGTGACCAGATTTTCAGATTGGTAAAGAGGGACACCTTTGACCAGGGCAGTGGGGGGAGGGGCTTGATTAAAAATTTTATACGGAGGAACAAAAATTTTCATATAACGCAAAAATAGTAATTTTTCTTTATTTAAACATAACTACAATTTACAAATATAAATTGTAACTCTTGCCAAACATCAACATTTTGATCACGTGACCATGAGGATGCTGCAACGGTCGCTAAGTGTGAAAATGATCGTTCAGTGTGAAAATGGTCATCAGTCACTTTTTTCAATGCCATTGTAACTTGGGTCACTATACCACCTTTCTTGCCACAGTTCTTAAGTGAATAACTGCAGCTGATAAGTTAGTAACATAAGTGAATCTGGTTTCCCAAATTGCCTTTGTCAAAAGGCAATTAAAATGACCCCAGGACACTGAAACCATCATAAATATGAATCTGTTGCCAAACATCAAAATTTTGATCGCGTGACCATGAGGATGCTGCAACGGTCGCTAAGTGTGAAAAATTGTCATCAGTCACTTTTTTCAATGCCATTGTAACTTTGGTCACTATACCACCTTTCTTGCCACAGTTCTTAAGTGAATAACTGCAGCTGGTATTTTGTATTTTGGATAGAATCTTTTTTAAATAGTCTAAGACAGTGTTTCGCATTCGCTGGCTGGGGAATTCTGGGAGTTGAAGTCCGGACATCTTCAAGTTGCCAAGGTTGAGAAACACTGGTCTAAGACAATTTTAAAAAAGAATCCACACAGAATAAATTGAAGTAAAACATTTCAAAGTATTGTGCATAGAATTTTTTAAAATGGTTTCACTTCAATTTATTTTGGATAGAATCTTTTTTAAATAGTCTAAGACAATTTAAAAAAAGAATCCACAGAGAATAAAACTTTTTAAAAATCCTATGCACAATAAATAAAATATTATTTTAAAATACATTAAAAAATAAAAGAAAAAAAACCAGCTCACTTACCAGCAGGAACAAGTGAGCATTCCAAGTCAATCCAGAATGATATAGATGTTAATACAAAGAACTGAGCAAATTAAAATGGTGAAATTAGTCAGGGAAATATTTTTCAAAGAAACTTTGCCACCATTTTTTTCCACACGAGCCGACCTCCAACCTCTGTGCCCCTCCTCTCCGGAAAATCCAGGAAGTAACATTTGCGGCTTCTCTAGCCAAGTATTTCCTGCAGCTCTATGGTACTTGGTCATTTTTTCTTATAAAATGAGGTAAAAGGGGCGGGGGGTTCCATTTTGTTACTTTAACATTTTAAGATCTTCAATGAAAGTACTGAGACAGAGAGAGAGGTTAGTTAGACAGAGAATCTTTTGTCTTGCCCCGGTTAGGATTTCTTAAGCAAATCCACTGGGCTTTCAACATGAAGCCAGAAAATCGGGACTTTTTTAAAACTCCCTGAGACACGGGACAAATTGTTATAAACCGCCTTCTGCCAATTACCTCCCATAGACCCATTAGATCCCACAGATTAGGCCTCCTCCGAATTCCATCTACTGGCCAATGCCAGCTGTCGACTACCCGGAGGAGGGCCTTCTCTGTGGTTGCTCCGGCCCTCTGGAACGATCTCCCCATGGAGATTCGGACCCTCGCCACCCTTCAGGCTTTCCGTAAAGCCGTTAAGACCTGGCTGTCCCAGCAGGCCTGGGGCTGTTGAGTTCCACCCCTACTCAAATTGGTTGTGCTTGTTGTGACTTTTTAAATTGTTTGTATTGTTGTTTTGTTTTTGTCTTACTTTTTGTATTTGGTTCCCCTCCCCCCTGGTTTTGTTCAGCCGCCCTGAGTCCCTTTGGGAATAGAGCAGCATACAAGTCAAACAAATCCAATCCAATCCAAATCGTGACTGTCCCGCTGAAATCGGGACGTCTGATCACCTTATATATCCTGCTTTCTTTCTTCCAACCATCAGATTAAAATTTTGGTGAAATGGTAGAAATGGTGGAAAATAATAAGCAAATAAAAGATTTCAGTGGGCTTGAGAGTGGAATAGGGAAAATTGAAAAAGGGGGATATGTCCTAACAAAGGGAAATAAAAAGAAAAAAATAGATTTCACTGGGATTGACAGTGGCTTGGGGAAAATTGAAAATGGTGGACAAGTCCCAACAAAGAAAAGGGAGGCGACAGGAATAGAGAATTGGGACAAAAGACTTGTTAGGGAAAAATCAGATATTTAGAAATTGTTACATGGAGCATATAAAGTTGAGGAATGTGATTTACTCCTTTACATGATAATTAAACTGAGTTGCTAACTGATTGAACAGGATAATGGAAAGATAATTGAATATAGGTTATATGAAATATGGATACATATAGAATTCTTAAGAAGATGAACAAAGTGAGATCTGTATTGCTTGTTATTTTACATAGCAGACAATTGAATTGTAATGAAGGATTGTTATTTAAAGACAATGAAATGTAAGCTAAGGTAAGATATGGAAAAATGGAGGGGGAACATGAAATATACTTATAATGAGACTATAAAAACAGAATTAAAAATTTGGGGCGGGTATACAATATTATGATGAGAATATCTGGGAATTGTAATCAGGTCCACATTTCGGCCAAAAATAAGTTGGGGCGGATAAAAATATAATTGCTATATATATACTTTTTTCTTCATTTCTTCAAAAAAAAAAGATGTTAAAATTAAAGAGGTTTATTGATATGAAATTATAAATACCATCAACATAAAATGAAGCTTGCTCAGAGGCTGAAATACACCAAGTAAATGAGATGAAGAGTGTGGAAGAGAGGAGAGAGGTAAGGGAAGAAGAGAGGGTAAGGAGAGAGGGTAGGGGGGAAGAGGAAGAAAGAAAGAAGGAGTGGAAGGGGGAGAGAGGAGAAGAAGAAGAGAGGAAGGGGAAGTAGAGAAGAGAAGGATGACAGAGGGCAGAAAGGAGGTAGGGAGGAGGAGAGAGGGAGGAAAGTGATGGACAGGGTACAAATATGTTGTTTGGAGAGCAGAGGAGCCAGTAATCGTTTTTGGGGGTTGATAGTAAAACAAATTGATGTTAATATTTAATAATATAAAATAATGTTGATTATGTAACAGTATACATGTGGTTATTTGTTATGAAAATGAAAAAATAAAAAACTTTTTAAAAAAGATTAAAATTTTGGTATAGTCAAATGCAGATCAGATAGAAAGCTCTGTTGAAAAGATTTTGTGTAGGAAAACGCTAACAAAATTTAACTGCAATGAACCTTGGAGATAAAGGAAGCTAACATTAAGTAATAGGGTATTGGATGCAGTGTCCCTTAATGCAACTTCCTCATAAAATCCTGTGGAAAGATTTTCTGCATGCTTCTTGAAAATCACACTCCAGAGTTCTTACTCATATAGATGCCCTACATCTTGAAGTATGAAAATACAAGGTGGCAAAAGCAGGAAGCTAGACTCTGGAAAGTTTTTACCTAATCTATGCCTCAAAACTTACATCATGTCAGCTGTTGCCTTAGGCCACCCTCACCTATTAGAGAAAAAAATGAAATCTTCTTAAATGTATTCTGCCCATGATTTATTAATAAACACTTCAGCTGAGAAGAGGTTGAGGGAAGGAACACCACAGTAATTGACTGTGCAGTTTTTAAAAAATCATAAAAAATACCCAAGCATAAGGCTATTTGCCATCTTATTCAAAAAGGCACAAGACACTGACTAATAAAGAAGTTATTAAAAAGACAGGTTCTGGCTGAATATTAAGAAAAGCAGCAAAAGCAGATCACAAATCCCCAACGGAAGATTCCTGCACCGAACACAAGAACTTGAAAATCTAAACGGCTGTTGCAGCACTATGATTCTATGAAAAAGTAGAAGTCTGCGAAAGGCCCATAAACTATAATGGAAGAAAGGTTAGACCTGAAATGTGTCATAAAGATTCATTGCTTGAAGTGATAGCATTTGTTTTAAGCTCTCGCCAAGTCAAGAGAAGGAAGCTAAAGCATAAGAAGCAAGCCGACGTGGATGTCAACTGGATTATGCCAGCAGTAAGACCATTTAAACTATTATCTTCAAGCATTTAAAGAGATATGCCTAGAATCAGAAAGCATCAAGTTTAAATACTGCATTTTCTCTCTTATGACAATAATTATTTAAAAATTGCAGGGTATTGTTTTTAGCAACTCTAGGGCAAGAAACACATGAAAATTGAAAGTCCTTATATAGGTTTAAAACAGCTGTGGAGAAATGGGGAAAACAAAAATAAAGATAGAACTCCCCAAAATCCAAAGAAAGAGATGCAAAAATCTAAGACCTATTCCTGAAATTCCTAAGCTTTGCCGAAACATGAAATGATGCTTCTAAAAATTTGTCCACTTTAGTCTAAATAGAGCAAGACCTCACAGATAATGCGGTAATCACATTAAAGTGGATGACTCAGATCATAGGGCATATATCACCTAGAAATGTTCATTGAATTAACAAGCAGTAATCAAAGCTAATAGTTCTGAAAACTAAAAAAAGGTTAATTATTAAATCAAATTAATTTATTATAATGAACAACTTTTTAGCATCGTCTACCAGCAGGTTTCTCATGCTAAAACTATTGAACAAATAAAATCAATTCAACGTTCTAAACAAGTAAGAGTAATTATAAATATTAACTTTTTTCTAATAAGGGAATTGTGAACATCTTTAAAGCCCCAATAATGACATAGCTTTCCTATGTTTTGCAAAGTTAATATTTCAATGCTTGCATTTACATTTGTTAAGACAACTACTACTAAAAGGTAGTTCCTAGGGGAATAGTAGGGATTTCTTGGCTTACAAGAACTAGCTACACTGAACTCCAAATTGCTATATAAGTGTTCAAAAACACTGGCTTGAGAGAGGATCATTTACAAATTGGGCCAAACATCAGCCACATCCTACAGGGAGAAAATCAGACTATCAGCTTCTTTCTTATGAATAAGGGCATCAAACCTTCCCAAGGAACAATTTATCACAGATCTACAGAGATGGCAGGCATTTAGGACAGGATACAGTTTACACTGGCAGGCTGATTGTCAATTGATCAAGAAAGCAAAGACATTTTGCCAAAGGTAAGTTGAGAACTGGTTTAAAAAAACACATCTAAATATATGTTGTAAGCTGAGACACATCTGGTTATATAGCTTTGGAGGCAGGATAAAGGTACCTTTGTTATGGATTACCAGATAAGTGAAAGAGAAGGATATACATGAATGTGAAACTTGACAGCTGCGTGTAAAAGGCAACTGAAACAGTAACTCCACTGATAATCTGATATACAGGTAGCTTTTATTACATGAAACATACTAGATATCACATTCTAGAACACTTCAAACTACAGATAGCCCACAACCTACAACTGGTTACACAACAACCATTCAAAATTATGATGGACTTCAAAAATAATGAACAACCTGTCCTTATAACTACAACATTACACCCTCAAGGTCATATCATCACATTTGGGTGATTGGCAACTGGCTCACAAGACCAGCTGCAGCATGCCGCAGTCATGTGACTGCAATGACAACATTTTTAAAACTGTTTTGCTAAAAAAAATGGCAAAAACTAGCTACTGATATACTGGATTTGCTTAATGACTGCAGTGACTCACTTTATGGCTGTCATAAAAATTGTCATAAAATTGAATCCAGGCACGTTGTACCTTGATTTATCAATGCAACAACTTACACCCAGAATTCAGAACTCCATCGTGGTCATAAGTTGAACATTATAATAGTTGTATGCTGTCTACACCCTTTTTTGCTTTTTCTTGTTTCTATAAATCTCAGTCTTGCAAAGCACCCATCATAAAATAATAGAAATATGTGTTCCTGACAGAGAAATATTAGAACAGATTGGAAATTCTGCTGATACAGAAGCCAGCACAAAATATCAGAGTCAATAGTCAGACTAGCCAAAACAGTTCCTATGATGACACATTGCTTATTTATTCCAATTTGTTAAATGTTGCTCTGAAGCAATTCACAATAAAACAATGGACTAGTCCCCCAATTATGTGAATAAACCTCTACTTGATAAACATGTGATTTTTCTAATGGAGGAGATTGTAAAACACTTTGATTGTTTTATATGTAAGTGTCAGTTTCCTGGCAGATATTCCTGATTCCTCTTGTCTCCTGTTTTAGTCCAGAATTCTATTCTCATATCTTGGTACAAAGCAAGGCCTATACAGAGCCTCATTTAAACCATTCCAAATTACAGGTCCTTGTGTTTCAAGGCCTCTACCAGTCACAATCTCTTACAAATATCTGTCTTTATTTCTCCCTACAATTTTCTCTTTAAGTTGGTGTAAACACAGCCTTCTTCCTGTTCCTTCCTCTTGGGTCTCCAGGCTCCAATTCTTTATGGATATAGCCTCATAGTTCTTGAACAAGCCTGTAAGAGGCATTTAAAAATCTTTTTTATTAGATTAGTGTTTTAGGATGAGTTCTGGTTGCTATGGGTTGCAGTTTAAGATTAGCTTTAAATTATGGGTGAATATGTGCTCAATCCTGTTCTGAGATATTATTTTAAATATACTGATTGTTAGTTGTTTTAGTATTATTAAAAGGAGTCTGAGCTAATTTCACTGTATTGCATTGATTTGTAATTATTGTATTTTTATTTTCTTTAATGCCTTGGTAAGTGCTTTTATTATCATTCATATATTAATCCAAAAAGTTATGGCTATCCTGGCAAAGAATGTTGAATGAATTACCAATAGTTATTCAACATAATTTACTAAAATGTATAATATTAAATTAAAATAGTTGATATTTACATACTATAAATAGAAATAAATCTGGTATATCACCAGAAATACAATTTTTAAAAGTCTGCATAAATAGAAAAGATCTACATACATTAACAAGCATACCTTGATGATCAGAAAACAAATGAGATTCCAAAAAGGCCTTCTTCTCAATAACTAACTTACTTATGTCTCAGCACAAGGTAATATTAAAAAAAACTTTGAAGCAGATCTGAGAAATTAAACAGGTTGATTAATGGAACTGTTTTCAACCTTAGTTATTTTCTAAATTCTTTATTCACACACGCACTTTGAATAAAAGTATATACAATAAAATAAAAAATAAAAAACACTACCTAAACCTTTAATCATCTCTGATCTAGATTCTTCTTGGCCAAACTAAACTCAATGATTCAGTTTTAGGCCACTGTTTAATGAGCGAAACTAAGATATCAGAATTGTATCCATTCATTACTCCAGTACAAATGCTATGAAATGTTTTGAACTTTGGAAATTAAGTAATTATGAAGAAAGCCAGCACAATTCTTTCTGATCAATGATATGGTATCAGCTTTTTAGAGAGAAATGAAATAATCAATACTTAAATCCAGTATTTTACAGAAAACTACTATGAATTTCAACAATGAGACACAAAAGGAAAATCTACATCCAATTGTCTAGATACAGATATTTTTTGTCCTATGGCTATTAAATCCTATTATTTCATTATTCTATACTGCCTACATATTTGTTAAATAAAGTAAACATTTACTTAGCTTTAACTTAACTTTTGCAGAATTAGATTCTGCAAAAACTACTTTAGGTAACATTAAATATAGCAGCTCCACATCTTATATTTATCTGATACATCGTATACTTTTTATCTCTAATATTTAGAGATGTGAACTCTGATGCAACATCATCTTATCAGTTATATCATTATCCTAAGGCAACTAACAGAGGGCAACAGGGAGTAAGAGGCAACAATTATAGAGTTCCCAGAAAATCCAGTTCACACATCAGTTCTACGGCTTGCCAATAATATGCACAGAATACTTTCAGAAACCTGCTAAAGGAAATATTCACAAAAGGAAATATTAATTAACTTATGTAGGATCAGAAAATAGCAGCAGTTTCATCTATTTTTACAGAGTTCCCATAAGGAAATTGCTAGCCAGCTTTCCACAGTATTTTTAAGAACAAAGCTTTTGAAAAGCACTTTCAGGAAGAAATTCACTGAAAACATAAATTACAAGTACAACGTACACAGTTCCTTAAACGGGCAGGATGTCTGGGCTTTTTGAGAAAAGCTTAATGAAGTCATGGAAAACTTTTATAAAGACAGAATGGTTAGTTGTACTTATAGCAAGGAACAATGACACAAAACAAGAGACTAGATAAATGTACTGCTGCAATCTAATTCATTTCCAAAATACATGCTAATCTCTGAGAATTAAGTTTTAATATCCCCCATTTCATTTGCAAAACATCCATTCAGAGCATAGTGTTTGACAGAATTGCTACCCAAAAGTCTGCTTGCATCCCTTTGTCATTTTCCATATCTTTGAATATGCTGCCAACAATAAGAAAAAAGAAAATATGTCATATTAAAACGTCAGAATACGAAATCAGAAAAAAACTGATCGCACCTTTTCCAACTCTTCAATTTAAAGAAACAGCATAAACTTTCATGAACTACAACTCACTGCAGCTCATAAAATCTTATGCTTTTTCAAAAAACGGATGAGTTAGAAAATGTGCTACCAGGCTCCTAAAGTTTTTTTGCCACCATACGTTAACATGGCTCTCCTCCTGCCATGTTAGAACTCAGAATTCAGTATGCTGAAAACACACACAGAAAAAGACTAACAAAACTGCTATCAAAATGGGAGTTCTGTGTTGAGGTGAAACAACTACAGCATCTCAATTCTAAAATATGAAACTTATCACAGTAGATCCCATAAATGGTTCCTCTACATGGAAAACAGTCTTAGCACCCAACAAAAAACAAAGCTAGAATTTTAAAATATTAATTTATTTTCCTTGACTCTCCAATTTGTGTTTTCAGGTGAAATCACCTACAGTCAAGTCCTGGAATGTAGTATACATTTGCATTGCATTTAACACTTATATTAAAACTATGAGCACTGACTCTATGAAGGCATACATCAGCCCTTAGGACGATAAGACTAAAAACGTACCTGACCAGAGTTCCCTCCAAGTATAATGAAGTCTCACTCTGCACTTTTTCTGGTAGCAAAGCAGCTTGTGCACTATTTGAATACAGCACCTGGCGAAAAAATAAAGGAGCCCACAACATAATTAGCAGCAAAATGACCGTTGTCTTACCTGAACGGTCCTTCTATGGGTGCTGCGAAGGGAATCCAATCATGGGTTAACTTAGCCCTTTAGCCTTGAGACCGAGTATGTAAATTTCTAGACCACGCCTACTCTGGCTGGACTGTTTCAGTTTCGCACGAAGTCCGCCAAAGAATAAGTATGTCAATGTCCATCAAGCAGTAGGCAATCCCGGTACTAAGGAACGGTCAAAAGTCCAGTCAGAGATGAAGTTAGTCACAGAGTCACAATCAAGGTGGAGCCCTGGCCAGCCGAAACTGCGGGCGGGTTTGGATTCCCTTCGCAGCA
Organism: Thamnophis elegans; assembly: GCF_009769535.1. Taxonomy (NCBI): domain Eukaryota; kingdom Metazoa; phylum Chordata; class Lepidosauria; order Squamata; family Natricidae; genus Thamnophis; species Thamnophis elegans. The sequence continues at coordinate 24,957,506 of NC_045550.1, forward strand.
CCCATAGAAGGACCGTTCAGGTAAGACAACGGTCATTCTCCTGTGTGCTGCTCAGGGAATCCAATCATGGGATATGCCAAAGCAATTAATTCCCGGGGCGGGAGCTAGGCTGGTCAAGCTCCTCCGCAGAAGGAAGGACCCTTTGCAACACTCTCCGCCCGAAGGACACCTCAGCCGAGGCATAGACATCAATCTTGTAGTGTCGAATAAAGGGTGAGGGCGACGCCCAACTGGCCGCCCTACATATTTCCTCCACAGACGCTTGCGTAGCCCAGGCCGCTGTGGTGGCCGCACTCCTGGTAGAATGAGGGGTGATACGCCTGGAAACCGGTCGTGAATGACTGTCGTACGCCAACGCAATACACGCCTTCAACCATCGGCCGATGGTATGGGAAGACACCTTTTGTCCCATTGACGAAGGCTGGAAGGAAACGAACAGTGCTTCCGACCTCCTGAACGAAGCCGTGCGCTTCACATAGCGGCAGACAGCCCGGCGAACATCCAGATGGTGCCACTGGCATTCCTGAGGATGGGAGGGATGTGGGCAAAAGTCCGGCAGGACGAGTTCCTTTGTCCTGTGAAATAACGAGTTGATCTTAGGAAGGAAGGTCGGGTCCAAACGAAGCACCACTCTGTTTGGATGGAAGATGCAAAGATCCACGCGAACAGAGAGCGCTGCCAGCTCTGACACTCTCCTGGCCAATGTGATGGCAACTAGAAACACAGTCTTGAGCGTCAACAACCAGAGACTGATGGAGTGGATGGGTTCAAAGGGAGCAGCTGTGAGAGCTCTGAGAACTAAGGTCAAGTCCCACGTGGGGTAACGGTGCACGGTCGGCGGTCGTAAGTTGGAAGCACCCTTCAAGAAGGTTCGGACCCGCGAGTGCTGAGATAAGGAGCGGCCTTGACCTCCCCCAATCACCATAGACAAGGCTGTGACCTGCCGACGAAGCGTGTTCGGTGCCAGACCTTTGTTGAGACCGGATTGTAAGAAGTCCAAAACTTGAGGCACCGAAGCCTTGACGGGATCGACCCCAGTGCGACGGCACTACCGACAGAAGGCCTGCCAAGTGGCCTCGTAAATATGGGTAGTCGATGGGCGACGGGCCGCTTGAATAGTGGCGATGACTTCGTCTGAATAGTGAAGGGCCGCTAGAATAGCCCGCTCACGTGCCACACGGCTAACTGTAACAGTTGGGGGTTCGGGTGTATGAGAGCTCCCTGGTTGAGCTGAATCCGATCGTCCGGAATCCTCCAAGGGCACGAAACGGACAGATGGACGAGGTCTGCGTACCAGGGTCGTCTGGACCACATCGGAGCGACCAGCAGCACTTCCGCCTGCTCTGTCAAAATCTTCTGAATGACCGACAGAAGGATCGGGAGAGGAGGAAAGGCATAGAGAAGGCTGGCCGGCCATGGACTGCGCAGAGTATCTACCCTCTCCGCTCCCGGGGTCTGGTATCTGGTGTAAAAGCGGGGGAGTTGCGCGTTGTGCGGGTGTGCAAATAAATCCACCTCGGGTTGGCCGAACCGGCGAGAGAGCTCCTGGAAAAGAATGGGGTGGAGTTGCCACTCCCCTTGATCCACAGTGGCCCTGCTCAGCCAATCCGCCTGTGTGTTGGCAACGCCCAAGATGTGCTCCGCCCGAATCGATGAGAGTCTGGACTCCGCCCAATGGAGCAACTTCTCCGCCTCCAGCATCAGAGCCCTGGAATGGGTGCCCCCTTGGCGGTTGATGTGGGCTTTGGAGGCCACATTGTCGGTCAAGACCAACACATGATTGTGTGATACAATGTCCCGAAACTCCAGAAGGGCTAGACGGATGGCCCATAGCTCTAACAAATTTATGCTGTTCGTCAACTCTTGATCCGACCAGCGTCCCTGAGCCACCCTGTCCAGGGCGTGGGCTCCTCATCCAAACAGGCTGGCGTCCATCGTGACCTGGATGCGGTCCGGTTCCTTGAATGGGCATCCCCGGAGAAGTCTGGAGGACATCCACCAACGCAGGGACCGTCGGGCTTTGCTCGGAAGCCGCACTTTGATCTGGGAATGACTGGTATGCGCTCTCTGGAAGGGTAGAAGAAACCACTGGAGCGGACGCGCATGGAACCTGGCCCAGGGGACTACGCTGATGCAGGAGATCATCTTCCCCAGCAGCTTGGACAATGTCACCAGCGGTAATCGCCTCTGAGACAGCACATGATGCGCCAGGTGTTGTATGCTCTGTCGCCTCTCCGGAGACAGGAAAACTTCGCACGTCACAGAGTTGATGGTGGTCCCCAGATGAAGTAGGGACGTGGTCGGGCGCAAGTGGCTTTTGGGCAAGTTGAGGACAAAACCATGATTGCGCAATGAGTCCATCGTGACTTGCAGGTCTTGCAGGGCCTGGTCCTGAGAAGGCGACAGCACCAATATGTCGTCTAAATAACAGTTGACGCGTATTGGAATCGAGCGAAGGGAGGCTGCTACCACGGCCAAGAGTTTGGTGAACGTGCGCGGAGCCGAAGAGAGGCCAAAGGGTAAGGCCCGATATTGAAAATGGCGGCCGTTGAAGTGAAACCGCAGGAACTTCCGATGCGCCGGATGAATGGGCACATGGAGGTACGCTTCTTTGATGTCTATTGAAGTCATCATGTCGCCTTGGCAGATGGAAGCCAATATGCTCTTGAGAGACTGCATTTTGAATTTTTGGTATTTGATATAATGATTGAGCCGTTTCAAATCTAGGATTGCCCTCCATCCCCCGGAGTTTTTTGGTACTAGGAACAAGATGGAATAGAACCCTAGGCCTTCCTGCCCCTTGGGTACTTGTTCTATGGCCCTGATGGTGAGAAGATGGCATATCTCGGCGTCCATGAGGCGCCGCTTCGATGGGCATCTGGGCACGGGGCACCTGATGAACCTTCTCAGGGGGATGGATAGAAATTCTAGAGTGAGTCCCAGGCTCACGACCTGAAGGGCCCAGGCGTCTGACGTGAACTCCGCCCACTGATGAGCGAAGGCCAGGAGACGCCCCCCTATAGGTCCTATCTCCTGTGAGTCACCGGTACTTTCGAAAGGACCGGTTGCCTGCTCCTCGGAAAGACCTCCTATTCTGGGACTGCGCCTGACTCTGCTGGCGACCCCTATCTCTGGTTCCGGTGCGGTCCTGGCCACGATCCTGTGCCTGGGAAAAACCCCTGGTGTAGTTGGGGACATAGGGAGCGGGGGCGAAACCCGAGTCCCCAGTCCGAAACGGCTGCCGCCTATTGTAAGGCTACTGCCTTCTGTTGATACGGGCACTAGTAGAGGGAAGGACCTTGCGTTTATCCCGTGTCTCAATGAGGATGGGATCCAGTACTAAACCGAACAAGGCTCCGCCCTTGAAGGGCGTAGACGCTAGGCGCCACTTGGACTTGACATCAGCCTGCCAATGACGAAGCCAGAGCAAACGTCGAGAAGCCACATTAGAAACTACGGCCCGGGATGCAAACTTTGCTGCACTAAGGGTAGCATCCGCAGAAAATTCCAATGCCGCCATCAGTTTGGTGATATCCTGGTGAAGGCGCATTTCCTCCGGGTCCAGCCTATTCTGCAATTGCTTAAGCCAAACTAAGGAAGTTCTATTAAAAAAGGAAGCTGCAGTAGCTGAGCGTAAGGCCCAAGCCGCAGCCTGGTGAGTTTTGCGAATGACCGTCTCGGCCTTGCGATCCTCGGCCTTTAACCCTTCTGAAATCTCAGAAGGAATTAACGCCGGCGAAGCAAGAGCAGCAATAGGGGCATCCACAGTGGGAAACTGAAGGAGACTTTCCAATTCTGGAGTAGACATGTATAGCTTCCTATCCCCTGTCCCGGGAGGATTAACTGCAGTCGGTTGATCCCACTGCTTCTGGATCAGATCAAGAAAAAGCTTGGGAGATGGAATAACATCCTGCAAGGCCACCTGCTCAGCAAAGAGACGGTCGGTGGCATCCAGACCTACACCTACAGCTGTACTCTCTTTAGAAGCCGCCTCCCCCATGTGGGTGGTGGTCTTGGCCTTATACAGTAAGGATTTGAAAAGAGCATGCCTGAATAGCCCAGGGGCAGTAGGCTGATCTCCAGGGAGGCCTTCGTCATTGGAAAATTCCCTATCCAGGAGTTCACCTTCCTCCACTAAGGCAGATTCCGCACTGAACACCGAGGGTAAAGGCGAAGGAGGATCCGTTTGCAGAATAGAAGAATCCCCTTGCAACGCCTGGGGAGCTAGGCCTGAGTGGGCCGCAGCGGGCCTAGGAACCTGGGACCTACGCATTAACTCTGCATCCACCCCTTTAGAAATAGCCTCAGAGATCATGAGGTATAAATCAGTAGGAAGGCCCAAATCCTGGCCCTCCAGAGGCCTGAGGCCTGCAGCTGTGGGCGTGAATGTGGCAGAAGGCCCAGCACGTGGGGGCGAGCGAAGAGAAGCCCCACTAGCTTCAGGAATAATTGGGGGGGGAGCGAGGCCCAAACACCCCCGCCTCAGGAAGAGGAGCCTGGGGAAGCTGAATATCAGGAGACCAACCCTGCTCAGTAACACGCACCGGAGAGACACATTGCGGAATCAGAACCGGAGGTGGACAAATGGGGGCCCCAGAAGCCTTTGGGGGAACTTTGGCCTTGTCTTTGCGCTTATGCGACTTGTCCCGGGCAGCGGATGAGGCTCGAGGCCTACTACTGGAGGCCCTGGTTGCGGCCCTGCCGGGCCTAGGGCTAGCCCCCCCTTCGCCAGGGGAACGGGGCTCTGAAACTGGCTCTACAGTACCTTTAACTACTGATTGATCAGCCATGGTATGAGAGATTTGAAAGAGCTCAATCACTGAAACAAAGGAATCCAAATTGCGCACCACCGCCAAAACGCCACGTGAAAGCAGAGGCAGAGACAAAGCGACCTCCTCCCTGAGTCAGCAGCCTCGAGTGAGGGAAAAGGGAGGGTCGGTAGAAGTGCGCAGGCTCCAGCGCGCGAAATAAATCTGCCTTCTCATCCCTTGGCATTACCACGCATGCGTAAAATCGCTCCAAAATATGGCGACTGGCAGTAAAGGCGCGGAATTCAAACGCGAATGGCAGGGAAAAAACCCAACAGCCGATCCATGCAGCCCTCCCGGCAGCCGCTCCGACGAGGGAGGTAGGCGGAGGGAGGGGGGTAGCCCCGTCAGGCAACAGCCCAGGATCCGACCGCGCCCGGAGGCGGGTGCTATCCGGCACGAGAGAAACGGCGCTGGGAGGCTCACTGTCCCAACGCGCCGAAATAAAGGGAGGGCAGACAGCAAAGCCGCTTCCAAAGCCGGCAAGCTCGTCTCGCGCTCCAGCTGCAGAAACCGACATCCCTTACAGGGGAAGCAGCAATGATGAGGAATCGGGCTGGCAGAAATTGCCGCCTCCACCCCAAAAATGGAGAGAAATCCACAGAAGAATTACTACTACCAAATCCAATAATCCTGAGAAGTTTGTCAATTAGTCAAAGAGAGAATTGAAAGACGTCTCGTAGGCTTGGACTGAGTAAAGAAACTGAAACAGTCCAGCCAGAGGAGGCGTGGTCTAGAAATTTACATACTCAGTCTCAAGGCTAAAGGGCCAAGTTAACCCATGATTGGATTCCCTGAGCAGCACACAGGAGAAAATTGGGAGTGATGTATACTTTCAATAAGTAGCTCTAAAAAGAATGTGTCATATAGAACTGCAGCTACTGAGATCAAGGCTGAAAATGTTGAAACACAGTAATATCCCAACTACTTGTAAAACAGTACCTCAAATTATCAGTATGGAATATTCAGGATATCAGTGCACCAGTGGTGAAATTCAAATTTGTTTACTATTGGTTCTGTGGGCATGGCTTGGTGGGCATGACTTGACTAATATTCCACACAAATAATCTAGGTTCCAAGAAAAAGGAAAATGAAACAAGTTTAACAGCTTTTATTGAAATTTGGAATTCAAATCAATCAAATCAAGAATAGTGCTTCCAACTAGACTGAATATAATATTAATTGGGTTCGCACCAAATGCAAAATATGATTTTTATTATTTTGGCTGCATATATTGCATGAAGCCAACCATAAATATTTGCAAATCATGATTTATGGCTTAATATGTTCCCTGAACAATCAAAAATTGCTTGTTCAATAAATCATAATTAACAAACTGAGGCTTAGTACATTATACTAACCAGATCATTTAGATTTAACAAAATCTATGGCCACTTATAGAAGTTTAAAAGCTACAACACTCTACACACATCACAATATCATATACTCAGAGTTACAAGAAACTCACCTTGGTTCACACATAATCCTAAATTATAGCATTGCTTGTTTATTTAGGCTTAATGTGATATAGGATCCACTCATTATGGCTTAAAATTATGTTATATGAAAATGACTGAATATCTGTAGGGAATCTCAAAGATACAATACATGCAAAGATATTTTTGAACTAGAGGTTTTTGAAGGATAGAGTGAAAAAAGTTCCAAAAGCAAAAATAAAAAGGGTTTCAGCTAGCTGCAGTACATGAAACGCTTGGAAACTATTATTTCTGCCAAGGGTGGCATTAAAAAATACTGAATGAAAGGCTGTCAAAACTTCTACACATGCCATATTCACTTTTCCTTATTTTGAATAATCCACACATAAATAGTAAAAGTGTCAGGTTTAATTTTGTACCATGGAGAGGATATATCAGCTCCTGTTCACTTAGGGATGCATTGAAACATACAATTTGACCAGAGAGCCCTAACATTTTACATGCAAGTGTATGTAACCCACCACGACATTCCCTTTGGAGATAACAACTACCATACTATGTTAAATAACTTAGGAAAGAAAAATGGGGATTCGAATCATTTTTTCTTAAATTATTTGATGGATTGAAAAGAAATATCACTGTTTGGAATTTTGAAGCGCTCTTAAAATTAACTAGAATTTCATGTAGTTGTTACTTACACATAGAGATCCATGGGAAATTCTTTCATCATGTGCGTTATTATAAATTCCACCACAAGATCTGCAAAAATGTGATACAAATATTTAAAGATACAGGATTTATAATTAGTTGCCATTCTAACTGAAAATTTAAGATATCATTCTTGGCTAGTGTTATCCACTGTTAACAATGGCCTAGACCAGTGATGGCAAACCTTTTTTGGCTGCCGTGCCAAAAGCGTCGGTGTGCCATACCCATAATGCTATGTGCCCCCTCCCCCCGCTTTTGCCACAGTTTTTTCACCTTCCCCAGGCTCCAGAGGCTTTCTAGGAGCCTGGGAGGGCGAAACAGCCTCCCCGTCCCCCACACGGATGCCCTCCAGAGGCCTCAGGAGCTTCCCTGCAATAGCAATAGCAGTTAGACTTATATACCGCTTCAGCCCTCTCTAAGCGGTTTACAGAGTCAGCATATTGCCCCCAACAATCCGGGTCCTCATTTTACCCACCTCAGAAGGATGGAAGGCTGAGTCAACCCTGAGCCGGTGAGATTTGAACAGCCGAACTGCAGTCAGCTGAAGTAGCCTGCAGTGCTGCATTTAACCACTGTGCCACCTCGGCTCCTGCAGGCTCCGGAGGGCAAAAAACAGACCTATGGACAAACCGGAAGTCACCATTCCCAAACTGTAGGTCTGTTTTTTGCCCTCCGAACACTTCAGGAGCCTTTAGGAGGCTTCTCTGAAGGCCCCAGAGGGCAAAATCCAGTCCTATGAGCAAACCAGAAGTGACTTCCGGGTTCCCCATAGGGCCGATTTTTGACCTCCTGAGCTTTCACGGGCCTTCAGGAAGCTTCCCTGAAGGCTCTGGAGGGCAAAAAATGGTCCTCCGAGCAAACCGGAAGTCTGTTCCCGAACTTCCGGTTTGCCCGTAGGACCGGGTTTTCGCACTTTGGAAGCTTCGGGGAAGCCTCTGGAGGGCAAAAAATGGGCTCAAAAGAAGGCCGAAGTCAACTGGCCAGCTGACAGGGCATTGACCTGCGTGCCCTGACAAATGGCTCTGTGTGCCACCTGTGGCACACGTGCCATAGGTTCACCATCATGGGCCTCAACATAACATTATTATGTACAATGATTCCAAGTTATACTTGTTGGGGAGAGAGAAATCCTATAGTTTGTGCATTAAGGAACTAAAGGACAGAAAATATAACTGTAATTTGGAAGCGAGGAACTCTTACTACATCACCTACACTCAGAAACATTTTATGTCAATATATAAACACAATATATTTATTCTAAGTTGACAAAATAACACAAACAGCTTTGCTAGTTTTCCTCTTATCGGTATTGAAAACAACTGTAAAATAGAGAAGGTCCTAAGGATCCTTGCATTCAGTCCTCCATAAAACCTTCTATACTTTATTGTATTTCTATATAGCACTCGTCCCATATAAAAAAAATTAACCAGTTATTCCATTGTGATCTAACAGTCTTTTAAAATAAATATATTCCCTCACCCTTCAATTAGTTTGGAATGGATTTGTCTAGAAAAGCTTTTACTTCTTGCCAAAAGAAGGAAGCAGTAGGTGGGAAACACAGAACTGCATTATATTGGTAAATGAAATGCATTTCAGAATTGGCTTATAAATATTTTCCTCCTGCCCCAATCCTTTATCTCCTTCCCCCCTCCCCCCAATCTATGAAGAAACTGTTGACAAAATCTGGCATGTAGACTTACCCAACACTGCACAAACTAGAGGTCGACAGGGAAGATTCTTATCAGCGGCTTTCTTCCTGTGTCTCATAGGCTTCAAACACAAGAAAATGAATTAGTCAGAAGGTATAAAGCAGTGATTACCGAAACTACTAGTATTTTCCATATAAATCAAACTGCTCAGAAAAGGATGATTTCATCCTCTCATATAGGAATCCATAGCTGGTCACAACAGGGAAAAAATCATGATGTTCACATGATGACATCATCATGCAAATCCAGTTTTTATCTGCTAGCATCCTGATGTCAGATACAAGTATGTAATTTTGGGAATTTCTTTGATAACATCATACTGCATATTACTTCACTTCCTCTCCCTGCAGACTCTGATATCCTCTTCTACCCCACAGCATTTATTTTGTTCATTAAGCTTTAAAGCAAAAAGGTAGCTTAGGCAACTGCAATACCAACCAGAGTAGAGAGAAAATACTGAGATAGTTAGACAGATTTTCATGTATTCATTATATCATTATCTAGCAGCTGGAAAAACAGAAAAAGCAGCTATTCAGACTAGATACATACAGGCTGCTTTTCCCCAATACACTTTGATTAGCTGACTCAGGGAGGCTCTAACATAACCCAGTCAATGAGTTAGAATACATTAGATTTAGTTCAAAACAGCCCAGGGTTGTTTGTAGTTAACTCACTTTCCTTTGTCATTTGTGTTGTAAGAATACCAAAGAGAGTATTAACAAAGGTTTAACTTTCTTTATCTACTGCTGGAACAAAATTAAATCCTACAGTTGCTCTAAAAATGAATGCTTTAGGAATTTCCACTCTTTCTCCATTCTATTTTTAACTTTTTCCTCCTGCAGTCACATAGTATAGGATGAAACAGGGAAAGAAGTTAATGGGGTTAATAAGTGTTCCAACTGCTTCCAAAAATGTTAAGAAGAGCAGAAAGTGACACCTGAAATAGCCAGGGGGAAAATCCCATGGGAAAGTAGTTGATTGCGTCAGCCATATCAATTTAACTCAGCCTTGTCCTCATATAAAAATATACATACATATATATTATTCTCTAATATTTCTGTAGATCTAGTTATCTCTCATTGCAACAATGCAAATTGCTCTCCACTGTGTTCTACAAGCTCACCCCACTCAAGAAATCTTGATGAGGCTGTTTGACCACAACCATGAGCCAGTCTTGCATTCTGCAATAAACTACTGGAATAAGGGTGGGAAAATTAAGAAAAATAAGACCAGAACACCGAGTACACCAAATGTTCACCAGAAACTTTCAGATATTTACCAACATCACCATGCAAAAGCTTAATACCAAAGCATCAGTTTTATTTATGTATCCAATTTATGTGGCTAAACATCAACAAGTGACTCTGTGTGGCAAACAGGATTAAATTAAATTAAAATAAAAAACCCAAACTAACAAAGGTTAAAATACAAAACAGTTGAAAAACATCAAACCCAAATCACTAATACAAACAAGAAGTAAAAGAGAGGAAAAAATCCAAGGCTGACTTTGACCTAACAGAGTTCCTGCTCAAGACAACTTACCATTCTGTGGAGGTTTACACGAAAATTCATATTGTCATCATGCAGAAAAGCATTAGCATACTGGTCCTATGGAAAAAGAAAAATAACCAAAGTAAGCAAAATCACACATTTTAATATCAAAGTAGTATTGAAAGACAACATTTATGAATGCAACAATCTGAAATATTACTCCTGGCAGATGATTCAAATGTATTTTTCATCTAGTTGACTAATTATGATTATTCAAATTGATTAACGACCACACAGATCTTCTCCAGAATTTCCATCCCAACCTTGTCCTTCAGGCTTTCCTGGAACGCATCCATCTCTACTGCAACTGGATGTACCCACCTTGCTGCTGGTTATCCTCTTCTTCTCTTTCCTTCCACCTTTCCCAGTATTATAGACTTCTCAAGAGAGCTAGATGTTTGCATAATATATTAAAGTATAAATTGAGCCTGGTCATCTGTAGCTGAAGTAAAAACACTGAATTGGTTTTTGTATGAATTATGTTTGTTTTCTTAATAATCCGTGGAATTCTCAGAAGTCCTCTCCAATATCAAAGTTTAAAAAATGTTGATACCCTTTTCTACTTCTTCAAATTCCAAATTTTGCTTTCATAAATGGGGAAAATCATAATTTTGCCTTCATAATTTTGATATTTGTAGAAATAGATATATCATACATCCACTACTTCAGTGTATCTTCATTGTCAGTTCTAAGATAGGTTGCAGTACTTGTCATTAGCTTGGTCTTCTTTAATATATATTCTTAGTCGCAATTTTTTTACTAGTGTTTCCAGGTTATTTGCATCTTGTGCTACTAAATTAATGTCATCAGCATAATGCAGGTTATCGATATTTCTTTCTCCAATTTTAAAACCGTAACCTTCTTCCAGTATTTTATGAAAGAAAGAGTATTTGGATATGAACAAATACTCTTTCTCTCATAAAAATGGAAAGAAGAAAGCACCATTACACTTCAAAAGTTTCCCATTTATGACTGTAAGTTCCCTTTCCCAAGCCTCCTTGTCTTCTAAGGGGAAAAGAGGACCTCCTTTTATATGTGAAAAACAAACAATGGAGTCCAATATTGCAGTCTTGATTTTTTTTTATCCTAATAAAAATTGTAGCCAGATGGGAAGTATGTTTCCAGTTAGCAAATCTCACCAAGTGACTATTTCTCAAAACTGCAGTGATTATTGTTCAGTTTCAGAGATGGAGGAAGATAAAGGAATGCAAAGATCCTAAGAGGCTGATTTTTACTTGTGCTACTAAGATGGAGGATATGGACAGGAAAAACTTACCTCTGCTATGCAGGTTAAGATAATCAGGCAGAGCTTTCCACTATGGAGTCTGTGTGCATCTACAAACGAATATGAGGACACATATAAGCCATCATTCCTTAGCATGTGAAAAGATCAATATGCAAATCAGAAATCATAGAAATCCATAAGCACAACAGAGCAAGAGGTGATACAACATAGTACTTCAAAGCTTTTACCTAGGATCCCACAATAATAACAAGGATTTTGTTATTTTTGGTTTTAACCCTGGAACTATCTTCTTTTTATAGTCTTCAGCACTAGTATTTTCCACTGTTAAAAAGATGATGAGTCTCTTGACTATCAGACAATATCCAGCATTACTGTTGGCCCTATAGTACCGTAGTAGCAGTTCTCAATAACCCACCAAATGAATCCTGGTTCAATAAACCAGGAATTGCATGACTTTCATGCACTTTCACACTGCTGTTTTGCTCTAGTCTTCCGGCTGAGAAAGCAGACTACCAATCTATATTAATCATAACTTCCTTAGTCAATCTTAATTTGTTGCAACATCTGGCTCACTTTCTACGAGTACCTGTGACTGTAAAGCTGTATAGAGGTACCTTTAAATATCAGTAACACACCTGACCTCCACTGATGACAATTGAAAAACAAGCTAAAATGCTCTTTTTTCAGGAACAGCAGCTCTAGAGACCCATAATACTTTAGAGTCTTGTTATCTTTTCACAGCAAAATCCAGAGATTTACTGCTCATGCTCAGGTGTCACAGTTAGGTCTCATCCTTGGAGATTACGCTGCATGCATTATTCCTTCATGCCAAGCATTTAACTTTAGATTCCTGCGGTTATATACTAGTGATATGTTTATTTACCAGCATTTTCTTAGCTACCTAACTGCTTTAACCAGTGCAATGCTTTGTGCTTTAGCACTGAAGCAACTTCCCAAGTCTTAAATGCATTATACAATAGCACCCTTAGCACAAGTCCCCTAAGAACAATGCCAATTTTGACCCTTTGTTATGGGTGAAGAAACACAGTGAAGACTATTCTATGTAGTTGCATACTGTATTTGACTAGAATTTCCTTTTTCTCATTGTCGAACAAGGTAGAGACTATTAACAAATAAAAAACACCAACATGATAATAGTAATTAGGGGATTCATTATAAAGTATTGCCATACTAAATATTTCAAGAATTGAACTAAGCATCAATTGTGAAAACTCCAACCATTGTGGCAGATAAACAGTCACTCCCACTATTCAATATTGTACAGCATCCAATCCTGAACTATTACCATTCTCCCAATTCACAGAAAAAAGCACAAATATAATTTATAAGCATTCTGCATTTAAACAGGGAGCAAATAAAGCTTTCATATTGACAATGAAATTTAAACCAACCCATGACTTGCAGAAATTACTGTTAATACACAATATAGAGAAAAATGTTTAATGTCTATACATGTAGTTTATTCAAACTGCAATGCAAATCTAAAAGGAACTGCATAATGCTACCTTGGTAAATTTGGGGACACATCACATCTACTTCTATCATTTAATTCAATGTCGTAGCCTGGACATTACAAATCTGGATTGGTTTAACCAAAATGGGGTAAATCAGAATGCTCAAAAACACTACAAGCATTCAGTTAACTTTCTAGAAATAAACCAGCTTGAATTTATGATTTCAGATGGTTTATAATTCCCATTTTAATGAAACAATATCACATATCTCAAAATCCTGGTGTAGTTTTATAATTAGATCAGCAATACTTGATGCTGAAAAGCAAAAACAACAAAAAAGCAAACAATTAAAGAAACATGCTTCAAGTTTATCCTCCCACATTTGCTTTCTCCTTCCATCTCATCCTTCTTGACAATATTTTTTCCATGACCCCTAATGTCTATTTCAACTCAAAGTGCAAGTCAAAGGGGACGATTTGACCTCTTATGCAAAAAAGTAAGCATGACACTTTGAGAGTAATTTAATAGAAAAGCAAATGTGATTCTCTAAAAGAAAATCCCCAAGAACATTGTTTAGCAACTATCACAGTGATTGTTCACAAATCCAACATTGCTGAACAGTAGTGAAAAATTATTTTGACCAACATGCACACTTAACAACCAAACTTTTGCATCTGAGCAATGCATGCCAGAGTGAGAAAAATGCCAATGTTGCTGCATGAGAGAATTTTGTCTAACTGAAATAAGAGCAACCAGAAGTCTCCCTTTCTCTCTGTCATATGGTTCATTTAGTGACCATTTTGCTTAACAATAAAGATGCTGGCATAGGTTGTAGTCACTAAATAAGTACTGGCTGAATTCTACATAAAAATTATGTAGAATCTTTCTATGAAAATGTAGATCCAGTAAGGAAACAGACACGTGTCCCACTAAAAATGCTGACACAAAATCCACAGAAACTGTCCAAGAAAGGAAAAACACACTTGAACAGATATTTAAGACATAAAAGGCAAAATAAATTTTATTACTGTATGCATATACGGGCATAGATAAACACATATATTTTTACAGACTGTGTGTGTGTGTAATGCACATGCACACACACAGATATTGGGTTCAAGTGTTGAAGTAAAAACTGAATAATTGAGCATGTTACATATTTGAAGGGCGTCCCATCTTATTCAACAATCAAAATAACGAATGAATAGAGCCAACATAACATAAAACTGTAAGTTTGCCTGTGCACTTTTTGTGGCTTAGCCAGTTAAAATCAATACATAGTTATCCATCCACAGCATATAAGACGTGAACCACCATCCTCCAATAGGCCAATACGGCTTTTATAGAAAGCCAAAACGTTTAAATTCAAGCCAAACCTTATCACCTTTGATACAGCTTTCTTGTACCAACTCACAAGAAGTCAGCTTTGTTACAGTAGCTATGACGCATCACATGTGTTTTGAAGAGTTCATAATGTTTATTCTGAACTGACTTCTGTCTTATGCAGTTTTTCCCTTTGGGGTATTCTCAGAAACAAGGCGTTATAGACCACTCTATCCTTTGCTTTCTTATATATAATTGTCTGCTTTATTTCCTTGGGAGAGCATGACAAATCTCTTTTATACATTTTCTTCTATATTTGGGTTTTCTCTCCTTCAGCATCAAAGCTCCTTGATCTCTTAGAATTGTCATCTGGCAATAAGAAATCAGTTCATACTGTCATACTGAAATTTATTATCCAAGATGAATTAGCTAGATTGTTTTATGCAGTTAAATTAGTAACAACCCCCCCCCCCCAACGGATTTCAGAAATGCAAAGCTATATTGATACAGCTGCCTACCTTTGGTATCTTGCATGACAATAGAACTGTACTTTAAGAAGGTTATCAGCAGGTTGCTTGTCTGCACATCAGCATCCAAGGGCAGCTCTACAGTGCTAATGACTGGGAAAAATCAGAGAAGGTTTGCTCATCAGTAGAACTTAACCATTCTGAAACCCTTCCGAGTGGAGGTAAAGCAACATGTTTCTATTATTAAATACTACAAACCTTGTCTTTACTTTAACAATTGTTTATGACATCAGGCAGAATCATTGTAGATTATTAATTTGGAGATAAGAAAAATCAAGCAACATTGCCACTGGAACCCACAAACAATGAAGTGGGGTCACTCCCAAATAAAGCACATAGTATTTCTCTTGGACAGGGATTTTGTTATGGTTGCTTCTTGGCATTTGTGAAATTATTTATTATTTTGTAATGCTTATATGGTTATATTTAATTTTACAGTGATTACTGCTCTGGAGGCTGCTCAAAAATCAGACATGATTAGAGCAACATACAAGCCCAGCACAAATGGGTCACAGGTAGAAACTCTTTGTGGGACTGCCTGTCTCTGAGGCAAAATCATCTGATGGGACCTAGGAGATGTGGTTTTCCTGTGACTGCACCTGCTCTTTGAATAATTCCACCTAGTTTCTGCCCCAGACAATGAGACAGGATTATGTATGAACCCATTTTCTGGGAGATGGTATGCATGTTAGATAACCCAGACTGGGGTGGTCTAATATATTTGTTATGGCTTTTGTTTCTTTTTTGTATGTTTTTAAATTCTAATTATTATTTGAGTTTGTTTTTTATTTGATGTGTGCCACCTAAAATTGTAATTACATAGATTTGGAGGGCATAATAAATCTTCTAAATAAATATTAATTTGAAACATTAGAACAGTTTTTAATCTATGGTACAAGTCAAAAAAACTGGAACTAATCCAAGACTCAAGACCTATTTGGCAAAATCCAGCAGCAGTTAAAGTACTCAGGATCATAAGTACTCTGGGGTATATTCTTCAAGATATAGGCTGCTCTTTGACTTTGAAACGGCCATATCTAATATAAAATGTAAAGCAAAATATTGCTTTATTCATCTGCATTTTTTTATGGCACAGTATGAGTGGGAATCATCCTGGCATGCTTTTTTTTAAAGGGAAGTAAGAAATATTAGGGAGTAAGATAATGTGGACACATTCATTGAATCCCTGAAAGTACAGAAAAAGGATGAAAACCATAAATAAAGTCAGGTCTATATTGAAACTGGCCAAATAAGAATTCCTTTTATTACATTAATTAATCTCCAGGAAATAGGAAAGTAGCACTCTCTGTGCATATTTACAACAATCTGGATTTGTCTATGTAAATTAGAAAATGAGAGGAAAAGAGAGTTGAAGGTATGCACGCAAATTTTGCCTGCTGCATTAAAAAAAAGTGTGTGGGTAGCTATATTTGCAATGAATAATATGAAAGAAGCTTAGCAACTCTCAACCCTTAACATCATATAGAATACAGTACACAGAGAGGTAGAAGACAGAATTCTTTTTAAAAAAAAACCCCACAGGCTTTTGATATCCATGGCAACGAAGAATTTATCTTCTCAGAGAAGAATACTCTTCTACCAGGATGCCAGAGTGACCTTAATAGCAGCTATTACAGGATAAGATTCCGTTCTCACTCAAATGCTTATAAAGTTTTATGAAATATATCTTATTTTCCCATTAAGATATCTGTAACACATAAAGCAGTCAACACGCACAGGGCAACTAGGCAATCGGATACAGACAACTGATCCTGTTATCTAGGATGGCCATCCACATCTTCACGTGGACAACCATGTATGTGCCACCAGCCTAAGGGCAATGTCTTATCACATAAAAATAACATTCAGAGAGAGATTCTCATTTGGGAACAATTCGTGATTAAGCCAAGTAATATCATGGTTCTATAAGCTATTCCTGATGAGGATTTCTGCTAAGATTCCAGGATCTATAAGCCCTTATGCTTTTCTGCGTAAAAGGGCCACTTGTTCTCTTCCTTAGAATACAGAAATGCAACAAACATGTATAGAAAATAGAACGGCTCACCATCAGAAGAAGGTGGTGTGGTTCCAAGTGGAGTAACAGGTGTAGTTGGAACTGGGCTTTCTGGCATTGTCACTAAACCAATTTCAGGATGACTCTAGGAATTAAACATATATCCAAATAAATTTACACTCAGTGATGCCTGTACTACCTTAAGTATCCTTTAGTGCAATTTTACCCGATTCCTGATATTGCAGCTATTTTGCTTCTGCTATCTTATCACACCTACAATCCTTGCTAGAATCTGTCATTATTTTCATGCATATAAGAAATTACTGAACAGCTTTTTAAAAGTTAAAATTAATCTTCTTACAAAAGTTGCTATGAAAGCAATATTTCCTTCTTTCTTCTTCCATCCCCTCTCTTAATATATTCCTGATTATACAGCAAGTCAATGCATCATGTTGCTACCCTGCTGCTTAACCCAGGTGTTTCAGGAGAACACAAGGCTATACAAATATTATTACTGTTACCTGTTCCGCCTGCCTGCTTCTACTAGTCCTTTCTACATTTCATCTCAGCCAGAAGCTCCCCATCTAATTGCTGATTTAACTATAGGGTTCCATTTGTAATACTGTCATCCATAAAAACAGGCAAGACTTTACATCAGCATACTATTCTATTTTATGCTCAACTGTGAAATAATGAAGTCTGTTTCACAGAGTACCTTTCATATCAACGTATTTCCAAATGTTCTCTCAGCAGCAAGCAGATTTGAAATGCATTTTGGAATTATGGTACCAATCTGTTTTTAATTGTACAATATTTCATGTAACTTCACACAGGGGCCTGCTACTGCAGAAATTTTAAAAGCTGGGTTATTAATGGATTCTGCACTTAATCTTATAAGGATTAACTAATATTTTCTCAATTTTTGAAATTAACCTCCAAGACCAACTTTGAAATAAACTGTCCATTGAAAATAATGCACACAAATGACTCTATTTCCATAGTTTAATGACTTGGGTTCTCTTATAATCAGGTTTTATAACTCTTCTTCCAGCTAAGTGTAACAGCACCGCCTAGCAGCAAGATGCTGGTGTGGCAATTCTGAAATTTAAGCTTGCAGTAACTGCAGTAATTTCTATACTGTTCAACTGAAAAAGCTTTAGCTGACATGTATCCTGCACAGCATTGCTCTAAAACATCCAGATCACACAAAAATGAATAAAGTGAACAAAGCAACTCTCATACATAAATTATTATCTTCATCATAGCTACGATCCCAACATCAAACAAAACATGTATGTAAACTACTCACATCGTTATGCTAGGTTTATTATTTATGATACAGAGTTTCTTTTTAAAATGACACAGGACACCTTGAAATATTTATTTGGTGCAACATAAGTACACTAGCAGCATGATTAAATTTTGATTTTATTCAGACTCATTTAAACCAGATTTGAACCAGTATTCATTACATATAAACATCAGCTAAGAGCACCCAGGAACAAAATTCAGAATGGCAGAGATAAATTAGAAAAAAACCATTTTTGCAAGCTTTTTACCAGAATTTTTTTTTATACTTTATTGAAAAGACAGTGCCATGTCAGGGTAACAATTACAAACAAAGCAAAGCCAAAGAAAAATCAATAGCAAACCTTAACATACTTAACAAGCTAATAACTATAACAATAATATATTTACAGTAATTATAATAATACAACCAAAGAAAAAATATGAGTTTAACCTATTTACAATTTTTCCATATTATATCCATAATTCTATAGCAGCGATGGCGAACCTTTTTTGGCTTGCATGCCATGGGGGGAAGCACAGGGGGATCATGCGTGGGTGTGCCACACTCATAATGCAATGTGCGACACCCCTGCCCTGTGCGCATGCGTGCATGAGAGGCGCTCCCCCCATTTTTCCACGCTTTTTTCACCCTTCCCAGGCTTCAGAGGCTTTATAGAAGCCTGGGGAGGGTGAAAACAGCCTCCCCTGCCCCCCCCCCGGAGGCTCTCCAGAGGCTTCAGGGACCTTCAGGAGTCTTCCCTGAAGCCTCCGAAGGGCAAAAAAACGACCCTACAAGCAAACCAGAAGTCAATTCTGGTTTGCTCACAGGGTCCTTTTTAGTCCTCCTGAAGGTCCCTGAAGCCTCTGGAGGGCTTAAACCGACCCTCTGAGCAAACCAGAAGTCCATTCCTGAACTTCCTGTTTGCCCATAGGGCAGGTTTTTTGAGCTCCGAAGGCTTCAGGGAAGCTCCTGAAGCTCCAGAGGGCCTCCGGGGGGCAGGGGAGGCTCTTTTCGCCCTCTCCAGGCTCCTATAAAGCCTCTGGAGCCTGGGGAGGGCAAAAAATGGCTTTAAAAAAGGCTGAACTCAGATGGCCAGCGCACGTATGTGCACTGGCCAGCTGACAGGGCAACGCCTCACGTGCCCTGACAAATGGCTCCGTTTGCCACCTGTGGCACGCGTGCTATAGGTTCGCCATCCCGATTCTATAGCATCTTTATTTTCCATACTAACAGTTATTAACATTTGTCAACTTCCCTCTCATTTCTACCTCTTAACTCTATCCATTCATAAAATTTATTTCATGTCCTATAATATTTATCTTTAATTTTTAAGGTTAATCTATCCATTTCAGCACAATCCCAAATTTTCTTAATTATATCATTGTCCAGTGGGGTGTTTGCATTTTTCCAATATTTAGCATATATGATTTCTGCTGCCATCAATATGTGTAATACTAAATATATGGTTGCTTTCTGACAGTATACCCAAAAGTCATGTTTTTTCCTACCAGAATTTTCAAAACACTTTAAAAGAAGGGAAAGATATTGTATAGTTTTGGATTCTAATCAGCTGACAGACAGCTTGAATCAAAATGTTCATGACTATGTATGATATTCTTGACTCAACTTAGGGACAATTTTATATGTTCCAGGTCTACTTATCTTCCCTTACCTTCATAAACATGACCTGAAGAATTCAAAAGGGAGTGAAGTACCATTCTTTACAACTCTGGCTTGTTGTATAGGACAGTGTTTTTCAACCTTTTTTGTGCAAAGGCACACTTTTTTCATGAAAAAAATCACGAGGCACACCACCATTAGAAAATGTTAAAATTTTTTAACTCTGTGCCTATATTGACTATAGGCGGGTGTTTTTCCCACGGCACACCTTACACTATGTCACGGCACACTAGTGTGCCACGGCACAGTGGTTGAAAAACACTGGTATAGGATATTATAGCATACATGCTGGCCAAATGGGTAAATAAATTCAAAACTAACTTCTTTCTTGATTCAGTAATTGATTATATTTATTTGTTAGATTTAAATCTCATCTTTTGTACAGGAATGCAAATCAATACTGTGTACTGAATGCATCTTTTTCCTATTTATCTATCCTCACAACAGAACCCCGTGAGATAGTTTGACCTCAGACAAAGTGACTGGCCAAAATCACTCCCTGACTTTCCATAGCTGAACTAGAACCTAAGTCTCATGGAGCCACTCTAACACTATAATCTCTAGTGGTTGACCCACCTAGAGGTGGTATTCAGGGGATTCTGACTAGTTCTGGAGAACCGGTAGTGGAAATTTTGAGTAGTTTGGAGAACCGATAAATACCACCTCTGACTGGCCCTGCCCCATCTATTCTCTGCCTCCCGAGTCCCAGCTGATTGGGAGGAAATGGGGATTTTGCAGTAACCTTCCACTGGAGTGGGGTGGGAATGGTATGCTTCCCCTGCCACACCCACCAAGCTATGCCACCAAGCCATGCTACGCCCACCAAGCCATGCCCACAGAACCAGTAGTAAAAAAATTGAATCCCACCACAGGACCCATCCCATTTTGGGCTGAGAGCTGTATAGATACTTGACTAGCCTCCTGTCTTTTGTGGGGGAGGGGGGGCAAACAGAAATGCTTTAGATATTCCAGTTAAAGGAATGTATTTTCCAACTTCCAAACCAAAACATTAGCAAATTACTATGATCAAACAGAGCAAATAAACTTAACAAACACACAAACAGAATGAATTTAAATCTCTGTTAGAACAGCTACCTTCAAAGGTCTAAGCTATTTTTCAATTTGGATTCTACAGACTCCTCAGATGTACAAAAGTGAATTATAATTCACCTGTGCCAATACAGTGATAAAGTTTCGATTCAAGTGGACAGCTTCATAAAGAGCCAAAAGGATAGCTTCATTAGTTCTACAAAGCAGAAGAGAAACACATTTATTGCAGTAATCAAATTTCTTGGAACACTTTGCCAAGTTACAGTAAGGGAAAGAGGTTATTTTGGACACTCAGATAAAACAGAAAAACCCACAAATCAGAAACATGAAACATTTCAGTGTGTTTTCTCATATTTATTATAATAAGCCATTTTGTCATACAACATAATAAACTGTATTGTGTAAAAATAGTCTTTACATGGTGACTCAAAACATTTAAAAGACACAATAAAATAAAACAAAATAGCATTATTATACCTACCAAGATCAATTAAAATAACCCTGTACTTAAACAGGAACAGGTTAATTTGTGATTAGAAAGAAGCAAATAATGCATTTTATATACAGTGGGCAGAACTGTCAGTGGAAATGACTGCAGAAAGCTGTAACAATATGGAAGAAATCAGTGTGAAATTTCTGTCTTTCATGCTTACCAACAGTTCTAACATTTTTGGTTTTATAAACCAATCACCACTTTCAACTGAAATCAGAAACACACTTGCAACTAGTGCATTTATACAGAATTGGTAAGGTATGTTCCATTCAGGGAAACCTCCTGAAGCCTCCAGAGGGAGAAAAACAGCCCACACAAACCAGAAAGAAGTCCGTTCCCCAACTTCTGATTTGCGCGTTGGGTTGTTTTTCACCCCATCATGGTCCTAGGATCATGTGATCACTTTTTGTGACCTTCTGAAAAGCAAAGTCAACGGAGAAGTCAGATTCACTTAACAACCATGTTACTAACTTAACAACTGAAGTGATTCACTTAACAATTGTGGCAAGAAAGGTAATAAAATGGGGCAAAATTCACTTAACAACTGTCTTCTTACTTAGCAATGGAAATTTTGAGCTCAATTGTGGTCATAAATCAAGAATTGTATGTATTTAGACATTAAAATGAAACTGAAATATTTTTCATCCAAGAGGCTGATCAGGTCTTAGCGGATCAAGTTCAAATTCCAATATGCTTAGTTATATTTGGGGTGCTGGATTAGGGTGGCTTTCTCTTTTTTCATGCACTTTCAGCAACAACTATACAGCACATAGATGCATCTCTCCAAGCTGGAAATGATAATGATGAAGATGTTATCCATTTAGTCGTGTCCAACTCTTGGCGATTCAATGGGCCAGGTCTCTCCCCATCTTCCTATCTTGCACTATTTCTCTGAGGTGTTCTATGCTCTGGCTGGTGTCAGCTTTGATGGTGTCCAACCACCATGATCTTGAGTGACCTGGTTTTCTTTTACCGCTATCTCTTCCAAAATTGCTTTTTCCAGTGAATTCCTCTGCATGACATGGCCAAAATAGGTGAGATGCAGTTTTAGGATTAAGCTAGAAATAAGTGCATGCAATGAATTTAACTAGCCTAGAAAAAAAAAAGGATTCTGTTCTGCTTCTTTTGACTTACCAAAATTCATACATTTCTTCACGACAGGAATGGAAAAGACATGTGATGTTAACATACTGAATTCAAAAGAACTCTAATCTGACATTTATGTGTACCTGTGACTAAAATAGAATGAGGAAGATCTGATTCAAGAATTGACTCACTCTTCATATCCTTGGTGGTAAGGAGAAGCTGGGAAGGGTGGTAAGCTTGCATCATCCAAACAATTTAAATATACTCCGACTGCATAAGCTGGGAAGTATACATATTAAAGCACAGGATGGTGCTCTCACTGACTTTTCTAAACCATAACGTCTGACATTTCAAATTCATTGGTTTTTATCTACGGTACATTTAAGACTACCACAACAAGATGTTCTAGGCCTTTAAAAGACCTTTAACATTTAATTGTTTTAAATAGCTCCACCAGTCTATATTGCGTAGATGCAGGGATATAGCAAGGGGCAGCCAAGCAAGCCTTCTTTGCCATTGTCACAGAATATGTCAGTAAATCAGGTCTTATCTGGTTTTATTATCCTCACTGTGAGCTTTCATTAACTGCATTTAGCCATTAATCCTCATTTTTCATGGTCTTGAGCTCAAAATATCATGAAAATTACTTATTTTTGTATAGTTGTCCTCAACTTACAACCACAATTGAGCCCAACATTTATATTGCTAAATAAGTAATTTGTTAAGTGAGTTTTTTCCCATTTTGCAACTTTTCTTGCCACGTTTGTTAAGTCAGCCACTGCAGTTGTTAAATTAATGACACTGTTGTTAAGTGAATCTGGCTTCCTCATCCACTTTGCTTGTCAGACAGTCGCAAAAGGAGATCACATGACCCCAGGACATTGCAACTGTCATAAATGTGAACTGTCAAGCATCCAAATGTAAATCACATGACCATGGAGATGCTGCAACAGTGACAAGTTTGAAAAATGGTCATACTGTTTTCAGTGCTGTTAAAACTTCAAACTGCTGTAAGTCGAGGACTATCTGTAGTGTCCTGGAATTAGCTTTTACATATGGAATATTATGGGACAAATGATGCTCCTGCTCCAAAATAATGCTAGCTTGGTCTCCTGTGTATTGCAATTCTTTGTATTTACAATGAATAAGAGCAAAAAAAAACCTTCGCTGAAACACATTTAAAATGCAAATGCAGCATCTGCTAGTTTGCCCATATTCTAGATAGCATTTATGCTATTATCTGCAGTACTGATTGCTGAGCTAGAAGATTAGGTGCCAGTTCCACTAAGCAATAGATTGTATTTTAGACTTCTAAACCAAAGAATTATGTTTGTCATCTGATGGATGTACTTACTGGACGGAGATTTTTTCATCAGCATCAGCAATGAACATACTGCCCACCTATGGGAAAAAAGCAGTATTGCATAGCTTTAGGATATACTGAGGTCTTCCACTAATCTATCTGGTCCACAGGGCTAAAAGTAGTAGAGAGGCCTTTGTATTTTATAGTCAGGATTTAAACCCATTATAACATGTACAGAAAGATTCTACATCTCCTCCTGCAAATCTCTTAGACCAGACTCCTTGCATGACAAGCATTGACTGACAACAGAGTCACTGATTTCTTACCATGTTAGTCAAGGCTGAGAAAAACCCGCTCTGATGTTCTTCTTCTTTGTCTCGAAACTGTCTGAACAAGAACAGCAGTGGGAGATAAAACAACAGAAGTTGCCATGAGCATCATTACAGAGCAAGAAAAATGTGTTCTTTTAATTATGATATAAACATTTTTTTAAAAATACAGGTCCTCCAAATGATGTCTGGATTTATTTTAAAGGAAAGAAATAGCATCAGATGCCAAAGGGAAATACAAAAACTTATCTTTCTAACAAACTTGATAATGAAAGATATCTAAGAACATGATTTATAAAAAGCCTTTTGAATTTAATGTTTCATCCATTCCTATGCTGCCTATTATACAAAATATGCTTTGAGTTCTTTGTTTATTTCTATATTGATTTGCCTTCATTTTCTCAT
The DNA here is from genome assembly GCF_009769535.1 of Thamnophis elegans. NCBI lineage: Eukaryota > Metazoa > Chordata > Lepidosauria > Squamata > Natricidae > Thamnophis > Thamnophis elegans. The sequence continues at coordinate 24,981,940 of NC_045550.1, forward strand.
GCAGAAACATAACCTTTTTCTATTTCTCAGCAGCATGCTTCAACAGAACAAATCTCAAGGATACAACTGGGAACTTTCCATGTAAACTAGTTGCCTTATAGCCCCATCTCAGGTATTTTAAAAAGTCTAAGTTAGTTTTCTTTACTCTTCTTTCTTGTGCACTTTTTTTTTCTCACTACTGAGACACAAAACCAATTTGCAAAAAGTGCATTTAAATTTCTGGGCATTCTCTTACAACAGTGAATTATTGCTAGCATAATGATGAAAAGGCAGAGGATATCATTGTACATCAACTAAAGGAAGTCCTGTAACCTTCAAAAAGGTAAGACTGGAAACCAACTAGTTGTTACAACATGATCTTTCCTGATAGAAATGATATACGGTTCTTTCCTTCAAGCAATCACACTAGTTGATATCAAGATATCTGAACATTAAATGAAGAGAACCAAGATTTAGCTAATCTATAGTACCAGTTTCTAATTTAAACTGCTTTCACCAAAACTGATTTTTGAGAGAGCTAAATGATATACTGGGAATCAAAAACTGCAAATAAATCTAGCCTGTGTGTAAAAAAAAAGAATGCCATAAATAAGCATTTCAAAAATCTTTTTATTTCACAACTTTGCCAGTAGGAATATGAATACATTTTCTCAGCAAAATATTCATTTAATTTACAAACATTCTTTAACTTACCGGTTGTATTCTGATAATGCCTGGGCAATTACAAGACCCATTCCCTGCAAGAAGAGAAAAAGAGAAAAGTCCATATAAATTAGGGCAGAGGTGCAACTCTCTGCTCACAAAAATTTTTGGATCATTCACAGTAACACTTTAAACACTTGTTAGTGAACTAAAGACCTCATTTTATGCAAGATTCTGACTATTCTCCAAGTAAGTTGTATACAGTAATGCTTTCCAAGAAGACTCATTCCAACTGGACTCAGTCTGGTATATTGACTAGATTATAAGAGTAATATATGAAAATAATCATTAATCAACATTTTTGATTAAGTTCCCTAAGTGATCTTGGCACTTTAACCTCACTTAGAAGTTTGTTATGAGGATTCAATGTACAATATTCTGCCTTGAATTGGGGTGAGAGGAATGCAGGATATAAAATGCCATAAAAACGAGACAAACATTTTAAATCATATTAGCAATTCTCCTGGAAGAGTCAAAATAATTTAACAACAAGGTTGAATCTGTGTTTTTTTTTAAATCATGGGATCCTCAAAAGCCAGAGTTAGGAATAATAGAAATAAGCACAATGTACTACGCTGCATACATATGTACTGCAATATTATTCAGATGTGATATGGAACCTAAAGCACCTTTGAGCATCCTTTTTAATTCACTTTTCATTTCTCACTTTATTCCTAACATTCTATCACACAAAATTTACAAGCTCATACTCACATTGAGTGTAGCTTCATCATCTATGATAGACAGTTTTCCTATATAAGGATTCACAGACTGCAAGAGGGAAAAGAAAGTTATGGGCTAATTTAATTATCAGCAAAGTTAACAACCTCATTCAAACGTTGCTCATTTTTTCATCACAGTAAATTCCTACAATTTCTATTAAAATAGTAGTTTTCTACTTTTCTGCATGTAACTCAAGATTTCACCCTTGGCAAGAAAGTATTTTCTGAAAGAAGAACTGTTGCAACATTTCTAGGACATGTATGTTTTGTAGTGTATGTATATATATATGTATGTATGTATGTATGTATGTATGTATGTATGTATGTATGTATATATATATATATATATATATATATATATATATATATATATATATATATATATATATGCACATGCACACACACACACACACAACTTAAACTGAATTCTGTAGGGTTGATTTCTGAGTGCATATATCTAAAACTGCACTACTTTAAACCTCATAGCAGCCTGCTTCCTTTGATTATAGTAGGGGAGCTATCTAAACAAATTTTCCTATACAATTTTCTTAGATCTAAATGATGCACCAAACCATGGGCTAGCAATGTCTGAAAGCATAAGTTCATATTCCTTAGCTTGATTTTTAGTCTTACTATTTAAGATAATTAATGCTGTGGGTCTTTAAAAAACAAACCAGTTCATGTAAACTTACCAGCACATTAGAAGTTTAAAGTAATAAAAGCCATTTCTTAGTTTATGACTAATTATTGTACTGAACTAGTATTTCAGAAGCCTGATGTTCACAACTGAGTAACAAAGACTTCTGAGCCAAAAAAAAATGTGAAATCAATAATAAGGAATGCCCGTCATCTATGAAGTTGCCTCTTTATGGTCAACAAAGTCAAATAGTTATAAAGATGGCCTTTGGTGGTAGCAGCAAAGCTCTCAGGCTGACAATAAACTGAAATTGTGTACTAGTTTGGACAATTTCTATAAATCAAAATGATCTGGTAGTAAAAACTGAAAAGACCAGCTGGATCAATAATAAACCCCAGAGCAGCTGTTTCATTAAATATGAAATATGTCTAAAAGGTTATAGAAAATAAAACACTAACAACATAAAGTATAAATTATATTCAATGAAATTACTTTTTTAACCTAATGGAACAACTTAACCACTTTCAAGATTCTGGAGAAAACAGTATGATTAGCAACAGTAGCAATCAAATTAAGAGGATCCAAGAAAGGAAATAAAAATGCATACACACTTATTTACACATATGATAGCAAGAAAAGTTTTTCATTGTTGCAAACAAGATGCACACAACAATTACAGAATTCTAGATATGATAAGAATGTTTCCCATGCCTGATTAAAAGAAATATCTATTTTTTAAAAAATATGTCTCTATCTAGCATTATATATACCATCTGAAAATTATTTCAGCTTCAAAGCAAAGCAAAAAATAAGAGTTATTAAGGATGCCAAATTTGCCAAAAGTTCATTCATATTTTATGCTTATTTCCCTTTTATGCATTTTGTGCTGACTAGAGATAGCATTACTATCCCAAAGGAACCACAGAAATTAAAGAAGTTTGATAGACTTTGCTTCTTCAATCAGAAAATTATAGATTTCAGCAACTTTTAGAAAACAATGAAACTCATGCCCTAGAAATTCATCAAAAGCTGAACATTATCAAAATATTATATGCCACCTGAAAACTAATCAGAAGGGCGGGGAATAGTTTAAGAATAACAGAATCTCAAATAAACCTTTCCTTTAGAAAGACCAAAAAACTTATTTCCAGATTAAAATTTGTTTCTAAAGGAGAAAAGAAACTTCTATCTACTTAATAAAATACTTATTTTATAAAAAAGTTTTGTATGTTTTATTTAATCCTCTGCTGCTCACTTTCAAAATTTGCTAAAAATGTATGTAGTACAATAACTTCAGATGAACAAACAACAGCCAAACCAAGTCACATAGATCAAAATCAATGTAAGCCAGGTAGTATCCCCTGTCATCTATCAAATGCCAGCTGAAAAAGGAATCTTTGCCGCTAAGAGGTTGGGGGCTTTAAACTTGTTTTTGTTGTTGGAGTTTGTTGTTCCACAGAGTGGCAGGGCTTCCCACAGGACCCTATCTTTTAATTTCCCCATCTGCTCTCAGTCAAAACACAGAGAAAACCATATCTACTTCTCTGAAAGATTACTTTATAAATCCACAGAGATACAGTCATGTAGAACTTTCTAGATTAATACCATCACTTTACACTGGGCTTGGAAACAAATAGGGTAACCAAAGCACTGGAATTATATTGCTACACCTGTTTGTTTCATTGGCAACTGACCATTGCATTCTGAACCAACTACAGTTTGAACATTATTTTCAAAGGCTGGCCCACACAATGTCTATTATAAAATATTTTTAAACATGTAGAAAATATAGTTGGCAGCATATCTCCTATTTTTTTAACATGATAGCACAACCACTTTGCTTAAAACCAGGATACAGGTCCTCAGTTCTCCTTGGGACTATATTTTATCACCATCAATTGAATGAAGCAATCTTGTTTGCCAACTTTTAATCTATGGAAAGGAGTAGATTCATTTCCCATTATAACTTGCATGATTGCTCATATTTGTGAAACACAACACAATGATGGGAATGATTCTTCCCTCCAGTTATGTTTTGCTATACAATGTTGTTAGTGTTGTTCTGAAACATACCCAAAACAAGGAAATGGCAATCCCAGAAAGGAAAGAGACCACTCTGCAGTAATAACATATTTTCAAGAAACAAGGAAATGTAACGACCTCCAATCCAGTATCACCTCCAATATGGAAGAAAGAGCTTAGGCTATTTTTCACACTGAGCTTCAAAGACATTTAGTATGCTTCTAATAGGTAAAACTATTGCTGGAAATAGTCCTCATGTGAACATGAAGGAACAGTGTGTTACCAAGAACAAGAGTCCTTTCCATTGAGGGAAAGAGAGAATATTTGTCCAGAGTTTTTATTTTATTTTACAACTTTACCAGATCAATCCTATGTCAAGCACTCACCTCATACTTTCTGTAGTTCACTAATAATGCCAGCAGGACCACGACCTCATAACCATGTTCCCTGCGACTGGGAAGATTGGAAAGGATCTAAAAATAAGCAAGCAAAGCTTTGATTAATCAAAACAATGTATTTCAAGGAGCTATGGATGGGAGATTTCAAAAAACAGGTAGCGTGATGAGCTGAAAATTTCCTATGCCCAAAATGAATTTTGTAAGCTTGGAGTAAAACTAAATTTTCTTCTTTCCTGTAGAAATCACAAACTGAAACTAAATTCTTGCATGAAAAATTAGCAGTTTTGAGGAAATAAACAAATGGGTATAGTCCTAGATGCCCCATCCAATGGAAATTAGATTCAATATCCTGTGTGATTCCTCTTGCACCAAGTTATTAAATAAATCAGATGAAGAGCTCTTAAAACCTATCAATATGAAAATTGCTTTTACCTCATTGCTTTCAATTATCCCACATTTGCATTTAAGCAACATGAAGGTAAAGTCTATGTATGGTTACAGCAAGTATGTTGGCAACCACTTCAGTCCTAAGGTCTTCATAGAAACATAGCCACAAAGTCATATATATTACAGGGGTACTGCAGAAGAGAAGCCTTGTCCTTACTCCTAAGACTTCTATTCTAGTTTCCTACTATGCCTACCCAAATGAAGGCAGAACAAAGCAGCCAAAAACGCATGTCGTCCATGGGTTACTCACAATGTACAGAAATGTTTTATCCCAGATTAGCACCCAGAGGTAGAGGGGAAAATGCTGATTTACCTGTAAGATAGCTTCAAAAATACTATTAATCATCACGTACTCCAGAATTGTGTTCTGACTGATATTATCTGTCACCTAAGTAAAATCAAAGAAATTGGGATTTTTAGTTCCAAAATAATTCAAACACGCTCTTATCATTTGCTAGCAATAAATCTGTGCATATTAAGATTAACGGGGGGGGGGGGAGTCTCTCAATTGTATATTTTATTAAACTCTCCTGTAAAGAGTTCTTTAAATTAAGTGTTTCATACATATATATTGCTATCCCAAGATTATGGATTTGGGGCACATTAAACACCATACAGATAAATATGTCGTTTAGTAGAAAGCTTACTTTGCCTTCATGGTACAATTTTCCTTGATGATTTGTTGCAGGCTTAAGTCTTATTAATGTTTTCTAAATAGCAAACTCTGAAACATTTCTTTGATAATAGTGAGATCAATTCTTAACACTGGAAATAAAGCCAGCAGAGTTCTTCTACTATTGAACAATGAGCAAAGGAAATGCTAAAGTTTATTCAATTGAGCTGAAACCACATTAATGCTGTCTAATAACAATGAAGCTGTACTTCCTATATTTCCATTAGCTTTAGTTCACTTTAGTTATCCCCCACTTCTTTTTCTTCATAATTGTTTCCATTTTCTTTTTGGTTTGGATGACCAAAGTTGGGTGTTCAGTTCATATTGTATGCATTCATTTAAACACATTAAAGTAGGGTCTATATAAGGAATCACCTTTATAACTGAAGCAAAAAAGGGACCCTCTAATATATTAATTAATATATCTAATTCCATAGTTAGATTAAAAAAAATGTTAATTTAGAAGGCTGTAATATTAAGTGCCCAAAGTCACTAAGAATTTGGCAGGATGCAAGTTAAATATATTATTATATTTATTTTTAAAACTTGCTATATTGTCCTGATTACCACAATATCTCAATAGCTTATAATAGTTTAAAAGTACACTTTCCATATTTTCATAATAAATACTTTTCTAGAGTTAACCAATCATTATATATTACTTACAGTTACCAAACAAAGTAAAAGTTTCAGGCACAAACTTTTGAGACTTTCAGAGCCTTCTGCGCAAAGTAATGCATCCAAACTCTCCATCAGATTCTAGAAAAAAGTTATTATACTGGTAATTTGTTTCAAACTCAAGTTGCTTTTAACCTTCACTACTGCTGTGCTTCTATGATGTACTGAATCTCTTTTTGTGGTTATTTTATGTACAATATTTTATGCAATAGATGATAAATAATTAAATCAAGCTGATATACTTATTTCATTATTTATTTTGTATTTAAAGAACCTAACTATATGCTACACTGTGGTATTGATATATCATTAAAGAAGCTACTTATTATCATGCTGTAATTTTCTGTTATTTCCTTGATACAGCCCAAATACATTTTGTCAGTATCTAGACTAGGAACTATCAGGAACCTAGGAAGAGAAAGAAGCATGTTATTCTATGCGCAAGCTACTCTGCCAACTGAATGTATGTCTATTTTTGAACAGCACAACACAACTTAAGTTAAGGATGAGGAAAATCTAGCCTGAAAATCAAATAAAGCCAACTTTCTTCTCCAAGTGAGACTGCTTTTCTCTGCTAAGAAAATTTAGTCTCTGAGGACTGGGGGCTAGAAAAAAAACTTTTGAGTTCTGGGTGACAGGAAAAGGAACCTTTTTCTGTGTGTGCAGGAACATACCAGAAACAATGCCTCCTTCCATCCCACTCCTGCTTCTGCGGTAGTAGGAGAAATGCAGTATTGAACAGTGAAGGAAGAATAGCCTCAGGCCACAGTGGGATTTTCCTTCCCCAAAATCCATGCCTTCCTATCATCATGTGACTAATTCACAAGTCCACGTAACATACATGTTATTAGAATGAAAATAAAACCCGTTATTTCAATATAGCAAGCTCTCACCTTCATGCACAATTCAGCTTTGTCAAAGCCCATTAGCATATTGATGATGTCAAAGCCAGATGTGGATTTGTTCTTCTGATGAACCCCACGGATCAGAGCACATAGTGTCTGCAGCAGAAAACACAAACTCACGCATGCAGGCATTGTGAGACAAAGCCTCCTGGGCAGCGAAAACTGCCATCACCAATGTAGAAATTTAAATTTATGGCATTTGGGTTTTTAAAAGTATGATACCCTACATCAGAGGTGTCACTCATGTCACGTGACTTATCGTGACTTCCCCCCCCCCTGCTAAACCGAGCATGGGCATGATCAGCGCGTGACACATTCGGCCCATGGGCCACAAGTTTGACAGCCCTGCCCTAGATCGCTTAGAGTGAATTTCAATATCATAAATCCAATAGCATGTGACCAGAGGTTCATCTGTACTTTCTCTTTTCCACCAACAAGCAAACAAAAAAAACAGACCTCCAAAGGCAGACAAGAAATATCTCACTAAGGGAAACTGTGACGTTTGCAGAATAATTTCACTGGCTTCACCTCTTTCTTTCTGATATTTTATCAAAATGTATAACATATCAAGCTCTCCTGAATCATTTAACAATAAAAAAGGAAAATATGTTATCATTGCCAAAGATGTTAAAGTAATTAAGAAGGGATGCCTGATTCAGCATACTGAACCAAAAGATATTTTATTGACCACAATAATGCAGACTAATTCCTTCATTAGCACTAGCATAACTGATTATTAGTTCATAAGTTTTGTTTAATGAAAGCCAAGGGAAATTCATGGCACCTGTAACGCGTTGACCACTCTGATTGGATGCTCTTCTCCTAACGCCCAGATGCAACGTTGGAATAAGCAATTAATGTTATCTTTTATCTTCATTAACTCTTCACCATCCAGAGATTCTAGCTTTCCTTCCAGATATTCCAAATTCACCTGAGAGGCAAGAAGTAGAGCTTAAGCTGATGGTGGAATTACTAAGGGCAAGAAAAACTGGAAATTGATAATTGTAAGAATAAACATAAAGAATTTTTTTCAATCTATATTACCTTCATGAGGAAGAGCTCCTCCCAAAACCGAGGGTTGTATTTACTGGGATCTTCTGTCTGAAAGGAAATGGGATCACTATTACAGTGATGGCTATAACCTGAAGATAACAAGTTTAGTTTTACGTGATATTGTTAACAGTCTGCCCATTAAAGTAAAAACATGCCAAGATATTGTTTGATTAAGGAACATTAGTCTTCCTTCTCAATCATACTACAAGACATTATAATACTAGAATACCAAACTCTGTTATGATAAAAGAAAAATAAATCCAGTGCTTACTGTGAAGATCTCATCATACATTAACACAACCTTCTCTTTCAGGGGTTTCTTACTAGATGAAGATTTCCGAAGTAATCCACCTTTTTTCTCAGATTGTGCCATGGTTTACAACCTGTGGATTGAAAGAAATGGTAGACATCAGAGAAATCGATCCTAAGAAAATTTCCACAACAGTTACTTCTTTCTTATTTCTTCTAATTTTTAAAATTTCTCAGAAGCAACCCCTACTGTGAGGGGTCTTTGGTGGTCTCTGAGCTTGGTTGTTTTCTTGCAGATGTTTCATTACCCAAACTAGGTAACATCAGCAGTGCTAATGTTAGCTAGATAGTTACTGAAACTACTGAAACTAGCTAGCATCACTAGCACTGATGATGCTACCCAGTGTAGGTAATGAAATGTCTGCAAGAAAACAACCAAGCTCAAAAAGCTCCAACAACCCTCATTTAGCAATAGCAATAGCAGTTAGACTTATATACCGCTTCATAGGGCTTTCAGCCCTCTCTAAGCGATTTACAGAGTCAGCATATTGCCCCCACAGTCTGGGTCCTCATTTCACCCACCTCGGAAGGATGGAAGGCTGAGTCAACCTTGAGCCAATGAGATTTGAACCGCCGAACTGCAGATAGCAGTCAGCTGAAGTGGCCTGCAGTACTGCACTCTAACCACTGCGCCACATCGGCTCTTATTTCAACCCTGAGTTACAAATATTCTCCTTTATCAAAATCCATACTATACTTACTATATAATACAGTAAGAACTATCATGACAATCAGTTTGGTGCAGTGGCTAGTGCATCAGGCTAGAAACTGGGAAGTCAGGAGTTCTAGTTCCACCATAAACACAAAGCCAGCTGGGTGGCCTTGAGCCAGTCACTTTTTCTCAAGAAGGAGACAACCACAAACTACTTCTGCAAAACCTTTCCAAGAAACCTGCAGAGACTTTTCCAGGCAGTCTCCAAGATTTGGACATGATTAAACAGAAGGAAAAAAGAAAGTATGATAGATCTTAGCCTACTTCAGACGTACTGTATGTTTCCTACCTGGAGTGCAAGGTACATAGAACAAAAACTCACTAAAATACAGTACATATGTTTTACAGATCCAAAAAGGTAGACATAGAGTACTTAATGTTGACACTTGTTATACAGTGTAGGAGTTATTTCACTTGTAATGAAGAATCACGAGGGAAGTGTGTGCATTTTTTCCGCAGCAAACAAGTTTGTGTGAAGCATTTGCATGGCTTAAAAGAAAATCGCATGAAAGCTCAACTACCCACCAATGTACTTCAGAGAACAACTGTAGCTCATTTTATTTTTCATTTCACAAATGAAATCGTGAAATGTACATAAGAATCATCACATTGTAGTGGTCTCCAAATAAGGCTGAGTCCTAATGGGTTAATAATCACTCATCATGCTAGGTAAAAATGATTGGGGGGCAGAGATCGACCCCTAGGCCCCTAACATATGGGGTGCCGCAGGGGTCGGTCTTGTCCCCCCTACTATTTAACATCTACATGAAACCGCTGGGCGAGATCATTCGGAGGCACGGGATAAGATACCACCAATACGCGGACGATACCCAGCTGTATCTGTCCGCCTCGTGCCAACTCAATGAAGCGGTGGACGTGATGAACCGGGGTCTTGAAGCCGTTAGGGACTGGATGAGGGCTAACAAGCTTGTACTCAACCCGGAAAAGACCGAGTGGCTGTTGTGTTTCCCTCCCAATAATTTGGCTAGTGTTCCATCACTCAGGCTGGGGGGCCAAATATTATACCCCTCAGACAGGGTTCGCAACTTGGGAGTCCTCCTGGACCCACAGCTGACCTTTGATCATCATCTGTCGGCTGTGACCAGGGGGGCATTTGCCCAGGTTCGCCTGGTGCGCCAGTTGCGACCCTACCTGAACCGGGAGGCTCTCACAACAGTCACTCGTGCCCTTGTGACCTCTAGGCTGGAATACTGCAACGTGCTCTACATGGGGCTGCCCTTGAAGAGCATCCGGCGACTTCAGCTAGTACAGAATGCGGCCGCGCGAGTGATTGTGGGTGCACCTCGGTTCGCCCACATAACACCTATCCTCCGCGAGCTGCGCTGGCTACCTGTTGATCTCCGGGTGCGCTTCAAGGTGCTACTTACCACCCATAAAGCCCTCCATGGTAGTGGGTCTGGGTACTTGAGAGACCGCCTCCTGCCAATTACCTCCTTGCGACCTATTAGATCACACAGATTAGGCCTCCTCCGAGTTCCATCCGCCAGTCAGTGTCGACTCGCAACTACGCGGAGGAGAGCCTTTTCAGTAGTAGCTCCGACCCTTTGGAACGATCTCCCCGTGGAGATTCGTACCCTCACCACCCTCCAGACCTTCCGCACAGCCCTCAAGATCTGGCTATCCCGTCAGGCCTGGGGTTAAAGATTATAATCCGTCCCCTCCCGAATGATGAATGAATGTTGCTTTTATTTTTAATTACGTATTGTTTTTATATGTCATTGTGTGTACTCCCTTCCCTATACGTTGTAAGCCGCCCTGAGTCCCCTCAGGGAAAAGGGCGGCCTATAAATAAATTTATCTATATCTTATCTATATCTATAAAAAACAGATATTTTAATTTTATCTTGTTTTATTTAACTGGGTTTATAAGCTACTCAAATCAATACCATCGGTAACGAGCCATCATGCTTAAAGAAGGTTAAAACAAGAGTAACAATAACTTTGTGACACACCAAGGAGCAATAAAATGCTATCAAACAGACACCTCATTGGAAAAGGGAAGAGCCTCCAAACAGCCACATCTGTCCCTAAGAAAAAGCCAAGCTTAATGCCTTTCCCAAATCACAGCCGGTAGAGGTCATTTGGATGACTAGCCTACATTCTAGGTTAGATATATGTCCAACCTACAGGAAAATTAATTTAATCCACATTTGGATAGAACTCTTCTTTCCATATCAGCTATCCAATTTCTAGGATTTAATAGAACGCTTTGACTTCTCCGTGGTAGTGACCTGATAGGGTAGAATAAGAAGAAGGTCTATTCTAACTGGAATAACCAAACTGTAGAATTGTCCATCCAATGTAATTCAGGTAGTCTCTCTTTTGCCATCTTGTACTAACCAATGAATAATTTTTAAGCATTTTATTTACTTGATAAATGTTTTTCACCATAAACAAATTTCATATATTGTTTTAACATTATGAATTTATGGCTGTAAATATTCTGTAGGGTTCTTAGTAATGCACATGCATTTGAAAAGTTGTTCAATATAAATAAAACTTTGCATTGTATCTTCGACTCCATTGCCCATAAGCCAGCACATAGGTATATCTTGGACAATGTAAAGATCCTACACATGCACAGAGCCAATTTTGTCCACTTTTTCAGATATGCATATTGTGATAAACTACAGTTAACATGTAAAGCTTATTTGGGAACTACTCAGTGTTTCCAGTGAAAAAACAAGATGTACTTCAGTGCATAAAAGATAATAAAGCAAGTGGCTCAGAATACCCCAATTCACCCAATGCTAAAACTGATCCCCCTTCCTTGGATTTTCTATCATAACTCCCATCCAATCACCTGTGTTAATGTAGCAATAAAGCAGAAGGGCAAGCGATTATCTCCAGTTACTATATATAATATATTGAACAACCTAGATATTACAAAGTATGCTAAAGTGCCTATAAACTTTAACAATTAATTCTGCAACTAAAGATGCAAAGTTACTTTTAAAAAAGAATAAATAGTACAACAATCCTATTTGGTAGAATTCTCAGCGGGGCTAAAATCCATTTCAGACCATCACCCAGAGATTTATTTTCTGCAAAACTCAGAAATGGAATATGCAATAAAGAGCATACTGTTATATTATATATTGGATGACTTCAGGCAGGTTAGTCATTTCACATACTATCATTACTTTCTAGTTATTAAACTTGCTGGTTTTACAGGCCTTGGGTCTGCTTTCCATCCCACTGGGTCCCATTCCCTCCTCCTCACACAGCCCCATCCTTGATTGGCCATTTGCCTTTTATTCTAGATCTCCTTCTGGAAGCGCCTGCTGCACTGTGCAGCTTTCATACACAGCGGAGGCCCAACAATTCTGCCCAGAAGGAGGCACCAAGTTGCAAACAGCCTCAATAAATTCCAGCTACTCCAAAATGGCACCCACTTCCAGGATGGAGTTATATGGCCTGTAGGAAGGTCAGAGGATATCTTTCTCTATACAATCTCTAGAGACCCAGCAGAGCAGGATTGGGGGGAGAGGGAGTCATGGGAAGCACTGCAGCATATCTTCAGTTGGTTATAAGCATTTGAATTTTGTTCATACAACTGTAGGGACACTGTAGCAGCCATAATGTCAAAACCTGGACATACGTAAGGGGGGGGGGTGGAGGGAGGGTCTGTCATAACTTTGAGCAGTCACTAAGCAACTGGTCATTAAGTCAAGGACTACCTTTATAACTAACTGGAAGAAACTAAAAAGCAATTCACATGAGCACTATGTCAAAGAAGTATCTCAAAATAAGTCATAAAGCCACTCCCCAGTAATAAAAGGGAGCAAAGAGCATTTATGTCTCATCCTAAAATCTACAACAATGAGTGTATCTACAGAAACAGAGTATCAAATTATTTTCTTTTGAGGGAAGTTATTGCTGAATTAAGTATTAAGTAAAACAAAAAAAAACCTTCCACCATCCCACTCTAAAAAAATCCTGACTGGTGTACTTTTCAACAATACAAATTCCAACTGTAACACAGCTATCTTTAGTAAAATCCATTTTTGAGTCTTTGATTATCTTAGGTCACAATAAAAGTTTATGACACCATGACTCTCTTTGAAGCATCTATTACATCAACAGGAAATAAAAGGAACAATTACATATAAAGCTGTTGCTTTCTTGTAATTCAATTTGCCTTAAAGTTTGATTTAAAAAACTCAACTCTTAAATTACCAATATTTAAAACTTAACCATTCTAAACCTTCAGTAGCTCAAATTCTCAGATTTCTCCATCTGGAATTCCAACAGCCTATCTTTATTACGTCTTCAAAATAGAGATAAATGTTTGTGTGTGTGTGTGTGTGTGTTTGTGTGTACAGAACACTAGTGAAGAGTTAATGGAAAAAACTAGCATGATTAAGCAAAACTATGTTTGAAGAATGGTAGACATTGATAGCAACCCAATAGTGACTCACATCCAGCATATCAGTCACATACATGCAAACAAATCTTATTTATGATACTTACAAGTGTTACTTGTAATGGCTGCTGTTCCTCAGTTCTTCAGAATGGCTTATATAAAATTTTCGCATTTTACATTACCAATCCTGCAGTAAAATTGTTTTGTGTCTTTAGAATATTATATTGACCGATTTCCATTATATTAAAATGTAGGATTTTATATCACACTAAGTCCTGGTTTGCTTAGCCACATTTTTTTAATAAAATTAATTAAAAATACAGTTACTATGTATAAGACGTGTGGCTGGTTTCATGCAACATACAAAATCAAAGCCATAGTTTAAAACATAGTATATAAACCAAACCCCCATCAAAATATAAAACCAAATTTCAGGCAAGTTTGCAATCAATGTAAGGTGATTCAGTAGCATTGTTTTTCAAATGCAATATAACTGCATTCAAATCTCTATTTATTATGAACACTGGCTTATTTTCCCCTCATATTTGCAACTTTCAATGTTTGTGTTCATATAACACACTTCTCCTTAGTTGAACCAAGTTTTAGTGAACCATATTTCATGGATTTGTATGAAACATAAATCTGCAAGTGTGGCTGGATTTGCTAGGCAGAAATATGGTCTACTCTACACCCTCTTAAAAAAATAAATAATGGGGGAATGGAGTGATTAGGAATCACAAACAATAAATTCTATATTTTGATAAGAATATCTGGTTTCTTCTTCTGAAGAATAAATAAAAAGCTTTTGATTCCTCATTAAGTGACTTGTACTATATGTACACTCCACTCCAAATTATATTAGGAGAGAAAAGTCTACATTATGTTTAAAGATGTAGGAACAGAAAGAAGTAACATTATTCAGTTCTGCAAATGTGAATAGAAAAGTATCTGGGCAACAGTTTGCATTCTTCCAGATTTGCATTCCCCCAAAACATATTTCATCTTTTATAACGGAATGGGCAGTATTTATACTTATGTATATTTTATTTTTATGAGAACCTCATTCTCTATCAACGGCAGCACTCTAGGCAAGGCATGGGCTTAGAACGAACAGAGTTCAGGTCCAAGCATTTATTTTATTCCTGTATCCGAACTTAGCAGAGTCCTTTTAGATTCTCAGTTATATCCAGTAAACTTTCATTTCAAGCAAAATTCAGAGGGGGAAGAATTATTTTGCTGCTGTTACTCTCAAATAATTAGGGATGTGATTAACCTGACTGCCAGTTACCCAGGGGGTCCTACAATAACCCCCCCCCCCCAAAGAGGAAGGTATATTAAGTATCCTGACATCCATGAATATGCCTGGACTTCAACTCCCATAATTTCTGATCAGTGATCATCCTGGCTAGAGCTTATGGGGTTCAAGACTGCTGGGAAGAAACATTATGACAGTGTTTGGAGCACAGATTAAAACTGGTGTCATCAATGGCACCTATAAAACAATCCAGGTTTTCCTCTTTCCGTCCCAGAAAAGTTTCTTAACAATTAAATATACAGAAATTGAGAAAGGAAAACAGGCTGTCTTCCTCGCGAACATGGCACAAGCACCCACATTTTGCTGAAATAATGCCGAGGTGCACCCCAACGCTTCCCCCCACCTCTCCTCCACCCTCATTACACTTTCCGCCCTGATCCTTCTCGATCCCATCGCCGCCTCTAAACTGGCCCCAGCTTTTCCCTCCCGCCTGGCTCTCCTCGGCAAGGGTGGCTGGAGCACCGACCGAGGCACAAGGAAGGCCGGATTTTGAGGGGTGGGGAAGGATCATATCTGTTACCTGCGCGGGGCGATGCCTGCCAAAGCGCATGCGTCGACGAGAGAGAGCCTTGGCTCCACCTTCTTCAGATCACGCAGGCGCATAATCCTCGATCGGCTCGGTTTAGCCTATGATCGCCTCGCGAATTCCCTTTCCGGAGAGTTTCTAATGGGAGCGGACTGCGGAGAAGAGACGAACTGTTGGAAGATACATTATGGGCTTATAAGTGCAAATGAGTAATTAGTCGGTAGTACCTTTTGGGTTGCATAGATGGAAAGGCAGAATAACAATTGCAATTGCGGTACACACTTTTTCCCTGGCATTGATGTACCGGTAGTCTCAATGCAATGGGATTTCTTCCAGATAAAGCAAAAAAGATCGATTCAGCAGCGCTTCACTGTAGGAATTTTAAGCCATTCTATGATCTGGATTTTAATTAGCTGATCCTTTATCCTGTGGGAAACGAACTGGCCTTATTTCACGGATCTCATTACTGTACAGTAGTGGTAAAGGGCTGTTTTTGAGTGGTAGATTTACAAAATGAGTAATTCTTAACATGGTCAAATTCATTAGGAGCTACCAAGCAGTGTGTAGTCAATTAGTGGTGTACCCAACATGTAATTTTGGAGTGGCAAATTGATAGCATGGGGTTTCCTGTTTGTTGTAAACTGAAGGAATGGCCCAATTCATATCTCAATGTTCTGCTCTGAATTCCCCAGAATTATTGGTAAATCTGGAGGAGGGGGAAAACTCCAAATAAGACAAAGGCTTTATTATGACAAATCAAAATGTTACTTACAGAAGAGAGAAGTTTTCGTTTTTCTCAGAACTCTTCTTCAGGCCAGTGATTACAAATGCATCAAATGGAGAGAAATCGGAGAATCCAAAAGTTGAGCCACCTGTTTCAGTTATGATCTATTTGGTCAGTCACCCCAAAATAGATTGTGGCCTGAATGCATTCTTCATTGTTGGGTATGGATATTTTATACCCAGCTATCTTTATCCCGCTTTGTTGCTTGCAGGCACATTGACACTTATGTGCTGGTTAGCAAAACAAGTCAGTAAATCCCAGTGCTTCTGTTTGACCTCCCATTGGCTTTGTCCTTCTATTTCTCGTGCTTCATTGGAGGGGAAAAGCAAACCTTTTCATGGGACAAAACATAAAGCCAGCATACAATGGCAAAGCAATTGTCTGCACATCCATTGTCTCTCAAAACATGGTAATTTCAGCAGAGCGCTCTTAATAAGTGAATAAATGAGTTGAAGAATGCAGATGAATCCTATATAGGTAGTCCTCAACTTACAACAGTTCGTTTAGCCACAGTGTAAAGTTACAATGACGCTGAAAAAAGTGACGACCATTTTTCACGCTTATGACCATTACTGTGAAAAACAGTAATGTCACATTTTTCAGTGTTGTTGCAACTTTGAGCAATCAATAAATGAACTGTTGTAAGTTGACTACCTGTACTACTTTTGAAAATGCACATATAGGCAGTCCTCAACATACGACCACAATTGACCCAAGAATTTATGTTGCTGAGTGAGAAATTTGTTCAGTTTTTATGACTCTTCTTGTCACAATCGTTAAGTGAATCACTGCAGTTGTTAAGTTAAGAACACAGTTGTTAAGTGAATCTCCATTGACTTTGCTTGTCAGAAGGTCGCAAAAGGAGATCACATGCCTGGGACCCAGCAATCATCATAAATGTGGGTCAGTTGTCAAGCGTTTGAATTTTGATCACATGATCGAGGGGATGCTGCAATGGTCGTAAGTGAAAAACCGTCATAAGTCACTTTTTTCAGTGCCGTTGTTAACTTCAAACAGTCAATAAACAAACTGCTGTAAATCGAGGAGTACCTGTATGCCAAAGCAGGTCTCCTGTTCATCTAATTGTCTTGAAGAGACACTACAGTGAAGCACATATACTGCAATTGTTACAAAGAGGAAAACTTGTTAACCTTGAGTGCAACTAAAGCAGCAGTGCTATGCATACTTTTGAAATAAAATGTCATTAGCCAGCATTTTAAGATGCCAGTAGAAAACAAGATTTTTTCCCCAGCAGATCCCAAAATTTGCACATAATCCAAATCTTCCTTCTTCCTGGTAATTTGTTTCTGCATCTGGGATGGTATTGCTAATTTTCCGAGTCTAGATTTCATTAATTCGGGAGATTTAGTTGAGGGGAAGGTTTATTTTTTTCCCTTTTGATCTAAATACTTTTGTTGATTTAACAATAAAGCGCCCCTCAACCTATACGTGCCCAGTCGGTGCTTCCCCGCCCACCGACGCATCGTCCCTTTAACTCAAAAAGAGTTCTCGTTTTCCTCCGGCCCCTTTCCGCTACGAAAAGGCAGCTTAATTGGGGCGGCCAGGTTTTAACCACATCGGGCAGGGACGGAAGTGGAAGAACTGCAGGGAGTTCGGATTTGGTGCCGGAAACCAAAGGCCTCGTGATTGCAATAAGGAATTCGGCGCTGGGTTACTTCTGAGCTGCGGAGGGGCTGGCGGATTCCCTTGGGTGTTTCATTGCGGAAGAAACGACTAGAGCGAGCCGGAGGAGCCTGGCGTTTGGCCTGTTCCGGGAGAGCGAAGGCGCCTAGGAACAGCGACGCACCCTCTGAGCCCGAGTAGCTCAAGCGGAATTCCGCGCTCGTGTGAACGAGAGAGAGAGAGAAAAGAGGGCAACGCAGACTTTCCGGCGTATGAGAGTTGGAGCCCGGAACCGTAAGGGGCCATGGGAATAGTGAGCTGGGCGCGGCATCGTGGAAAGAGCGGGGTTTGAAAGCTGCGGCTGAGGCTACTGAAAAGCGAATGGGGGTTAAAGGCTGGAGGGAAAGGCGTGGAATTGCTTATACGCCTTTCTGGGGAGGGAAAAAGAAGCGCGCAACAACGCAGATCCAGGAGCGCTAAGAATCTGTCGGGAGACTTGCGAGGGCCAAGTTTCCCTCTCCGCTGCAAGAAGCCGGAATAAAATAACCTCGGTGGGTCGGTGAAGTTTGGCCTAGTACAGCTCGTCAGACTTTTGCCCGGCCGGCCCTATGTGATTGGCGGCCGCTCGGGACGTCCCGAAATGAAGGGAGCGGTGGAACTTCGGCTGGTCTCGGACTGGAATGACTATGCTCGAGGCCGCTGGCTGCGGGAGCTGCTGGATCAGCGTCGTTCCGGGGAACCTCCCAGCCGCGTCCTAACCAGCCCCGACAAGCATCATCTGCTTCTCCTGTGGAACCAGCCGGCCTCCCAGCCTCGACTGGTGGCTTTTCAGCGCCTGGGGCTGGATGGAGGAGACCTGGAGAAGATCTGGAAGCCGCCTCAGCCCCCAGTGGTGGAGCTGCTTTTTCTGGAGAGCCCTACTGCCACTGTCCCCTGGGTGTTGGCTGTCATTTGGGAGCAAGGCAGGACTGAAGTCTGGCGCTTTGTGCCCAACGCCGGATGGCACTTGCTGCAGAGCCTGGAACTGTGCCATGGAGCCCGTGCTCGGATTGTCTCCATTTGCAGCTTGGGGGACCAGCTTGTGTGGTGTGAAGAGAGGCCTCCTTTGGATGCTCAGCCGACTCCTGAGAGAAGAGCTTTCCAGTATTGTATTTGTGTCCGAGGCTTTCAGGTTGGAGAGCAGGGAGTCCAGCTGAGCCCTCTCAGGGTTATCTTGCACAATAGCCCTGTTTACCAAGTCTTGGCCAAACCCTCTGGAGTCTTCCTTGTCCCCACCCCAGCCACCTTCCCAAGGATAGCCAAGTTTGTCCTCATCTGGCGACCTGAAATGGCTGATATTGTTATTGCTGCGCCGCACGGTCTCTGTGTATCCATAAAGGCCTCGCCTGCAGGCAGCGATATGGACTTCAAAAAGCTAGTGCTGAGTTACGTGGGATTCTTGGAATCCATGAAAAATTTGGCTGTTCACAGCTGTGCCCTATCCAGTTGTGGGGAACTGCTCTTGATCATGCGAACAGGCACCATCCAGGGAGTCCAACCTAATGGTGTGTGGCGACCTGTCTTTGACTTGGCAGGAGAAATGTTGTCTTCAGGAGAACAGGTCCAACTAAAGGTATTTGGGGACCTCCTGGCTTGCTTGCTGAAGGATACTCTTTATCTTGTGGATTTGAACAGCAGAGAGCTGATAGAAAACAAAGCCCTGAGCACTGAAAGAGTACACTTTTTGGACTCTCCTACCATAGACGAAGAAATCCAGCTCCTTGCTCAGGATGGTATTTACACACTTGACTTCTCAGACTCAGATCAAGGCCGCCAGTCTGAATCCAACCTGGTTCAGTTGGTGTTTGAAGAAGCCTGCAAATACTATCAAAGACGGAGTCTCAGTAGTTCCCAACTGACTGTGGAGAAACTGAAGAAGGGGGGCATGTTTCAGGCTCCTGTTGCACTGTCTTCCATCCTGGGCCATAGTCTTGATCCCAAAGGAAAAAAGCTCAGGGCCCTCCCAGAATCTTATACCAAGCTCTTGGGCACAATGCAATTAGAACTGCAGAACTATCAAGATCTGGAGTTCCTCAAGTTGCATGTGGTTCAAGCTTCAGAAAGTGAGGTCAAGAGCTATGGTGAAGCCCTGGTGGAGCAAGAACTTAGCCGCCTTCTACACTTGGACTTGAACAGAGAGAACTTGGCCTACCTGAATGTCATATTCACTGCCTTCCCTGGGGCTTTCTGGAAAGCTATCCAGAACCATCTCCAGCTACAAGAGAATGGGGATGGCATTTTGGTAGCTAGAGCCACTCCAGATGTATGGAAAAAAATCCTGGGGGGAGCTGCTCCTAGTCCAACTAAGCAAGAAGAAAGCCCTCCAAATGGACTATTCCCCTTCTTTGAACTTGTCTGTCTTTCACTTCTCGAGTTCAAGCCTAAATGGTTGCCTCACTTTGTGGAGCTCTCCCAACAATATTTGGGTGTATCGTGGACTTATAAAAGCAAAGAAGGGCCTGAGGGCAGTGTGCCTCTGTATAAGAGAGCACTGGCTGTACTACCAAGGTGTGCTAGATGTCCAGTAGCAGATGGAGAAATGGAAATTGAGCTCTTGCTCTGTAGCCAGAGGCCCAAAGCCATCCTCCAAGCCATGGAACTTCTTATCCAATGTGGGAGATGGCAGCATGTGATGGAGACAGCAGAGAAATTCTCCTTGTTGAGCCCTTTGCTAAACAAAGAGATTTTTATTAATCTCCTGGGGGAGTTTTCCCGGCACCGGGCACTGGATCCGTATTTGGACAAGTTGTGGGAGCTCTGCCCGGCAGATATGAGTGCTGCTGATGTCCTGAGCATTATTCAACGACACCTAGCATCAGTAGAGCACAACCCATTTCCTTTTGCACAAGATGGATCATCCCAACTTACTATTGCCCTGCTCAAACCACTGTTGTACAGACTGGCACAAAGTGAAACATCCCAGAATGAAATTTTTGGACATGTCTTACAGGTCTCGTCCTTTCCCCCACCAACACCACCCAGGAACCATCAGTCTCTTCCGAAAGCAGATTCCCAGGAAAATCTAACCTTCTTTCAAAACCAAACATAGTTTTTTATTGTCTCAGGATTAGAAAAAGCAACATGGTATTTAAAAATGGTTCTGCAAAACCAGGACCTGCAGTCTTTATATTCCATCTAGCTAAAGTGGGAAGTTAAATCACAGAATCATGTATTGTCAATGACTTTGTTTGGAACAGTGTAGAGCTTCTAGGAAGGATTGGAAACATTTTATATCTTTAAACTAGGGTAAATAAAGGCATCTCTTCCCTAACCTTTCAGATATATTGGGATCATAATTCTCAAAATGAGAATTCTGGATTGTAGAGTATTTTGGCAATCTGGAGGACATCAGTTGGGGATAGCTGCATATCAAAATAATTGTTTCAGTAAAATTTGAAATGTTACTACTGATGTACTCCTGTCCCTTCATGAATGGGACTGTTTGACATTGATAACATGCCAGTCTGCATTCATCAACTCTATTTGTATATGATTTTCACTGAGAAGTAGCAATGTTCTTTTGTACTCAGAAGTAGTCTTCCTCCAAGGCTGTTATGTGGATAAGAGGTTGATTATTATAGTCTAAGGCAGGGGTGCCAAACTCGGGTCATCACAGTGGCGTCATAGTGAGACTTTTTCCCCCTTCGGTAAATCGGATGTGGGCTTGGCCAGTGCCTGACACATCCAGGCTGCCGGTTTGACAGCCCTGGTCTAAAGCATCTGAAGAAATCAGGTTGGAGAAGATTTCTCTAAACACTTATTTTGTGAGGAGAGAAAACATTCTTGATATTAAGTCTAAAAGTTTCATTTACCAGCCTTACTTCATCCTTTTGAAACTCCCTAAATGTAATCATCAGCTGCTGTTTCTCTGAAAATAATTACTCCAGGTGTATCACAGATTTAAGCAATATTTATCTTAAGCAGGGGAAGTCCCGCTGTTTTGACTGTCTTTATCTATGCACACCTTTGTCCTCTGTAGGGCCTTTATTTTTTGCTTTTTAGAGAAGTGGAAAAGATTCATTATAATAATTTATGCTATATTTCTTTGTAAGAAAGTATAATTCTTCTAATGCTGCATTTCATATTTAAGCAAATTCTTCTTTGCTTTAAAATGTTTCAATGACTTGAAACAAAGTGCTATTATAATATAACTCCTGACAATGTTTTATTAGTCCATTCTTTTTTCTATTTAAGTAAAAATAGCCCTCTCTATCAGGGATAGAGACCTTTTGTCTTCCAAACATTGCTATGCTGCAATTTCTGGCATCCTTCATGTCCTACATGTATAATGATAGGGTCTTTTTCTATATAGATTTAAGAAAAATAGAGGAATCCTTAGGTCAGGAGTATCCAAACTTGGGAACTTTAAGACTTGTGGACTTCAACTCCCAGAATTCCTCAGCCAGGCTGGCTGGGGAATTCTGGGAGTTGAAGTCCACAAGTCTTAAAGTTCCCAAGTTTGGACACCCCTGCCTTAAGTGATCTAACCATGAATATTTTTACAATGTGTAGGTGGTGATACAGCATTGTTTTAATTCTCACGAAACTGACAGGATCATTTTAAAAATGAATATTTTCCCTGATGTGATCCAAAAAGGAGGTCGCTTGTTGAATAAAAGCAAGGGCTATCCTACTTCAGTTCTCTGTTTTATAATGGTTTTAACAGCTGCTTTGCTGCCAACTTTTGATTTAAAAGCCAATGGGATACATGTGAAAACTGTTAAGAGGTGGAGAATCTGAAGCCCTCACAAAATTGCTGAAATCTTTGGAATCCCAAGCAGTTTGATTAAGGCTCAGAAATGTTAGAAATTAAGAAGGGTCATAGGTTCTCCATCCATTTTGAAAATATGGCTGTGAGCAGGTACTTTGTCTACTGTTTGTTTATGCTGTAATTCTGTTGCCCGTCCTACAGTTTGGAAAGTTTTCTTAGTGATTGTTTAGCAGGAAAAGGCTCTCTGGTTACACAGGACCCTGCCCTGATATCTGAGAAACATGAACGAAAGCTAATGTATCTATTAACTAGGCTTGAGTGTTCTTCATTGCCTTGGCGATCTGGGGGTTTTCGTGTAGAGCAAATATTTTTCTTTCCAGCTCTGAGCTTCCACTTTCTGGAGTAAAAGATAGACATGTAGGGAAACTCAAGAGCTACTCTTAAGTCTCCCTTTAGAAGCAAACAAGGGAGGTGTAGATGATGAAAGAACACAAAACATACTTTTGCTTTCTATAGGTGACATTCTTCAAAAACTTCCAAGCTTCCTCATTCCAGAGGCATTTTAAAGTTATTTTTTAAGAGTTGAAAATTACTGTAAATGCCCCTCTTGATTATAAAGAGGCAAGGTTCTTTCTACTCAGCAAACAAATGGATTCTTTGCTAGTGCTGGACTTCAAACAGAGGTTGGATGTTTGTTCTCGTGAAGTAGGGATGAAAGAGTAAGCAACATTAAGATTTGCCTGGATGCTTTCTGCCATGCCTGTCTTGAGTATCTCCAGCACTCACAAATACCAGCTGGCCTGCATGCATTTGCACACCAAAAACCAGAAGAGCAGCTGGCAAAGCCACGCGTGCCCACAGGGAGGCCTCTGCCTGCCACCTCTGGCATATATGCCATAGATTCGCCATCATGGTTCTATAGTATTTTGGTTCATTCAATCTGAATCTCTTGTGAATGGGGACTAACACTAGTAGATAATTCATAGTCTGACCTGGAAGCACGTCAGCTAAGAAAACAAATCACGTCTGGGAAGAAAAATTACAGCAAGCAAACTGCTACCAGTTTCTCTTTGTCTATTGAGTCATAGCGGAAGAGCTGTGATCTTAACTTCCCAGCTTTTATAAAACTGGGAATATGCCTGCCTTTAGATTATTCAACTGGAATGTTCAGAGAAGAATAGATTAAGACTGAATTCAAATATTATTAAGAGATAATGAATTCACCTAAGTTGTCTTTCATAATATGATGGGAGGGGAGTTGGATGTGAGTGCAAAACATCAAGAGGACAAGTAATTGTATCTTAGTTGGGTAAGCCTATAGTTATTAATTTGATGGAATAGCTCTCTTGGTGAATGTTCTGGCTTGGTCAGCCATTGAATTTTGAGGCAGGTATTCCTGTTGAATAAGCATTTGTCACACCATTGCAAAAATACATCAAAATTATATTTAATAGCAGCATTTGAAATTATAGTTTCATTTTATTAATTAAAAATGTTTTGAGTCCAACAAAACATAGCTTCCTGACCATCTCAGATTTCTTTCTTATACTGTAGTAGCCAGGGGCAGCCAGCTGGTTTTCAAGCAAGGTCCAAAACTGGTTTCATGGTGATTTGTTCTTGATTTATGATAATATTTAACGTTGCAGTTCCATTAACAGCAAGATGGCATGTTTTGTGGGCCTCATTCTTGGGGAACAGAAATTTATAAATGCTAAGTATCCAAGGCCTACCTCAAATCCTATAAAAGCCATGAAAAATGTAATTTCCTTGAATTTACAAATGAAAGACAAGCAACACGCAATAAAAATAATTATATTCATTCAAATGAGAAGCAAAACCAGATTCAAGTATCTTTCTTGGTAAAGTGAGGA
This sequence comes from Thamnophis elegans, assembly GCF_009769535.1. NCBI lineage: Eukaryota > Metazoa > Chordata > Lepidosauria > Squamata > Natricidae > Thamnophis > Thamnophis elegans. The sequence continues at coordinate 25,006,454 of NC_045550.1, forward strand.
TCAATGAAAATAAGATAATTTAAATAAGAGGCTGCTAGGAACAATTACTGTCAGTGATAGCATAACAATCATCTTGAATTTCTCCCCGTATATTGTAGGCTTTCATAAAGCCCTTAGAAAAGAAAGAAATGGAGTTATGGATAATTTGCTAGGAGAAAGTCAGTGTTGATATCCTAGCAGTGAGTGAGTAAAAGTGAGAATGTGTACTGTACATTAAACTATGACTGCATGTTCGTTGCTCTGAAAATGTGCAAATATGAGCCACTCCCCCACCCCCAATATCTGGGTGAAATAAGAAAATGTTATATTTTATGTAAAGTTTTCATTTTTCCTTGATTACTGTTGCTTTAAAGTCATTCTTTACACATTCTAAAAGCTAATTTAGAAGCAGAAGGAAAAACAATGTTCCTATTGCTGTTTCTGGAGCAAGAAAAATGTAATGCAAAAGGTGGAAAGCACATAAAAAGGTTTCTGTTACTGTGCTGGGAATCTGATTTAAATTTTATTATAAATACAAATTAAATTCTTTAAAAGTTTTATATGCAAATTGAACAATAAAAAGTCAAGTAACAAAAGATACCTAATATTTAATACTTTGAAGTAAAATATTTGTAATGTTACATTCAGACCAGCAATTAATTTATGAGCTATACTTTGAATTAATAGGTCTGTAAATCATTAAAAACATTACAGGTAGTCCTCGACTTACAGCCACAATTGAGTCCAAAATTTCTGTTGCTAAGGGAGACAGGTGTTAAGTGAAATTTGCCCCATTTTACGACTTTTCTTGCCACAATTGTTAAGTGAAACACTGCAGTTGTTAAATTGGTAACACAATTGTTAAGTGGATCTGATTGCCCAATTAACTTTGCTTGTCAGAAGGTCACAATTGGTGATCACATGACCCCAGGAAACTGCAATTGTCATAAATATGAGTCAGTTGCCAAGTGTCTGAATTTTGATAGCAATAGCAATAGCAGTAGACTTATATACCGCTTCATAGGCCTTTCAGGCCTCTCTAAGCGGTTTACAGAGAGTCAGCATATTGCCCCCAACAATCTGGGTCCTCATTTTACCCACCTCGGAAGGATGGAAGGCTGAGTCAACCCTGAGCCGGTGAGATTTGAACCGCTGACCTGCTGATCTAGCAGTAGCCTGCAGTGCTGCATTTAACCACTGCGCCACCTTGGCTCTTGATCACGTAACCATGGGAATGCTGAATTGGTCATAAGTGAAAAGTCATAAGTCACGTTTTCAGTGCCATTGTAACTTTCAACGGTCACTAAGTGAATTGTTAAAAGTTAAGGACTACCTGTATTGTCTGCTACTAATCCAGTCCCTCCCTAAAGTTCAAATTTCCAATGCTGACTAGGAATTATGTCATACATCTGGAGTGTCAGGCAAGACTAATCTGAAAGGAATAGAATCCTCATGATGTTCCTCTTCCAAATGATTTATACTATCATCTTTCATTATTGGAGTCATCTTCATTTTGCATTAATCTAAATGCATTCATTTCTATCACTGATTTCTTAATAAATATTACTATTCATCTCATGAGAATTTCCCCATTCTCATGAGTGTGTCACGTTTCTGACAAAATAAATTCATGGTTCAATATTATTTGGTATAATATTGGGGAGAGGATAAATGCCCAAAATATGCAAATCAATTATTGGAGATTGTGAGGAAGAGGGAAAGAGAAAAACATACGTGACTAGATTGCAATGATAGAACTGACGTACAAGACAAAATCTGCAAAGTGCTGTAGATAAAATGTAAGGCAATTCATTCTTCCTTATTCAGAAATGCTCAGTAGTATTTCATTATGGCTCATATTTGCTTTCTCTTCCAGAGTATCAACCTTTAAAGTAGGTATGGAGTAGATCCAGAAGGCACTATTTGCAATTCAGTTTAATCTAACAAAGAGTTCTAAATCTGTTAAGGGTCAGAAGAATTACTGTGAAGATGATTGGGGTCTGTATAGTAATTGGGGTCTGTACAGTAATTCAGTAGAATGCATTGACATCACTATGGAGCCCCTTGAGTATCAGGGGTTTTTCCTGTAAAATGGACAGCATAAAGACGGCAAGCCTAATCTCTCGAGTAGAGCGCAACCCTCTTCATAGACTGAGTGTACAGCCAAACTACACTTCTCTGTCACAGGGCTTATGGCACAGTAGTCTCTCTTGTAGGGAAAAAGTGGTTGCCATCTTACAAATTTGTTCAGGAAAAAATGTGGCAAAGATCCACACACTGCACAATGTCAAGAGAAACCCAAGAATTCTCTTGACCATTGTTTGTTGCATTCATAGCTGCTCAGAGATGGAATGTTGAAAAAGGAAATGTTATTTCTTCAGCTGAGGCCGGGGCATTTTGAACATGCTTTGCCTTGACCTGTAATGGGAAAAGAAGAAGAAATTAAGAAAATTGAACCTTGATGGTTGGAGAGCCGCAATAAGGGTACGGATGATTTGGAAACAGGAAGCTTTAGAGATTTTGTTGTTGTTTGGCAACTCTCAGTCCCTCACTGTTGGTTCATGCGATAAGATGGGGCTTTAAAAATACTCTACCCTGATAAATATACCACACACCACTTTTTCACATCATCCCAAGCATTATTTATTTGTCAGCATGTGACAAAAACAATATTGCAAAAAGTTACAGTATTGCAATGAGTTTCCCACTCTGCAGACCATTATGTCCATTTCCTTGTTAAGTATTAGCACCAGAACAGGGAGGTGCCTACACTGTATTTGGTATTCTCTACATCCCAAATGGCTTTCACGCTCCTTTAGTGGTAATTAAATAGCCCTTCTTTAGCCTAATACTGACATTTGCTTGAACTTCAATGCTGCCTAGCAAAGATTGCTCACAGATATGGAAAGATACTCACAGTTCAAAGTTTTCCATAATCTCATCCCTAATAGAAGAAAGGGATAGTGTCAATGACATATGCATATATATATATATATACACACACATACACACACACACAGTATATTGCTACTTCCACATGATAGTTCTCACAAAAACTAGACTGGGAACCACAAACATAATCTGTGATTGAACAGAAGCAGGGAAAGGAAGCTCTTCCAGTTATGCTATGGCAAGATCACATTTCTGAAGCAGTTCCAAGAAATGTAGCCCCAGGAGGTTGGAAGGTACTTGCACAGACCATTCTGAAAAATTTTTCAAACTAATTCATAGACAATATTGGGAGGGGGGAGCAGCATGCCCTACCACTTATAAAACATCCTTACTCATATATGTCCTCGACGCTCATTCGACGATAAAACTTGGCAAGCCGCACAGCGAAGATGATACTTGGCAACAGAAAGACTGTGCACCAGGCCAGACTGAACCAGAAGGCATTCTAGAAGGGGGAAAGAGAAGGGATAAATTGTTGGAGGCAATGCTTTACGTATTTCAGCACAGCTTTAGTTGTTTGAGACTGCCAAGAGAAAGGTCTCTAATGATGGACATATCCTCATACAGTAGGTATTTGCACCTTCTGGTCTTAATATGCACTAGAACCTTCTTTATGTACCTCCCACTCCCGTTTCGCTTCCGAAGTATGTGCACCTCTAATTTCTCTCTACTTTTTCCCTCAAAATCAAGACATGGGTTGTTACGGCAAACTGACAAGACAATTATAATGATAACCTCCTCTTATTTACAATTTAGTGTTACTCTGTTGTAACTACCATCTCTTGCCCTAATTCCATGTTGACAGGATTAGTAATCCTACATCTCAATTAATATTCTGATTAGTCCTGCTGATTTTCTCACCAAAGAATCAACAAGGTAATTGCAGACAACGGTATTCACGCTATCCAGTGCCCAGGCTACAGGACCACAGCGACCAAATTCTCCTATGATCTGCCAACAAAGATTTAAAAGCAAAGCAAAACATTTCATTAGATGTTTCATAAGAGAAAACCAAGTCCTGGTCTTCTAGACAATAATTTTCATTATTTGACCACCATATGTTTTGAAATCTTCTGCAATAATTTATTTTCCAACCCAGAAGGAAAAGTTCAATCCCTCAATAATTATATTCTGCATTTTTATGGCTGCCCTTATACAAAATACTATGCTTAAACTCAGATTAATAAAGCACAGTTGGTATATTGAAACAAATAGGTAAGTTTTGCCTGGGTCACCAAACAATTCTACTGATCTTCATACAACATACCAAGGGAATGGAAAGGTTCTTGGCTTTAAAAATAGTCATGCTTCTTGAGTCTACATGTTATTCAGTAAGGGTTGACCAAGGACAGATAACTACCAGTGCATAGTGTTGGCAAGATAAAAGTGTAAGCCCACCAAGTCCATCCTTATTCCATTAGAAATGATTGATAATACTTACAGAACGCGCAATCCATGTCAGATAAGAGGAAAAATAATCCACTATGTTCAATATAAAAGTATTGGTCTCCTGCATGGAAGTAGAGAAGAGGATGGGTTCAAACCCAGGAAATGGTTTGGTTTTGGGTGTAAATATTCTACAAAAACTGCACTGCAGATCCATGAGGTTTGGAGCATAAATATAGCAATATACTTAGACTTATATACCGCTTCATAGTGTTTTACAGATCTCTCTAAGAGGTTTACAGAGTCAGCCTATCCAGAGTCAATCTGGATTTTATGACTATTTATTTAATGATTGTAGAAAAAGTGCCTTATAACCAGTTCTCAAAGCTAAGACCATCTTACCACTCCTATAGATGCAGGAATGCAAGTGGCTCCCATTTACAACTGGTTGCAGTATCTTGTGGTCATGTGATTGAGACTTGCAACCTGCCCAGCTATCTTCCTACAAGCAAAGTCAATTGGGAAAGCCAGATTCACTTAAACATTATGTGATTCACTTAATGATATGATTTGCTTAATGACTGCAGTCATAAAATTGTGATCTAATCACGTGATGGCTTCCTTAATGACAATATTGTTTATCAACCAACCTTTTGGCCCCAACTATATCGTTAGTCAAAAACTACCTATATTGATAAAAGTAGCACAACGTTTTTCAGGGTTTAAAACTAGCCATGGCTTAATGAATATCCATTCATTCCTTAAAGTAGCAGCATTTTCCTTCAGGCCACTTAATGATCAACATTGCTCCCACAATGTCTGAAGCACTTTTTCTAAATCATTTTTAAGCATGCAGAGCCCTAGGAAGTAATATGCTGTATCCTGGAGCTTCCGCTCATCCCCTCCTCTGTTTTTGTAAACAAACATTGTAAACATTGTAAACAAACAAACATACTAAGGTACTGATGAAAACTTACATAGTTTATAATTTTCTCTGTCTGGTCCTTTATAAATACATTGGTGTCATCTATTTCCAACAGCGTGCGGTTTATCAGATTCTGGTGGGACATATCGGTGTTAGGTTCTTTCAAAAGCTTCTATTCAAGTACATCTGAGCTGAAAAATAGCTTACACACCTAGTATCACAAATCCCACAGCATATTGAAAGCTGGGACATGCTCTTTGATACATTTTTATTAAATTAAACATGAAGAGAAAGATGTCGATAAGTATTTTAAATCGGTGACATTCAACTTCACACAAATAGCTCTGCTAATGTTATAAATCAGGGGTGTCAAACTGGCGGCACATGGGCCAGATGTAACACATCGCAACCACACGCATCTCACTCTGCAAAGGGGGGGGGACATCATATGTCGTGTGACGTGGTGAGTTTGACACCCGTGCTATAGATGGACTTTCCATACTCCTCTCCTTTGTGCGATGTCTACCAACAGTCTTGTTATAAATTTAATAATGTTATGCCAAGATAAATTTCTCAACTTCCCAACTGGGCACTTAGTGATATGAAGTCACAATTTTCTATCTCTTATCTCAAGGCCCGAACAGATTGGCTCTAGCAGAACTTCTGAAATATCTCAATGAAGGTCGTTTACACAAATCTTTAGAAACCCTAGAATCAAAGGCCTCTTCCCCAGGTTTTCACTTCCACCCAGCCTGCTTACTGGAATTTGAGGGGTAGATTTCTGCAACCTCTGGATGCTTCCCTTCAAGGCTTCCTAAAGGATAACAAATAAATTCCTCAATCAATGATACCAGGTTTGGTCAAAAAAGATAAAGGGAGACAAGGGAAACCACACTCACAATTTCTGGAATAAATGTGAGGTTTGTCCAATTTTGGATATTCTTCAGCTCATTCGCTTGACGTCGCAAATCATTACGTATTCCATCAACATCAGTTTTCTGAAAATGAATGAAATATATTGATTTTTATTGTAATGTTTTTGATTGATTATTGTGAGCTATCCAGGGTTGTAGAGAATCAAGTAGAATACAGGTATTGTTATTGTTATTATTAATATTATTCTGATCTTTTGTTATTTTTGTGCAGTTCACTGTCAAAGCTATTTGGAGGCCACATTCCAAGACACAATTTAGAACAGAATTAGTTTACATCTTCCAGCGGCAGCTGGGAGAATAGCTACATCTGCCAAATTCCATGTCTACTCAAAAGGATTTCCCATATTATCTGCTGTATATCTTAGAAGTTGAGGAAGACAGTTAGATAGGATCATGTGGGTATCCTTTCCCAAGGACTACTTACATTTGCCAATTCTTCCAAGTTATTAATCAGGGTATTCAAGTCTTGTTTGGTCAGATTCTGGTTAAGCTATAGAAAAAGGAGAAAAGGAGAACACAGAAGTCAAGCAAGCAAAATATACTTGAATGAATTAAATATGGAATTCAAGGCAGATTTACTTTTGAGCATTTCTGCTTATTTTCCAGTCAATGCTCATATGTTTTAATGTAATATATGTTATTGTTTTTCCTCATCTCATCACTAGGAGGAGTGAGTTCACCTCATCCCTCTTTTCTGCTCATCTACTATCAGAGATTTTTTGAATGTCCACTAGCAGCTGTTAAGATTATTTGCTTTTTGATACATAGGCATTTTTATGACTGTTTTCTGACAGCAGAGCAATCCAACAAGTTTTTTGATTATCCTTTAAGGCAGTGTTTCTCAACTTTGGCAACTTGAAGATGTCCGGACTTCAACTCCCAGAATACCCCAGCCAGCGGTAAGCGAATGCTGGCTGGGGAATTCTGGGAGTTGAAGTCCAGACATCTTCAAGTTGCCAAGGTTGAGAAACACTGCTTTAAGGACTAGGTAAAGTGTGTCCTCTTCACAACAGCATTAGCAGACAAATTGATCAATCATGGCAGCCTATCTGATCACTGCTTAATTACTCGTAGTTGCTATCATTCATAAAGAATGACATTTTGTTGCATTTTTATTTTTTCATTATACTATATTGAGATGTTAATCTATACAGAATGCTAAAAAGAAACACATATGTTAAAGAAATGAACAATTTTAAAAACCCACACAAAACTTTAAAAGTACATTTTGTAAATACTCTTGTCAACTGTGTGGCTATAGATCTGTGATGGCGAACCTATGGCACACGTGCCACAGGTGGCACTCAGAGCCCTCTCTATGGGCACACAAGCCATCACCCAGCTCAGCTCCACTGCACATGCGCACGCCTCTTGCCAGCCGGCTGATTTTCGAGTCTCTGTTGCACATGCAGAGTAGTATGCGCATGCGTGGGGGTGGCGTCACATATGCAGGGGGCGGGGAGAGTGCAGGGTGTGTGGTGTGTCCCTGCATGACAATTTTTGATTTTAGGAGGCTTCAGGGAGGCCTGCTAGGCCCAAAATGGGCTAAGCGTGGCTGAGGCACCCTCCCCACAGCCTGTTTTTGTCCCAGGAGGCATCAGGTAGGCCTGCTACAGGGGTGGGTTGCTAATCCCGTTCCAACCGGTTCGGTTGGAACGGGGCCGGCGGCGTCCTCGTGCAAGCGTGCAGTTCACGCATGCGTCTTAGCGCCTGCGTGATGCTCCAGCTGCTCGTGGAGACTTGCGCAGGCGCTGTATGTGCCATGCACCTGCGTGGAAGCGCAGAAGCCTTCAAAGACCGGTAAGGAGCGCGAGCGGGCGGGTGGGCCCTTCACCGTTCCCAGAAGTTACTTACTTCCGGGTTCGCCGACCAACCGGGGACCGCCGCGAACCGGTTGAAACCCACCCCTGGCCTGCTAGATCCAAAATGGGATGCGGGGGGGTCACGCGTGCATGTGCAGGGGGTGGGGGAGCATGGGGGCTCGTGTGCACATGTGCAGGGGTGTGGCATGTGAGGGATATCACATGCGCATTGCGTTATGTGTTTGGGCACGCACGCATGCGCACACTTTCGGCACGTGAAGACAAAAAAGATAACCATCACTGCTATAGATGGTAACCTCAGGGCTTCGCCAAACACTATCACAACTAGAACAATTGCCCATAAGCTACTTTGAGAACATAAACTCAGAATCCTTCCAGTAGCCAACTCTTTAATATCTGTGCCAGGAAACAGCAGTGTATTCCCCAGCAAATGTGAACATTGCCCATTCTCCAGCAGAGCAATTGGAGAAGATACAGAAGAATATCTGGTTCTTATAAAGCTTCTGTTCTGGGAAAGAAATTATAACAACATTTTTCCTTTCTTTCACAAGCCTTTTCTTTATTTTCCATCTTACCTGTTCAAGAGTACTCTTAAAATCCACATTCAGAGGCCCATCTTTTGAACTCAGTTTCAGCAACCTGCTTTTTTGATCATCGTTCAGGAGTTCAATAGGTTCAATATTGATTTTTATTTTATTCAAGGTTGAATTAATGTCTTGAGTGTACTAGAGGGAAAAAAAGAAATGCCAGATGGGTATATGCAGAGCACAACTTCATTTGTTCTGTAATACATTCTAGCTGTGCCCTATACCCAAATGCTTAGACTATTCCTGGTGACAACCCTAAACTGATATCTGGGAACAAAATGTTAACTGATGATGGCATTTCTCTAGGATTAATTTAGTATAGGCAGCCATCATTTACCTTGCTGATGTTGAAGGTGTCATTCAAAGAGATGACCTCATCTAGGTGAAAGGTATTCCACAAGGATGCATTTCCTTCGCAATTCCTTTAAAAGAGGAAAACTTAAGTGACCAGGATGCATATTACATCAAGCATAAATTGCATTACCCCATAGACCAGGCTCTCCAGTCCTGCACATTAAATCTCCCCACTCCCCTGGTCCACAGCTAGAAAGCTCTTCAGAATGGCTCAAATGTGTTTGTTTGTTTTCCCCAAAAGACAACTGGACTTACTTGATATTTTTTTGAGCTGAAGAAGCTTCTTGAATGAGAAGCTAAATGTTTTCAGAGAAAGCATTAACAAAGTTCAGTTGCTTTTTAGAAAACCAAATTTGGGACAACCATGACCTAGATTTTAACAGATAACAGAGATGAAAGGGATCTTGCAGGTCATCTAGTCCAACCCTCTACCCAAGCAGGAGACCCTACATTTGCCTCTACCTAGGATCAAAGTCACAACCTCCTGATTGTGAGGCAAGAGGTCCACCTCTTGGCCACAGCAGCTTCCTATGATGATTGAGAATCTCCACAAACCAGAATGGCCTTACTGTAGAAGCAGGAATATTACAGGTAGTCCTTGACTTACAACAGTTCATTTAATGACCATTCAAAGTTATAATAGTACAGAAAAAAGTGACTTATGGCTGTTTTTCACACTTATAACCATCACTGAATCCCCATGGTCACGTGATCAAAATTCAGATGCTTGGTAACTGATTCATTTTTATGACGGTTGCAGTGTGCCAGGGTCATGTGATTTCCTTTTGCAACCTTCTGACAAGCACAGTCAATGTCAAAGCCAGATTTACTTAACAACTTAAATGCAGTGAACAACTATGACAAGGATGTAAAAGGGGGCAAAACTCACTTAACAAAAATTTCACTTAACAACAGAGGTTTTGGGCTCAATTGTGATCATAAGTTGAGAACTACCTGTATTCATTCCTATCAGTCACACACATAAACAACAAGTCTTCTTCCTTGCAAGGAGCAGGTGAGAAAAGTTCAGCTTTTTCTGCCATTGATATCAAAAATATGTACATTATTTTCAACTGCTTCACTGCAATTACAGCAACTTGTTTCCAGTCACTTAGGCCAGTGGTCTCCAACCTTGACAACTTTAAGACTTGTGGACTTCAACTCCCAGAGTTCCTCAGCAAAGCTGGCTGAGGAACTCTGGGAGTTGAAGTCCACAGGTCTTAAAGTTGCCAAGGTTGGAGACCACTGACTTAGGTGATATACAGATTATCTGGAACCAATGGAGTGGAAGGATGGGCTGGGGTAAGTGGTGCTCATCTACCAGGAAGGGGAAATTGAAGGGACTTGCTTAGGAGAATTCTGTCAAGGTAGGACCTTAAGCAGTGGTCCCCAACCCCAGGTCCTTGGACCGACACTTGTCCGAGGCATGCCAGCAACCAGTCCATGCAAACAAGCGAAGCTCCATGCGGGGTGCAGACAGCACATAAAGCCATGCCCCCTCTGGTCCATGGAAAAATCTTTCTCCATGGAAGGTTTGGGTCACTGGTGCCCCAAAGGTTGGAGGCCTAAAGCACATGATTTGTGCAGAGACCACATTATGGGAATATGGTTCATGCTATATTCTAGCAAGTTTTTATTCATTTATAAATACTTTAATCTGTGTAGTGCTTCCGTGTATTTCATTACAGGTTGATAAGCAGCTAGGTCCCTCTTCTGTACGAAGTTTCCCCCCAAAACCTATTTCACTAGGCCTGCAACTTGTATGTTCTCTCCAGATTCTCCTTCTCCTTAAGGAAACTGAAGAGAAACATAATGGCAGTTCAGCCAAGCAGCCTGGCACTTACTTGTATATGCTGGTCAGGTTTACATCAGAACCATTCAAATTCATGAGCTTTTTCACATTTAATTGAGGTATCAACCCAGATGTGTCCAGATACTAGAAAAAAAGATAAGTAGCAGCTGATGAAATCTTTTCTAAATTTTCTTAAATGCTTTACTGATTCCTCCAGCTGTATTTTCTCCTCTCCTGAAACTGAAACTGTGCAGCCAGAGACTAAAATAAAAATGACTTATGAAATTTTGAAGATGTAACTCCAAACAAAGATTGCAAATTAATATACCATTATTAACTCTATAACCATGATCTATTCTTCCCAGTGTCATAATATTTATGCATTTATTTTATTAGGCTTATGTGCAACTTCAATTATCAACCAACTCTGAGCAGTCCCTTGCCTCCTCATTCCTAATCATGAGGGGACACAACAGTTATAAATACAATAGCAACCTGGGTGGCTTACCTGAAGGATAATTCCATTGGCCCAAGGCTGGCACACCAATGTGTATGAATTGCCCCCAACTAAAAATAGTACTAGAACCAGCAACATCAGCAACCATGAAAATATAAAGCTGAATCCAACACTCCTGTCATGAAAGATGAGAAACAATCAGAGGTCTACAATGCAACTATTGCTTTGGATGTGAACAACCCCCAGAACTTTCCACAGTTGGGTCTTATATTCCCATGGTGCCACTTCTGTGAAGATCCATAGAGCAAAGCAGGAAAACAATGTGCTGAGGCAAGTAGAGGACATTTTCAACTTAGTAGTGCACCTTGCCATCAACAGTGGCCCTTGTGTACAGTACCACTCTATATTTTCCTGGTAGGAATCTATGCTAAGTGTAAAATTAGAAAACTTCCCATAAAGTGCTTTCTCCTAAGCAACTAACATTCCATAAAAATACAAGCAGCATTTGTGGCTATGATCTGGAAGGATACAAAGAGGTTATTGTCAGTTATTTCCCTATACTGAGCAGGGAGATAACACAATATTTCTTACGCCATAAAGAAGTTTCCACCAGTGTTGGACAGGCAGCCCCGATTGGTAGGGCATTGCATTCCCTTTGAATCTAGTCCAAGACCACCAAGCAAAAGGCCCAACACATTGAAGGCAATTATTACAAGCAGCAGGCAGCAAAGGCAGACGCCAACACCCCACCTGTTGTGAAAGAAATCAGCTAGTCAACACTCAGACTTTAAACAACAATGAAGGAAGGAAGAGGTGAAAACATGCTCAATGGGGTCCAATCAATTCAATTCAGTTGAAATCAGAATAAGATAGGACTACTACACTGTGCTAACATCTACAACAGACTAGTTTGGATGGTTACCAACCAGGGTTATAATTTTCTCAATTAACCAAATTTTCTCAGGTGCATAATACATTGAACCACAAAGTAACTGCATGAAATGGGTTTGCATCCTAGGCGAAAATGTGCTTGGATCATTTGTAGCTCAGTGCATTATGAACACAGGCACTAGAAATTAAAGGAAGTAATGAAAATAATAAGATCCAATTCAAACCCAGAGCATAAGAACTGATATTAAATGCTGATTTAATAATTAAATATAGCTGGTCATTCAAACAGCAATGCTTGAAACAATTCTAGAGACCTCATTTTTCATCTGAGCTACACCATATTTTTCTATAACTGACTTTCTGCCTGCTAAAATGGAATGTACATATCATTCCATCTGAGCTCTGAATTCAGCCCAAGTAATTCTGCAATATATGAAAAATTGAGAAAAGTTTTATTCCTACCTGTAGCCATCATATTTGATCACATGTGGCTTGTAGTAATTTGCCTTCTTTACAATATTTTCCATAAATGCAGAGATTTCCTTCAGTGAGATCATCTTGTGAAATTTATCACTGATTGTATTAATTCCTTTCCTGACTTCGTTAAGTAGATCCTGTATATCTTTAATAATAGGAGCCAACACAGATAAACCCATTATACTATGTATATTATCATGGACCACCTAAACAACAATTCTCCAAGGGCAATGGATATGTTAAGCTCTCCAACTCATACTCTTGTACACATACAATTCACACTGCGTCTTAATTTAAGTGATGCAATTAAAATATTTTATTGATGCAAATCAAATACTTCTATTAAAGCATCTTTAACAAAGAAATAAACAACAGACAAAGCTGACTATGAATTCAGGGAGTGAAGGGTTTTTTTTTTTTTTTTGAGGGATCAGTTTCCATTAAGTAAAATAAACTAAAGTTAGGGTGTAGCAGGAGCAGGAAAATAACTGCACATGGGAAGAATAGGTAGAATAATTCAGGAAACTAAATATGTTTGAGCAAAGAAACTGAAAAACAATATATCATATCAAAACATAGGATATCTGCATAATACTGCTTCAGATCTTCATCTTACACATATTAGCTACACCAGGGATGTCAAACTCGATTTCATTCAGAGCCACAACAGGATTGTGTTTGAGCTTGGGGATATGTGGGAGGGTGGCCAGGGTGGGCGTGGCCAGCTCAACATCATCCGTGTTGCAATGACCTCCTGCATCCTTCTACCAGCAAAAACAGACCTTGTGAAATCCTTTTTGGCTGGCAGAGGGCTGCAGGAGGCCATCGCAGCCGAAAACAGAGCTTGGAAGGACCGCACACACACACCCCAGCTCCATTTTCACTGGTAGAGGCACTGCAGGCCAGTGCTGTTTCCAAGGTGGCCCCAGGGACTAGATCTATGCACCCGGTGGGTCAGATCTAGCCTGTGAGCCTTCAGTTTGACACCCATGACCAACACTGTCTAATGTTCATACAAACTCCTAGGATTTTTAACCATTTTAATGGTTATTTATGCAAGGCATAATGGGCTGATTCATACATAGATAAGATGAATGTGTGCCTTTACAGGGGGGGAGGAAACTGATTGGACTGTGCAAATCCTCAGAGGGACACTTCTTCTCAAACACTTCTCAACATCTGGGAGTTTTTACAAAAATCAAAAGATTTTTGTAAAAAATAGAAGTCTATCGCTCCTTCTCAGTGCCTGGGAGTTTCCTTGCAGCCTTCTTCTACTATGTGATTGGTGGACTCTCCCCTACCACTAACCAAAGTTGGAAAAGGCTTCTACACAAATATAGTGCTTCACTGAAGCCTTTCTTAATTTGCACAGATGTTAGAAATAGGAAACTTGGAGATGACATCGGTTGAGGCTAATTTTGTTGCACTCTTGATTCAGTGTGAACATATTGCATCCACAATGTGAATGTCTTTAGAGTGACAAATAATTACATAAGACAATAAACCACCTCTAGGTTAATACAGTAAGCAAGCAGGCTACTAAATGTGGTAGCAGTTCTTCAGACTTTCTGCTATGCATCTCTTGAGTCCTACCTGAAGAAGCCAGAGGCTGGACCTGGGATTTTTTGCATGCAAAAAGTACAGATTTGATGTATGGGTACTAATTACTTAAAATCTATGCCAGTGGTGTTAAACTCGATTTCATTGAAGGATGCATTAGGGTTGTGTTTGACCTTGGGTGGCTCAGGGAGGCGTGGCCAGGGGGCATGGCCAGCTCAACATCACTGTCAGGTGCACCTGCAGTGGCCCGAGTGCCCTGTCAGCAAAAACGCGCTCCTGAGTTCTGTTCTTGGCTGTGACCCTCTGCCAGCATAAATGGTGCTCGGGAGGGCACCCTTAGCCCTTACAAGTTCCATTTTTGGCTGTGACCGCCTCCTGCAACCCTCTGGCGCACATAGCCCTCTTGAGCTCCGTTTTCACTGGCAGAGGCAAATGTACTAATGAAACAAAGGAAGATCTTCACTTAGGAAAAAATAAATGCACAGGTAGAGAGCATGGATGGATATCTGGCCTGATAATGCTAAATCTGAAAAAAAAAATCTTACAACTGAATAGTAATTGGCAACTCAAAATAGCTACTGAGTATACTACAAGCTACTCAGATATCAAATGTGATTTTAAACTATGTGAACAGAACTTCATTTACCTGGTCAGGAGAAGTTATAATTACATTCTATTCTGAGTACTGTGTCCAGTTCTGGGCACCATGCTTTAATAGAGCTTCAGTTAAAAACTTGTAGAAAAGAGCAACAAGGGGATTAAAAGGTAACTCTTATTTTTAAAACAAAGTTGAAGCACATTGATATGCTTGGACCTGAGCAAATATTTTGGAAGGGGAATATAAGAGCACTTTTCAAGGAAATGAAGAGGTGTCATACAGAAGTCAAGACCTGTTGTCTATTCCTGAGATGGAATGATGGTCATAAGAAACAGGAAGAGAGTTTCCAGCTGAATGTTAGAAAATACTTCCAAAGGTTACCATCTAATAGTGGAACCAAGTATGTGAAACATGGTGAGCTGTCTTTTAAGGGATGTAATCTGGCATTATTTTGAACTTCTGCATTAAGGAAGGGACTCAATTGATGTACCTAAAAGTTCCCTTCTAATTCTATGACTCTAGTGGAAATGTGAGGTGTAAATATAATACATACATTATAAATTAATTAATTACATTTGTGAGGAGGAAGTTAGAAACCTTTCTTTTGGAAAGATGGGCATATTGGAAAGCTATATTTAGCTGAAGTGGGGATGCTTGTAAAAAAGGGAGGAGCATGTCAGACCTTTTCTTGTAAATGCATCTCCTCCCCATATATAATGTTAGTCATGTGAATAATTTCTTACACCTACAGGCCTTTGGAAGGCACAGAATAATGTGTGAAATGAAGAAATTTTATTATTGGATTACGGTCAGTGGTGGGTTTCAATTTTTTTTAGAACCTATTCTGTAGGTGTGGCCTGTTTTGTGGGAGTGGCTGGGCGGTCATATGACTGGGTGGGAGTGGCTTGGCAGTCATGTGACCAGGTGGGAGTGGCCAAGTTGGAAAATGTGGTGAAACTCACTTAACAATGCTCTTGCTTAGCAACCAAAATTTTGGGCTCAATTGTGATCATAAGTTCTCTCCCTCTCTCCCACTCTCTCTCTCTCCCTCTCTCTCTCCCTCCCTCCCTCCCTTCCTTCTTTCTTGTGTCTCTCTCCCCCACTTATTTTCTTTCTTTTCCTTCCTTCCTTCTTTCCTTCCTTCTTTCTTGTCTCTCTCTCTCTCTAACTTTCTTTCTCTGTCTCATTCTTTCTTTCTCTCTCTCTCTCATTCACACACGCACCATTTCCCTCATGTCTGCCACTCTCAAAGAGAAGGAAGGACTCCTGCCTTGGGAAGGGGTTGGACTAGATTACTTCCATGTTCCCTTGCATTCCTCTATGTTCTCTTGCATTCCTCCCATTTAGTCACAAACAGCCCCATTCACTTTAAAGTTGGTCGCAAACTCCACTCACCCTGCACGCGCCCTGGTCCCACCCAAGGAGGTGAGCTGTGGGTCGGGGGAGTCTGTGGCCCCACATCTTTCAATCTTCTTCCCCGCCTCAGTTCTGCGGGTAGGAGGTGCTGCTGCTGAGGTGGCACGGTGGCGGCGGGGGAGTTGGGGCACTGCTCATTACCCATAGCGAGCCCAGGAGCAGTAGCCGCCGCCGCCCTGCGCTGCCATCACTCGCTCCCCCTCAGGCCGTTGTCCAGGCACGCAGAGGGAGTGTGGTGACAGCGAGGGCAGCCGAGCGGGGGCAGCGCTTTGGTGGGCAAAGAAGAGCCAAGCTGAGGGTGGAAAAAAAGCTCTGCCGGGTGGGGGAGTGGGGTGGGTTGCTCCATGGCGGGAGCCTTTTATTATTTTTTCTCTTCCCCTCACGAGAGTTGTGCCGACAGCAACGGTGGCAGGAGGAGGAACAGCCTGGTGTGCACTCCCGAGCCGGCCTGCCTGAGGAACAGGAGGGGAGTTCGGCTGTTTAAAAAGCCCCATGTGGAACTCCTCTCCTGTTCTTTCTTTTGCTGGTTGAACAGCCATGCGGGGCACGCTGCCTTGTCTTTCACAGCTCCCTCGTTTCCTATTGTGGGGGGGGGGGATTCCATGGATCCATGGAGAGGGACAGAAAAGATGGATTTCTTCCTCCCCCCCCCCAATTGGAAACAAGGCGGCTGTCAAAGCAAGGGAGCGTGCCCCACGTGGCTTGTTGAAACAGAAAAAGAATTAACAGGAAGGGAGGATTCGTTGGACAAGCCAACAGACAAGCCAATGGGTGCACACTGCTCTCTCCTCTGATAGCCGCCTCGTTTCCAATGAAGGGGGTGGGGAATCCATGTGATTTCCTACCTCTGCATGGATTCCCCGCCCTCCCTCCACCCGCCCGCCAGCCAAAACCTCTTGGAAGGCTTCTGCTGGCAGGCGAGTGGGGCGGAGTAGGCCAGGGGAGGTACCGTTCCGGTTTCGAGCCCCCGGAAGCCCTGGTACGGGAAGACTCGCTAATTTCTTTCAACTGTATGCACATACCAGACAGAACCGGCTGAAACCCACCTCTGGTTACGGTACTTACCAGACGCCTCATTTTTGGTTTGATTAGAGACTTTCTCTGGTATTTCGTTTATGACATTTCTTGCCTACAAGCAAAAAAAGATACAGTCAGACACAAATGAAGACACATACAAACAAAGCTCAGATCTCAGAATGTAAGTCAAGTAAAACATGACCCCAAACTGTTAAACAGAAGATAAAACCCCAAGAAGATACATTTGCCATGTCCCCAAATTAAGACATTTAATCCCTTTAGAGGACATAGGGCAGGTCTTATATAAATAGGGTTTATCAGTCCATGAACAAAATGGCTCCAAATAATGACCAATGATTATTGAAGTGAACATTTTGTCCTGTTCCTCTCACGGGCAACCCAACGTATTGCACCGGCACTTGAAGTAAATACTTGAAAGGATAATTGTAGAAGAAAAGGAGGGTGTTACCTTTATTATAGTATTGTTGAGCTCTGAAGGGTTCAGCTCAGATATCAAATTAAGTTTATCATTGACATCAGGAATCTGCAGAAAGAAATAACGCAGAAACATATATTTTTATTGTTTGAGCGACCCCAATTAAGCAATGGGAAATGCACTGTGCTTCAAGTGGGATGAAGTGAAAACATATAAAGCAACAGCTGCCGCATAGAAATGTGTGTATACAGATGGATGACTAGGAGTTAATGAACACAGATCTAGACATCTTGAAAACATACTCCTACATTGTAATCTATCCTACTGTATTTTTTGGAGTATAAGATGCACCTTTTCCCCCCCAAAAAGAAGGTGAAAATCTGGGTGCATCTTATACACTGAATACAGCATTTTTGGCCTCCCGAAACCCCGCCCCCTTCACAAAAATGGACGTGCATAGCCTTTAGGAGGCCTGCAAAGTGCTCTTGGGGGCTGAGGAGGGCAAAAATGAGCAAAAAAAATGGGCTGTTTCTTTACTTGTTTTTGCCACCCCAGCCCCCAGGAGCACTCTATAAGCCTCCTAAAGGCTATGCATGGCCTTTTTTGGCAAAAAACGGGCCAGTTTTTGCTCATTTATGCTCCACCCAAGTCCCCAGGAGCACTCTATAACCCACCTGAAGGCTATGCATGTCCTTTTTGGCAAGAAACAGGCCCCTTTTCATGAAAAATGGGCCGTTTTTTGCTTGTTTTTGCCCCCTCCAGCCCCCAGGAGCACTTTGCAGGCCTCTCAAACTCTGCATGCCCCGTTTTTCCCAAGAAATGAGGCATGCAGAGGGTTTGGGAGGTCTGCAGAGTGCAAAAAAAATTTTTTATTTACCTCTTCAAAATCTTGGTGCGTCTTATATTTCAGTGTGTCTTATATTCAGAAAAATATGGTATATTGTGTTATAATTGGGGCACATTTGATCTTATGGCTTCTGATTTCAGCCTCCCATAGGTCAATTATCTCAGCAGTCTTATCCCAATTACATTATGCTTCCTTAGCCTGACTTTTAAGATGTATCATGAATTGCATTTCTATGCCCCCACCAAACACACTGAACAGTTTCACCATACCCCATTGTCAGGTGCCATTTAATAATCAGGAAAGAAACCATTCAACACCATTCTTAGAATTAAGTGTACTTTTACTAATTACAAACGAATAGTAGCAATGCAAAGCTGAGTCTGGGTAAATTGGCGCGAAAGCATAGATATCATGTATAATTCAATCCCCTCCCCTTGGCACCCCATTCTATAGTCCAATAATAATTCACCCAACTGTCAGGTGGGAGATATCTTCAAAAAACATCATCAGGCTGGAATGCTGGACAGTTAGCCTTGGCGGGAAACTCCCTTCCTCCACATGCACAGAGAGGTGGTCAGGACAGCTTCTAATAACACTCCTCCAGCACATAATGATTCCCCTCCCAAATACCATGCCCCCCTCCCCGTTTCAATGGCAGCTGAAGCAGCAGCGAAGCGAAGCAGAGGCTGACACCCTGACCCAATCATGTCTTTCCCTATACTGTCAAATAACCACCCTGCCCATCCAAATATGTCTCTCTCTTCCAAACCCCATTCTACCATTGAGAAATTGGCCTCAGGTGTCAGGTTCTCTACGGACACTTTCTCACATCGGCTGCCACATCTTTTCAGTGTCTCATTGATATCATTTCTCAGGTCAGTCAGATTTTTGTTCAGTTCCTCTTGCATTTTCTGCAAGCGAGCACCAGTCTGGTTGACTTTCTGGAGTTCCCGGTCTATGCTCTGAATGTCTATTTTTAAAAAAAGTAGAAAGGACAGAGTAAAGACAGGAAGAATTCCCCAAACTGAAGTGATCACTTAGTTCTTGATTGTAAAAGAACTCAGAGCTTATTTTATGCAAGATAAAAGAAACCATTAAGGTAGGAGTTGGACATGATATTACATAGTCCAGAAATAGAAGAAAGCATGAGAAAGAAGCACAGGGAATTACCCCTCAAACATAAAACATGATGAAGTCAATCAATAGATCTCCAGCAATTTCATAGTCTTTGGGTTCCCATGGTTTTGCTCTGGAGAGAAAAACAAGAACTTTTTTTTTCTTGTCATGGCATCTCTTATGATGAAGTTGGCAAATAACTTATCTCTGCAACTATAACAAAGTTTAGGGTTTTTTTCATGAGAACTTCTGTAAAAGTTCCTTCAACTTCTGGGTGCTCTCTATTACCAATGTATCTTTGCTTCCACTCTACTATTATACCCCAATATCATTTCCCAATCCAGTGTCTCTTGCAATACCTTGAAGAAGCTCCTCAGTTATGTTTAATACTTTGTTTGCTCGTTCACCTAGTTTTTCTTTAATCTTGCTCCCCAAGGTATCACCAATCTCTGCAAAGAAGGAAAGCATCAACACAAAGTTACTAATAGAAATATTTTTTCCACTGCCCTTTCTCTCTAAAGCCCCACAGCCATTTAAATTTTTTAGGATAGATGGTTTGAAATGTGCAAATCGAAATATGTTTGTGCATATACTTTCTGATTTGACCATACCCATTTTTCCTTCACTTTACACACACAAGCTCCGTAAGAAATGATATGATTCACATCAGTTGACCTAAAAAAGCTTGTGCACTCATGCACTCAAAAATAACAATAAAAATTTATAGCCCACCTTTATTTTGTACAACTCAAGGTAGTGTACATAATGCTCTTGCCTCCTATTTCTCTAGAATGGAAACATTCAGAGGTATTTTCCTAATCTGTAATTATAGGCTGCAGTGCAACAATGACATTTCACAATTTGAGACATTTCTAATTTGTCATTGTGAATCCCATCTTTTACTTTCTTTCACTAGAGACTGCGTATGACTTTGCCCACATTTTTTTTACCCAAGATATAAACTTACTTGACAAGCTATTATTGACCTCCTCGAATGGCACATTACTAGACTTGACAATTTGATTAATTTCCTGTGGGAGATTAAAATAAAATCCCATTTTAGCAGAGAAGATAGCACACAAAACTAAAATCCTGAACTCGGGATTCATGGAGATTATGAAGAAAAATGTAGGATGTCATATACAATTTGAACACAACATTATTAAAATATTTTTATTGTACCAAAAGGCCCTCCTATATGTTTGCCAGTTATAAAGTCTAGACTATTCGTATATAGATTCAGTTGGCAAAGTACCGTATTTATCGGCGTATAACACGCACCGGCGTATAACACGCATCCCCCATTTTAACACAAAAATTTGAGTAAAAATTTTTTTCATTAAAAATAAATGACTTGGAAGCTCGGAACTTAATGTTGGATTAAAATTTATAACATTAGAACATGAATTATAACATTAACTCCTCAACATAAAGTGCCTTCCTTCCTTCCCTCCCTCCCATCCCTTTCTTTATGTTTTCTTCATGCTTTCTTTTCTTTTTCCTCTGCTCTTTTTAAATCCCCCCCCCTTCTTCTCCTCCTCTACATTTAGGTTGGATTAGTTTGTACAACGGTCATCAAACTTCTGAAGTAAAAATAAATAAATAAATCATATTTAAGAAGAAGAAGAAAAAGGAAGACGTTTTTAGTTAAGTCAAACGTTTTAATAAAAGTTTCATCTTTTAAGATTTGTCCAACACATCCAATTGTAACCTTAACAGTAAAGAATATCACCCCAGCTGCTAAAGGTTCAACCAGTCTGAGAACCATTGAAAAGACAACAGTGCAAAATCCAAAAGACACAACTTCCTCACCGCCATTGCTTTGGTACCAAATCTTTGAGGAAGGGGCTCCAGAAAGAAGGAGGAGGAGGAGGAGGAGGAGGAGGAGGGGGAGGAGGAGGGAACCAAAGAGAGGCTTTTACCGAGTCTGCGCCCCACAGCCAGGACCGTCCTTGCGCCTCAAGCCGCGTTTCTTCCCCGCAAAGCCCTTCGGGCAACCCGAGAGTTCCTTTTGGCGCCAGAAGGGCTTTGCAGGAAGAAACGCGGCGTTTCTTCCTGCAAAGCCCTTCTGGTGTCAAGCGGAACTCTCGGGTTGCCCGAAGGGCTTTGCAGGAAGAAACGCGGCTGGAGGCGCCAGGACGGTCCTGGCTGTGGGGCGCAGACTCGGTAAAAGCTCTCTTTGGTTCCCTCCTCCTCCCCCTCCTTCCACAGTCTGTGTGACGCTGCCGCCAGGCTGAGAGCTGCCGCTGAAACAAGTTTGGGGAGGTCCTTTGCAGGCAGCCAGTTCTAGCTGCCTGCAAAGGACTTCCCCACGTTTGCTTTGAAAGAAACCTCTGCGCGGGAGTTAGAAACCTCTGCGCGGGGGTTTCTTGCCATGTGCACGGCCGCGCGGCCGCGCACCTTAGAGGGAACAGTGGACCCGGCGTATAACACGCAGTATCGGCGTATAACACGCAGGCAGGGTTTAAGCTTGCAATTTTAGTTTTAAAACTGCGTGTTATACGCCGATAAATACGGTAACTGTAACCATCAGAATTTTTTGAAGAAAACAGTCATTATATAAACATCAAAGACTGAATTATAGTGTACATAGAAAATAGGTCCTATATTGCCCTGCAACAGTATTTGTTGACAATCTTAGTAGACTACTTCTAAGGAACTGTCCTATGAGCTTTTTGTCAGACAAAAAATATGATACACAAAATAAATGCAATATTTGGTTTCTGGGGGTAAATGAGGGAGGGAGGGAGGGAGAGGGAGGAAGGAAGAGGGAAAGAGATGGGGCTAATTTTGAAGATAGTCTAGAAATATCCATTAGTACTGAATACAGCAGCTAGATGAATAACTAGAATGGACATTATGGCCATATGTTTCCTGCGCTGGCTAATTTCAAGTAAAAAAGGATTGATACCAACCAATGAAGTCCTTCACACCTTGGGACCACATCTTCTGAAAGGATGTACCTTTCTGTGAACTGCTACTTGTTCATTACAGTCATCTTTAGAAGTCCTCCTCTAAATGCCCTTCTATCATGGAGAATGGTGCACAACCATATGAGTGACAGCTCTCCAATTTTGGCATAGTCTCATTGGAGATAAAACTTGACAACCACTTTTTTGATACTGAAAACTAACATGGCAACTGGGACTGATACAGAATAGGGTATGAAAAACATAGGATAAGATAGAGCGGTAAACATATAATATAGACAGAGTGTGTCACATTTACCTGGGGTAAAGAATTCAGATAAACATCCAGGTTGCTCACTGTATTGTTGAAAATGACAAAACCTTTCTCTAGACCTTGGGATATACGTTGGTTGCTGACATACGCACATATATCTCCAGCCCTTTAGCAGAAGAAGTAAAAAAGAGAACAAAGTTGTGAAGGACAAACAGTAACATCATTCAACAGACTTCAAACAAAGCAACATGTTGAGGTCTTGTCCAATGGATATAAATGCAATCAATCATTCAGTCAATCAATCAATAAATAAATTACTTAAACATTGATGTGTTAAGAATTTGAAAAGTTATCGGAATACACATTTTGTAAAATGTTTAGATATAAATGAGTTGAGTTTTTTCTGGCTTTGCATGATGTATGAAGCAGTGACGTGCGGTGAGGTTTATGGCTGGTGAGGCAGTCCTCTCCCCCGACACCCCACTGACTAGCACTTTCTTTCGCCCGCCTGTGCTCGTGGCAGAGCTCAGGCGGGCTGCCGCAAGCTCAGGCGGGCTGCTGCGAGCACAGGCGGGCAAAAGAAAGTGACTTTCTTTCGCCCGCCTGTGCTCATGGCAGCCCACCTGAGCTCTGCCGCAGGCGGGCTGCTGCAAGCACAGGCGGGCGAAAGAAAGTGCTTTAGTCAGTGGGGTGTCGCGGGAGAAGAGAGAATGCCTGAGCATTGCATTTATTAAAGAAAAAAGAAAAAAAGGAAATTTGAAGGAAAAGAGGGAGCGTGGAGTGGGTGTGGGGGGCATCAGAAATGGAGAAAGAGAGGAGGAAGAGTGAGCTTGACGCTGCAGCTTTAAACAGAATGGCAGAGTTGAAGCCTCTAAAAAATGCGCCCTCTACTATGAGGCAGGAGAACTGCGTGCCTCAACTACCTCAGGATTTTTTGGGGCTTTTAACCCTCGCTTAACTCTGTTCGAGCACCTAAAAATAAGACTAGTTGAGGCACGCAGTTCTCCTGCCTCATAGTAGAGGGTGCTTTTTTTAGAGGCTTTTTTAAACAAGCAGTCATTTACGGTGTGGTAGCAGCTAGCTAGCCTAACCTCAGCACTCGCCTTTTCCCATTTACATTTTTTTTCCTTTTCATGATTGACAGTGGTGAGGCTGTGCCTCACCTGTCTCCCCTGACTGCACGTCACTGGTATGAAGCCAATTCTGCCTTAACATTACCTATGAACTAATTTATTATGTTCAACAATACATGTTTTTTAAAAAATACCTTAGTGTTGTTATGTGTGAAGCTAAGCATAATATCAGGAAAAAATAAGTGTGGTTCAGAGCCAGCACTTAATGCCTTGTGTTCTCTCTAATATTACAGAATCATAGTATGATTTCAGCTTGGAATCCCCTAGTTAAGTGATTTGTCAATATATATATATATTTTATTCTGTAGCACCTTGTCTCTCTTATGGCTAACTTTGATCTTTGTGTCCTTCTGGGAATAGTATAGAAACAGATTATATACTAAGGGTTCTCCAATGTGTGGGAATTTTTGTAGGAAAATATAAGGGTGTGTGTTCAGTCCACACATGTTCAAGGGCATATCTATGTTTTAAAATATGCTTGTTTCTGAAAAAAAAAAGTGCTGAAGGGAGCTTTGGCAAAATCAGGCATTATCAGGAATGTTCCAGGCTGCTATCACATGGTTTAGTCCCCCATAGTGGAATCTGCTCCCTCTCCATGGACATTTCCTTTAGTGCTTTCCTGCTTGGCCCAGCCCATCCTAGGCCCAACTTTCAGGAAACCATTCCCCAAGTACAAACAGTCCTGACAGATTTGCCAAGGAGACAAAAGAACTGAATCACATCTTAGTTAACTCTGTCCTTCAACCACTCTGCATATTATCTTAGGAACATCTGCTGTGTTAAATACTACCCATACAAATCAAGGAATCTGATTTCAGTGTACTTCCAGAAGATTGATCACGTCGCAAAATCAACAAGAAGCATCTTAAAGGGTAATCTATTTACTATAACTTCATCTTTCATGGATAACTGCCCACTTCATGAGATACAATTATAAACTTTAAGGTGCTACACAATTCTCTGTCAATGTAAACCAACGTAGTGGTGCAGGAGTAGCTACTTTAATTCAGAGACTATATAGATAAGGAAAAGCCCATACAGTAGTCACATTCCCACATGTGCATTTATTCTCCATAGGATGAAACTTACAGAAGAACAACAGTGATGCCCAGCAGAAAGCAAAAAAGAGTCCGTCTCTTGCAGGCACTGTGCTTATTCTGCTTCTGGTACATCTTACCGCCACAGTGTCCACAGCAGCGGCAGCAACAGAAAAACAAGCCCACTAGAGGCACAAGGACAATGAACAGAAGACCAATGACAGCACAAACCAGGAAGCCCGTCTCATACTTGAGTATCTAGACATGGAGGGAAGCAAGAGAGAGTTAACAGGCTTAGCAAACTGTAAATGCTTGTCCGCTTCATAATGCAGAGAGAAGGATAGGAGACTAAACAGAAGACTGCCTCCAGGAATGGGCATATTCAGTTGGATTTACCTCAGATACCATCTTGTTTTACTACTTTTACTGCCTCAAAAAAAACCATTAAGCAGCAAGAGTGTTATTTTCAAGCCTCAATCAATTAACCAGATCTAGCAAAGGACCAGGAGGCCTCAGCATATGAAGTGTTAAGCATCTCCACATTTTCATTAATCACAAGAATTACACTCTATTTACCTCTTTATAGACTGTCTGGTTGTTAAAGAAATTTTGATGGTTGATCACGTATGTCAGGAGATCTAGGGAGAAGCACAGAGAGGTTGATAGAAAAAGCTATCATTATTTATTAACATTTATAGAAAATCCAAAACCTGACGCTAGTACGCATGCGGTTGGAACGAGGCGAGAAACCCACCCCTGGTGCAGATGAACACTACATGGGGAATGGGTGCATCTACAAGCTGAAAATTATAAGATTATATATATATCCATATAGCAATCAATGGACTGCTATTCTGCACCAGTCTGAAGACGAACCAATCTGCACATCTGAAAGTCCCCATTATTCTATGTCAGTGGTTCCCAAACTTGGCAACTTTAAGACTTGTGGACTTGCTCTGCTGGCTGGAGAATTCTGGGAGTTGAAGTCCACAAGTCTTAAAGTTGCCAAGTTTGGGAACCACCGTTCTATGTAATCATGAGAAGCTGGTAAAAACATGGCTCCATGACCAAACATTCTTTTTTTCACCCTTTTTTCTTTTCTACTCACATGATTGATATTTAATCATCTTGTAACAATTTTGTACAAGAGGACTTTCTGGGGAATCTCCATAGATAACTTCAATCAATTATGAATTTTCATATAGGTTTTCTCAGTGGTGGGCTGTCATTGGTTTAACAACTGGCACTTCACACGCTCATGCACTGCATTAAAAAAAAACCATTTTAAGCTCTAAAACAGTGTTTCTCAACCTTAGCAACTTGAAGATGTCTGGACTTCAACTCCTAGAATTCCCCAGCCAGCGAATGCTGGCTGGGGAATTCTGGGAGTTGAAGTCCGGACATCTTCAAGTTGCCAAGGTTGAGAAACACTGCTCTAAAACTTACCTTCTACTGCAGCGCCAGTGAGTAAAACAGCTGAGGTGCGGCAATATGCTGTGGCGCACAAACCAGCTGAGCTGAAAAACCCAGAAATATAGGACAGGATAGGGCGGGGGGGGGGGGAAACTACTCACAGGAACTATTGGTTCGCCCAAACTGGCAGCAGCCCACCACTGGTTTTTCTTAATGGTCAACATATCAACGTTAGCTTTTTAAACTAGCTTTTTAAATTAGAACAATGATGAACAAGTTTTTGATGGCCAAAAATTTAATACTTGGGGTAGATGAATAGATGTTAACAATGTAAATCAGCACTGTTGAGATGTTTAGCTTGGGGATGGCTCTAAGAGTTTTGCAGAAGACCTTTTCTTTAAAAAAAAAAAAGCTATGATAAGGCAGTTTTATGACCTACACTGTAGATTTCGTGTTTCATGACTAAAATGACAGTATGTACTAATTTTCAGATATTAAAAAAATGCTTAGCGTAAGTGTGGGTTTTGCTTGTTAAAATATATGAATTAGTCTGAAGTAAACATTTGACTCAAAAATCCCCAGGATTTCAGGAAGAATATCCAAGAGAATATGGGGCTTTAAAAAAAAAACATATAGCAATAGGGAGCAGCATGGTGGCCTAGAGCTGAAAATGCTTGCCTCTCACTCAGAAAGTTTTGATTTCAATCCTATGCAGTGATAGATGTTTCTTTATCAGGGTGCAAAGAGAAAGTATCTACTGTGAACTCTTTGTAGGCATCAGGAAGGGCATCTGGCCAGTAAATGCTCAGCTCCATTAGTTACCCTGACTCTACCCCCAAAGCAATTGATTACAAAATCGTAAAAAGAAAGAAAAAAGTGTAGCAATAGGATTAAATGCTTTTCAGGTTTTGAAGCATACCTATCGGGCAGATTGATGCCTCAGCACGCAGTATATTGCGTGAGAATTGATGCTGCCATCCTCCATCAAAAAACCTCCCATCTTGAAATGTAGCCTCTTTTTGCAGTTTACCAGCCCTGCGTTAGCTGTTTGCACTTCCAGTAAAACTCACTTTATTTGCATAAATACCTCCTTTGTTTACCCATAGCAAACATTTTTGATTTTGTTTCCTTTTAATGCATTGTCCCAACTTCCCCTTATGATCTTGGTTTTCTTAATGCTACCTTGGGAACTAATTCCCTCTGAAAAGCACTTTATGTAACACAAATGGTGTGTTTTTAAATCTATCTTTTCTTTCCTTCTCTTCCTTTTGATTTGTTTGTATTGTTAGCCGCCCGGAGTCCTACGGGATTGGGCGGCATATAAATGTTATTAAACTTTAAACTTTAAACAAATAAATTTAACTGAATTAGATTTAATTTAAATGACTTAGACTCAACATAAGTTTAAATGAGTTAGCTTTACTAAGATCTCTTGTGACAAGTAAAGAAAGCATTGAGGAAAGCACATAAGGTGTTTTACAAAGAATGAGAAGCAGTTCTTTTATAACAAGAAAAAGCAAGTTTCTGATTTACAGGAGTTCAGTTTGCATTTGGCAAACAACATTTTCGCTGGGATTGAAGCTTCTGTAGACTTATTTGCACAAGAGAGTTTGAGCATTGCGTCCTAAGCATCGAAGATAAATCAGTAAAATAATATTTAAACCAGGGGTCTCCAACCTTGGCAACTTTATGACTTGTGGACTTCAACTCCCAGAATTCCTCAGAGTTGTCAAGGTTGGAGACCCCTGGTTTAAAAGATATCTCTATTTGAATGCAGACTATATCCCACCGAGGAAATCAAATGATGGAATGTAGTCTGGATTCACAGGGGTGAGTGGCTGCATTCCAGAGGACCAAGAAACCATGAAGCTTAAATAGTTCGGTTGGGAGAAAAAGAGTCTAAATAGCTGCTCCCTATAAGTTCTCAGAGTATGTCTTTAATGATGCAAGTAATTGCTTCAGTTTAGCAAGATTTCTATCTGTAGGTAAGAAACAATAAAGGAAACTGCTTACAATGTAGTAGAAGTAGATATCTTTCTTGGGGTTTGGAGCCTAACATCAAATTACTTGTGGCTTTACCATAACATAGGACAGAATAGGAAAAGGGAAACACATTTTTTTTTTTGTTCAAGAAACTTTTCTTCAAAAACTTCTTAAATCCAGATAACTAAAGGGCAGCATATTCTGGCATCATACCAGCAGAGCATTGGAAATAGCTCTCCTTGCCTCCTAAGGGAACACATCAAGGCAATGTGAAGGGAGCCAACCTGATTTCTTACAGAAGGCTGCTGTGAGCTTGCTTACCTTTAGCTCCTACAAATAATTCCTATAGGGATAGCTCCGCCAGTCTTTTGCAATAATTTTTGAAAATTAAAATGCCATTAGGCACTTTGTAGTTTCTCCCCTAGAGGGTATCTTGGAGACTACTAATTTTCTCCATACTTTCTCTCAAGATATGAAATTAGAAGCCGCCTTTAGATCTATAAAAGGCAATGTAGAGGGTTCCATTTGGGAGATTCCTGTTATTTTTCTGCTAAATGATACAGAATTATATGCTGGCTCATTGCAAAGAATCCAGATCTGAAATTGCTCAAGTACAAAAATATTCTTAGAATGTAGCCAATCTGAACATTTATGACATAAGAATGGGCACACAGTTTGCTAATTCCTGAAAGAGGACTGGATGATCACTAACATTATATTGGGAGAGTAATCGAATTAAGCCACTCCTTAGGTATACATACAATATATGACATTCAAATGAGAAGCTAACACCAATTCCCAACATATTGGATTTAGCTTTAAAAATTCAGATGGGATTAAATATTTGACAGGAGTTTTATTACTTTTTATGGTTTTTTAAAATAAAATTTCAGCGGAAGATTCAGAGGATACTTATTCACTGAATATTAAGGATACTGTCTTGGATAGTAAAATGACCTCAGAAGTGTGTGTACCAAGTACCGTATATACTCGAGTATAGGTCGATCCGAATATAAGCCGAGGCACCTAATTTTACCACAAAAAACTGGAAAAGTTATTGACTCGAGTATAAGCCTAGGGTGGGAAATGCAGCAGCTACCGGTAAATTTCAAAAATAAAAATAGATACCAATAATGTTTTTGAATATTTATTTCAAAAAAAAACAGTAAACTAGCTCTGTAAGTGGAAAAGAGGGTCAATAAAAACAATATGGTATCAACAATAACTTTAAAAGTACAAAAACCTTAGCTCATTCAGCAACCAAGCTAAAACACGAGTTAAAATCCTTCAAAACTCATAGGCTCATAATATACATTCTACCAGTGTCCTGCCTGTGCCCATTGAATATACAGCCTGTCCTGTGTCCATTAATTACAGCCTGCCATTGCCCATTGAATAACATATACAGCCTGCCTGTGCCCATTAAATATACAGTAGCCATTGTAAAAATTTGCTCTGGATAACAAATTATTATCACACAATACCGGTGTATTCAATGAAATACTTCACTCACCTCATCTCCATGCAGTTTAAATTCATCTCCCTGGAACACTAAGTTCTCTTTTTATTTGCTAAACTGTTGGACTCCTACAGTAGCATGCAGCTTCATTTTCAGACTTTGCTCTATTGAATGATGCCAAATAAAACTTAAAAAAGAGGAGATTTCTGCAAAGTTTGTCCAAATGTATGCATGTACAACATACCTGTGTTAAAAATTCTTCTCTGACACACACACACACACACACACACACACACTTATTTCTTGGTTATCCCAAAGGGCCACAAAAGCATCCCATTGCCACTGTTGCTTTCAGCATGTTACATTCCACCATGGATATCTTTAAAGAAAGAATTTGAAACTAATAAAGGATGTGCTGTCCAATTTCTTAAATGAATTATATTTGGTGTAAATAAAATGAACCCTGAAACAATTACGTTGGCCATTGATGTGTTTGACCCTTCCCTTGGGCTCAGCTTGGTCATCTCCTACAGCTATCAGTCTTTTGCATACGTGGATACCAAAAGAACAGTTTACAGATAATCCTTATTTAGTGAACATAACTGGGACTAGTATCTTGGTCATTAAATGGTTGTTAAATGAAACTGTGACTGGGCTGAGGATCCTATTCAGTTTTCCTTTGCTTTACAGGTCTTTTTCACCATCATTATAGCTGCAAACAAAACAATCACTAAACAAGGCAGCAGATACAAGGGGGTAATTCAGTCCACCTCATCCCTTTGTAAAACACCCCCCACCCCCAGCCGCTCTGTGAAACACCCCCCACCCCCAGCCGCTCCTCAGCCCCACCCGTTCCCAGACACCTGATGAGTCAGCACTACTTTCCCAGATGGGGACAGCGCACCCAACACTTAGGTAGTCCGAGAAGAAGCGGGGAAGGGCCCCACTTCTTCTTCTTTCCACCCCACCTCCGCAGAAGGAAAACTCAAAGCATCACGGCGATCCCGGGAAAAAGAGGCGAGCCGGGGAGCGGCGGCATTTCTCTCTCTCTCCCTCTCCCTCTCTTTGCCGCGACCTGCTGCCGGCGGGCAACAAGGACGGCCACCCACGCCGCAGATCCACGTCCAGCAGGGAGGAGGAGGAGGGAAACCCACCCACCTGTCAGCCACGGGAGAAAGGAAGTCGGCGAGCGGAGGAAAAGGCGGGGGAAAAGGAAGCTCGGCGGGTGAAATGCGGTCCCCGCCAGGATCTCACCTCGCCCTCTTAGCCTCCCCACCCTTGACACACATGCACGCACACGCACCCTCCGCCTAGCCCGCCAGAACATTCCCGGGTGGGAACAGCCGGGGGTGGGGGGAAGAGAGAGAGAGAGAGACGCGATCGTGTTCCCGGCAGTCCAGAGCAGGAGGCGCTTTTTTCCAAAAATAAACACCGTGGATCATCTATCTCAGTGTTTCTCCACCTTGGAGACTTGAAAGTGTGTGGACTTCAACTCCCAGAATTCTGGGAGTTGAAGTCCACATATTTTCAAGTCTTCAAGGTGGAGAAACACTGATCTATCTAATTAATATAATTAGTTATAATTAGTTGGGAGGGAAAAGCGCTTGGTGCAAAGAAGGACTTTCTTTCAACCAGCAGAACCCCCTGGCGCAATCGGGCTGCGATTGGCGGCCGTCCTTGCTACAATCCGCGCCGAGCTCTGATGAGGGGGAAATTAGATTCCGGCTGATGCGGCAGGGGCTGCGCTGGTGGGGACGGGTGGAGGGGATGGGACTTGGAGTCCTACCATCTTGGCGAGTGGGGAGTCTCATCCCACCCCGCCCCGCCCGTCCCCGCCAGCGCAGCCAGGCTGCGATCGGCGGCCGTCCTTGCTACAATCCGCGCCGCCCGCCTCATCAATGGGGTAAAGTCCTTACGTCCAGCTCTGATGCGGGCGTAAGGAAAGTCCTCTCTTTCCCCCTCATCAGAACACAAGCCCGGGAAGCGAGTGGAAGTTCTCTGCGCGACTGAAACGGAAGCCACGGCAGGAGAGTGAGGCTGCTGCCGGCCATTTCACCTCGCGCAGAGAACTTCCACTGGGTCCCGAAATGGAGGAGAAAAAGGGGCGCCCCTTTTTCTCCTCCATTTGGGCAAATTTTTCACTGACTCGAGTATAAGCCGAGGCAGCTTTTTTCAGCCCAAAAAGTGGGCTGAAAAACTCGGCCTATACTCGAGTATATACGGTATGAAGTCTAGCACCAAGTATATGATAATTATGAGTATTGGTATTTATGTTAGCTATAGATTTAGAAAAGCTGCCAAAACAGACAATGATCTTTATTCATTACAACCTATTACAACCTCCTGGCTCAGATTTTTAGTACTAACTTGTTCTTTCCTTCATTTAGTTATAATAGCTCTATTTTTATGGGTTTTTTTAAAAAAAAAAACAGGTATTAAAATTATTAGTTGTTCTGGCCATTCCTATATGCAAGCACTTTCCGGGCTGTACATTCCTTATCATAATAGGGTTTTGATCTCTTAGTGGATTGGTATTAAGATCAGGTAGGAGAAGGTTAAATATATTTTTGAGCAAAGCTAATGAGATTTTGAAAAATTGAGATTATTTCAAGATGCTCATTTGACACCAACAGTGATAGATTCAGTTGGGTAACTTGTGGGACTTCAAAAAATTGATTTGTGGCCAAACCTATATATCCACACTGATCTAAGATACCCTCCAATGGTATCTTCTTATTCTTAAGAGATTTCTGGTGGCTCTACTCACTTCTTATGGAAATGAAAAGTCTTAATAATGGTAGCTGATCACTTTCAAAATGGAAAGTTACTCTGCAATTTTTGCAATGAGATATATAGCCACTAGAGTTAGATGTAGAGAGTAAAGAGGGTGGCTTTGAGGCAAAAAGGGAAGGGACATTACCAAAGAGATGCTTTGGGTTATTTATCAAAACAATAAAGGCTTTATTGTTAGTCCTAGTACAGTACGTATGTACAATGTCAAGGAAAGCTATAGGAGGCTGATAGCTCTGACCAGACTATCATTCAGTCAGGGGACAGTCTACTCAACATTGGATCATAAGATTGGAAATGCCAAAAAAATCCCCTCTTAAAATCTAGGAACAGTGGTAATAATAGAATACTATAGTCTGATGGAAGAAATATGATGCGTGAATCATGACAGTAAGTAAATCTTTATTACGGTCAAAGACCAGCAATACACATTAGTTTTTACAATATGTTAAAAGGTACTGACATTAAGATATAATTTAAAAGTATTGTCGTTAAAAGTGGAAAATAACATACATGTTCTCAAATTGTTTGGGTCACTCCCTGGTTTACCTGGGTGCAACGCTGTTAAGTATAGGAGTAAATACAATGGTCCAAAGATTGTTAGAGATATGTCCAGATAATTGGTACCAGATGACAACTATACTTCTGTAGCCAATTTTTTTTTCTTATGGACATTGCAGCAGCACAGAACTTTGCCACTGCATACGTGGTAACCGGGTTAGTGTCCTGAAGGAGAAAGCCTAGATAAAAATTGTCTGCCCTCCCTGGCAATCTCTCTAATAAGGGAAGAATATGTGCAGACCTACAAGCTCTGTATAGCTTGCAGTGTAATAGAACATGTCAATTATCTTCCGCTTCTCCTTTACCACATAGACAAACCCATTCTGCAATAGGTGTTCTCTTATACCTGCCCTGGAGGAATGCTGAAGGAAGAATATTAAATCTGGCTCTGAAGAAAGCTATTCTTTGTTTTGGGAAGATCAGGTCATTTAGATATCTTGCTTATTCCCATACACCCTGTTTGATTCTGTCCCTACTGTGGAGAGGCAACCTATTTAGTTCTTGGAACTCCATGTCCTTCATTCTATTAATTACTACTTGGAGTTCCATTGGGTGCAGCTAAGATGGCTCACAGGAATTTGGTTTGTATGGTTTCTAGTAAGTCTCTCTTTGCAAGGATTCCTGTTTGTGCCCCATATAGAATTTGTGCCAATGTTTTGGCCTCAAAGAGTTTTAAGGCAGAAGGTACTAACTGACCTCCACCTGTATAAAAGAAATGTTTAATTGCATTTGAGGACCTATTGGCTACTTGCAATGTGTGATCCAAGTGTGCCTTCCATGTTCCTTGCGAGTGGAAAACTACCCCAAGGTATCTAAATGTTCTAACCTGTTCCAAACTGTGTCCTTCTATTTTCCAGGAGTATTGGCTTGGTCTTTTAGCAAAAACCAAAATGCTTGATTTATCAAAGTTAAGGACCAGCTTGTTCTGCCTGCAATAGTCGAGTGTTGCCCTAATTGCTCTCTTCAGTCCTACAGGGGTTTGTGAAATGATAACGGCATCATCAGCATATAAGAGAATTGGCACTTTGCATTGTGCTAGGTTAGGAGGATGGAAATCCGGGTTCTGTAGGAGATCAATCAGGGGATTAATATAGAAGTTAAAGAGGGAGGGGGATAGGATGCAACCCTGCCATACACCTTTTTGAACCCTTACTGAGCCAGTTAAACTCCCTTGGGGATTGCACCGCACTTTCAAGGTGGAATTGGCATACAATTTTTGTATGAGGAAGAGGAGGCGTTTATCGATTGTGGTGCATTTTAATTTCTCACAGAGGGTGATCCTGGATATTGAATCAAAGGCGTGCTTAAAATCAAGGAAGGCCACAAAAAGAGAGGATTATTTTTTTATATGTGTATTTTTGTACTAAATGATGGAGTACCAAGATATGATCCACTGTAGATCTTCCTTCTCTAAAACCGGCTTGTTCGTCTTTGATTATCCCCCCTGATTAGCCAATCTTGAAGTTTATAATTTAGGTGTTTGGCATACAGTTTACTAATAACGCTTAGAAGACTAATGGGCCTATAATTGCCTGGGTCATTTCTATTACCTTTTTTATAAATTGGAATGATAATTGCTACTCCCCAATCTCTAGGCATATGGCCTGTTTTATCTATAAATGTAAAAAGTGATGCTAAAAGTGGAGCCCAACAACTGGCGTTCTTTTTTATTATTTCTGGCAGGACATTATCAGCCCCAGGTACCTTATTAGCCTTTAGGGCTCCGAGCAACCAAGATATCTCTTCTGATGTAACTGGGGGCCAGTAAGGATTTTGGTCCAAACTAGCTTAGCTCTCCTTGGTTACATAGTCAGGACCTGTATAAAGCTCCCTAAAATACTCTTCCCAGGCATGAATCGGAACCTGATTTGTTGGCGGTAGGGGAGATTTTCCCAATCCTCTGGTGATGTACCAAAAAAGGGATGGAATCATGACAATAAAAACTATAAAGAGGCAGGGAAGAAATCTTACTTCTCTTTATTCAGAATGTAGCTCCTGGTAAAGTAGCTTCTCCCTATTGTGCTCTGCATTGGGAAAGCTTCTATGCTAACTGAATTTCTGTTTCTGATACATAGAATACTGAACTGATGCAGGCTTTGGTTCACTTAATAGGATTAGTCTGATCATTCTTGGTAGTAGAATATGAACAAAACACATTTGGAGGTTCAACTTCTCATCAATTAAAATGATTTTATAGGTCATCCAGGGAATGAATGCAGACAAGAAACTGTCTTTATGCTTATTCATATTGTTTTTGGTGGAGGAGGATAGCAGGGATAATTTAGCAGAGATAGTTCAGCAGGATAACAGGGGTAAATTAGCAGGATAATTAAACTTGGCTTAACTGAAGAAAACTCTTCAATGTCTTCACTGTTTCATTTATATTTAAGCAAATGAATTCACATAAATTGAAATTTTCTCATTGGTCCATGTCATGCTATTCTGTGATTTTTATAGAGATTGTAGCAATTGTCAGATAAAATCATTATTATTATGATTATTATAAGACATTACTTGATTATCTGGGTGCATTTTATGTTTAATATATCTTATTAAATATTCTAAAATAACATATTTGTGGTTAAATTTGCATATTTGCAATGCAAAACTTGCAAACAATTAATCAAGCTGCAGATTAGATAGATGGACAAATTTGACAGACACAGTAATAATTTATTTCTATTCCTTATTTATTATTTATTTTGCATGCTGCCTTTATTATTTTTACAAATAACTCAAGGCAGCAAACATATCCAACACACCTTTCTCCTCCTATTTTTCCCACAACAATTCTATGAGGTGGGGTTGGGATGAAAGAGAATGACTGGCCCAAAGTCACCCAAGCTGGCTTTCATGGCTAAGATGGGACTTAATCACATAATCTCCTTCTTTTCTACTCTGGTGCCTTAACCACCAGACCAAACTGATTCTCTCTACTGCTGTTGTTCTACTGCTATTTCATATGTCATTTTTTATCTGGGAATGCAAATGAATTTTGATTTCTTTGTTAATTCAATCAAATAAATGTCATATCCATGCATTTATATCATTGTTTATTATCTCCAATTGTTTAGCTTTTTTATTTTTATATTTAACATAAACTTTAAATATAGGACAACATTGTAGCATATATTACAGTGTTTCTCAACCTTGGCCACTTGAAGATGTCTGGACTTCAGCTCCCAGAATTCCCCAGCCAGCGAATGCTTGAAGTTGAAGTCCAGACATCTTCAAGTGGCCAAGATTGAGAAACACTGATCAATTATTACCAACATAGACATTTTAAATATTAACTAACTAATATTATACTATGTGATACTACATAAATACATAATATATAGCTGCCAAATTTTGTTTTTGTATATGGGTATCACAATATAACTATGGTTTATCTCATATTTTTATATTATTATGCTGATCAGTTATAATAGCAAGGTTGATTTGAACATTTCTTATCAGTAATTACCATTAAAAATCAGTATTTCCTTAAGTGGAAACAGGATGAGTTACTTATCTTAGTAAAAAAAAACGGACCTCTAAATTGCTCTTCATTAAACTTTCAAATCTTCAAGAAAATTTTATTATAAACATCATCCTAGCTGTAGAAAATTTAGAACAAATTAAGCAAATTTAAGTAGATATGGCACAATGGTGTGATTTAAAACTAAATGCACTGATACGTTTGTCTATAATCTACAGAATTATATTTAGCATTGACAAATGTGATATATTTTAATGGAGGGAGAAAGGAAAACAAAAAATCCAAATGTGCAAACTAGAAAAACTGGTTTAACCTTAGTATTATCAAACTTGTGTCGTACTGGAACATGAGTCAGCTGAGTGATTTTATAAAAAATGAGATGTAGAAGGAAATAGTAAATCAAAATATTGAGCTATAATTCACAGATTCATAAGGCTAAATGTATAGTATTGCACTTTTCAAAGAAAAAGAAATACTCCAAAGAATTACATTTAAGACAAAGGGGGGGGGGGGCAACTGCTGGGTCCTATTTAATTCATAGGTCTAAACAATGGCAACTAGAAAAACAACTGAACGCTTTAAAAACTCACATTATAAAAGATAATGAAAAGCCATGTACAGGGTGTATACAAATTATCCAAACATACAGTGAACACTGATAGGTCAGGGCACATGCTTCTAAAACAAATTGGAAAGTTTTATAACATAGAATGTTGATAATTGGAGACCCTGTTAAGAGTCATCTGAAAAAACGCCACCTTTCCTTTGCCATGTCACTTTTGTATCTCTTTTCCCATCTTAATATGCCGGTTTCCCTCCACCTACTCTAACTAATTTTTTTATTTTGCATTTGGAAACAGACTGCCTGGAGATTAAACCAAAAAAATTAATGATTGACTGAACTGGAACAGCTCCTTTACAATAAATAGAAATGTTGGTACGCAAGCCTTTAATGGAAAACACAGCAGCTGCCAATGTGTAAAATGGACTTCAAAACAATCTTCACATCACCCTCAGCTCTCCACAAACTTCCTCCCTTTCCAATTTTTACATTTATTTGAATAGATAATTTTTACATTTATTTGAATAGATACACACACACAAACACAAACACAAACACACACACACATTCTCCAGACACTGAATCTGGTGTCAGTCAAATATAAAGTAAAAAATAGCCACAATAACAAAGGCCTGACAGAATAGCAGAATGGCAAAACATCTAAGAAAGAGCTGGATTCTGGCAATTATGTGGCCTTGTTGATTAAAATGGCTACTGCCTAGGTCTAGTGCAGTGGCTCTGCTGGCTGGAGAATTCTGGGAGTTGAACACAAGTCTTAAAGTTGCCAAGTTTGGGAACCACTGGTCTAGTGCTTCAAAGGCAAACTCTGCCCAAGGAATCGTTTTATGATTATGTGAAATTGTCAATAGAAACATCCTGGCAAGGAAAAGCCACCATACATATATTTTACCTGACACCTGATATCCAAGCAAACTTAGCATTCTTAAGAATAAAAGAACTGGTGCCTTCATGGAAAGATAACTGTTAAATACAACAAATAAATGTTACTCAATGCATTTGATGACCTTCGATTCATTTTAAAGGGTAAGATAAACTAACAATATCTACTGCTTAAATAGCTGCTTGCTATTTAATTGCTGGGAGAAATATCAACAACCTCAGATATGTAGATATACCACTCTAAAGGCAGAAAGTGAAGAGGAACTAAAGAGTCTCTAGATGTGGGTGAAGGAGAGTGCAAACGTTGGTTTGAAACTCAACATTAAGAAAACTAAGATCATGGCATCTAGCCTTCTCAATTCCTGGCAAATAGATGGGGAAGAAATAGAGGTAGTGACAGATTTTACTTTCCTGTGCTCCAAGATCACCGCAGATGGGGACTGCAGCCATGAAATTAAAAGATACTTGCTCCTGGGGAGGAAAGCTATGGCAAATCTAGACAGCATACTAAAAAGCAGAGACATCACCCTGCCAACAAAAGTGTGTATAATCAAGGCCATGGTTTTCCCAGTTGCAATGTATGGCTGTGAAAGTTGGACCATAAAAAAGACTGAGCACCAAAGAACTGAGACCTTTGAACTATGGTGCTAGAGAAGACCCCTCTGAGTCCCTTGGACTGCAAGGTGATCAAACTGGTCAGTCCTAGAGGACATCAACCCTGACTGCTCTTTAAAGGCCAGATCCTGAAGATGAAACTCAAATACTTTGGCCACCTAATGAGAAGGAAGGACTCACTGCAGAAGAGCCTAATGCTGAGAAAGATTGAGAGCAAAAGAAGAACGGGATGACAGAGAATGAGGTGGCTGGATGGAGTCACCGAAGCAGTGGGTGTCAGCGTAAATGGACTCCAGAGGATGATGGAGGACAGGAAGGCCTGGAGAAACGTTGTCCATGGGGTCGCGATGGGTTGGACACGACTTTGCAACTAACAACAACAATTTAATAGTTAAAGAGAAGTAATAAAATTCAGAGAATATCAGCTAAGAAGGGAATAGATGGCTGTTCTTCAAAGCAAAATATTGCACCGTGGACTTTTAAAGTTACTTATATCTAACTAATCTGTAGTTTCATACTCAATGATTGAAGGTCCAGAAGAACAATAATTAGAAGAAGACTCTCAACTTTCACGAGCTATTATTCTCAACCCCTTTACGAAACTAAACACAAGAGCTTAAAGAATTTTCTCTAACCTTAAAAGAGAAAGAAGCAATAGCTTTCAAGAAGGACACAACGGTTAGATTATCAAGTTGTCTACAATCTGAATACAATTCAACATGCAACACTATTGTCAAAAAGATTTTACCATTTTGAGTTGCATCACAAGAAGCATTATATTCAAGATAAGAAATCATAGTCTCAGGGCCTGCCTCATTATTTTAAAGAATGAAGCAGCCTCCTTAGGGTCAAACTGATATATCCATTAGCCTACCATTTAATCCTCTTTCTGTCCTGCCTTTGTATACAATGGAGGGGGTGTATGTGTGTTAAAGGTAAAACTGTGCAGTGAAATTCAGTCTGGATAGAAAACAACTTGACTATAATTAAGCATGCTGTTGTTATTAGTACATTTCAGGTTAAACATTTGAATGAACAGCATGTTGGCTGCCTTATAACTGGGGCTAGTTCAAAGCACAGATTTTGGGCTAGTAAGCAGAAGGAGACACTGCAGAGCCATCTCTCTAAAATTTGAAGAGATCTATACTAGGTTTCTAAATGATTTTGAAACACTGTTCAAAGAGTGGTGTTTGTATTTAAATCTTGTGCAGACACGATATGTAAAAACAATCTTATCCTATGTTAATCTTTTCAGGGGCTTAATATATCTGCTCCAAGGGAGAGGGCTGTAGAGACTCAGCTACAGGTATTTTCTATTTCTCTATCCAATATAGACTTTTATTTCTCTCTAACCCTGGAATATTTTTAGTAAAAAATATATTTTTCATTCTGCTTTCTATTAAAACATCCTATTAAAATGTTAAGAGTATCACAGAAATATCTTTTAAGAAAAGAAACAAGGCACCACTGCCTCCAGCTTATTCAGTAGTGATCAATTTCACGTTGTTCACTTCTGGAATCAAAGCCAGGAGGAAGAAAAAAGGGCTGGGAAGTAAACCTTGATGAATAGCCCAGGAGAG
Source organism: Thamnophis elegans (assembly GCF_009769535.1). Taxonomy (NCBI): domain Eukaryota; kingdom Metazoa; phylum Chordata; class Lepidosauria; order Squamata; family Natricidae; genus Thamnophis; species Thamnophis elegans. The sequence goes on from NC_045550.1 coordinate 25,046,699, forward strand.
GCGATAGCTCCTTCACCCCCCACCCCATTTTTCCTGTTAAAACATAGTCCTGTTGCATGTCAGCAGGGGCAAAATTAAAAGAGTGGAGCTTTGCCATTGCATGTAGGTTTACATTCAGCCATAATAATGGAGATTTCAGATGACTGTTTCAAATTGGTTCATATATTTATTGCTCTTTTAATTGATGAAAAGGAGCATTTTCTGATTCTAGATTTTATATATTTTTAAATCCTGCCTTTATTATTTGTATAAATATCTCAAGGCAGCAAATGCACTAATACTCCTTCCTCCTCTTATTTTCTGCACAATAGCAATCCTATGAAGTGAGTTGAGCTGAGAGAGAGAAAGAAAGAGAGAAACTGACTGGGCCAAATTCACTCAGCCGGCTTTCATGCCTAAGGCAGGACTTATTTCAAATTAAAAATTTTGTGCAATTAAATTACAAATTGGGTAGATTTTAGGATAACTATACTATTCAACACTTTTGAAGTCTTCCACAGAAGTTTCATTTGAATCTTTGACATAATTTATTAGAAAACATCATTAATCATATAACCAAAATTGCATGAAAACAAGTGGAAGGTTTTGTGGTTGTTCTTCCTGGACTGCCTACGAGTAAAAAAAGATTCTTGAAACAGGGGGGAAAATTGTGGGTTCTTTTTTTAATTTCGTTCTCCTCCGTGGTGAGCCGATTCCCTATGCCTTTTGTCCTTCACTTTCAGACTATGAATTCGGTGCCTAGCATCTGCCTATAATTCAAGCCGACCTTTTGCTCCTGTTCTTTTTTTCAAGTGACTGTCACATCAAATGCTTGTTGGGTTCTTTTACACAAGATTCTTTGCACTTTAAAAAAATCTGAGAAGAGCTGCTTGACACTGGAGTTAGACCAGAAAGAGAAAATATTTTCTAACTGGCATAAAGAAAATTTTATTTGTAAATGGCCTATTTTTACTGTAAGCTGGAAAAACAGGTTATCCCGAGTTCAGATCAGGGAGGAAGACATGTAAGGTCTACTATATAGTAGTCTATTTCTCAGAGGGATTGGAAAGCAAAATTTATGTGTGGAGTCATTTTACAGTTTCAACACTTTAATAAGCATCGGAATTATTTGACCCTTAAACTCAGGTTTCATAGGTATCATAAACTTCTGTGGCAGGAAACCACCAGAAGACAACAGTGAAATATTTTTCAGGTATTTTTAATTGAGAAAAAGAGAAATGGAATGTATGTCTTTCACATTTAAAAATAGATATATTATAAAATGTGGTAAAAATGAATGTCTTTTGGGACGCCCAATCCCATCCATTCAAACCCACTGAAGACTGTGGCTACATTCTATTTCTAATGAAAAACAAGTTTGGCCCAGAACTGCTTTTCATTAGTAATGTTCCTTAAACTCTTCTCTTCAAAAATTTTTTTTTAAAATGTATAGCAAATTACTGGAGAAATAAATCTTACCGATGGCAAGGGGATTAATTAAACGTATTTGTATTTAATGCTATTTTTTCTGAACAAAATTATAGCAGTCATTGATTTTTCAATTAATATGGGCGTTCTCCAAAGGTTAGTTCATCTTTTTCAGTATGTGAAGAAATAAATATTATGAAATAAATAAATGTATCATAAACAAATAGTAGATAATATTTACCTATCAGGCTCAAGTATACAAATGGACTAACATCCTAACACCCTTATATTATCATACTGTTCAGAATTTCAATGCCAGTTAAACCTGGTACAATAAATCAACTCCTTTCTCACTTCAGTATGATAGCATTAAATATTTTCTTTCCAGTACTGTTTCATTAAGACAGTTAAACTGGCTTTCCCCCACAGTGCCATAGCAAACTCACTGCCATTTGCCTAGCTGGCATCAAACTTGGTATTCAAATAGTTAAGAGTTTCCTAAGAATTCTCAAATGTGTGTCCTTTACAACATTTAATCTGAGAAGTTCATACAATGAGAAAAAAAACAGCTGACCAAGTTTTATGAAGGACCCAATGACATTCTGTACTAAAAATGGTTACTGATGATATGGAAATGGTTCCTGCAGCATTATAATTCTTACCTTTGGGGAAACTGTTGGGTTGCACGACCCTCAAGTAACCATTCACCATATTGAACAAGCCTTGTAAGTCACCATGTGAGTTACTGGGTGGTTGGTGATAGACGGGTTGTGTGAGGTTTTGAAGAGGCATCTTCAGAGGGTGAATAGGCCGCACAATCCCAAGTCCTAGAACAAGTTGGAAAGCCTTTGTGGATCTTTGCAGGAGTTTTCTTTACAGGAATCTCTGTCCAATGCTGCTCTGCAAGCACCTTTCACTTAGATATAATACTCTTTGAAGCTTCCTCTGACCAGCCCTGGAAACCTAGGTGATGATAAATCAGGAGTGTACCATAAAGTATGTATAACCCAGCAACCACCAGGATAAAGTCAGATCAAACATCAAACATTATCTTCCTTAGGGGAAAAAAAATAGAATAAGGAAGTGATTAATGTGGATTTTTTGGACAGGTAACATTGAACTTTCAGTGCTCAAATAATGGAAGGGAGGGTTGGAAGCTTCAAAGCCCCTCACCCAATTCTTCCCAAATCAAGCCATAAATATATAAGAACAGTCTGGAAAAATCAAACAAAGCCCATCTCAACCTAGCATATTGCTTCTCACATCTATTGGGTGCTGGAAGGAAAAGTCGGAGGTATGCTTTTCTCCTGCTCCTTGGGGAGGGGGAAGTTATCCTAGGGAGCAGGAGAAATCAGGGATCACTCTGAGTAACACTTGACAGGTTTTGACAGATCTGTCCTCATTAAATGTATCAAGTCCCTTTTTAAGACAATCCAAGTCAGTGGCCATTACCATGAACTCCATGTTATAGCTATACATTACATGAAGAAGTGCTGGTGTTAGGTGGAGGTACTGTTCTAAATCTCCTTTGAATTAGTTCCACTGGACAATCCTTGGTCCTAGTGTTTGAAGAGAAGATTGACACAAAAAACCCTTCTCTCTGTTGTATATATATTTTTATGTCTCAGTCGTATTCCCAATCAGTACCTTCTTTTTTTCAAACCTAAACAATTTTAGCTTTTTCTCAGAAGGAAAATGTTGAAGCTCTCTCTATTTGCCTAAATACAGCAGCTTCCACAAAACATTAGGGAGCAGGAGTTCCTTTGCACTCCCCTTCATTTGAATACTTCCTATCATTTTCCCTTCTGACACAGACATAAAGTACGGTAGTTAGTGGAGGAGCTGTGGACATAGAAGAAAAATGTCAGTGTAAATTATGGCGGAGAAGGGCCCGTATTTAGCAGGTCCATATTAGCAGATGGCAGACTTATTATTTAATTGCCATGTTCCTGTTAGAATGCCATGATTATGCCATAATTCAACAGATATTGGGTCCTTGAAACACCTGTGTCACCTGCTTTAACTAAAAGATTATCAGATTTATGAGACATAATCTTAGAAACCCTATCCTTTAATACCTGCTTAACACAAGTACTCAGAGAGAGTATTTTTCTACTTTCATATTTGGAGGGAGGGAACCCCATGCATTCCAGTGCCAGTTTCACAGATTAATGGGAGATGGGCATGACCCACGTTGCTCCACCGCACATTCCCTACCCAGCCAGCCATCCTTAGTTCATGCTAACAGGGCAGGCTGTTGGGGGGGGGGGGAATACATCCTATTCAATACTTGTCTGCCTTCCCTTCCAAAGTAACACCCAGAGGAAAGTTTAGCCCTGGTTACCTCAACTTCCCATGCACCTTGTCCACGCACCTTTTAAAAATAACTCCCAGCTTCATCCTGACGCCTTGTGTGTCCAAACACATTTGGCCAATAAAGAATTCTATTCTATTCTATTCTATTCTATTCTACTCTATTTTTCCTACCTTTCCCTTCCCGGAGAAGAAATTAAGATGCCCCGGATGGGAGGTGGGTCCAACTTTGCTGCCAACATTCTTCCAAAAGTTGCGGAGGAAAAAGAAAACGACACGCCACCTGGGAGGCGGTTGGGGGAATGAGAAGGACCGGAAGGGGGCCGCGGGAGCCGGAGGAGCAAGGCAGAAAAAAAACGGGGCTTGGCGAGCCCTAGAAGTGCGTCTTTCCCAGGATTTCTCCGCTCTGGCAGCGCCATAAAACTATTGTACTCAACCCTTCCTGAACTGCACCACAGCCACAAGTCCTCCCTGGGTTAAGCAAACCCGGCTTTAAACTCCCAACCTTTCCACACAGAGATGATAGATACATAGTACATGGTACATAGATGATAGATAGATAGATAGATAGATAGATAGATAGATAGATAGATAGATAGATAGATAGATAGATAGATAGATAGAAAGATAATAGATAGATAGATAGATAGATAGATAGATAGAAAGATAATAGATAGATAGATAGATAGATAGATAGATAGATAGATAGATAGATAGATAGATAGAAAGATAATAGATAGATAGATAGATAGATAGATAGATAGATAGATAGATAGATAGATAGATAGATAGATAGAAAGATAATAGATAGATAGATAGATAGATAGATAGATAGATAGATAGATAGATAGATAGATAGATAGATAGATGAGAGAGAAGTAGCGGTGAATCGCGTGGGTTCAATCCGGAACAAGGCGCGATGCTGCTCAACTCCGATTCAAGCAGGGTCCGAGAGTTCCCCGCCGCGCGACACCCCCCCCAGCTTTGCCTGTCCCTGGAGAGCGAGCGATCGCGGGCGCCAGCCGTCCGCGAAGTCTCAACTTCCCGTCCCTCCATCTGTTCCTCGACCTCACTTCTTTCTGAGGAAAATCCACGAGCCGGAGTAAGTGGGGGTGATGGACACCCACCCGCCCCTCCCGCCGTCGGACTGGAAGAGGCTCACTTAATGCTGCAGCTCCGCGAACACTGGGGGGCGCCGCGCCTGCGAAAGGAGAAGCAGATCTTTAAGGAGGGTCGAGGCGAATTCCCACAGCGGATTTGCCCTGCATAAAGGAGGGGCTGGACACGCGAGATTGGTTCCGCTACCCTTGGGATTTGCTCCAATCCCCGCCCGGACTTTCCTTCCTTCGGCGCCCTCGAATTCTCTTTGGGCGGTTTAGCTATTCTCTGACCTCCAAAGTGCGAGTGGTTCGACTCCACCTCAACCCGGAGCAACTGGAGGCAGAGACGCTTCAATGGCTGGTCTCCTTAACGACGTGAGCGTGGAATTCGAAGCAACGACGACACCAGTTAGAGCAGAGCTGGGAGTTTGGAAGCTCCCGAGAACCCTTCGCCCCCATTTTCTCCGCAGCCCCGCACGGAAGAGTTCTCGTTGCCTTGTTTTTCAGGAGTGGCGCCTTCAGTTTCCAACCGGGGCCCCTCGGATTCCAAGGAAACAAAAGTTAGAAAACTTTTGAACGTTTCCTTGGCCAGCGGCGTAAGGTCGCCCAGGGCTCGTCTAATGCAACATCCTCCTTGGGCAAACGGGACTTCAAAGGTTTCTCAAGAAAAGTTCGCTTCGCACTTCCTCTGTTGAAATAGGGCCCTGAAATTGCAAAGGTATCCTGTAGTTGTTTAAATACTCCCTTTTGGTGGTTGTTCTTTTTTTTTTTAACCCTGTCAATTCAACCCATTTTTTTAAGCAATACGTCTAAAATTCCTCGGAAAAAGAAAACACGATGTTGTAAAGCATGGAATTGAGGACCTGCAGAAAGAAATCAAAAATGAGATGTTGCTGAAAATATGAAATCTACCTAGTTACAATTTGTATGGATTGGGAACAGAGAAATAACATTGAAACTGCACACCCAGATAAAGAGATATATTTGAAGTCGCATCCTGGGTTTAAACTAGAGCAGCTGTAATGAAAAAAATATATATTATTGGTAGCCTCATCCTTGTTATTTATTTATTTATACTTCTTATTTATTAACTGCCCATCTCCCTCAGAGATGTTGCGCTGAGATATTTTCCTAAAATGAACTTTACATTTTTCTTATAGCAGCATATTTTATTCGGCTTCTTTGATGATTTAGAGAGCTTTTTGTAGCTGTCTGATAATGACTAATTTCCATCTAGGATTGTCCAAGAAGGTTCTTCTACATGTGACATCAATTCAAAAGTGAAGGACTGGATCTGCAGAAAACACCGAATTGCAAACTGGCTAACCATGTTTTAGCTTATCATGTCAAACAAATGTAGAAAAGTGGTTAGAGAAACTCTTAATTCTTTTAAAGATACGTAAATCTATCAGCCATATCCAAACACTTTGATTCTTTAGCAACTTTGCTAATTGCGACCCCCAGGACTTAACACTTCCTAATATGTGGTTTTGGAGGTGAGGGCTCTGCATATACAGTATGCTGCTCTCATGGAGTAGATTTAATGATGTTTTCTAAAAAAAAAAATAGGTGACTATATTGATGTAGGAGTCAAGAACACTTATCTTGCCTATGCCTGGCTCCATTGTTCTGCCATAGACATTCACAGATTTTGATTTACCAATGAAGGTAGATTTAGGATGGGGATCAGATGCTGAATATGGTGATAAGGTGATAAGGCCAACCTGGGAAAGGATGTCAATGCTACCTGCCAAAGAAAGTCCAGGGAGAGAATTTTGTCCATGAATCCAGAGGGACAATCCCCGAAAATGTGAGAAATCAATACAGGTCGTCCTTGACTTACAACTACAATTAAACTCAATTTTGTTGTTGTTCAGTGTGTTTTGCCCCATTTTAACTACCTTCCTTGCCCCAGTTGTTAAGTGAATCACTGAAATTATTAAGTTAGTAATACAGTTATTAAGTGAATCACTGAAATTGTTAAGTTGGTATTACGGTTAAGTGAATCTGGTTTCCCTAGAAGGTTGAAGTTCACATGACTCTCAGACACTGCCACTGTCATAACTATGAGTCAGTTGCCAAACATCTGTATTTTGATCACACAACCATCAGGATGCTGCAACAGCCATAAGTGTGAAAAACAATCATAAATCACTTTTTTTCAGTGCATATTGTAACTTCAAATGGTTACTAAACAAACCATTACAAGTCAGGAATATCTGTGTTATCTCCTAAGCCCTAATAGGGCAGGTATCTAAACAGTGATAAGAGGCTAATAGAATGCCCTCTCCTCTTTTATATGATAGTAGGGAGAAGACTCAAGATAGCTGGTGCGGGGCTCTTCAACCAGTAACGGTGCGGCGGACGATGTTGACCAACAATGTTGGTTACAATGAGCAGGCCGGGGATGTTCTGCCGCAGGTGGGCCAAGAGGCGGCACCCACTACAGCCTCCACCGCTCCTTCAGCGGCCTTCAGTAGCGATGGCAAGAAAAATGAAGATCTTAAGCAGATGTTGGAAAACAACAAATATTCTACTAAATTGGAGGCTATAAAAAGGATTGTTGGAATGATTGCCACAGGAAAAAAATGCATCTGAATTGTTTCCTGCTGTAGTGAAGAATGTAGCAAGTAAAAGTATCGAGTTTTAAAGGGAGGAATGCTGTAACATTGAATGAAAGTAAATGATGAAAGAATGGTGCAGTCACAAAACTGAAGTTCTCCTGCCTCTGATCTCCATGTGGTTTCAAGGAACAGAGGCTTTCTCTGCACACCTGCAGTCATTCACTATACAGGCCTCTTGTTGTCAGTGTTGATTGTTGCTTGTTCATAGAACAATAACAAATAATTTAAAGCCTTGTAACCTGTGATTTAATATGTTGCTTTTTGGCAGAATAGACAGAGAAATATTTCTTCAGCTAGTGACAATAATTATAACACAACTGTACTTAGAAGGTTTTTTACACATTTTTTTTACAACTGCTTATGATGTTATTTAAAATTGAAATCATTTTTGTTGAGGTCCATTTAAACCTATATGGACTTTATTTAGAAATTAACTAAACTATAATTTTTATAAGGTGTCGAATTTTTATAAGCTGTAGAATTTCAGTGACTTACCTGTTTAGAAACTCTGTACATAAAATGCAAGCATATCATGTCGCAGGGAATCTAGAATGTCCATAATGCAACAATCTTAAACAACCATATTGGATGTACTTGTGAATGGTACTAAATGTTAATGTCCAAATGAACTGGTTTGTTTTTCAGATTAAAAAACTTGTAAAAAAAAGATAGCTGATGCAATTGGAAGAATAAGGACAAGGAGAGCCAAGAGAGCAGAGGGGGGCGGGGCTTAAGAAGAAAGCTCTGTTGCTGGTTGGCCCAGCAAGGAAAAAAAAAGTGCCATCAGAACAAGAAGCCAGGGCCACATTTTTCAGGCCAGAGAGAAGCTAAGTGCATGGAATGGCATCACATATTTCGTGGTGTGTTTTGGAGGAATTGGGGTGAATCTTTGGAGGTTATAGGGCCACAAAACAGAATTCAAGGGGCAAACACTGCTCATTTCTGGTCTGCGAAGGACAAAGAACACAGAATGGTGCATAGAGCAGGCAACCCTCTTGTGATTCTTTTAATGTTTTCTGGAAATATTTAGATTTTCCATGATAAACTATATTTGTCTCTTTGGTTGTTTTATTAAACATTAATTTATTATAAATAGCATTTATTACTAAGTATCACCAAGTAACAATAGACAAAATAAACGTTTTAAACTGGTGTGAACACATATTTTAGATTTTTTTCTAGCAGATAGTTGATGGTTTCTGATTTAAAATAATATAACTGTGACAAAATTGCATTTGTCCTGCACAATTAAGGTTCCAAGATAGCCTAATATCTTGTAATGGGATCCATTGCATTACATAATTATACCATTTTCATGGGATACACTAAATCATTTAATCATCCATCTGCCCTTTTATTTCTGATCTCATTTAAGTACATCACAGTTTTGTCCCAAATGATTATGACTTTTGGATCTTTGAGCTCTGACAAAAAGGAAAGTACTGCAAGTTTAAACTCTGCCATTACTTTCTATAAATTAAGACACTTACCTCTGTGACTACAGGTGAAACTCGAAAAATTAGAATATCGTGCAAAAGTTCATTTATTTCAGTAATGCAACTTAAAAGGTGAAACTAATATATGAGATAGACTCTTTACATGCAAAGCAAGATAGTTCAAGCCGTGATTTGTCATAATTGTGATGATTATGGTTTACAGCTCATGAAAATCCCAAATCCACAATCTCAGAAAATTAGAATATTGTGAAAAAGTGCAATATTTTAGGTTCAAAGTGTCCCACTCTAATCAGCTAATTAAGCCATAACACCTGCAAAGGGTTCCTGAGCCTTTAAATGGTCTCTCAGTCTGGTTCAGTAGGAATCACAATCATGGGAAAGGCTGCTGACCTGACAGTTGTGCAGAGAACCATCATTGACACCTCCATAAGGAGGGAAAGCCCCAAAGGTAATTGCAAAAGAAGTTGGATGTTCCCAAAGTGCTGTATCAAAGCACATTAATAGAAAGATATGTGGAAGGGAAAAGTGTGGAAGAAAAAGGTGCACAAGCAGCAGGGATGACCTCAGCCTGGAGAGGATTGTCAGGAAAAGGCCAATCAAAAGTGTTGAGGACTTTCACAAGGAGTGGACTGAGGCTGGAGTCAGTGCATCAAGAGCCACCACACACAGACAGATCCTGGACATGGGCTTCAAATGTCGTATTCCTCTTGTCAAGCCGCTCCTGAACAACAAACATCAGAAGCATCTTACCTGGGCTAAAGAAAAACAGACCTGGTCTGTTGCTCAGTGGTTCAAAGTCCTCTTTTCTGATGAGAGCAACTTTTGCATCTCATTTGGAAACCAACGACCCAGAGTATGGAGGAAGAATGGAAAGGCACACACTGCAAGATGCTTGAAGTCCAGTGTGAAGTTTCCATAGTCTGTGTTGATTTGGGGAGCCATGTCATCTGCTGGTGTTGGTCCGCTGTGCTTCATTACGTCCAGAGTCAATGCAGCAGTCTACCAGGAGATTTTGGAGTACTTCCTGCTTCCTTCCGCAGACGAGCTTTATGGGGATGCTGACTTCATTTTCCAGCAGGACCTGGCACCTGCCCACACTGCCAAAAGCACCAAAACCTGGTTCAATGACCATGGGATTACTGTGCTTGATTGGCCAGCAAACTTGTCTGACCTTTCTCTTGGCATTGCCAAGAGAAAGATGAGAGACATGAGACCGAACAATATAGAAGAGATGAAGGCCACTATTGAAACATTCTGGTCTTCCATAACACCTCAGCAGTGCCACAGATTCCATGCCACGCCGCATTGAGGCAGTAATTGCTGCAAAAGGGGCCCAAACCAAGTACTGTGTACATATGTATGCTTATACTTTCCAGAGGTCCGATATTGTTCTATGTACAATCCTTGTTTTATTGATTGCATGTAATATTCTAATTTTCTGAGATTGTGGATTTGTGGTTTTCATGAGCTGTAAGCCAAAATCATCACAATTATGACAAATCACAGCTTGAACTATCTTGCTTTGCATGTAATGAGTCTATCTCATATATTAGTTTCACCTTTTAAATTGAATTACTGAAATAAATGAACTTTTGCACAATATTCTAATTTTTTGAGTTTCACCTGTATATGAATTGCCAGAGCTTTTCTTGTTTCCATTCAGTTCTGATATCCTCTTTCAAAGCCTTAAAAGTTTTAATTTAGGTGGTTTAACCCTGCATGTACTTTTCTGTTCTTTAAGATTATCTTCAAAGGATTTATTGGTCTACCAAAACACTAAGTAGAATTGTATGTGGGCACCAAAGAGAAAATCTCCTCCTGTCCCACAGTATTTTCTCCCTAATAGAATATAGCTGCTTCTATCTCTGAGTATTTTACCAAGTCAGTAGTTTAAATTGTGTTTAACTGAAAAGATGTTATATCTTTTCACACTCGAAACAATATTTTGTTTTAATATACATATGGTAAATTTGTTTTACGCATCAGGCTGAAAGTTGAAATGCAAAAGGTTACATAAGAAGGGTGTGATAAAATATAGATGAAAAGCAAATGGTTGCTATGTGAATATGGACTAAATACTATAAAGCATGAATACAAAAGGCTTATATTGAGCTGGTTTGTACAAACAGAGAGAATGAATGAAGATCAAATCATAAATCATATACAGGTAGTCCTCAATTTACGACCACAATATAACCCAAAATTTCCTTTGCTAAGCAGGGCAGTTGTTAAGTATATTTTGCCCCATTTTACGACTTTTCTTGCCAGATTCTTAAGTGAATCACTGCATTCGTTAAGTTAGTAACATGGTTTGGTTAAGTGAATCTGGTTTCCCCATTGACCTTATCAGAAGGTTGCAAAAGGTGATCACATGACCCTTGGATACTGCTACCGTCATGTCAGTCATGAGACAGTTGGCAAGTATCTGAATTCTGATCATGTGACAATGGGAATGCTGCAACAGCTGTGTGAAAAATAGTCATAAGTCACTTTTTTCATGTGCCATTGTAACTTCAAACTATTGTAAGTCAAGGACATGAAGAGTGACTGGTTTGAGAAGCAGGGAAAGACTAAGGAAGTCATGGTTGGATGGACTAATGAGACCCTAAAAGAGAAGTGTGTTTAAGGAACAAAATATTTGGTCATAAAGCAGTGAATGGATATAGTGGAAGCAGCGCTTGAAGCTTTTGTTCAATTGAGCTCTGACTCTGTTATATTTGTTAACTCTGAAGGTGACACAGGATGAATATGCGGTGCTAAAGTCAGGTTTCCTCTGAGCTTTACTAAAGGACCGGTGATTTTTCTTTTTGTCAAAAGAATTTAGTAAGTTTTCATAATTCACAGCAGTGATGGGATTCAGCCAGTTCGCACCACTTCAGGAGAACCGGTTGTTAACGTTCTGAGCAGTCTGGTGAAGAAATCATTAGGGCACAGAACCGGTTGTTAAATTATTTGAATCCCACCACTGATTCACAGATATACAAGTCAGAAATTTGAAATAAAAAGCATGGGTGTGGCAATTTTATTAAATATGAAAAAATTATAATTTGAGGAAATGTGTTAATGCATTTATTTTTAATATGAACAAGAATTGGTGAGATTATAACTACACCCCTCCTTTCTTACGTTATCTAACCCAGGACAAATTGCTTTATTTAGTCTCTCTTCCTGTGAGAGGAACTAGACCACTAGACCATCCTGTTCCACAGCATCGAGGGGGTCCTGTATAACCTATTTCCAGATGCTAAATTGTCCTGGTAGAGTCTGGAGAATAAGCACTTCTGACAGAAATGTCCTTGTTCGCTCTGCTAAGAGTGCCTTGGGGTAGAGTGAAGCAGTTGCGCGACTCCTTTTGTCCTTTGAGAGGGGCATTCTCTTTGAAATCAGCTCATGCTTCTGAAAAAAAAATCACTTTGCAAAACAAAACAAAATTCAAATAATGAAATTTAACAGATTACTGAAGAAAGATTGCAGCTTTGCTTTCATACAGTAGTTTGCTCTCTGCCCTCGAAACACATGCTTTACTGAAACAACAGTAACCTACTATATTCTATACACCCTTTCTTAATGAGAAAAAAAATGGTAATTTCTGAAATAATTAATATTTAAATTTAAAATGGTAATATAGCAACAGAAACTTTTAGATAGATAGATTGTTTTTTTTTTTTTAATGTCGGTTCTACTTTCATGAGATCAGCAAGAATTTCTTTAACAACACCAATGATAAAGTGATTTTGGTCCTTTCTGAAGTATATTGTGGAAATGAGGCAAGCTGAGGCAATTGTGTGGAAAGGAAGACAGCCTATCAGGTAGTAGATAGTGGGGATAGTAGTGGCAACGAGAATCTCTGAAATCTCTTGAAGCTTGTACAAATATAGAGATTAGTTTTAATTTGTCCTCAAGGAGAAGTAATTTTAAAAATCCATAGTTTTCAAGCTATTCTAATAATGTACCGAGCACTTCTGATAAATCCGAAATATTTTATTTCAGGAAAAATTGTTTTAAAATGTTATTTGATGATCAACATAGGTACTTTGGCAACATGGGACATGTAAAGACCAGTTTTCTTTGTTGACAAAAGAGGTGGCAATGTCTCACGTGAAGAAACATTTGTTGACTTAGTGGTCAGAGCCAGTAAATGCAAATTTACAAAGCAAACAGTTCCTGCAATTGAAAAGGGTCACACAGATCAGCAAATTGCCTCTCTTCCACCAGGTATTATTCCTTCCTCTAGTTTTGTGGAACATCAGAAACAAGGACAAAAGATACCCAGGTTTATAATAGAAAACACAACACAAAGAAAGGCCTGTTATGGAAACCATGTTAAAAATAATGGGTGTGTCCTTTATAGCAACATAAAAAAGGCTAATTTCAGAAAAGCTACTGGAACCTAGGTGTATAGGAAATGATATGTATGTGCCCAAAGCTTTCAGTTTCACTGCCACTCCCCAAGAATCTTGTGAATTTAGCAGGAGCTAATTCAGTGTGTGTGTGAGAGAGAACACCTGTTGTTTTCTTAATGATTAGAGTAGCATATTAAAAGGCTTGCTGCTAAATCTGCCTGATACCCATTGGTTTACCTTTCTCTTCACCTATTGTACTGTTTACAAGCATAAATATAACAGGATGTATGATGCCAAGCATAGCATCAGTGGTTGGGAGGTTTCAGATGATGAGATTCACTGTCCACTTGAGACCATACTGTTGGCCAGACTCACCTCAAATTCTGCTGAGGATTCTGTTTCATTTGGACTCCATGGTATTTTAGCAGAGGAAAATACTGTAATCTTGCTAGTAAATTGGCAGTTAAGAAATATCATCAGATATTGTGATAGGATTTACCAAATGTAAACTATTATGATTTACACTGCTCACCCTCCCACTAAAAATGCTGCTGCCCATCCAAAGATCTCAAGGCAATTAAAACACACACACACACACACAAACTAGGAAAAGCACCTTAGCTCGTGGCTTCTGGAGTTCCTTCCAAATCTCTTCACCAGTAAACATTTTTATTTTTAATAAAATGTTGCAACTCCATATATGTGCATATCATTATCATACAATGTAGGTGTTATATGCTCAACTCTGTTTTCACTTTATTAGAAAGGAGAAGGGAGAAGGCATCAAATGGAAGAATAGGTGTTGAGGCATTGCCCAGCTGCTTTTTTTTTTTTTTTACTTCCAGAATCCCTGGGCCAATTTGGCTCAAGTTCTAACACAATCTATCTTTCTTTTGCCAGTTTGTCAGTTTTAAACTGAATATATATCTTGTATTCTGTGCAAGATTCAGAGTGTTATCTTGCAGATGAACAAAGAACATGGTGAACACTTTGCAAAATTTCTTTCCAATATTTGATTGGTTTTGAAAGAATCACAAAATGGGTGTCACCTCCTACTTGCACTAAAGACAGAGTAAAGATCTTCTAACATCAGATCCAAAAATTACAAGAGAGAGACTAGCTCAAAGAAATAAAAAATGAAGAAGTAAGAAAATAGACATATGTTGGGTTCTGTATTGGCTGTGATTTGTTTTTCTTTTTGTGTCTTTGAATCAATGTTGATTCCTGGTGACTGCCTGGACAAGTCCCTGCAGTTTTCTTGGTGAGTTTTCAGAAGTAGCTTTCCTGATGCAGTCTAAAGTACTATCCCTTTAATTTAAAGTCCAGCTGTACCATATGCCTGGCTCCTAAGATCAGATCTATCACATTCTTCTACTGGGATCAGAGTCATAGAAAAGTGGGACAGACCAGAGCTATCCCTACGGATGGGAGGTCAAAGGAGGTGGGAAAGACCAGCTCTTGCTTATTATTTCCATTAATACCTTCTGCTATCTAGGTTCCATAGAAATGATTGTGTCTAAAGACTGTTTCTCTGTTCCCTCTCTAACTGGGTTTGAAAGTGCTGCTGTCTACAATCACTGACTGCCAGCACTTATTTATTGCTTCCTCCTGCACATTCCTCCTCCAGCCATAATTTTGAACCTAAATTTAGCAGATTTAGAAGACTGGTAGGTCATTTCTCAGAAATAGGTTGAGTTACAGATCTTAGGTACGCAGCACCACCTGACCTGTGACCAGTGACTTGGGTAGCTTACAAGGTGGGCTAAACATCCATCCTAGGAACCCTGCCTGGTCATCCAACCCCATCCCACCACATGGATTGTTGTTATTCCGACTAAGTGATGCTCATCATGAAATGGAACAAAGCTGGAGAATCCATAAATGACCTTACAAGCCAAAAGGACAGCACCACTCAGAAATTTTACTAGGAAGACATAAACAGGGATTGGCAGTCTGGGCAGAATAATTTATGCCAGTCATACTTTCCTGATGACTCAATTGCTGGATGACTGCATGTTAATGCTGTTCCTTGAAAGAATCCTGTGTTCTGTGGAATAAATCACAACGACTGGTTCATATTAAGCTAAATTACATCTTAGAATAGGGGTGGGTAACCTGAGGTCCCAGAGCCACTTGTGGCTCCCCATTCCCATTTTTGCCATGGACGTTACTTCTAACTACAGTAGCTAAAAATCAGTATGATATCCTACCAGTGTAAGGTGAGATAGACAGGGATACACACACGTACAGTGTTAAGTTCTTTGATGCTGTAATTTAAAAACTAGACATCTCTGGCTCTGCCAATTTTGTTTCACCCCCTCCCCCTCAAGAGGTAAAGTGAAGCACTTGGATTTCCCACTTTGCACATGTGTGAACTCATTTATTGTATGGGTGTGGAGATCTGTTTTTAATCTTTGCCAAAATCTTTAAAAGCCTCTTAAGTAGATATGCCTAATTGTAGCTATGCAACCTTCACTATCTTATCTCAACCAAAACTCAAGAGTTATTCACAACTTGTAAAACAAACTGTAACCCTGCATATGAGTACAATGCTTTTAAAAAAGAAAAAGCAAGTGCCATTTTTCTATTTTTAGATTTGGAATTCTTGGGCAAGTTCTTATTCTACAGGAAACTGATTATTTTTACAATGGGTGCAGCTGACAGGAACACCTTTGTAGAGATTAGCCATGCATGAGAACAGAAGTAGGAAGCAAATTTATAATCAGCAAATGGGAGGTGGGTAGCGCCACAGTGTTCTGGCTTTGATGTGGAATTTATTCTGTCTTTGGGAGCCATTCCTTGATGCTGTGACTTTTTCTAGTATTGCATTGAAATATATTACATAAACATTAAGATGTTGGGTTCATAATACACAAAACACATTCTATTCCTCCTCATTATACATATATTCTGGAACTCTTAAATGCAGAAAAAGAGATTTTATAACATAATTTAAGTTTATCAACTTGTTAAAATAATTCTCCAGCTGTCTGCACTAACAGAATAGGAGTGTTGATACATTTTTTTTCTTGGTAATAGTCATAGGAAAGTGACAAATTTGTCACTTCTGTATTATGCAGACGATCAATAAATGCTCGTTTCTAAGTCATTCCTTCCACACATATATGACTCAAAATACATCCCGATTGTTATTTATTTAATTTGTCAGTGTTCATTAAGCTATCCCAGGACAGGAAGCCATTTTGGCAGCAACCTTTGGCTGACATAAGGGAAGAAAATACATACCAATAAATGGTGGGTCAAAAGCTGAACAGGAACCAACAGGATGATACATTTGGAGAGCGATTACAATCCTACCCTTTATCAGCAGAATATAATTTCAAGATTAATAGAAATCCAGTTTGGGGCATATTTCAGGATGATACCAACAAACTAGAGATATTCAGAAGAAAGACACCAAGATAAAGCCTGGAAATAAAAAGATTAACAGTTGGAGATTCTGGTATGTTTGGCTTGCAGTACATTGCAAAGAGACATAATTGCTTTCTTACAGTAGTATCGAGAGTTACTAGAAAAGATTGGGCAAAAACGTTCAAAATTGTTTCAGCAGTTAGGACAAAAACCAATGAGTTAATTACAGCGAAGTAATTTTTTGTTTGATATAATGCATAAGTAAAGGATGTGTGTTTCTGTCCACACAGTAATAAAACAGATTATAAGCATATAGTTTATTAGTGATGTAAATGATCCACAATTAAAATGTTTCTCCTTAAAACCCATGATATCAAGTTTATGTGTCACCAACATACCATAATGAAAATTTAAAAAAAAAATCATATACAGTACCCGATTTACTTCACAATGTAAGGCTGTCTTCCATGTCTCTGTACTTAAGACTAGTTGAGTGGATTCATACATGGTACAGACCAATATATATATATATAGGAGGGACTGAATTTTTTTAGACTCACAAACACACATCCCTGTGGGGATTTGTGGGCTTTGTAGGATGGAATGGGAGCCTTGAGCAATGCATTGGCTTCAAAAGACATCCTTTGAAGAGTTAAGTCTCCTAGTCAAACTTAGCTGCTGATAACTTCAGAGGCAAATTTACTTCAATATGGAAGTGAGTTGGTCTTCTTTTCTTCTGAGGTTTGTTTTTTGTTTTGGTTGTAACTTCCCAGACTAATCTCTATTTTTGATATTGCTTTAAAACATGAGCAAGACTTGATTCTATAAGGCTTGATTCTGCCTAAACCTTCTTAACCAAAATCTTTTAGCTCTGTTGGTTTAATGATTGATCCTGTTCCTCTGTCTTTTGAGAAAAATAAAATGCTTTTATTAGAAATATTGTGATATCCTCTATACAGTAACCCATGTCCTTCTTTATTGCCAATCTTAGTGCAAACTACATCATAAACCTATTATCAGAGTGATGCACTGTCTTATAATATTATCAAATGTTGTCCATCAAGACCTTACTAGGAACAATTGAACTGGCATTTTAAAACTTACTTTGCATTCCTTTTTAACCCCATTTCATGTTATCAATCTTATTGTTATATTATTCAAGTTTAATTAATAACAAAAATAAAAGTATTTTTGAGTCTCCTTGCCTCCTCAGCTAAACCTACCATTTCTACTAATGGGACCAGAAGCTAGACAATAGAAAGCCAAGAGTCCAACTCATACCAGGATAGTAGAGATACATTTTTCTCTTTCCACAAGAATCATTCTGGTAGGAAAATTATTGGGATGTGACTTAGATATCAGTTAAATGTTTAAAATGAAATGTGTCAAGTTCCCGGAAGCAGATTTGTTCCTTTGCTGTCTAACAGTTTATGATGGGTTCAGGAATTGGGCTTAGGTAGTAAAAAGTCTATACACAGAAGCTGTTAATTGCTTCCTAAAATATATTTCCCGCATTTAAAAAATTTACATGGAGAGAAGCAAAAGAGTAGCCAAAGCCTTGTGTCTCTTTAATGTTGCAAAGTTTGATTCCAAGAATGAAATATGGCATAAGATTACAATAGTTCTGAAAGACACAGGTATTAACATCTTACAAAATGGAGGAAGGGAAGATGCAGGCTAATATAATGCTAAAGTTCCCTTGGCTAGTGAGGCAGAAATATTTCAGGCATCATTCTATCTCTTTTCATGCATTGCCAATACTAGGTACATGGCTATCTTTTCTCCCCACCCCTTACCCAATGTGACATGGGCGATTGTAGATTGAATTAGTAATAAAGGGACTCCATTGTTGGAGATAAAATGTTCCAACTACCAAAAACCAGCTCATTTTCCAAGACATTCATGATTTCTATCAAATTTGTTTGCCCTGTTTTCTGTTAATCAAACAGTTGACAATGCAACTGTATTTGGACTGCAAACTGCCTGGCTGCCTGCAAATGTAGGAAGGGCATGGCTCAGGCTTCTCTGTGATATTTCTTTCCCCTTTCCACACAAGAACACTTGTTCTTCAGCTCCAGAAACTTTTACGTTACCTTTAGGTGTGCTCAGCACACAGAGTTATTTAGAAATGAAAGGGAACCGGAAAACAAGGACCACAATTTAAAACTGGGAGATGCTGGCAGCAGAGAACAAGTGTCAGCCTTTGAATCCCGTCTTAACAGCTGTTTACCTCAGTCTAAATCATAGAATTCTGATGGCTGGAACCTGCATGTTCAAACAGATCTCCTTTCTCAAGATCCACATTAGAAATGACACTGGAAGGAGAGCACCAAACCGAAAAGTTGTTTTATTGGTACCATACATGACCATAAATGGCACAAACTATGCAAAAAAAAAAAAAAAGCTTTACAGTGCCCCAGGGAAGTGGAAAGGGACAAGTGGAGAGAGCTGACAGAGAACACGCCATCACATGCTGAGCCACAGCAGTAGAAAACATGATACTCTTATTTGAAATAGGAAACTGATACAGAAAAAAAAAATCCCAATCCCTTGTAAATTACACTACTAGCTGCTATAATTACCTGCCCGGAGGAGTTGGGCCCAGTAATACAAAAGTGACCAAACTGCCATGAATATATCTCAGGTTCATCCAACTGGGCTCTATCAGAATAGAGAATATCTAGGATTCCAGAGCATGACTTGAAAGGAAATTCTTCTCACAGCACTAGACAAATCATGGTCAAAACTAGCAGCTCTAGGCAAACTGATGACGATAATGTTGCAAAGAGGAAAAACAATTTTTGCACATAGAAATCCTCTTGAAGAAATATCCTAAGTAAGGTAGGAGAGTATTGTGCCATGACAGTGCAGCCTTTGCAATCACCCTCACAATCAGTCTAGGCCAGGGGTGTCCGACTGGCGGCCCGTGGGCAGGATGCGTCGCGCGCAGGCCATGCCCACCACAGCTTCACAAAGGCAAAAAACGTCCTGATACGTCACATCAAGTTTGACACCCGTGGTCTAGGCCATGAGGTGGCCGAAATATCTTAAAGGTATTTTGCACTCTTCTCAAAAGTGGAAAACCTTGCCTCACTCGCAACTTTGAGGCCTCTGTGACATAATAAAGCAAGACGTACAGGATTAACCTAGGCTTTAAGGAAGAACATTGGAAGGTAGAAAGGAAAGTAGGTGTGTTTGTTTCCTTCAGGGTTTAGTACCAGTATTTCAAATAAAAATGGATGTGTCTGGCTGGGCAATGGTTTCCTAGAGGCCGTTCCATAAAGAGAAGAAACAACTGTATATTCTCTTTGCAAAACATGGGTATATTGCTTCCCCAGATGCCACAGCCCCATTCCTGTGGTTCTGCACTGCTGTAAATTGGTGACAGTACCCTCTGAACTCTCCTGCCTCCCAAGAAGGACACCCATCACAATCAACTCCTCCCCCACTACCAACGGTAATGGGAGCGGCAGCCTTAGTGAGAACACAGTGAAAGAACAGCATCATACACACAGCATACAGCGCAGAAATATACAAGCACGAGGTACACAAATTTGAAAAGGGGAGGGATATGGTAGAAGAGGGTGGAGCAGGAACAGCAGCACACACAAATTACACGAGGGGAGGGAGTGGGGGCAGCCATGCTGTCCTCAAAGGAGTGTATAAAGGAAGTTTGCAAAGTCTCTCCTTGGTTTGAAGCTCTCAGAACTGTATACAAAAACTAAGACTCCCAATTAGTAGACAAGCCTGTACAAAAATCAGGATTGGGGGAAATAGGGAGGGAGGGCAGATTTTTTTTAAACTTACAATTTTATTTTATTTCTTTAAAAAAGCCCAAAATACTGAGGGCAGGGTATGTATGAGGACTGCAATTTCCTTTAAGAGCAGGTCGGGGCAAAACAGCCCATGCCTAAAGATGTAACCAAAAGGGCAAGTGCCCTTCCGGGTAACTGCAGAATATTTTTCTAATGCATTCCAGAAAATTTAAAAGCCCACATAATCTCCTGCCATATTGGCTTTCTGGGATCTTCAGGCAAAAGAGAATTACTGCTCTGCCATCTCTAAGACAGTCAAGATGAACTGCTTAAAATTCAACCCACAAAAATCATAGCTGCCCCAATGTGAGTCATGACATTGTCCACAAGACTCTCCGGCTAAAATGGAACCTTCTTGATGCCCCTTATAGAAAACTGAATGATAAAAGGGGCCTCAGACCAGATTTTTCCTGCCCACCTTAAGTACTCAGTCCTGTGGCCTCCCAAGGTACTTCATGCTGATCCACCAAAGCTTTGAGGCTCTAAGGGACTGCTATGAATACCACCCCCTAATAGTGTTGCTTGTGGTATCCAGGGCGCTGGATGCATGGACAGGGAAGGAGAAGGAATTAAAATTCTGTTGGGACTAAAAGCCCACTGTTCCAATTCTGCCCTAAAGGGGACAGCCAAGAGTGCAGACAGCAGGGAATCGTGGCCAGGTTAACTGTAGGCAGGCAGGCGCTGCAGTGCTCATAGGCCTTGATAACTTGTTGGCCAGCCACTCTTCTTCATAAGTGTCCAGGTAGAATGGTTTCGACTCAGTCCGTGGGGTACCAGCCAAGTCAAGTATAGGCCCGGCTGGGCACTGTTTTGGGGGCTTTATTGTGATGCTTGCGACGTTGGATTCTCAGACTTGCTCTCCTGACTGGAAGGGGGCTTGCTGTTCCAGGGACTGTTGGCGCCCAATGCGGGAGAGTTGTTGAAGCTGTCCTCATCATCAATGCCATTGGCAGCGTCAAACTGTGTGTTCTCCAGTCGAGTGATAAGGCGCTCATCTTCGTCGCCAAACTCCCCACCCATCAGGGTTGGCTCGCCCACCACCATCACATCCTGAGGAGGGAAGAGGGTCCCGAAACATAATCGAGGTGGAGACTGCCCTGACCCATACCACAATGTTCAAGGGAGTCAGCTGTCACAACAGCAAGGATCTCTCCCCTTACCCTCCTAGAATGAGGAATCAAAATTAGCCTCAGCCTTTACTCACCCTTCCCTAATCTGGCACCTTCCAGATGTGGAGACTCCACAACTAGGAGTGGCACAGAACATCTAGAAGGCACTTTATTTGGGAAGGTTTCAATTTTCCCTTTGAACAACGTCCCTTTCTGGACTCTAAACAAAGTTGTTTCTATTGTATCTGGGCATAGTCAGCATCTGATAAATCAATGGATGCTCTGGGATATTGGAGAATCAAGGTCTCCTCTCAATTCTCACCTGAATGGTTCAAGACCTATTGTAACCTATAGCATCTGAATATCTTCCTACTCACACACACAAAAATGAGACTCTGGCCCTAACAGGGTCTACACACAGCCTTCAAATGAACAGCTACATTAAGGGATTACATTAATCCTTTTTACGTTGTAAGACAGGATGGGCATAGTCAAGATAAATGTCTCTGGGACATCTACAGTAGATTAGCAAGGATTCCTGACATTCATTTAACAGCAACAACTAAGCTGCTTTCCCTTTCTTAAACCAGGTTGCTGAAAAAGAACATCTAAGGGAAAATTGGGAATGGATTTCTGGATAAAAGGACTTTGAGAGATCAATTCTGGCTGGCTTACATGCTCAGACGTGATCTTATTCTTTAACTCAAGAGTCCCCAAACTTGGCAACTTTAAGACTTGTGGACTTCAACTCCCAGAATTCTCTAGCCAGCTATGCTGGCTGGTGAATTCTGGGAGTTGAAGTCCACAAGTCTTAAAGTTGCCAAGTTTGAATGCCTCTGCCTTAACTCTTAGGCTGTTTTCCTGAATCTGGCTTGGAGGAGTCCCAGAAGCCTGAATTCTAACCAGGTTTGTTGTAGGAAGCATCACCCATCCTTTGGGGAAGTGCTTCGGCTGCATGAAGCATGGCCCCAGGCCAAGGAATTCTCAGGTTAAAAGGAAAAGAAAAAATGAAAAGGGGATGCTTACAGGTACCTGACTGGAGAGGGCAAAGGTGCTGGCTGGGCTCTTCTTTTTGCTGTTGCTATTGTTGGTATTGCCTCCGCCGGAACTCATGGTGCTACCTCCAGACATCTTCCTTTTCCGGCGCTTACTAGGCTGCTGACGTGCAGGTTCAGCTGTGAAGGTGTTTGTGAAATAAAATTTGGTGAGATATCTTGCCTTCAGAAAAAATATTCTAATATTTCCAATTGTTTCAACATAGTCAAATTGTAAATTTGCATGTTCCAAGCAACACCTGAATAAATGAATATTTCCCACTATTTATTCATAAATTTATACACCGTCTGATTCAAATATTATAGCATATCTGTACTTCCACACTAATTTCCATCTTCATTTTTATGCATTTTCCTATAGTTTCAGAGATAGGGTTTTAGCACAGGATAGCACTCATCAAAGCGCTGAGGCATTCCAGCTGCA
Source organism: Thamnophis elegans (assembly GCF_009769535.1). Lineage (NCBI taxonomy): Eukaryota > Metazoa > Chordata > Lepidosauria > Squamata > Natricidae > Thamnophis > Thamnophis elegans. The sequence continues at coordinate 25,069,718 of NC_045550.1, forward strand.
GGAAGCCAATGCCCTGCTGCCCTCAGCTGGGCTTGGTAGGAAATACATCTGATTCATTGGTCAGTTCACAGGATATTCTTTCCTACCGCTCAAAAGTCTCACCAGGTGGCGCCACCATACGTTGCCACTTCTGGAATAAGCACGTCTTGAGGCAATCCCGAGGACTGAGACTGTAGGTCTTGTGTCGAGACATCAACTCCTGCATTGGTTCTAAGATCACGCACAGCTGATAGGAAGAAGAGGAGAGAGAAATTCTGTAGTAGAGGACAATCCCAGATGGAATCCTCCTGGAGCCATAGATAGATTTCTAGAGATTGATCTGAACCTGGCCAGATATGGACACAGAAATTCTGACAAAACAAACAATTTCTTCCTGCCTGATACCTGGGACATACAATAAAGAAGTACATCAATAAAGAACAATAAAAATATTGTTTAAAAATAAAGAACATTCACCTTTCTCTGAGGCCAATGCCAATCAGGGTTGGTCAAGAGCGAGAGGTTCAGCTCACAACACCTGGGGTGTTGCGGGACTCGGTGCTCTCTCTGCTCCTTTTTAATATCTATTCAAAGCCATGGGTGATTGTCACCGTGGACCGTACTATCATCAGTATGCAGATGGTGCCCAATTGTACAGTATGATGCTGTGGATGCCCTTTCGCAGTGCCTGGAGATTTTGGAGGTCTGGATGGGAACAACTGGCTTCAATTAAACCCTGGTAAGACTGGGGGGGGGGGTTCATCTACATTTTACTACTTGACATCCTTGTTCCTGGATGGGGTTGCATTGCCCCAGACCAAACACCTGTGTGATTTGAAGGTTCTGCTGGACTAATGAATCTGCCTGAGGAGTAGGTGGGCAACCATGGCTAGGAGGACCTTTAGTAGACTTTGTGTTGTAAACTAGTTATGCCCCTTCCTGAATTGAGCAGCTCTTCTTTAAGTTCCTTATGCTGTACTCATCTTCCATATAGACTACCACAATGTGCTCTACATGAGGCTGCCCTTGAAGAGTATCTGTGAGCTGCAGCTGGCACAGAATGCGGTGGTGTGGGCAGTTTTGGGCATCCCTAGGGTTGTGCATGTGATGCGTCTATTATTTGAGCTGCATAGAATGCCTGTTTGCTTCTGGGTATAATTCAAGATGCTGATTATTCCCTCTAAAGCCGTTCATGGCATGGGACAGCACCCAGTTAGACAGGAGGTTTAGTTACAGACACCACTGATTAAAACGTTTGATTGGCAGGATCCAGGAAGAAAGCCTTCCCTGTCATTGACCTTGCCATATGGAGTATCTTGCCTCAAGAGGGTGCCTACTCTTATATGCTCCAGAAGAGCATTAAGAGCATCAATTGGCATGAGAATCTAAAAGTGGCACACAACCCTGGATATAGTTGGTTGCTTGAGAGTGTTCCTCTATCTTTTAATATGTTTTTTTGTTCTGCTTCTGTTTTTAACTTTGCTTTTGCCTATGTTTCTCTTTTATGGCTGTATGTTTTAAAAGGATATAGTACCCAGAATCATTTATGTGAGATGGGCAGTACATAAATTAGATTAAATTAGATTAGATAGGCAGACTTACATGTATTTATTTCTAACCTGTCTTTATTATTTTTACAAGGTGGTGAACATATCCAGTACGATTTCCTCCTCCTTTTTGCCCCACAGCAATAACCCTGTAAGTGGGTTGGGCTGAGAGTGACTGGCCCTAAAGTCACCCAACTGGCTTTCAAGGCTAAGGAGAGACTTATGGTTGCTCTCTAACTTCAATCTTGGCTATTTCTTATTAGTTGGGATCAAGCTGGATAACAGTTTCTATACATGAGCTTCAATTACCCTTAGAATTCACAGGCTTTTCTTGGTTGCTAACAAAATCAAATATTAAAAAAATGTTTTGACTGGAACACCTGTGAAGCTTTTACTAGAAATAATGCAGCAAACTGACTTTCATGCTACATATGTTTAGTCAAATCTGGATTTGCAAAACATATGAGATGTACTTTCCCTGTATGCTTTCTTCCTCCTAGTGTGGGTAGGATTGTGGAAAACAGTTCAGGGACAGGCTTTCCCACATATGGGACAGATGAATCTTTTCTTCCCCTCATGTCCTTCCTCAAGAAACTAGGGTGGGTCTCTTTTGAGCCTCTTTCCCTGCCCACTATCCAGCTGCAGGTTAGACTGTCTCTTATCTGACCATTCTCTTGGCAACAGTCTCTTTGCTTGAGTTCCCAGGGTCTTTCCCACATCCCATCACAACTAGTGTCCGAGAATCACTGGTGCTCCATTACTGAGATTTTCAAAGAAAGTTGGACTGGGATGATTTGAGGATTCCTGCTCTGGGTAGGTAGCTGAACTGCAAGGCCTCCAAAGTCATTTCAGACCCTCTGATTCTCTGATTTTGTGTATGCCAGCTTTACTCTACTTGCCCCGTACAACCACTCTGAGATTCCTGCAGACTTTGTTTTCACCGGTCATGGTTCATCCAAAATGGTTTGGTAGAACTTCCAGAACATAATTTGTTTTTTCAGATTTGAAGCAAAGCATATTTTCTGTTTTCTATACATCGCTAGTGAATTTATGCACCCCTTTATTCTATCATAGTAATATAGAAAAAGTGCCTAATAGCTTTCAATATTGCCACTACTCTTAAATGTAACTTGTGAGAATATGATTGTGTTTTATACATACATACATAAATATAATCTGCCAATAATCATCTAAAGCATAGAAGCATGTATATTCTCACAAACAAAACAGTCAACCAAAACAAAACCCTTATAATAGCTTTTAAAACAGTGTAAAGTATAGAAAAACATTATTGTCCAAATGGCATTTTTAATTCTGTTACTGTCTGAACGAGGAAATACCAAGGAATGCCTTTCTTAATTTCATAGGTGCTGAAGAAAAGTACTTACTCGGAGGTAGTTGAGTGTGGAGTTTGAAAGTCCACATCGAGTAATATTTTTGGACAACTGGTCCAACATCTGGGGATCTTGAGCCTGGAGAGAGAGAATGTTAGAAGCAGAAATAAAATAGCTAAACAAAAAAATGTTGCCTCAACACATAAAACATACATTGGAGCACTGGAAGGTTAATATTTTAAAACGATACATTTGGACACCAACATAGAAATTGAAGCTTGAAATTTTCAAAAAATAATGGTGGAGCAGAAAAACTCTCAACACTATGAACAGGCACAAAGCAAGCGAAACAACTTGTCAAGACTCACTCTCAGAAATATTTAAACGCAGTCTAAACAGAGGCTATTACTAACCTCTGAACTTACATGCATAGCAAGGATGCTACGGGGAATAAGTTCCCGATGCTGCCGGACACTGAAGTGCCATGTCTTTATTCTCATCATGTCATCAAACATGAATTCCAAGTAGAGGCGGCCCTCCACAGATACCTGGACAAGCAGAATGCAAAGGGCTATGAGAATCAAGTGAGTATTCTCTAAGTAATTATTTGAACGCTTGTATATAAAGTCTATGATCCATATAATAGAATCAAATTCTGGATCGCTTTTTAGATTATAACATCCCACTACTCAAATTATATCCCCTGAGTCATACTATTTTATTAGACCACATCTGAAATTCATTTAGTGAATATCTGACATTCTATTAGTCTTTCCCAGCAGGCAGCCTTGTTAGATTATTTCCTGATTTCTCATTCTTTGGTATCTAAGATTAAAACATGAGATATAGAAGCCATTATAATTTCAGACTATGTTCCTAAAAGAATTATTATCTGGCAGAAAGAATCCTTTCCAAAGTAAATCTGGCCTCCTGCTTTTTAGCTTGAGGTTCCTCAGGTTTAAGTTGGGTCAACAAGCCTGGGAAGCACTAGGGACCGGTGAAATATTGAGATGACAACTGCATCTCTTTTTTATTCTGTTTTAGCTCTGTGGCTTTTTATATTTGCAGACATATTATTAGGACTATTAATATTGTTGATTTTGTTTTTAATTTTGTTGTATGCTCCAGGATCACTTGATTGTGAGATAGGCAGATATATAAATACATTTAATGAATGAATAAATCATTTCAAAGGTTATATAAATAACTAACATTAATTTAACTTTCTTCAGCTTTCTATAAAGGAGGATTATTGGTTTAGAAGCCTTAAAAATCCTCCAAAATCTTTAACCATTAAAGAGCAATTGAATCTGGGCCAAATAAATGAATAACAAAATTTAATTTTGCCCTTTTAGAGATTTTACAAATAAGAAATTCCTGGTCTGTCAATAAAAACTGATAATAGAAAAGGCCTGCTGCCATATGAAATAACCTCACCAAGCCCACTTTGCTGAATGTGGTGGGATGGGAAGATATAATGAGCCCATCATTATATTATAATGAGCTTGAATGTCCTTTTCTCATTAATCAATAGACAATTTCACTAATTGATATGAAATTAATTTCCTGTTCTCTTAAAATGAGGTTAACGTAACAATGGTTTGCAAAGCAAACAAAATTTGCTTTGCCTCAGCGAATATTAGGCAGAGGTTGGTTGTCCCAAAGGTGCTTTTCCAAAAGGCAACTAGGTTTTTTGTGTTTTTTTCCTTGAAAACATTTCGCTTCTCATGCAAGAGCTTCTTTAGTTCTAACTGAATGGTGGAGAACAGAAGGAGTTATATTATTTGGAGTCATCTGGTTGTTAGCTCTCTGCAAAGAATATAAATCCATCCATTCCTTGTTTTGCAGCACTTGGTTTTAAAATGTAATTTCCAGTCCCTATTTTTCTACTTCTTTAAAAAAATTGCTATACCTGCCTATCCCATTTCTAAATAGTTATGAATTTAAATTAAATTTAAACATGTGCTATATGCAATTGCATTTTTATTAATTGTTTTAGAATAAAAATATATTTAAAAATACACTATGACATGTTTTTTTCTAATTCTATTTGTAGCTACCAACTCTTTCCAAGCAGAGGATCTCTTTGCAAGAATATGTGAAGAATGCTGAAGACTGTAATTATACATAACTGCCTCTTGGTAAGCCCTGGGGCTGGGGAAACACCACTGCACTCTCACCTGGGTGAACATGGGCTTGCCATGCTGAGTGACCATAGTACATTGATCACAATCAAGTGAAACAAAGTTGTTATGGAAGGATTCCTTTGGGTGCTTCAGAACGTAATACAGCTCAGTAGCGCCCCCCTCAAAGATACTGCGGAAGTAGCGAGGAATTAGGGTACGGCCGATTGCTAGACATCAGGAAGAAAAGGTTGATAAAAATCAAATTACTTGTCATTCTTTGTAGTGTACATTCATAACTAGCATTGGCAAAAGCATTTTTTGGAGATTATAAACAATGAATGGAACTGACAACAGGCCAAGACCCAAGTCCTGAATGTACAGCTCAGAAGCAATAATGTTTTTGTTGATCATTCCTTGATGCTGCCAAGGTCACTACCCATCTCAATTATATTTCTTTTAGATACCTCTAATTTTAAAAGTATGGGCAATAGCACAGAACTATCCTGAAAAGAACTTTATTTTCAACAGTGCTTCTGGATCTATATAGTGTCATCATCTTGTAGCATCTTTCAAGGATTTCAGATAGGGTTTTTCTTAGCCCTAACTACAGTATTGATGTCAGGACTAAACTTGAGACATCCGCACACAACACATGTAATCTACTATTCAACTATGCTCCTTTCACAGTAACACAACAGCTTTAAGTTGTTCTAAACAGATATAACTTATTTTTCCATTTTAAAATTATCCATCTACTTTCTAGAACATGACAAGTGGAAGAAGTCAACACATGCATGACTCCTAAGTCCAGAAATCTGTCAATGTCTTAGTAATATTTTATTCAAAGTTTAATATTCTGAAATAAAAACAATATCCATTTGCTTATATATTTAATGGTTTTTCCAAACACCCTAAGCATCATTTTAATGCCACTTCTAACATTTTGGAAGAAATGCCAAAGGAAAATCTTATCAGATATTGATTTTTAGAAGTGGAGAGCAAAGGAAAAAAATGTAAAGCCTTATATAAAGTAGATTTCCAGCAGTATTGTGATTAATGATACATAATTTTTATGTAAGAGTGACTCACTGTATCTCTTTGGTCCATCTTCCAGACAGAAGGTGATTGTTAACATAGCATCATCCTCAAAAAACTCAGTGGTGAAGGCATCCCACCACAGATTGTCACATTCCTGTAAGCACAGAGAAGAGCGAATGCAAGACAGAGGTGCTATTAATGAATGGCATATCTGTTCAAGTGGGTGGAATTCAACCTGTTCCAAATAGGGGAGCATTCCACATAAATTATTAAATTCAGAGTTTAGGGTACTTCTGGATCTATCCTTGTTGCTTCAGGAGCAAGTGACCACTGTGGCAAAAATTATTTTTTATCAACTTAGTTTGATCCTCTACTTATGCTATTGGATTCAGTTAGATTATTGCAATACCCTTGGAGGCTATTTAGACATTTCAATTAATACAAAATGTTGAGACATGAGTATTGACTGGAATTTGGTAATATAAACTCCCAAAGCTGGTTTCCAATCTGCTTCCAATTTCAAGTTGAAGTGTAGGTTTGATCTTATGAAGGGTTTTGCTGTTTGGAATAACACCATGTGAAAGAGGCTTCTTTCCATATTTTCTTACCAATACCTTAAAATGATATCTGGGGGGGTCTGCTCCAAATGCTTTCTCACTGAGGTACATCAAGTAATTAATTGGGAGGGGTTCTTTCCAATGGTGATCCTTAAACTTTGAAATGTCTTCCTCTAGTGAGATATGCATGATGCCATCCTCATTTGCCTCTTCAGTGATAGGCAAAAATATTTTTATTCTCCCAGGACTCTTACTCATTCTTAGTTTCGCTGTCATTTTAAATGTATTTATTGCTTCACATTGTTTCTACTATTGTTTTCTCAATTATCTTGCCGAGTTTATTTTATATTTTTCTAATGTGTTTTTATAAAACATTTAACATACATGCTCATTATTTTTACTTATTGTTTTAATTATTAATGTAATTTTAAATTAAAAACTTTTTTGAGAAATCTATTAGTGGCAAATGATACAGAAAAAAAATAAAATAAGTAGAATCAGTTCTCAAAAGTTAAATAAAAACCAAGGACTGATTAATAGCCACAGTCCTTTCCTCTCTTGTGTAATCGTGACAGCTACATGTACTATATCCTTCCAAAGCTTCTCCCTTTCTTCTAATTCAGTCATCCAGAAGCCACAGTAACATACCTCTGTCCAGTTTTGCAGCCGCTTATTGAGTTCAAATATTCTGTAGTCAGTCTGGTTTCCATATGGTGTGTGTCTCCTGTCAAACAACCATAGCAATTACCTAACAAAAAAGCCATTTATCCAAGAAACCTGAGTGTGCAAAATGTTTTATTATTTGGGGAGACATAGATGCTATTGTAATCTCAAACCATATTTTTATGAAATAATTGTTTTAATCTTATTTGAATTTAAAAAATTAAATACAACTTTTAAGTGGTTCTTATGTGTAGCTCTGCTGAAAAATATTAAAAAAATATTATTAGGTAGATGGAACAGCAAGTAAACTAGTTACTTAACTATAAAAGCAGTTATTTCAGTGGTCATCTATAAATTCACTCACTTAGGTTGTGCACCTTCAAAGAACCTTCAAGAGCTTATAGAAACATTTAGAGGGACTACCCTGAACCCCTTCAGTTCCTAACAGTAATACAGTGGGATAAAGAAACAGCCAAATCACCTCAGAGTTAACGAGGTAAAAGGACACACTGGATGAATAAATAGTTGGCCAATCAAAGAAATGCAATCACAAATGTGCACATTCTTCTTCATCATGATTCTTGGGATTCAGAAAGATTGCTGATTAGCAAGCTTCTTACTAGGAGTATGGTTTGGCCCACTAAGATGAGCAGAGGAGAGCTCTATAAAGACTGCATCCTTTTAGAAGCAAAAGTCCACTCTGTAATAAGGGGGTGAAGATTGAGACTGCCCAGCAAAGCTCTGAGACATATATTAATGGCAAATCATACCCAGCTTTCCTGTCTCAGAGGAAGGCTTCTGGTCTTGCTGCTGAGGAAAAGCATTGCAGCTCAAAGTAACCCTTGATGGTTATGACCACTCATTTGAGCAGAAAGCCTACAAACTTTTAGAAAGCCCTTAGAAGGCCAAAAATAAGTATTGAGCTGGCAGAAGGGTGCCATAAAGTCCAGGTAAAAGACAAAAGTGTAACAGACATCCAATGAATGGAGTAATGTTTCCAGTGATGTTAGAGGGGGGAAAGGAGACACAATTATGTCAAAGTGAAAAACAGAAACTGTTTTGGCAGCAGGAAATATCTAGGCCTGTGATGGCGAACCTATGGCACCCGTGCCAGAGATGGCATGCAGAGTCCCCTCTGTGGGCATGTGTACCATTGCCAGCTGCTCTTCTGGTTTCCAGTACGTGCATTTGCACCGCCCAGTTGGTCTTCACATGCGCCAGAATACTGGAAACCCAAAGACCAGCTGACCAGCGCAGGTTTCCGGCGCTCTGGTGGGCACACGCATTCACATGCACACGTTCTGGTTTAGACACTCAATGCCAAAAAGTTTCGCCATCACTGATCTAGGCAATATTCAACCCTATGAAAAAGAAGAAGGGAGTTTCTTTGTAGGGTGCAATTTTTTAGCCTGATAAGCTGATGCCATAGCTACAGTCAAAAGAAAACAGCCACATTCCAGGGTGGAATAGGGAGCAAGAGTTTTCCTACATTCATAATCAGGGAAATTTAATGGAGTTACCACAGCTCCAGGGAGCACTTATGTAGGTTGCAGAACAAAACATCGGAAGTTGGTTGTCATGTGAAGAATGCAAGCTGCCATGTGAAGAGATGAGGAATAATGTGGGCTCTTTTTGCTAAAGAAAGGATCTTATGCATATATGCTTGAAACATTCAGAGCCAGGGTAATGTTATCAAGGCAATTTCTCTGACAACATAATCATTGTCTCTGTAAATGGAATAAGCTATGAGGGAAGAAGGAAACCTTTTTCATAACTGATCTGAAGACCAAGAGGATGAAAAGGAGAAACACTCGGCAGGATAACTTTGCACATGAGTATGTAACAGCCATCTACTTAAGAGAATGGACTAATGACTTGCAGATTAAAAAAAAAGCATTCCATCAACTTAGAAAATGTTTTCAAGGCCATAAACGATAGAATATTATTTTACACACAGATTTCATTTACTACAAAATGGTAGTAAATTAAAAAAATAGTAAGTACACTACAAAAACATGAAAATAAGCATCGCGGAGTCTATAAAAACAGGTCACGTTTCACTTTGTGTAAATTTTCTAAAACAGAATACCTCAAACAAGAAGTCTAATTCCACTATCCTTCTTAGCAATGTAAAATATTTTGACATGAGTGTGGAAATATTTTCCTTTGGAGAAGTATTTCCAACTGCTTATTTTTGCAGGAAACTTCTGACACTATTTGTCTGAAGTGGTGTAGGGTTTCCTGCCTAAGCAGGGGGCTGGACTAGAAGACCTCCAAGGTCCCTTCTAACTCTGTTACTCTATTTCTACATCCATTCCAGTTGTTCTGGAATCAGGAGGGCAGTTTGGTGTTGAATTGGACGAAAGCTCAGTATTGAAAAACACTTATTAACAGTTACAGAACTCATATTATTTGAAAAATAGTGAAATTGACAGTTCCAGTAGCTGACAAGACTACCTGATCATAGACTACCTATTACCTAGTACTTATTACTACTTAACCAAATTATGTTTGGACAAAACAAGAGTAGAACCATACAATATAATGAACAGAAATGAAAAATGGTTGCTATAGAGTATAGACAGCTTGCAGGTTGCTACATGGAACATTTTGGACCCTATCCAGGATTATTGCTGAATAGACAATTTTCCATCAAATGGATGGTCTTTAGTTTTAATCTTAGTCTCCAATGAGTGACTAATGGAACAGAAGCTGGCATGATAATGCAAAGTAAGAAGAGATAACCATGATCTTGACTAGAGAAACAACTGTAGTAAGAGTGTTCGGTTTCTGCTTGGCAAAACAAATTGCTTCTGTTTGAAAAAATTGGAACTAGATAAGAAAGCGAGTACTGGCTAGCTTAGACCAGGAGTCCTGTCAAGAAGCATCAGAATAAGGACTGATGAAACAGTAGTATTTTGGACCAATTTGTACATCAGGTCCTCTACTGTCTGAGAAAACCACTAAATCTCAAGGCCAAGAGATGTGTAATTGTACTACTATAGAAACAGAAGTCTTCTAACCAAAGGAGGTCAACTTCTGCATTGAGTAACAAAGTAGAAAGAGAGATCAGAGGATGCTCTGGAAGCATAATGGTCTGATTAAAAAAGATCAGCAGATTGAGAGAAGTTCATTTCGCAGAATTTGATGCCACCAAACCCAGAATTAGAGAGCAAGCCTTTATCCCACTTTTCCCCCTCAATGCTTGGAGCAGCACTTTTAGAAACCTTTGAGCCCTTAATGGGAAGTTTCCTTGGTCCCCAACAAAAATGTGGGTAGTGAGGTTTTGCCTGTCTCTTGGAAGAGGCAAAGGAATCACCCAACCGTGGGACATAATGAAACACTGATGAAACTTCAGTAACTTTAAAGTTTGGTACCCTTAGAGCTTGCTCTGAATGAGAGATTCACCCAACATGAGAAATAATTGCAATGAACTTACTGTATACATCTCCTATAGTCTACTGAGGAAAAATAGCATAACTTATGTCCACCCAGAAGAGGAAGTTTATTCTCACAGAATTGCCCCTTATAAAATGACACCATATGGCTGCAGGCTAGAAATCCATGACACAGGTCAAAAATAACTTTATATTGTTCCAGTAGAGTTAAAAAGGATGACTACAGGCAGTTCTCATTGAACAACTACAACTGGGACTGGCAATTCTGATGCTAAGCAACAATCATTAAGCAGGACATCATGTGACCAGAATGGACTTATAACCCACATTACTGCTGTGGTTATTAAGCGAATCACCCATAGTAGTTAAGCGAGACATCATTTGATTGTAATTTGCAATTTTATTGCTGGCTTCTTCATGGATTTCATTGACTCTGCAAGTCATATGAGTCAATGACTCTTCATTGACTCATATGACTACAGGACACCATGAGTGTCACAAATGTTTACTGGTTGTGAAGTGCCCGGATCTCAATCACATGATCATAAAGTTGCTACAGCAACAGTCATACTGCAAGGACAAGTTGTAAAGTTACTTTTTCAACAGCATCATAACTTTGAACAATGCTAAACAGGGCTGCTAAGAGAGAATTATCTAAGATTTTTAAATGAACTAAGGCAGTACAGCAGAAGCTATACAGGGCTCTCACTAAACATGTTTATAGGCTCTAGGAACTTCTAAACAGGGCTCTGTACACAAGTGCATTATCTCACGAGTGCAAATCGCTACTACAACATAGAAAAGGCTGACGTTTTAAAATATTAATAAGACCCGATTACTTCATTGTCTCAAGAATGGGAAATTCTAAATTCTTCTATACTGATTAAGAATCTATCTATCTATCTATCTATCTATCTATCTATCTATCTATCTATCTATCTATCTATCTATCTATCTATCTATCTTTCAGAAAATAAATTGTTTTAGAAAATTTGTAAACAATTTTTCTGGGGTTCTATAATTCTGAGAACATCTTTATAGAAAATGCAGAAAATTACAGGTAGTCTTTGACTTAGGACAGTTTGCTTAATGACCATTTGAGGTTACCACGAGCTTGAAAAAAGTTACTTATGATCTGTTCTAGAAGTTATGAGTGCTGCACTATCCCACAGTTATATGACTTCATTTCAGGCACTTGGCAATTGACTTACATTTACAACTGGAAGAAATTACATGAGTTAGAAAGTTATGGAATTTTAATAGCCTGGCAAATTGAGTTTTTGGAATAACCCAACTTTAAAAATTGGAGAAAGACGGTGATATAAAAAATTGGATGGAAGTGGGTATATTAACTTCATCTAATAAATGAAGATGAATTTTTAACATATTTTGTGTTAAGAGGTGTTATCTATCAGGGATAGCCCAATGTCATTCATACAGAATACAGTGCAGAATAACATAATTGTTCAAATGAAATGTATACATATTTGAATATTTGCATTAGACTAGTGTACTGTTTATTGTTGCAACACCATATCACATTATGTTTCCTTTATCATAGGAAACATAAGCACTTTTTTTGACAATATGTTTTTCCACCATTATTCTCTTGTGTTTTGCTTTTTTAAAAAATTATTAATTAAAAAGCAATACATAAATATAGTTGTATTAACTTCTTATAAATAAGAAAATAATAATCAAGAAATCATTTTAACCACACTTGAAATATTATGATTTAGCTGTACTCAGGTTAGTATTATAATAAGTGTTTTCAATTTTATCTCCCCCTTCCAGCAGGACCAACACATTTGGAGGGCTTTAAGTTAAACAAGGATACACACAGACTTTATATAGTATCTTACCCAATCCCTGGTTCCAGGTATGTTGGTGGATACATAGGAGTTGGTCTGCAAAGAAATAAGCCCATACAAGATTAATCAAAACCTTATCAAATCATTTCATTACAAAGCAGAGTATATCCCAGACAAATAACTTTGGAAAAGGGGGAGGGAAAACACTTTACCAATGTCCACCTCCCACTTCAGATTAAATTTCTTAGCTTAGACTCCTCCAGTGACTTCAAAGTTATTGAAGCATTATTATGGGGTATTATTATGATCATCATAACTTGTAACACACTGAGTGCTGTAGCTAGTTCTCACAGTACTCAAACACGTGTACATCAGGCTGGATGAAGACTGTTTAAGCTACAACCCCAATTAGAGGTCAGTTTGACTATTTGTTACTGGCAAAGTTCACAACCAAAAGTATTGCAACAAAGTTCACACGAATGGAGAATCATTGATGTACAGTAAAAAGTATAATTAAAGAAAGTTTGTCTTGGAATATTTGAAGTCATTTAACAGTGCTGTATCTTAGTGAACATCTATGGAGAATACTTCTTTGTGCTTTTTCTTGTATTTTGGCATCTTTTAAAAAGAAATAAAAACCCTTAAAAATCAGTGAAAAAAAGGAAACAATCAGATAAACAGTTCCTGTTTTGTTTAAAAATATACCACAGCTTGATAACTTCTTCAGAAGGGAGGACATTTTTTCATTTCATTCATCAATACTTGCTGTGAATGTAATGAGACCATACCAAAGGGAAATTGCAACTCTTCCTCAGAAGACTGAGCCAAGAGAAACTGGTTATCCAAGCCTTACGAATCTGACCATTCCTATTCCATGGAGATCCCCCTGCTCTGTCAAGGAGTTTGATAGCAAGTTTTGTCTGGCAAGAAGCTGCTTGGCAGTTTTGATTCTTATACTTCCTTTTCTTTATTACATGCAGGCAGTTCTCATGCCCTACATCATATTCAGGTTGTTAACTCTGCTATAAGAACTATGGATCTCTGTCCAACATTCCTGCAAGAAAGTTTTCTCTACTTTAAGACTCACATTTATCCTCGGTTCCTCATCATTGAAGAATAGTATGTTATAGGTCAGTGGATCATTGAGTAAGTAGACTCATTTCCAACAACCACACATTAACTGCCCTGGAACTTCCTACCACTTGAAACTTGTTACTCCAGAGTGATACTTAAACTGTGCTCCTAAGATCACTAGCATGCCAGGAGAATATAAATAATCACGTTTATTATCAGCACAAAATAGTATCATCAGTGTCTCTGCATGATAAATAGTGTTGGCCTATCCTCTTTCCAATCAAGAATGGACCTTAAAGAAAAAAAGCTACTTTGTATCCGGCATACAAAGTGTTTCTCTAATTTTAATTTCAAAAACAAATAAAACAATTTGCCAGTTGAAAAAACATAAAAATATAAATTAAATATGAATAAAGGAGGTAAAATTTTGTATTTGATTTTGATTCAACATGGGAAGAAAACAATTTTCCTTACAATTTTATTTCCTGCATCTTAGCAGCCCTAATGTCCACTTCACATCCAAAGTAATCAATGTTGGGATGCTTCCCACAATTTACACTAATTAGGTTGACAGTGACTGGTTAGCTGGGCAGAGAGCTTGCAGGCCATAACCAGGTTGGCTAAAAGGTACATATAGTTCACAAATGATCTTTGTCAGATGTCAGAACCCATTTCTTTCATCTCTTCTAATTGGGAATTTTAAGACCCTTCAATGGCTATAAACAGCTGAGTAGAGGAAGCAGATTTGAGATTTTATTGGTTTTGATCAAGAACACCCCAATTTTGGACTATAGAGCTTTTCACTTACCCCACATCTCGATCCAGCATAGTGCCTGAGTGAAAGGGGGTGAAGGCGTTGCCGTTTGGGGGCTCCTTTGGAGAGTACAGCTTGAATGACTTAGAGGAACAGCCTGAGGAAGGGAAAAAGGCCATAGATTAATGAATGCTACTTAGAAAAAACACATAACATTTATGGAATATTATTATGATGTTATAGACACTCTAAGACTCACCCTGCAGTACACAAGGTCTGTTTCATGTCTTCAAGTTCCTAATAGAAGTGGTTAACTCATTCAAGTAGCCCACTGCTGTCATTTAAAACGGCTACGTGTAAGAAGATCAGTACTAGAGAAAAATCTAATGTTTAAAGGAAGCATTTTCCTCTACAGCCTTGATAATTCTTGTAGGAATTTTAACTAATATTTACAATTAATAACCAGAATTATTTTTTTCTACTCAGGCAAACCTACTGTAAATAAAGGATTTTGATTTTTATTAAGACGGTACAACTCAAAAGTAATAATATATCGCAGACATGTTGGACTTCAAATGTCTTCTGGAAGATCATTAAGAGATTAGTTTCTTCAAAAAAATAAACAGAAGAACTAAAAATAAATGTTGACAAAAGGAGTTATCCATACTATCTGAGACAAATGAGTGTTTCAGAATTATAAGTTTATCTTTTTTAGATACCACATTGATACATATACAAGGAAGGTTGCTTAGATCCCTTTGGTGATTTTAATGGGACATAAAATTGCAGCTTTTAGTACTCAATGTTGGAAAACTCTCTCATATGTATAATCCAATTTGTACATATGATTTACTGTACTCCAACTACTTGGATTGTTCCGAGCTTTTATCGATGGTCTTTCATTCTCCACAAGATTACAAGACCTGCTTATTGACAATTGCAGCTTAAGCACAATGATAAAAATCCTCAGGGTAGAGTCTATTTTCATATTCTAACCTTTCTGAAGTTGTTTATGGGCACATGACTTGGTGCCATCAAAGTATTTAACAGAGATAAGCTTCAAGATCGTTACAGAATAGAATATTCTACAATTACAGACCAAAGGGTTGGCAACTTCACAAAACTCCCCCAAAATAAGAAACAGTAATCCACTGCAGATTTGATTATTTCATCGTCACATTCATTCATTTCTATTCCCTATAACCACCATGTTCTTCCAAGGAAGAGAAGTTTTGTCGTTGGGTTTTGAAACTGTTATGGCTTTTTCCTAAACCATGTCAATTTCAGAAAAGCTCATGGGGATTGAGGTAGATGTCATTTAAATATAACAAAAACAAGTGGTGGATTATCCTTTAAAACAGCAGTGAGATTCTAGAGATATTCTCTTAGCCAGCCAACAAATGTCACTAGAGGGCTCCGTGTACTGCTCATCAATTACGTCTATAATCAATGCATTTCACTGTCAAAGATTCCGCTTTCTCTCACTTCCTCCCATTCCATTTTTATGGATGTTATGAATTTTCCACCCATTCCCTTTTTCCTCATTTAAATCAACAGAACAAAGCCAGAGCTTGCCTTTGTTCTTCTGGAAGAAGCAACATGCCAAAACATTAACAGCTCTTGGTAAGTAAGCAAGAAAGACCAGTTTTATCCATGGCAGGTGCCGTCATGTCTATATCACACATGTTACAGCGCCTCATTTTCTGCAGGTATAGCCGTTGGTAATGATTATTTAATTAATGTTGGGAATGCTTAGCTGACAACTGCAGAAACATCACCACAATAAAAGTGACTAAGAAACAACTAAAAACCACCAGATCAAAAATTAGGCCGAGATATGGAATTTTACACATTATGATTTTATATAAAAATCAAGGAGCAAAGTGAAAAATATGGGATTCAGATTAAAGATAAAGACCAAACTAATAACAACAGGTACAGAAAATCCCTTCACCTGGCAATGAAGATACCAAAGTGATGGGTAGCTTCTGCCTTTTAAGATCAATTATCCGCAATAAAAAAATTGCAGACTAGCACTCAGTATAGTAGCAATGAGGGACTTAGAAATGATACTCAAATAGCATGATGTGTCTATACCGTGGGGGTGGGGGGGAGTGAATCATGCAGGCATTTTTTTTCTTTGTGATGCTCTATGAAAGTGACAGTTGAATTTGAAAAAGCAAGACAGAAATAATATATATGCTTTTAAACTGGTTTTTGAGAAGACTTCTGAGAATTCCATGTATAATCAAGAAAATAAAGAAATGCATCTTTATATAAATAAACTTGGGGTTGTTGTCAACCTGTTGCAAAGGTATGCATGATAAGCTTGAATTGTTGTATTCTGGATAAATTCTGTGAATATCTAGCTCTCTTGTTAAATCTACAATGCTGGGAAAGGTAGAAGGAAAGGAAAAAAGATGATCAATAGCAAGGTGGATGAATTTAATTCAGCTGCAATGGATGCACCATTGGAAGACTTGAAGAACCAGGTTGGGTCTAATCTTCATGGAGAAAATCTATAAGGCCACTAAGAATTATCACCAACTTGATGGCATATGATCAATTGATCAATCATGCTATAATTGCATATTTATTCCTGGCATTTCAAAGACTCTTTTTGGTCACTCTCCCAGCAATGATATAAAGAAAACAGCTGAAGAGTGGCCCATACTACTCATTCCTGAGATATATACTTCTTTACAATTAAGATATAGTTGCTCTATAGCAGTTGCTCTGGAAACCAAGAAATTTGGATTGCATTTCAGTGTTATTTAACCCAAACAAATATACAGTCTAATGCCAAAATTCACTTTAAAAAAAAAAAAATGTGACAGAACAAAATGTGTATAAAGAAGCATGAATTTAAAGACAAAATGCAGACAAACCCATTATGTAAAAAATCACTTGTGCATAATTCACATACAAGTACAGTATACTAAACGCATTATGAGAAATGTACATAAACATTAACACAATGTTTGCGTATTTTTTAAATAAGAAAAATGGCATGGATTATAGGTTGAAACAAATTTTGGAGTGGGAAAACTGAGCAAAACTGTAATCTATATTCACTCAATTTTACACAACCCATTCAACATGTAGTATATAGGGACGCTCTTGTGATAAAATGGAGGCTGCTATGTATTGGACAGAACATTAGCTTTGAACGATACAGATTCAGAAACTTACAAAATCCAAGAGAAGTAAATTAGTTTTGCACGTACATTTAATCCTCAACTTAGTTCATTTAGTAACCATTCAAAGTTACAATGGCACTAAAAAAAAGTGACTGACAGGCAATGCATCATCCCCATGGTCACGTGATCAAAATTCAGCTGCAACTGACTCATAGTTACAATGCCTGCAGTGTCCCGGGATCATGCAATCACCTTTTGCAACTTTCTGACAAGCAAAATCAATCAGAAAACTGGATTCAGTTAACAACTATGTTACTAACTTAACGACTGCAGTGATTTACTTAACAATTGTGGCAAGAAATGTCATGAAATGGGGCAAAACTCTCTTAACCATCCTTCTTAGCAACATAAATTTTGGGGTCAACTGTGGTCGTAAGTTGAGGACTACCTGC
Source organism: Thamnophis elegans (assembly GCF_009769535.1). Classification (NCBI taxonomy): domain Eukaryota; kingdom Metazoa; phylum Chordata; class Lepidosauria; order Squamata; family Natricidae; genus Thamnophis; species Thamnophis elegans. Next base: position 25,087,591 of record NC_045550.1, read on the forward strand.
ATTTTGACACAGTCATAGGAATAATAATAGATTATTCTGAGTATGGGAATAAAGCAGTGTGAATTCAGTTTTCATTTTACTTGCATGAAGCATAACTCCAATTTATAACATTTGGAAGAGCCCAGAGGTTTTGGAGTGGCGGCCCCAATATAAATTCCACTTAGCTTGAAAACTCACCTATAAACCCCATTCACCCACTGTATCCTGCCTCAGCCCCAGCAGAGCCTTAATTACGGCCATATCCCTAACTCATGTTTCAACAGATCTCTGAGCTTCATACAGAAAAGGAGAGCATGAGGGACCTTCTGGGTGACCTTTCCGTTGCTGTGGAGATAGAGAAATCACCGAGGCAACCACCCTGCTCCTCCCCTCCCAGCATCCCTTGACAGTCACCATCTGCTGCTGGGTGAGTAATGGAGCTTGCCAGGCTGACTGCAACCCCAGGTTGACCAAAAAAGGATTCTGGCCAACTTACAGCATCTCTAGACTTGGCATTCCAAAATATCTGTAGCAAGAGAGAAAGAGAGAGAGGCAAGGAAGGTAGCGAAAGCCCATGCTGTGTTCTAATTTATATGAAGATTAACAACCAAAAACTCATGTAGTTTCCCTCTTTATGGTCAGCCATAAAGACTTGAAACTTATTTTAGATATACATCTAAAAGGTATATGATTTGCCAGACTAAGCTAATTCTTTTAATCATGGCTTGAAGTGGACTTATTTTAAGAAACTACTTTGTTAAGACTTGTCTATCATAAAAAAATACCTTATTAAACTGCAGGAAATTATTAAAAAGACATTTAAGGGATCCTTTGATTTATAGTTATTACCATCTGTTTTATTTTATCACTTATTCCCTGGTTTCATTCACCCACCCAGATACTTTTGAATGAGGCAGGCAACCCCTCCCCCAATTAATAGATAAAATAATCCAAAATGGAAACAAAAGCTTCCAAATCCTTGCGTCCAACCTTGGAGAACATTTAACCTCATAATATCAAAACCTGATAGAGCAAGTCAGCCCATGGGTAGCATCTCTTTGTAATTACCGGTATGTAAAAAATCCAGGGACTAAAGGACCAAAGACCAAAACTCCTTAAATAGCACAGCTTAATAATAAAACAACAAGTTGCTTTAAAACATTCAGAATACTTTCATTTGGAAACTCATAGTCTTGTTTGCTTCTACTCTGAGGCAAAGTTTATGCTCAATATTTAGATTGAATATGTACTATTGAGCAGCATATATTACACATATATTTTGTGCTCACATATGCAAATTTAAAAAAAAATACAACTGGATCTAGTGATAGATTTCCAGATGTTATGCAATAAACTGTCAATTATGATTTTTAATTGTCTGCTGACAACATTTTCATTTCTCCTATCCAATTTCTACTGTTGCAATGAAAAGAAAATGGAGTTTCCAAAGGTAAATTTCTATTTGGAAGGACTGTATACTCTGCTGCTTGACAGTCAAAACTAATTCATGAGTTCAGAATACTTCAATATTAAATGCCTACCTTTTGAACTAGAATACCTACTCAGTCATTGACTAAAAGGGGCAGCCATAGAGAATGAATGAATGAATACATTCTGGGATTCTATTCAAAAAGAATCATTCATCTTTGTCATAGAAGGCATCTACACTTGCCATACTCTGTAATACATATAGTTATTACTTCTTATATTAGAATAAGACTATGTTTACACTAGAAGATCTCTGTTTTCTGGTGGAATTTGCAGGATTAGCCAGGATTGGGTATTATGATGTCCAATTGGCCTCGGGGACAGAGTTGAAACTGAAGCCACGCCTCTGTGCTCCTTGCTTCTGGTTCCCAGTTTCAAATCTGTCTGGCCGAAGAAGGACGAGTTGCTTTTGGTTCAAGTGATTCCCAAACACAATCCAATGCCATCCTGCAAATTCCTTCTCCTGCCTTCCCCCTTTGCCTCCATCTGCTTCCCGGAAGCCTCCCCTTGGTGTGGCTTGCTCCCGGCCGCCGGTAAGGGCTTTACAAGTTGTTTGTTGGGGCTATTAGAGGCAGGATGCATTCCGTGGCCATTTTGGGCCTCGTGTTCCTGTGGGCTGCATGGGCTGAGGCAGAGGCTGCTACGGAGAGCCTCGATCTCATCCCTGCCATCCTGGGGAGCCATCCCTTCTACAGCAGTGGCTGCGGCAATGCCCTGTGGGCCTGGAGCAAGGCCAGGAGGCCTGGAGCGGCAAGGACAAGAATCACGCAGTGCGGCACGTGGTGCTGCCGGCAGCCGCGCAGCTTGAAAGGGGGCCGGAAAGGTCTACCGGCGGCTGAAATCATCGCGCAGAGGCTGTGACTGGGGGAAGCTGTTTTTTGCTACTGGTCGGGTGGGCTGAGCCTGGAGGAGCCCTGACCTGATACCATGGCGGATGGAGAGGAGAGGCCTGATTTCCCCCCCCATTGTCTCCTGGGGAGGGACCTTCCAGTGGGGCCCGAGAAAGGCCCACAGCATCTGCAAGGCTGCGAAAGACCATGGCTGCTGGGAAACCTTCCAAGGCCTTACAGAGAGATGAAGAAAGGAGGCACAGGGCCCTGGAAAAGCAGGTGTCCAGGGCTGAACAGAGGGGTATGCCTAGTTCTCCCCTGAGGTCTAGAATACCTATCAGATCGAGGTCTAGGTCGCCTTCCAGGGGGGATTCCCCATTATGCAGGGGATATTTCTCCTTCCTCCCCCCTTTCCATGGTAGAACAGGGCCCCTATCTGAGGGATCCTTTTCAATGCAGGGGGGCCAAGGGGGGATAGTCCCATTAGGCCATCCTTGGCTCCCCAGCCCGATGACTGTGAACAGATTGGGGAGGAGGATTATTCCTTCATTAGAGACATGGAACAGCTTCCTGCAAGCATTCAGGTTTATTTCCTCTGCAATCTCACATGGAATTGCTACTGGTTTAAAGAAGGGGACTGCAAGCCCTGCAACTGGGGCAAAGGTCATGGGGGGGGAGCACTGCTCAGGCCAGGTCTAGATCCTCTCCCACAAAAGTGCACCAGTCAATTTCACCTTCTCTGGATAGTGAAGGTTCCATGGCTGGGGATCAGATCCAGAGAGTAGATATGTCCAATGATGAGGATCCCTCAAAGCCTGAAACAAAAGCATTCTCAGGATTGTTTCCCCCAGATTTGTTTAAATCTCTGCTACGCAAGGCGAGGGCCACAGCGCAACTGGGTGAGGCGGAGAACACCAAGGAAGGTGTCAAGGTAGGTGGCCCGGAAAAGAAACCAGAGGGCCAGGTTTACTCAGAACCTCCTCCAGCGAAGGAGGAAATCCCTGCCCCTAAGCTATTCTTGGAAGTTGTTAAGAAACAGTGGAAAAAGCCAGGGACTTTTCCTAACTCTAGTAGCAGTGCTAGGAAATTCTTTAACATGGAGCCTAGTTTTTCTGAGGCTTTGCAGGTGACCCTCCAGTGGTGACCCTCCAGTGGTGATCTTGGCTCCTACGTCTACGGTAGTGTCCGGCGATGTGGCTGATTACTTGAAAACCGATGACAAAGCAGAGCTGACTCTTCGCAAAATGTTCCAGTCTTCCGCGTGAGCAATCAAGGCAACTGCCTCAGAGTTGTTCTTCAGCCACATAGTTATCCTTTGGCTCCAGCAGATGCAGGAACGGATTCCGCCGGAGGAGATGCGTACTCATCAGGATCTCAACAAGCTGGTTGCAGTTGCACAGTTCTCTCCTTATGCCACTCTGCATGCCATGAAGTATGCCTTCCGGGCGTTGTCCTCCTCGTTGTCCTCCCGATGTCTCCTGTGGCTGCGGGGGTGGCAAGCTGAGAACAAGGCAAAATGGCATCTGGCCTCATCACCTTATGCTGGGGGTGTGTGTGTCTTTTTTCGGTACCCCGTTGGACCCGATCCTCGTTGAGGACAAGAATAAGAAGAAGGTCATGCCCATCCCCGCGAAGAAGTCAGAACAGAAGTCTGTACCTTATTTTCAGAAGTAGCCCTATCATCAGATCAGGAAATTCAACAAAGCATGTATTTTTCAAGATCAGGTAGGCAGTCGGATAGACACTACCCGAGGGATAGGCCTAGGTTCCAACCCCAGGGGAAGAGGCCCTTTCGAAGGGGAGGTGGCCGTCCCTTCGCCGGGGCAGATAGGTCAATACGACCCCCACCCATAGGCGGCAGACTGATCTTGTTTGCCGACGCCTGAGCTTACCACAGATGCCTGGGTTCTGAACACCATGAGATTTGGCCTGCGCCTCTCCATTCCCTTGAACTACTTTCGGACGTTTTCAGTCGCCAAGAGTAGGGATAAACGCTCTCTCATGAGACAGGCGATCCAACATCTCTTAGATATTAGGGCGCTGGAACTGGTTTCACTGGACCAAGTAGGGTCAGGATTCTATTCTAACCTCTTTGTCATTCCGAAAAGTTCGGGGGCATGGAGGGCGATATTAGAGCTAAAATTTCTAAATTTTCACTTGGTCTACCTTGGAGATTCAAGATGGCATCCCTTAAATCCATCTTGGTGGGGATCAGGCATAATGACCTCATGGCCTCCATCGATCTGACGGAGGTTTATCTCCATATCCTCATCTTCCCTGGCCATCGTAAATACCTCAGGTTCTCCTATTTAGTTAGGCATCATCAGTATAAGGCCCTACCATTTGGATTGGCATCCGCATCTTGGACCTTCACTAAGGTCCTAGCTGTGGTGGCAGCTTCCCTCCGAGAGTGCTTTGTCAGGATCCAATGTTATCTCGATGACATCTTGGTCCAGGCTGCACCATTTAAGCGTGCGAGGGAGGACATTTCGTTAATAGTGTCTACGCTCCAACAGTTAGGGTTTTCAGTGAACTTGGATAAGAGTTTCCTGGTCCCCAATACCAGGATTCTTCACCTAGGGACTGTCATAGATTCCGGGTGGGGGAAGGTGTTCCTGTCCTATTACTGTAAAGTTATTTTGTTAGTTTTAGTTAGACAAGTTAGACGTCAGCGTTTTGTTCCTGTAGTGGTGCTCTCCAGCTTGCTGAGGAAATTCATTTCTTGGTGCCTTGGGGTCATCTGCATGCGAGGCCGCTTCAATGGCATCTCCTGCCGCATCAGAGGTCCAACTCGAGCAATTCTGTGGCAAAGGTTCCAGTGATGCAGCTGTCGCTGAGGGGGTGGTTCTCCCCGGCGCTACACAAGGGCTGCAAGTTCAGGGAGCTGGAGCACCTCATCCTGACAACGGATGCCAGTTTGTATGGGTGGGGAGCTCTCTTGGAGTCCCGGATGAGCAGGGCAGAAAGGGTCGACGCTCTTCGGACTCCGTGGCCAGAGGGCCTGCTCTACGCTTTCCCTCCCCTTCCCCTTCTCCCTGGGGTAGTTCGGAAGGTGATCTCAGAGAAGGCGGAGCTCATCTTAGTGGCACCTTACTGGCCGTGCCAGGCGTGGTTTGCGGACCTCATGAGCCTTCACATCCATGGAGGATCCCGGGGAGAGATGTAGACCTCAGGCAGGGGAGCCTGGTGCATCCCGAGCCACAGTGGCTGCAACTAGCTGTGTGGAGATTGAGTTAGAGTGCCTGAGGGACACCCAGCTTTCCCAGAGGGTAATCTCCACCATTGAGGTCTCACACAGGGGTTCCACCACCAGGATCCATGATTCCACCTGGCGGGTCTTTGTAGAGTGGTGCCGGGTCTCAGGAGCGAATCCCCGCAAGGCTTCTGTACTGCACATCTTGGAGTTCCTCCAAGATGAGTTGGATAAGGGGCTCCCACATGGCACCCTTAGGAGGCAGGTGGCAGCCCTATCCACGATCATTCAGGGAGAAGGGCTCCTTCCACTTCCATTAGTTAAGAGGTTCCTGAGGGGTGCGGGCAACCTCCACCCCTCGGCAATCCAGAGATTTCCAACATGGAGCCTCACTACGGGGCACCGTTCAAACCTCTCAGGATGGTTGACCTGAAGTTTGTGATCCTTAAGGTAGTGTTCCTCGGGGCGGTCACCTTGGCCCATCACATCTCCGAACTGGGGGCATTGACCTTCAGGTCGGATCTTTGCACATTCCACAATAATCGGGTTGTCCTGCAACTGGATCCAACTTTTCTCCCCAAGGTAAACTCCCTTTTTCACAGATCGCAGGAGGTGGTCTTTCTGGATTTTTGCCCAGACCCGACACATGATAGGGAACGTCTTTGGCACAGGCTGGATGTCAGGCATGCCTTGCGCAATTACTTGAGGCACACGGAGAGCCTCAGGAAATCTGAGGAACTTTTCGCTTCCTTTTACCTGTCTTCCTTGGGGAAGAGGGCGTCCTCCTCTGCTATAAGGAGGTGGATCAAATTGGCCATTGCACTGGCCTATGAAGTTCAGCACCTACCGGTTCTACAGGGCATCACAGCACATTCCACCAGGAGCGTGGCTACCTCAGCGGCGTGGACTACACAAGCGCCTATTGCAGAGATTTGTGGGGCCGCTACATGGGCATCCCCGTCCCCCTTTATCAGGCACTACAGGTTAGATGCTTTTGCATTGGCTGTTGTAGTGTTTGGTTGTAGGGTGTTACAACAGGTGGTAGTGCATGGGGAGCTCAGGACCAATATTGCCCCCCCCCGAGGGATGTTAACTTGGGTATGTCCCAATCCTGGCTAATCCTGCAAATTCCTCCAGAAAATGACAATTGGTCTTACCTGAACTGTTATTTTGGGAGGTTTGCAGGATTAGCCAGGTTTCCACCCTAGCATTGGTCCATGGGATTGGGGAGTTGAGAGGGTAGAGTGTGTCCCCTTATGACTTGTTTTCAGGTGTTTTTCAGTGGACTTGACTCATTGAAACTGGGAACCAGAAGCAAGGAGCACAGTGGCTTCAGTTTTAACTCTGTCTCAAGGCCAATTGGACATCATAATACCCAATCCTAGCTAATCCTGCAAACCTCCCAAAATAACAATTCAGGTAAGACCAACTCTCAAACACATATGTATAGGGCATATAAAAGGCAAAGGCTGAAAAATCTACAATCTCAACTGTGATCTCATAGACAATAGTTCTGTTTCATGTTGCATTTATATTCCATCTGCCAAAGGTCCACCCCATCTATTTTTTGAAGTCAAATATTTTGCAAGTCCACATTTTCATGTATGTTATCTAGCCTAGTAATGAAACATTTGGAAACCACCCCACAAGCTCAGAGAATGAACCTTCACCCTCATTTTCATTTATATTTATCAATGCTTAAAAAAGTATTTTTCATAGTATGTATCTGTACCCTATGTCACTGTATAATATTTGATCAAGTAACTGTATTGAAAAAGCAAAAGGACACTAAAAATAATTGCAATTTTTGTTTACGATCCTTAATTGCAATCAGTTTGTGAAGTATAAAGTGTATCAGTTCATACCAAAATTGGAATGCAATGAACTTGCTTCCCATTCTTTTTTGCAAACTCAAATTTTTGAGTCTCCCCCTCCCCATTTAGCCTCTTGCTTGCTAAATCCCTTAAGTACTATAACTAGGTGGTGCTTTATAGATGTGGGAATTTCAGCTCCCCAAATCTGGGGAGGCATTACTGAACCTACACATTGGGAGGTATTAATTTGGGAAAGGCTGCATGACCCTATCTTACCCACAGCAACTGTAATCTCTTTGCTTCATCGCCACCTGAACTAGGTAAAGTAAAACTGGTCTGGTTGTCATAGGCTGCTAATTACATTACAGATACAAAATGTTGGTTTGACAGACAAAAATATGGCTTTTGTATCAAGAGAATCAAAATATACTCCATTGCCACCAAAATATCAGCCAACCTCTTCATTTATTTTGTTCTTTTTTTCCCCCAGCAGTTCAAAAAAGGACTGTTGATTTATATTTTTGTATGTTACTACACAGTACATGCTTCATTACATGGGGAACAGACTGAAAGAAAAATGATACTGATGAAATAGATGAAACTGATTCAGAAGTACTAATAAAAGATCAAATCAGGTAAAATTTCCTTGTGTAGAAAAGGCTCCCTTTATTTAGAAAAGTAGTATAGCAAGGAGAAAGTATCATTCTCTCTACAAATAATGTGTAAAAACTGTATTAACATGTGACAGCACTTTAAGTATCTCCTACCATAAAACCTGGATAGTACAGGTAGCCCTCAACTTATGACCACAACAAAATTTATGTTGCTAAGGGAGAAATTTGTGAGTTTTCGCCCACTGTACGGCTTTTCTTGCCATATTTGTCAAATGAATCACTGCAGTTCTTAAATTAGTAACCTGGTTGTTAGTGAATCTGGTTTTCCCATTGACTTTGCTTGTCAGAAGGTCACAAAAGGGGATCCCATGTCTCCGGGACACGGAAACTGTCATAAATGTGAGTCAGCTGTCAAGCATCAGAATGTAAATCACGTGACCATGGGGACACTGCAACGGTCACAAGTGTGAAAAGCAATCATAAGTCACTTTTTTCAGGGTCTTTGTAAAACTCCAAACAGTCACTGAATGAACTGTTGTAAATCGAGGACTACCTGTCTTGACCTATTTTGCCTCTTTACTCTGCTGAATACTGATTTTAATTTTTTTTTTTTTTTAAAAAAATTGGATTACCAGATGCATAGAAAATCAATGAGAAATACAGTGTCTGGATGTACTGAAAATATTTTTGACCATGTAGATAACATATGCAGTTTGCAACTCCAATCAAAATCTTTTGTTATGTAAGTGTTGGATGGGTAGCAGCTGGTATTCAAATTATTTCACTGAGCTACTGTGAAGTTCTACTCCTTGCATATCTTTTATCTAAAGCACCTACTGCAACGAACTATAAAGGAAAATACCTTGTTCATCATTGCAAGAAAAGAGCTGAAATTACAGATAAGATATTCAGAAAACATGCATTTCTGTACATGATTCTGCATACAACTGAAAACAAATAGAACAGTAACACTAACATACAAACCCAGAACACCCCCCCCCTTTAAAAAAAACTTCAATTCCACAGCACAGCATATAGAATTCTATACTATTGTTCCAAACTATTACTTCAGGTCATGCTGAAATTATTAAAATTATTAAAGATGAAGTGAATTATGTATGGACAGATTATTAATACAGTAACTGAACTCCATCATCTCAATATTAGTGGATTAGATACAAATGTGGAGGTTCAACAGAAAATAAGAGAGAAAAGTTACAAATGGACAATACGTTAGACTACTGTATTTTTCGGAGTATAAGATGCACCTTTCCCACCCAAAAAAGAGGGTGAAAATCTGGGTGCATTTTATACACTGAATACAGCATTTTTTGGCCTCCCAAAACCCCACCCTGCGCATCTCGTTTTTTGTAAAAATGGATGCGCACAGGGTTTGGGGGGTCTGCAAAGAGCTTCTGGGGGCTGAGGAGGGCAAAAAAGAGCGAAAAACGGGCCCAATTTTTGCGAAAATGGGCCTGTTTTTGCAAAATAATGAAAGGTGCAGAGGGTTTGAGAGGCCTGTAGAGTGCTCCTGGGAGCGGGGGAGGGCAAAAATGAGTGAAAATGGGCCTGATTTTTACCAAAACAGAGGTGTTTTTGCCCTCTCAAGCCCACAGGAGCACTTTGCAGGCCTTCCAAACTCTCTGCATGCCCTGTTTTTCACAAAAAACAGGTTTGGGAGACCTGCAGAATGCTCCTGGGAGCCGGGGAGGGCAAAAACTTTTTTTAAAAATTATCTCTTCAAAATCTTGGTGTGTCTTGTATTCTGAAAAATACGGTATATTACGGTGATTCCGATTCTGAATGTTTCCTGCTTAAAATTCCATTCATATGGATAGCTATAATGTCAGAAAAACTGATCTATTTTTTATAAGGAAAGATATTTTCTATCCAAAGATGTTATCTGTGCATTATCCATCTTTTCCCAATTGCAAAAGGGATTTTAAGTGAAATTCAATCTCACATTCTTCACTAATCAAGTTCAACACCCCAGCCATTACAAATTCATTAAATCAGTTATGGTCAAAGGATGAATTTGGGTCTGCACAGCAGTTAATCAATAATATTTTATGATTGTCATAATTTGCAATCATTACGAGGCAGATATATCTTCTTTGATTAACAGTATGACATAACAGTGCCCGCAAGACCAGAACATATGGAGATCCTCTAAAAAGACAGTCTAGAACTAGAACGCAGACAGATAGTCTAAAAAGAAATATAGAATAGGATAAATCTATATTATCAGTTATGTGACCAGATATTATTAACTGTTAATGTGAAACAAGGTTTAGCTAGATAAAAGCTAGATGGTTGTGATCCACTTGGAGAAAGGCAGAAACATGGGGCAGTGTCTACATAGATCAGATGAAAAAAGAATTACCGTATTTATCGGCGTATAACACGCAGTTTTAAAACTAAAATTGCAAGCTTAAACCCTGCCTGCGTGTTATACGCCGATACTCCGGGTGGCAGAAGCCCGGGACCCAGTCAAATTCGCTGCGCAAGGTGAAACGGCCGGCAGCAGCCCTGCTCTCCTGCTGCGGCTTCTGTTTCAATAGGGAAGAAAACTTCCTTTCGCTTCCCGGGCTTCTGCCGCCCGGCAGAAGCCCCGGGACCCAGTCAAATTCGGGAAGCGAAAGGAAGTTTTCTTCCCTACTGAAACAGAAGCCGCAGCAGGAGAGCGAGGCCAGCGTCCGTTTCAGTCGCTTCCCTTCTCCGTCTTGATTGCTGGAAGCAGTAACAAACGGCGCGTCCGCTCCGCATCGCCCTGACAACCACCCCAGCCGGCGGCTGCCAGGCCTCGCTGGAGTCAATTGCAAAGCTGCGTTCAGCGCTTTGAGGACCTGAGGCATCTTGGGAAATGTAGTTCCCTATCAGAAAGAATGGAGTAGCTGCGAATTTGTAACAACATAATATAACTTGGTGCTTCGCAGGTTACGAAAATCTCGTTTGATTTGCACACTGTTTTTTAAAAGTTAGATAAAGAAATTATGCTGTGAAAGCGACTAGATAGCCCCCCTCTCCTTCCTGTGTGTGAGAAAGGGAAGGAGAGGAAGGAAGGAGGGAGGGGGGAGGAAAAGAAGAAGGGAGGGGGGGAGAAGATGGAAGGAGAAAGAATGGAAGGAGAAGGAGGAAGATGGAAGAAGAAAGGAAGAAAAAGAAGAAGGGAGGGAGAAGGAAGGAGGTAGGAAGAAAAGGGGAAGAGAGGGAAAGAGCAGAAAGACAAAGAGGATGAAGTTGATAGGCAAGAGGAAGGGGGAAGGAAGGGAAAAAAGAGGGAGAGAGTGAAGATGAGGAAGAGGTTTTTGGTTTTCCAAAAAGCAGTGATTCTGATTAAGTTTTTTTGCTCAAAGAGGTGTTTTTTCATTTCATATTTGCCTTTTAAGAGGAGTTAATGTTATAATTCATGTTCTAATGTTATAAATTTTAATCCAACATTAAGTTCCGAGCTTCCAAGTCATTTATTTTTAATGAAAAAAATTTTTACTCAAATTTTTGTGTTAAAATGGGGGGTGCGTGTTATACGCCGGTGCGTGTTATACGCCGATAAATACGGTACCTTAACAACTAGAAATGACACTAGTCCCCGAAGGCTTTCCTATAGTAGCGCAGCCCCAGGACAAACAGAACCATTTTTTTTAGTTAGTTAATTAACCAATTTTTATAGCTATCTATTATTACTCAGCAGATACTGCACCAAGAAATAAAGAAAAGTGTTATTAAGGTACACAAAGAAATCAGATAAATCTTTGCAATATCTGAAAAAAGAAACGGGGAAGCTACAGTCCTAATGAAAACATTCAGATTAAAAATTTATGCATAATCTGAATTCCATGTTGAGATTGAACCATATACTGGAAATAATCAACAGAACTGTAGTTATTCACCTATTCACTTTGGTGCACTTCACTTACCATTCCTGCTTGCTCTGAAAGGCAATTATAAGATCGTGTGTCCTTATCTGTAGCATTTAACTTGTGGTATTTTAGGGAAAGTCCATTTAAGAATAAGAATTATAAGCAAGTAGCTGCATAGGCTTCTGGTCTACTTCTGGCTGCAATTCAAGGTGCCAATTATTATCTTTAAAGCTCTATATGGCATAGGGCCAAGTTATCAATGAAAGCCACTTTCCCTAAAGAAATCTACCTGTCCTACCATATTAGTATGAGTATACACCTACCAGTAGTCCCTTCCCTTAAATGTTATGGGACCATTATGCCACCTTAGGAGAACTAGGAAGTGTGTTTTTTCTACGGCAGCTCCTGCTCTATGGGACACTTTCCCTTTGAATTCTGCAGACATCTATCTTGACAGCCTTTTGAAAAGTCTTGAGACTTGACTTTCCTCCCAAGCACTGGGATAGGATGACACGACTACCTACTGGAAGCTTAAAGGTGCTATTTTTTTTCTTTTTAATGTTTATGGTTCTAATACTTTTAATATAGTTTTATGTTGTTCTATTATTATTAATTCTTGATTACCCAAAGTTTGGTATAAGATGGTACAAATGAATAAAAAATAAAAATGGTAAAATGAAATGAAATAAATACAAATTTGAACCAATATTAAGCCTTTCATATCCTGGCAGTCTTCTCATATTTAGAGGTACAAGGTCTGACATACGATACAAGATCCAGAGAGATTATTGAGGTACCGAAAGAAAAATGTACCAACTTTAAATCAGAGACACGCCGCATAATGAAAGATATATGAAAAGATAAAAGTTAGTATTAGTTAACATCTAGTGTGAGTTTTTAAAAGATGTTGAAATATGATTAATTTTCATTACAATGAGTCTTTAGCATCAATGCACAACATGCAGTGATGTTTTCATTATTAGTAAGCAACTGCAATAATAAATCCAATACTTTGGCAGTTACTTTAAACTGTATTGCTAGGAGATTCCAATGTCAAATCACTTAATATTATACTTTATATAATATTATTATATAAGGTATAATATAATTTTTTTGGAATGTATATCATTGACTACAACAATCCCTTAATCCATTTATTCTTCCCTTCTCCCTCCCTCAATTTTCTAATTTACTAACTACCGGTAGTAACTTCCCACAACTATATTTTTATACAACTCAACTCAGAATGAAAGTGGATAGAACCACAAAAACAGGATGTTACTATTTTTGCTTTATTACAGGCTATTGAGACAATTCAAATATTTGTATTATTAAAAAATGCGGTTCAGTCAGAGCTGAAGGAGCTTCTTGGATGAGAAGCGAAACATCTTCAAAGAAAAACCAAAAAGTCCAGTTGCCTCTTGAAAAAAGCACCTTTGGAAAACTTTCTAACATTACTTTTGAACTTCCCTCCTGTCAGTTTGAGGTTATGACTTCCATGTTTTTTATTTTTGCTTAATATTGAGAATACTGCCTTCTAGAACTTTATTTACAGGTTCAAAGGTTTCAATCATGTCCCTCCTCCTTCCCTTCTGTCTGCCAGGCTGTACATATCTCCAGTCTCTCCTGATATATTCCGTCCTCTGAACTTGCACCATTTTTGTTACCTGTCTTTGGACTTGGTCAATCTTATCAATATCTTTTTTATGTGAGGTCTCCAGAAATGGAAACAGTATTCCAAGTGGGATCTGACTATATAGCAGGATTAAGACCTCTTTTTTCTTGCTGATCCTTCTAGTGATGCATCCCAGAATTTTGTTTCCCTTCACAGCTGCCTGGCCACACTGTTTACTTATTTTGCAGTCATCTGTTGTGAGCACACCTAAATCCTTTTCGTCTGTTGTTCTAACACTGGAGCCCTAATACTGTAGCCTGCCAGACGATTATTTTTCCCCACATGCATAATCTTACATTTAGAAACAATTAAATGCACTCCACATTTTTAACCAATTTTCCATCAATGCCAAATCATTTTCCATGTTACAAATATCCCCAGGAACATCAAGTTTATTACACACCTTTGTGGCACCAGCAAAAAGACAAACATTACCTACCTAACAATCCTTCTGTTATGTCACTATTTCTTATCAACCTTTTTTTGTTTAATAAAGTAACAGTTCTGAATTTAAGAGTCTAGGATATGGTAATATTTATTTAAGTAATTGTAAAAGAAACAGATGGAAACCAGAATGTAATCAACATTTCTATGATCACTAAACTGCCACTGAGGTCTTTCAGAATTCTCCGTTTGCAAAGATGTAATTAGGCAGAGTCTTCTTGTCATGTGTTTGACTGACTACATTTTGGAATCCCAACCCTTTGTCTAGCATTAGGATATTTATGCCTTCTGCTACCCATAAATGGAATTTAGGTATTCAAGAATAATAATCAGCAAGTATTGGTGTCTTATATTGAACTATGAGTTCTATAAAATGCATGGTAGTGTGTGTGTATGTGTGTGTGTGTGTATCCCAAAGTTTCTATTACACAATTCTTAAAATAATTTGTGTTATTTTAGATTTGATACTACATTCTAATTACAACACTGCATTATGCAATAAGGCAAGATTGTGATGGGGGAAAGTTGTCTGTTGGTTTATATATCCCACCACAGTAAAACCATTAAATTCAATTGAACGTTCACTCATGTAAAGATTCATACTATTATAGTCTAAGGCTATAAATTTCTACAGCTAGTGTTACGATCATTTGTTTAATGATTATTTGAAGTTACTACAGCACTGAAAAATTGACTTATGATCTGTTCTTGAATTCATGCTCAGAATTTGGGTTGTTGTCAAGGTACTCTAGCCTAATCTCTCAAAGTTCTAGTTCTGTATGTCCTTATCATTTTAAAATTAGGCATAAAAAAGAATAACCACAAAAGAAAAATGCTGGTGGTTTTTAGCCTTCCAATATGAAACCTGAAGGAGGCTTCTTTCCTGCCAGCACAGTAAAACACGAAAGGTTACATATTCAGCCACAGAGGGATAGAGCAGCTCCATTTAGACAGTGCATAGCTACTATCTAATTTCCAAATTCAATTATTCATCTGCCATCATGTTTTTTTTCATTCTTTCCAAAAGTCTTCCAAATAAATTAACCCTTAAGCAATCTGCCTTTAAGTATCACTGAAGGAAATGTGAGATTTAATTAATGGAGCACTTTTTTCTATATAGTTGAAAACTCAGGTTTTTCATTAGATAATTCTTTCACTGTGTATTCTTTGAGTGATACTGGTTGGTTTGACCACCAGATTGTTGTGTAATCACCAGCCCCACAGGTTGGTACTACCACTGTGTTTTTTTAAAAAAGAAAGTGAGATACTTAAATTTAATGTCAAAGGCCTGAAGAGACTGGAATAAGACTTGCTACTTTGGAACTCTAAATCTAAATAAACCCAATGGAAAACTATATATCCGTTAGAATAGTTTCCAAAAGCTACCAAACAAATCTGCTTTAAGCAGGGCAAAAGATTTCCTGAAAAAGACTTTTCTTGAAAACCTATTGCCTCAAACCTAATAAATTATTCTGTTTTTGCCTCCTTTTCACTAAGCTTTATTCAGATAGATATTAATCAGAATAGAGCTGGAAGGGACCTTAGAGGTCTTCTAGTCCAATCCCCTACTCTGTACCATTTCAGATAGGATCCCTTCTTAAAAACCTCCAATGATGAAGCACCCACAATTTCTGAGTGCAAGTTGTTCCACTGGTTGTTCTCATTATTAGGAAATTTCTCCTTAATTCCAGGTTGCTTCTCTCCTTGATTATATGGGTATACAGAGACAAAATATATACCATATACACTCTGTATATGGGTATACAGAGACAAAATCTGAATTCACATCCGAATCAAGATCAAATCAAACTACAAGACTAACCTTCCTCTAAATAATATGTTCCATTTTAAATACTCATTACCTGTTGTGATGTCCTAAAGCTTTCATTCTAAGTTTCTCTGGGAAAATGTAATGCCTTATAACTACATTTAAAGTTGCAGCCAATGTTGGACTGAATACCACAAGGTTTATTTCTAGTAAATATCCACAGGACCACTGTAATGATGTTAATAAACTCAACTACTCTTCATTCTCCACCAACACTCAAATAAAGGACGTTTCCATTGTAGGGAGATGCTGAAGCAACTTGTAATTATCTTAGAAATAAGCAGCCTAACCTGTGATTCTTACCTTTAAAAAATGAACAATATTTCCAACCTTAAAATATATTACATTTCTTCTTCCTTCCCTCCCTCTTATCTTTACAATCTTGACTCTTTAACATTATAACTACCCAAAGGGCTAGATTTATTAATAAAGCCAGTGTCAGCTCCTGCACTGTTACCCCTAGAAAAGAAATTATATACAATAATGCATGTCTCTCTGTTGCTTTTCCTAAACATATTTGCCTAATAATATAAAAGAATTAAGCAGTCATAAGTAGGACAACAACTAGAAATGATTCTTCCAATAAAGGAGCTAAATATTGTTGCCCTACCAAAAAATAAATTACACTGAAAATTCAAAGATTTATGTTGCCCAGCATTCTATATTCACAAAATGCTCTGGAAGAGCCCACAAATAGAACATGCTACCAACAACATTATTCCCATTTCAATCTCTCTAGTACTGAAAATAAAATATCTATTCCTCATACTAGGTTGGAAGTTTACCTTAAGTTTTTCAAACTTTTTATGAGAAGCTATACCTTACATTTGTAATAGCAAATTCTACTTCTATCATGTGCTGTTTGAAGCACTACGTCCTTCATTTGACTAGATTTTCTCCCAATTCAGTTTCACTGGATGATCCCAAAGTTCTACTATTATATAGTGGACACCCTACTTTGCTAAATGCCAAATTGACTTTAATTAACCTATTAGAAAACTCTGTTGGGCCCAATGTTGACTCTGCATTAGAATGAATATTGACACCCTGCCTCTGAGATATTATTGCTTTTCAATACTGCATCTCTCACCATATAGTGAGTCTAACAGTTCGTATGAGAAAAGGACTCCTTAGATAATTGCAACAAGTCACCAAATCCTCTAAAAATATATATTCCGCAATTTTTCATAATGGGTATGTATTGCATGTAAAGTCTAAGGATTTTATCAGCCTTCTTGCTGTTTCCTTAACATCAAGCTGAAAGTCATGCAGAAATTTCATTCCACTCTGCCATGTCTTAAATCCTATTTGTTTAAATTATCTTTTCTCCTAACTGCCAGAAGATTTGCAAGGAATATATAATAGTGCTAGAGTAGGAACATTTCTGTTTTTGCCTGCCTATGCTCAACAAGTAAACATCAGCATCTAAGCTTCTTTCAGGTAAAACGTGAATATGCAGATTCCATATTATTTCAAAGTTTAGTGCAAGCACCATACACACTACAATAAAGGATAGCAATATTATGTCAGCCCCAAGACCATCTATGTTAGAATTTTGATACTATCAATTCAATATGCAACTTTTATTTAACCCTTGATAATACTATCATTGTAATCTCATTTTAATACTATATCAATACTCAATACCATGGCCTGAGTAACCAGTAGTCTCTAATGCTCAAAATTAGTTAATATATAATAATCTCTAGGAAAGCATATTTCTAATATGACAAGGTTTCTCTAAATGAATAAATCAAGATACAAGGAGCTGCCTTCCAACCATACTCAATATACATTTCACCAATTAAGTAATTTCTTCAGTGTTAAAAACTATGTTCAGATTCAAGGATATTAAACAGAATTGCTGACAATGCTCTTATTTTCCCCAAGAGCTGCATCTATTAAAACCATAAAAATATGGGGCCATTTATTTCAAATCTAGAAATGGTGTAGCAAATTCAGCAAAGCATGAGGCTTGGTTAAGAAGGCCCCTCTGTATAATCTGACAGCAATGCCAACACAGACTTATTTAAGATACAAACTCCATTTTATCACCAACCAATCCTGTTCTTCTACTTGAGTGAAATAGTCTGGGAACTGGAAAAACCTGCAACCTCAGCCAAGTACAGGGATGTTACTCTTATTTACAAGGGAAAAAACAAGAGGGAAGTGAGGGGAAAGGGCCTGAGACTTACAGAAATGGTTGCAATAGATTGACAACATGAAATAGAGCTCTTTCCAGACGAACCGTGCTACCTCACTACACTTTGTGATTTCTATACTGCACACTTCTGAGGTGGTTTTCTTTTTAGGATACCAGGAACCTGCCTGTCCTATTTGGAAGTCATCAAAATCTCTAGAAGTTGCAGGGTCAAACCCTACCTTATTGTCTATTGGACAGCCATTTCATTCAGCCCACTGATGAACTGCACACCTCGACTTGGAACTTTTAAAATTTTTCCAGTCCCATTCCTCCAAAACAGAGTACCCACATCCAAAAGCCTCCCATACGAAGTTATATTCTCTGCACTTCCTGTATTTCACTTCCCTCTCCACAATCCAACTTACAACTATCTTCTGAGAGCAGAACTTACATCTCTACCCATCAATTCAAGAGGATGAAAATCTAAAATGCAGAAGGTGGGAAACAGCAAGTTCTTCACTAAAAGATCTCTCTCTCTCTCTGTCTGTCTGTCTGTCTGTCTCTCTCTCTCTCTCTCTCACACACACACACACACACACACAAACACACGGACAGCACAGTACAGAACACCCACATATATCTATATCCAATCCAAACACATTAATCTGAAATCTTTCAGCATTGGCTCTTGTCTTTCTCTCTTGCATAGCTAGTTACAAATCCTCACATGGATCTGGGACCAACTACTACAGCAGCAAAAGATCCATTGCTGGAGAGAAGCCATTGGAAAGTGCCACCACCACCACCGTCCAATTCCAAGCACCCCTGGACTCCGCATCCATCCCAACCCAGAGGCTTACCTGAAGAGAACTGAAGGAGCGGGACAGATGTGGCGGGGCAGGGAAAAGGTGGGAGAACGCAGGACAGAAACTCAGAACATCTCTGTTCCGCGGGCGCCTTACTCCAACCCAGCCATGGGGACCGGGGGGAGGGGGGGAGAGAAAAGTTCAAAATGAAAATAATAAAGAGAAAAGCCGAGTTGCAACCGGACGAGGCAGGAGCGGAGCGAGGGGACTGCCGAGAGGCCTAGCTGTGCGAATGGCAGCCGGAGGAAACAGGAAGGCTTCGGTGGAAAGGAGGAAGCCCGTCCTTTGTTTGCCAGGTTTTCCCTGAACAATGGCTGCTGCTGCTGCTGCTGCTGCTGTCTCAGGCCCTCTGTTGGGGTATGGAGGAGGCTCTGCTATTGCACACTCGCTCGCTCGATCTCGCGTACACGCGCGCACGCACGCACACACACACACACACCTCCCAGTGCTTCTCAGAAAGAGGCCCAGAAGCTATCCAAGGAGGGGGATCTCCCTCCCTCCTCCCATTTCTCTCCCTCGCTCCAGGGGCTGCTCTGATCGCAAGAACGAGGGAGGGATCTGCTATGCCAAGGCTGAGAGAAAAACAAAAGAGAGAGACAGAGTCCGGCAGAAAGAGGTAAATCCCCAAGGCGGAAGGGAGACAACGCAGCGGAAAGACCAGAGGAAAGAAGGCAGGAGGTGATGCCAGTAGCCCTTGAAAGGGGAAAAGCTTCCTGTTGTAAAAGTAGGCACAGCCGCCTTGCAAAAGAGATCTGGCAACTACAGGAGCCCTCCACCTTGCAAGAAACTTTCGGGCTGTTTCCTCTCTTCCCAACCCCCACCCCCAAAAAACCACGATCCAAGAAGGATAGGAAGGCTTCCGAGCGCTTGTTATATTTTGGGAATCTGAAAATGTGAGGAAGGAAACAGAACTTTGCCATATCTGGATGCTCTCTGGTCCTACATATCTGCACGAAGTAAAGCCAGTATTGACTCAGTTTCAAGGGTGTGGAGGAGTGAGATGTATTTGTTCAAGATCACATTTGTATTAGGAAAAAAACCCACCGCAATCAGAAGAATATGTACTAAGCAAGCAAATCCCTCTGAATTTAATGGGAATTGCTTCTAAGTAAATATAAGGAAAGCCTATCTGAAATTGGTATGGTCATTACTAATATAAAAATAAAAAGCTAATTCTGTAAAAACGGGGGGGGGGGGGGTTGGAGAGAATAGTGGCAATCTCGTATTTGATCTCCTCAGATCCTGTATGTGTAGATGTTTGAGGTTTAGAATGGGCCAGAAACTTGCATAACAGCAACAGAAAGCCATAATTTTAACCAGTTATACAGATTGGATATTAATATGCTAAGGCATTTTAGGATCATTTGGTTCCATAGCAGGAGTCTCATATATAGGATCTTATGAGTTCTTATATGTGAGGTCTTATATAGCTCTGTCTTCCAATAAAGGGCAAGGAATATGAAGAAACTATCTCAAAGGATAAGATATTTGCTATTTCCCCCAAATCTGGTATGTATCCTGAGATTATTGTTGTACGTTATTTAGTGGTAGGGTTTGCCCTCCACTATACTCAACTTTGCAGTTGACTTTTAGAGCTAGAAGCTGAGGTGCCAATTTTCATACATATCACTAATAGGACACTCCAACAACTGCCTTTCCCAAGATGGTGTCCTCAGATTATTTTTAGGCTACAATTTGTAGGCTTCCTATTCAACCTATAATGATACAGAAATACAACAGGTGAAATATGGGATTACTACAATGGTTAAAGCTTCTGCTTTTGAATCTTTAATATAGATGCCAATAAGGTAAGGCCATTCAATAAGCAAATTACAAACTTAGTCTACAGCTGAGACAAGCAAAGTCAATGGGGAAAGATTTGCTTAAAAACAGTGTGATTCACTTAATAACTACAGTGATTCACTTAACTGTGGCAAAACGAGGTTGTAAAATAAGGCACAACTGACTTAATAACTTCAACTTTAGTCTCAATTGTGGACATATGTCAACCTGTTTATATATGTCTGTATGTGAGCATAGACAGATTACTTTTTCCCGTTAAATATCCTGAAGACATCAAGGCAAGATAAGAACACACTTTTTGAATGACCCTGGGAATCAGGGGCAAGGGTGGATATGCATAGAGAAGTCCCCGGGACCACGGGCATCGGAGAATGTCCGCCTCCTGTGTTTGGTACCTGGAGTAGAACTTCGGGAGTTGGGTGTTGCGGGGGGTGGCGAATAAGTCGATTTCTGGGCGACCAAAGCAGTCCCTCACCTCTCTGAAGATGTCTGGATACAGTCTCCACTCTGAGTTGTCCACTTCTGCCCGGCTGAGCCAATCGGCTCTGATGTTGTCAACCCCCACTATATGTTCTGCCTTTAAGGAGATAACATTCCTTTCGGCCCACTGTCCCAGCCTTTTGGCCTCCTGCATAAGGGCCCTCGATTTGGTCCCCCCCTGCCAGTTTAAGTGAGCCTTGGTTGCGATGTTGTCTGTGAGAACTAGAATGTGCCTGTCCTTGACAGAGCGGTGGAATTGTACCAGGACTAGGCAGACCTCCCTGAGTTCCAACCAGTTGATGCTGTGAGTTAGTTCCGCCTGGCTCCATTGTCCCTGTGCTATCTGATCCTGCAGGTGGGCACCCCATACGAACAGGCTGGCATTCGTGGTTTCCGTTGGTGGGGGAAACCCAGAGGTGGCAGCCCCATGGGCAGGGTTGAACCCAGGGAAGCCGTACGTGGGGGGGATTGCCACCCCTGAGGAAGACTCCAAAGACCTGATGCGTCAATAGGGATCCTTGCTTGCAATGTGGTGCCTCCCCTGTAGCCCCGCCTGTTGCAGGAACTCCAGGGCCTTCCCCTTCTGTCCCAGGCCTGGGATGGACTTAAGGCCACTTGCCTTTTTGTAGAGCTGCTCCAGCTTCCTGTGCCTGCGCCTTTCATACTTAGAGGGTTTGGAAGGCTTGTGGCCACCCTCTGCCTCCAGCTCTGCCCTGGGGGAAAGGTGCTTTTTCTTGTCTCTAGCCTTTGTTTCTTTCCTTCTGGGCCGCCTCTGTGGTGGTCACTAAACTTGGTTGATCCTCTGCCCCTCTGGTGGGGCTGCTGGCTGTTGCTACAGGTACTTCAGTCCTGCCGGTCTCCTCATTGCCGTTGGGCGCCGTCATTTTGGAACACGTGGCTCCTCCCGGCTTCAAGTTGGCACCCGTGCCAGGAGACAAAGGGCGCCTCTTTTAAATCTTCTGTTCTAGTGGCTTGTGCCACCAGTTTTTCCTTCTTCTGCCTCTTCCTGGCACCACTAGAGGCTTGGCTCTGCCTGTGGACCCCCTCCAATGAGGTGGGCCACATGGATAATGGCATGAGTGCTCCACAGCATTTGGGAAGCCGCAGTTCGCTGCTCAACCCAGCAGGGAGCAGCGGAGCGCTCCAGCACCTGGCAGAGTTCCCGCAGCGAGGCTCACTTTCTGGGTGGGGGTCCAATGCTGCCCTCGCTTGCCGGTGGCCCGATTCGCACCCTGCAGCGCTTGAGGAAGCCGCGGCTCGCTGCTCGACCCTGTGGGAGGGCTTGCCTTTGGAAGGCTTGTGCCCTTTGTTTCCTGCTTGCCCGGCAGATTTCCTTTTCTGAGTGATACTTGTCTCACTCAGATGCCTGGGCAGCGTGCCTCCCCCAAGGGGGCTTTTGGCAGACTCTTATTCCACTCAGGGAGCTGTCCATCTCGCTTGAGGCTGCTGCTATAGGGAGATGATTATCCTTTTCTTATTTTAAAATTCATCAAAATTATCGGAGATCCACAATGGCAAACTGTCCAGTTGAGAGACTGAGTCGATAACTGGGTGGTGCCTGGTGGACCAGGGGCGTATCCCAAGAGCTTATCTGACTCAGTCCAATCAACGAGAGGATAAGGTCAACCCATCCTGGATACTCCTCCCCTCACTATGGAGAATTTTGTTGTTTGTCCTCGCTGCCCGCCCCCCCCCCCCCCAAAGTACACCTATGAGACAAATCTTTAAACTATGGACAGCAACAAGTCCTTGATTAGCTTAAATGTAATGGAGACCAAACAGCTATCATATTCTCATCCAGTGCTCTGTTTAGAAGTTAGCAAACATGCAATTTTAAATGCTAGCACAAAAAGCAACAAAACAAATGACAAAAACATAATGCTGCAGGAAAATTTACTCCATGTATTCTGAGCAATCACATTTGATTAAAACTAAATGTCTGCATGTTTGTTTTCTTTTTTATGAAAGGATTTGGAGCTTGGAGTTTATGTTCTGAAATACTGTATCATACACACATGCACAAAAACACAATTTGGCGAGAGTACCACATGTCAAACTACCACTGGGACAAATAGGACCACACTTTGGAAGAATAGAACAACAAGCATGGTTCTAATTATCAGATCTAAGCTTCAGAACTCAGATCACATTTTTTTCCAAGACTCAGTTGGTTTGTGAGTAATCACCAAATTTGGGTCTGTAATATATAAAAATAGTCTTATGTGGTCAGATGTTTAGCTTAATATTCCGTGACAAGTACCAGTCTCAGAAGCATCATGTTAAGAAGAGGCAAATTCCATTTTTCTGCCTCCCTCTGGAGTCCTCTCCAAGTATGAATCAGATTTTTCTGGTATAGTGCCAAAAGTCAGTGTCGTTTATTTTGGAGAGATAATGAAACAATTGTATAAATCCCTAGAACGGCTTTAAAAACAAAGCATATCATTCAGAACATCTGCATAGGTGAAAAAAGGAGAGAAAATATCAAAACATACTATAGACCGCCTACTTTGTGTCATTATCCTGCACACTCTACAGCAGGGGTGTCAAACTGGTGGGTCACGGGCTGGGTGCATCACACACAGGCCACGCCCTCTCCTGGCTCCGCAAAAGCAAAAAAGTCATGATAATATGTCATGTGATGCAATTGAGTTTCTACAGTCTCTGCACTGCACCTCCCAAAAGCACATCAACCTTAAGGAAAATCTAAAACATTGCATTCAAATATCTATCCCGTCTATATTCATTTTAAAAATCTGGTCCTCTCAACCTCAGACATCAACTATGCTAATTCATAGTTAATCATTGTTTGTTATTTCCCTGGGTTTGCAAAGTAGATTGAGCCACAAACTATGTAACCACATTTTAGTTTAGCATGTTGTGAGAACCCATCATTCTAAACAAACTATTGAAATGATCTTGCTTAATGACTGTTGAATCCTTTTTTTCCAATCCCTCCCCCAAACCCAACATTCTACACCTTATTTGAAATTAATTACACCAGAAATAGGCAACCTGATGCCAAGTGATATGGATTACAGTTCTTTCCTGGATGACCAATGGTCACCATGGAATTTGAGTCCAAAACATCAAGCCTATTGCTTAACAAAAATAACATTGGTTTATAATCTTATGAAAAAAATGTTTTCAAATATGTTTATCTTAATTCTACTAGCTGATCATCTAATATGGTGGAATATAAAACTAAACTAAATATTTGTGCATAACACCCAGATATTGCAGATAACTAACTATAGAGCTAGTTAAACTCAAGAGAGAAGACTAGGGAAATAATTGAGGTCATATACAGTAGCTGGGATGAAAAGCCTTAGCTACTACCATATTCTCAGATCAAGTGCAACATAGAATTTTAGCATAGTAAACAAAAGCAGTATTAGACATTCCTCCAATTGCTCCTATGCTATTAAATGAAATGCAAAACAGTAAATTAAGCTGACCCAAATTTAAAAGGCTAGGAACAGTCTTTCTACCAATTTAGATTTGCAGAAAATACTTGTTACAAGTGGATGTATAAACGGTTCCTTCTGGCAGCAACAAAGAGATTGTGGGTCTGTCATTTGGCATAACTAGCTGCTATAGCTGCAGTGATGATGACTGGGAAGTGTTTTGGTCCAATTATGGTTCACTATTATAGCAGATACATGAGTCATTATTCCCCAAATGCTGAGAGGCACATTGTGACAGAATGCTAAATAGCCATGGAAAACTCAAAAGGACTAGTTACAATCCAGGTTTTCAGATATACCTAAAGTTCCCTGATGACAATGACAACACAAATCTTTACAATAATTTTTCTGAAGGAAATCCTCCCTCCCTCATGAATTAGCTGATGTCGTCCTAATTTTACATAGTGATAGGTGCCAATGAGATAATTAAGGGAAACAAAATACCTGTCAGCATAGAGGTATTGATGATGAGTATTTCTAATCTAGTATCTTTTCAAAATTCATGCTTCCTAATTAAAGTGAACATTAACAGTTCTTTGTTGTAAAGATATTAGAAATTTGATACTGTATATATTGCAGATTACTACAAAAACTATCCTGTTACAAACCCTTTCTCTCTCCCCTTTCCACATTTATGTTACTATCATACTGAGAAGGATATTCAAGTTAACCTAAACACCAAAGTTGATTTTCTAGAACTGATTTACTAGAAAATGAAATATTAAAACAAATTACAACACCCACCTCAATGGTAGAAACAAGTTATAGTTACGATGGCATTTCTAATTTTCAAACTATGTTATAGGCTTTATTGAATTTGCTAAGAAAATAACCCTATGAAACATATTAATTTTACCCCAATAGAACTAAACTTGAGTATTTCTGATAAATGATTTTGTGGCAGAGATGGGATGAATCAACATTTGGTTCTATTCTAGATGCCACATGAAGTAGTGTTGGAACAACATATATACATACCAGTAGTGGGTTTCAAAAATTTTCACTACCAGTTCAGTAGGCATGGTTAGGGGGGCATGTGACTGAGTGGGGTGTGACCAACCGGACATCACTCATGCCCACTCAGTCACATGACCATCCCCCACCAAGCCACACCCAAAGGAAAAGGTAGGAAAATTTTTGAAGTTTTTCTATACTGTGCAAGATTTTTCCCTGCACACAACGGCTGAGAGACACTTGCAGTGGGGTGCAATTTGTGGGTGGAAGGTGGGGCAGGAAATGGGGTGGGGCAGGCCACAAGATGCACATCTTACCAGAGACTGGCAGCTCCGGATCTTGTAGCTTTGTAGTTTTTTTTTTTTTAAAGCCTCTCCAGATGAGCTTGAAAACTTCCGAGGTTTCTTCAGGAGGGGGAAGTCGGCCAGCATTTTGCCCCCTTCACTGGGCACCTGCAGCCTCAGAGCCTCAGAGCTTGCAGCCTTGGAGCAACTTGCACAGTGAAGAAAAACTTCTTGCTAGTGCGAGAAGTTGTTAATTGCCTGCAGCCAGATGAGCCGAGGCTTCAGGGAGCCCCCCGTGTGTTGCACCCCTCTCCGAATCTTTGCCTGTGCCTCCATGCCATTTTGGGGCATGCAGCTTTCCAGGCTGCCCCTGTCCCATAACCCTAACCCAACACCGGCTGCTTCGGGAGATACTAGCCCAATGGGGAGGGGGCAGCCGGCAAGTTTTGCAGCTACGTGGCTACGACGTTTGCCGGGCCAGGTGACCCCCTCCCCACCAGACTAGTGTCTCCCAAAGCTGCCACCGTTGCAGCCATGGTGGGGATGGGACAAGGGCAGCCAGGCAAGCTGGGAGCCCAAAAATGCCATGCAGGCACGGGCGAAGGCTGGGAGGGGGTGCAACACGCAGGGGGCTCCCTGCAGCCTCAGCTCATCTAGGCTGCAGCTGAGCCTACTGCCCTAAACCGGCCACAGGTCGTGGCTGGGAGTGTGGTAACCTTGTCCTCCCCAAGTGCTGGACTTCGCCATTGCCATCGCCCCTGCCCGGCTCACCCCTGGCTGGCTCATAAGCTAGGAAGCAGTGGCGAGTTGCTATTGCCCTCTGGATTGCCAACATGAGCGTGGCTCTCCAGGAGCTGCAACAGCAGCAGCTTCGTCCCAGCGGGGAGAGAGCCACCTGGCCTGGCAAGCTTCATAGCCACATGGCTGTGAAGCTTGCCAGGCTGTCCCGTCCCCACCGTAGCTGCAATGTTGGCAGCTTCGGAAGATGCTGGCTGGTGAGGAAGGGCGGGTAAGCTAGCACGAATGCTTACCTATGTGTAGGCAGGAGGAGGCAGTTCTGTGGATGCACGTGGTGAAGGCGAGGCAGGGTGAGCGTCTGAGCCAATTCGGGGGCGTGGCCAGCCTGCCCTCCGTACTCATTCAGTGATCCAGGCCCAATTTCCACTACCAGTTCACCCGAACCGCTGCAAACCAGTAGGAACCCACCTCTAATACATACAAAATGTTTTTGTATATGTGCATATTTGTTTGTGTATCCATGTCTCTAGAAAATAAATGAAACAAATAGCTTCTCTGGCAGAACACAAAACTAGAAATAAAGTGATTCACATTAATTTGGCATTGTGTAAAAGAGAATTGCTTTCACCTTTTCAGCATAACTAAAACTAAAAATGTCCAGAAATTCTTCTGGAGGTGTTTGGGAAAATGAAAAAAAAACAAAAACCTCTGGATGGGCCAGACCTGGCAGAATTTGGTCAACTATTGTAGTTGTAGTTTATTTAAATAAACTTAATCAGTTATTCCTTTTCTTTTTAATCCTAGAAGCAACACGGGAACTGGAAAATATGTACTGTATAAGCACCAGGATAGATCTTACTATCTACCCTTTCTTCAATATGGTGCCCTCTAGATGGCCGTTTTCAACTCCTAGTATTTTAAGCCTACAAAAATAAAGCCATTCTGGATGAGAATTCTGAAAGTTGAGCCTAAAGCAACCAGTTAGCAAACTGAGGAAAGCTTTGTTAAGGCATCCTAGCAGTCTTGAAGCTATGTGACTTAGATGCAGACCCACTGAGATGCAGCAACTCCAGCTGATTCTGGCCATGGTCAAGTTAATAATTTAAGATGCACTGGATGAATGTTGAGATGGATTGGGATGCAGTTGGCAAAAGTCCCATTTAGTCCCCAGCAGGAAGCATTGAGGTATTCTTCCCCCAAACTCTGTATTTAGAAGTCCTACAGTACCATCTTCCCCAGCCCACCCCTTTTTATACCTGCAGCTTTTTTTTCAGTTCTATTGTATGCCCTGGTTCATCAGGCTTTTTACTGCACACTGTGCAGCTAGCACTGCTGCTCTGGGAGGCATAAATCACATGGACACAGCTTTATGGCCATTGATCCAACCACGTAGCAGTGGATGCCACTCTCAGACAAGCAGCATTTCCTCTTATTATAAGAGACACAGCTGTTCAGAAACTCAGGTGCCTCCACTTGCTAAGATTGGAACAGCAATGGTTACAATACATTGGGAAATATGAAGAATGCAGAAAAAAATAAATTTGCAAACCACATGCACAGAATTCAGGCTTGAAGGCATCGGGAATGCAAGGTAAATCTTTTCTGGAACCTAATTTCTACAGAAAACAACAAAACAGAGTATTAGTCTGATAGCAAATCCTTACCCTTTCTATCAAGGATTTCTTATCATTCTGTTGTGCATGAGGGAGAACGTTATTGTCTGTGAAACACGCAGGTCTGCTCTGTGACTTACTAGAATAATAAACTGGAAGCCGGGTAAACTCTGCAGGTGTAGAGGCCACTGATGAGCAGCTGCTTCCTGTCAGTTGTTTTCAGAAAGTTAAGTGCTTTCTTCAGACCTTCTGAACCCTTGATTTTCCTCCTTCAGAGCAAGTTCTGGAGCCAAATATTCTGATTTGCTCATAGTGTGCTCTGCTCAATGAAGCTTCTGGGAGACTTTTGTATCAGGCCTTGTCTGTTCTGCAACTCTCAGATTCCAAGAACATGTGCTGCAGATGCTGCAAATTTGATTACCATTGCCATAAGAGAATGTATGGTTTATTTTTTCTTTTCTGTTTTTAAGCAGGGACTCAGTGAAGGATCATATTCACAAACAGCTTTATCTCCAGGTGGATTTATCCAAACATTTGTATTGTTATGGAGGGCATGCTTAACTAAAAGAACTGAAGTAGTTCTGATCTCTTTTGTTTCTTTCCTAAAGCAAAATGTCAGAACTATATTTTCTCAAAATTGAATGACAAGTATCCAGCCTCAATAATATTATGTGATTTTGATTATTTTACTCTCTCTATTTTTTTCAACCACAAGAATGGCCAAGCATCAAGTGCCAAACCATGTCCCACCTAAAGACGTGGAAGTCTTAATTTTTATTTCTTTGCTCCCTAAACCCACTAATTAAAATCTACTCTGAATTCTGAGATTTCCTGTCACATTTAAATTGATAGTTATTAATAGCTATCAGCTAATTTTAGAAATATTATCAAAATACGTCTTTGCAATTTCTGTGCTTTGCTGAATTTAACATTTCTTATTATATTTATATCCCACCTTTTCTCTGAAAACTCAAAGTAGCTTTGGAAGGGAAAAGGGTTCCTCTCTAATTTTATCTTCATAGCATTCCTGTGAAATAGATTGAGCCAAGAAAATGACTCACCCCAAAATCACCCTGTGAGATCTGATCAAGTTTGGACTTGAAGCTGGGTCTCCCAAGTCCAACTTCAACATATTAATTATAACAGCACATCAGTACAGAGAGTTGTAAAACGCATAAAGATGCTGCCTGGGAAACAATCAGAAAGAGAGGCAGGAGCCCCCAGAGGTTTAATTATCTGGAAAAGAAACTTAAGAATCCACCCTAATAGATCACTCAGTTAAAAGTGGTGTCGGGAAGTTTGTACTTTCAGATTTGCAAAACTGTTGTCAGCCGTCCCAGGTAAATTAGTCAGGAAACACAACAAGATGATGGACTAATTCTATTTTACTGTAAGTCTATGTTAACAAAACTTGCACGTGTGAAAGGCTTGGTCCTTCTGGACTCAGGGCTCCTACTTGATGAGCAAATGGCAGCCATAGCTAGGGATTCATCTTGTGCACCAATTTGCGCTCTTTCTTGAGCCAGGAAGCCTTGCTCACCATCAATTACAATTTAGTCACCTTCAGGCTGGATTACTGCAATGCACTTGACAGGGTGCTGCCCTTGAAGAAGTTACAACTGGTGCAGAACACAGCAGCAGATACAGTATTGGTTATCTATCCATGCTACACCTTTGTTGCATGAGCTACACTGGCTTCCAGTTTTCTTCTGGGGGCAATTCAAGGTGCTGGTTATCACTTTTAATGGCATACCTGAGACAGGACTTGGTTATTTGCAGGACTGCCTTGCCCTAAGAATATTCTCCCTTCCCACCAAATCAGATACGATGGACATGCTCCAGGTCTCCTCCCTCAAATCTTGCCATCTAGCAGGACCTTAGAAGTGTACCTTTTCCGTAGCTGCCCTATCTTGTGGAAGCAATTTGACAGGTCCCTGCCCTTCTAGCCTTTTAGAAGGCCATTAAGGACTGGCTTTCGAGGGAGGTTCTGGGTAATGTAGGTAGAAGACATGGAAGGAGGGAACTGAGCCTTTTTGCGAGGTATCCCAAGGGGAATTGATATGGTAGAGGGTTTTTGTTTATTATTTTATTGTTTATTATATGCTTTATGTATTTATTTATTTATTTGATGTTTGTAGGTTTTCCAAAGTTGCTTAAGATGATTGGTCATATAAATATTTTAAATAAATAAACATTATGAAAAAACAATATTTCTGCTACATTAGTAGAAGTATAACTTCCAAATCATGGGCAGGAAGACTATAATGTTACTCTCTATTCATCATACTTCATTTGAATACTGTACCCAGATCTGTATGCATTTTAAAAAGTTTCAGATTAAGTTAGAGCCGAATCACAAAAGGGCCACTAGAAGGATCAGGAGATTACATGGGAAGGGCAACAAAGTCACAGATAACTGCAAAACTATGACCAAGATTGCTAGTTTTATAATCATAGAAAACTGTAGCTACTCTTGCTATATATCACAGATAGAGTAATGATCTGAGAACCAAAAGACCACAGTAGTTAGCTAGTTACGAGGAGGTATATATGGTAATGGTAGTAGCTCAGCTTAATCCGCCCACAATGTGAAGGAAAACCACTGGTCTGTATACTTGTTGATGCTGGACAGGAAGCTATGAGAATTCTTTTTGTACTGTATATCTAAGTACCATCGTTGCTTGATGGGATGACAGAAGTTGCATAGTGTGCATATATGCAGAACTGGTGACATCAGCAATTTGCCTCGGTGTACTGTGTGATGTCTATTCCAAAATCTTCCAATCTTTGCTGCTTGTTATACTGCTTTCTAAGGTCACTTTCTAAAGATACATCACAATGGTTTTCAGGCTTTCAGCTGATACAGTTTCTCTGCTGAGAATAAACATTTCAACTAATCAATTTTGATGCATTTCTAATTAACTCTACCTTGAAAACAGAAAGTGAAAACATAGTAGTATGTTTGCAATAGGAAACCTTAACTAGATCCCTATGACACAATGGATAAGAACCTTGTATCTGCTGTAGAGTCCTACAGGGCAGGCAGTTTGTAAATTCCAAGTTAGTCAGAAAATGTTATCAGACAACAACACAAAACTCAACAGGGAGTAGCAGCATCTGCAGCACTAAGATTAGAACTTGCAAAGTGTTCCTTCTTGCTTGGACACAGGGCTGGGGGATTAAACAAGAGAAAAAAGGAAGAATACCTACTCAGTAGGGAACTCTCTATTTAACTAGGCAGGATCCCAAAAGGGACTGTAAACCGATCTGGATTGGACTATACTGTCCTCCTGGGACAGAGCTGGCAGGAGAAACTGTCTTCCTAGTGCATTCAACATTCCCTTAGGAACCCAGATGCTAGAGCTAATGGAGGATATGAGGCAATGAATGTGTTTGAGCTATTGTGTATGTGTTAATAAACATTTGCATTTGGGTATTTGTGCAAATATATAGGTGTTATATACTAAATGTAGGCATTCATAAACACTAGGCATTCTGCAAATAATAGAGCAATTTGTATCTCCTGAGTATGAACGTTTGTGATCTGTGCTTCAATCTACATGTTTGAGCATCTGGGGTCTGAGATATTTTTCATCTACAGGATCTGCAGTTACTTTTTCATATTTTTATTTTTTATATTTGTAAAGGTAACCGGTTTCCTAAGCATATATATTTGAATCTAGATTTCAAGATATTATCCAGGTTCAGTAGTCATTTCCCAAAGAATGCATACTGATGCATAAAATTAGTCCCTCAATACATCCTTTGGGCAGCAGGAGGTAGACAGTTCTCCTAATTTTTTTCCTATATTGGGTGTCTCCGACACAATTGTAATAGCTAAAGAACCTTCATTATTATTAGCACTCATAGCCACTAGTCATGTTGGCCTAACATTATAGGAGTTGCCATTCAACCTATTTAGAAAACATCTGACCAGGGAAGACTGCTTTTTTCCCTAATAACACTACCATGGCACACCAAATGTAAGACACTTTTCATTAACAAATTCACTTGAAGTAGGTTTGTTTCACTGAGGACACCTTAATGATCTAACTTTGCCCCCACCCATCTTCTGACTTTTAGAAAACCAGGATAATGTATTGATGTTGGAGCAAGGAGACCCTGATTCTAGTCCATCTTCAGCCACAGAGGCTCACTGAGTGCCAGTCACATTTTCAGTCCAACCTACTTCATGGAGTTAATGTTGTGGGGGGAAATAGGAGGAGAGAATACTATGTAGTCCATCTTTACTTCCTAAATGATAAGCAGGATATAAATCAATTACATCAATAAAATATCTATGTCACATGAGCCATAAACGAGTAAGTTTTTTTCTCCCAAGAAGATAAATAAGGGGCTATTCAAGCTCTCCCAGTGTCCCATCAACTGAAGGAAACCACAAATTCTCCTGCTGCTGCCTGATAAGAACCTTTCCTGTAAGTCCCATTTTCTTTATGCAAAAAATTTGAGGAGCAGGCTTGATTTTCTTCTTGCCATTATTTCTCCAATTTCTGTCTTTGCCCAAGATTACATGCATACATATAAAATCCTCAGTTTGCACTACTGTCAGGTCTGTGAAAATGACCTTACTAGCCCATTTCCCAAATTCCCATCAGATAATAAGATGATGTTAATATCCAAACAGTACAATACTGTATAAACAGGAGACCAATACTTGTTCTTGTTTTAAGAAGGAAACAACAACAACAACAAAAAAGAATTGCTAAACTCTTTACATCTCTCATCCGGTCACTACTAAAGTGTTATTGTTAAAATCAGGAGTCACTTTTCTAACATTATATTGACAATACAATATACAGTACTATTAATATCTACATTAGGAATCTTCAAACTTGGCAACATGTTTGGTTTTGGAATTCAGGGAGTTGAAGTCCACAAGTCTTAAAATTGCCAGGTTAGTGTTAGGGTTAGGGTGAGGGTTAGGATGAGGGTTAGGGTGAGGATTAGGGTTACGGTTACGGTTAGGGTGAGGGTTAGGATGAGGGTAGGGGTTAGAGTCCTGATCTATATTGTATCAGTATTATAGGACTTTAAAAAAAAAATCTCAAGTCAGTCTCTCAAATCATAAGAATTGAAGCAAATTTATAACAGCATCCTCTTCCCCAGTGCTCTTCAATATCTTCATAAATCATTTAGATGAGGGGATAGAAAGGAACTCATCACATTTCAAATGACATCAAGCTGGCCGGAATAGCCAACACTCCAGAAAATAGGCTCAAGATAGAGAAGAATTTTGACAGACTTAAACAATGTGCTCTGTCTAACAAAATGAAATTCAATGGTGAGAAAAGTAAGATTCTACATTTAGACAAGAAAAAACAAATGTACATGGATAGAATAGGTGGCACCTGGTTCAATAGTAATAACTGTGAGAGGGACCTTGGAGTCCTAGTGGACAATCAATATGAGCCAGAAATGTGTTGCAGCTGCCCAAAAAAAATCAATGCAGTTTTAGGCTGCATTAACAGAGGGATGGAATCAAGATCACATCAAATATAATACTACCTTATAATGCCTTGGTAAGACCACACTTGGAACATTGCATCCAGTTTTGGTCACCAGGATATAAAAAGGATGTTGAGAAAGCGTGCAGAAAAGAACAAAGAAGATAATTAGGGTACTGGAGACTAAAAAGGGTGTTGGTACTTACCTGATACGCCTCTTCTCATAGTGGGGGGAGGAGTATCCAGAATGGGTTGACCTTGTCCTCTCATGATTGGATGAGTCAGATAAGCTCTTTGGGCAACCCCCCTGGCCAGCAGGACTTCCCATATTTGATGAAGAGCTCCATCCGACTCGTTGCATCATTCACTCCAGACTCTTAATTCAGTTCTTAGCTTTTATCGTCTTCAACATCAATATTTATATAACTTCATAAAACAATGAACATAAAACTTAGTCGTACAAACATAGTCAGGGTGGGACTGGATACTCCTCCCCCCACTATGAGAAGAGCCATATCAGGTAAGTACCAACGCCCTTTCTCCATAGTGAGGGGGGAGGAGTATCCAGAATGGGACGTACCAAAGCCTGCATGTCCCTAGGGAGGGAGACCCCTGAGGCCCCATGTCCCCCACTCATGCCAGTTGAGGCGTGGGCCCCGTTCTGTGAACCGTCTGCAACATCCTGTGGCCAAAGAGGCTTCTGCCGAGGCAAAAGAACACAGTTTATATTTCCTAACAAAGGGAGAGGGGGAAGCCCACGTGGCTGCCCTGCAGATTTCGGCCAGGGATGCCTGCGTGGCCCAGGCCGTGGATGTGGCTGTGCTCTGCGTGGAGAGAGCTGTGATATGATTGGTGTCTATAAGCCCTGCAATTGGTATACAGTGGCAATGCAGGTTCGCAACCACCTGCCTATTGTGGTGGAAGTTACTTTGTTACCCAGGACCCTGGTTGGAAGAAGACAAACAGAGCTTCGGATTTCCTGTTTGGCCTGGTTCTCCTGAGGTAAATCCTCAGAGTTCTCCTTACGTCCAGAGTGTGCCACTTCTTCTCCAATGGTGAGAAGGGTCTGGACAGAAGTTGGGCAAATCAGTTCCTGGGCTCGATGGAAGCAGGAGCACACCTTGGGGATGAAGGACGGATCCAGTTGTAACCCCACCCTATCTTGATGGAAGACGCAGAGATCCTCCCTGGTGGACAGAGCTTGCAGCTCGGATATCCGCCTGACGGAGGTGATGGCCACCAGGAAAGCCACCTTAAGAGACAGGCACAAGGGAAACTGTTCATAAAGGGTCAAATGGAGCGCCTGTTAGAGCGTCCCCTATCCTGTGTAAGTCCCAGGAAGGGTACCTGAACACCGTGGGTGGTTTGGGATTGGAAGCCTCCTTGAGGAATTGCCTGACCATAGGATGGTGAGTCAAACTCTGGTTCCTGCCAGGCAGGAGAACTGACGAGATGGCTGAAACCTGTCTCCTAATCATGTTAGGAGCTAACCCTCTGTCCAGGGCTGCCTGGAGGAAGTCCAGAACCTGTGGCACTGTGGCCTGGATAGGATAGTACTCCAGGGAGTTATGCCATGAGGCAAAGGCCTGCCACATGGAGCCATAGATACGCTCCGCGGAGGGTGTGCAGGCAGTCTGGATAGTCTGTATCACCCTGGGGGAGAAGAGGTCTTTCCCCAGGATGTTCCGCTCAAGTGCCAAGTGGTCAGCTGGAGCCATTGAGGGTCTGGGTGCTCCAGCGACCCCTGGTTGAGGGATATCCTCTCCTGGGGGATTCTCCAGGGCTTCTCCCCTGAAAGTGACTGGAGATCTGCAAACCACGGCCTCTGGGGCCAGTGAGGAGCCAACAGAACCACTTCCTCCCCCTCCCAAAGGATTTTCCATATGACCCTGGGGATCAGGGGTAAGGGCGGAAAGGCATATGACCACTGGGCTAGGGGCTTTGCAGAGCATCCACCCCTTCTGCCCCCCGTGTCTGGTACCTGGAGAAGAACCTCGGGAGCTAAGCGTTGAGGGACGTGGCAAATAAGTTGACCTCCGGGCGTTCGAAGCACTCCGCCAGCTCCTCGAAGATTGCTGGCTGCAGCTTCTGCTCCAAATTGTCCATCTCAGTCTGGCTGAGCCAGTCGGCTCTGATGTTCTCCACCCGATATATGTTCTGCCCTCAGTGAATGCTGTCTAAGATCATAGGCTATCTGAGGTGCTTCTGCGATTTCTCATAGTCGGACATTCTTCATGGAGGGAAGTATGCAGTGGAGTACCCCAAGGCTCTGTGTTGGGCCCAGTACTCTTCAACATCTTTATCAGTGATTTGGATGAGGGTGTTAGGTATGTAAGCTGGGTTAGCAATGTATATGCCATGATCGTAGTACTGTTTCTTTAAGTACTGCTGCAAATGTGGTTGGATGCTGTTACCTCGAGCGGTCATAAGAAGGAGCCAGAATGACTGTTAGCTCTCTGTTTGTTAAATGCTGATCGGTGGGGGGACTCATCAAATTTGCAGATGACCCCAAGCTGGCAGGAATAGCCAACACTCCAGAATGCAGGCTAAAGATACAGAAGGATCTTGATACACTGAACATTGAGCACAATCTAATAAAATGAAATTCGATGAAGTAAGGTTCTACATTTAGGCAACAGAAACAAAATGCACAGGTACAGTATACCTTGCTCCACAATAGTAACTGTGAGAGGGATATTGGAGTGCTAGTGGACAACTATTTAAATATGAGCCAGCAGCGTGCAGCAGCTGCCAAAAAGGCCAACACAGTTTTAGGCTGCATAAACAGAGGAATGGAATCAAGCTCACGTGAAGTGTTAATACCACTTTATAAGGCCTTGGTAAGACCACACTTGGAATTCTGCATTCGTTTTGGTCACCATGATGTAGAAAGAATGTGGAGACTAGAAAGAGTGCAGAGAAGAGCAAAAAAGGGGATTAGGGGACTGGAGGCTAAAGCCTATGAAGAACGGTTGCAGGAACTGGATATGTCTAGTTTAATGGAAGGAAGGACTAGGGGAGACGTGATAGCAGTGTTCCAATATCTCAGGGGTTGCCACAAAGAAGAGGCAGTCCCACTATCCTCCAAGGCACCTGAGTGCAGAACAAGAAGCAATGGGTGGAAACTAATCAAGGAGAGAAGCAACTTAGAACTGAGGAGAAATTTCCTGACAGTTAGAACAATTAATCAGTGGAACAACTTGCCTCCAGAACTTGTGAATGCCTCAACCCTGGAAATCTTTAAGAAGATGTTGGATAGCCATTTGTCTGAAACGGTATAGGGTTTCCTGCCTAGGCAGAAGGTTGGGCTAGAAGACCTCCAAGGTCCCTTCCAACTCTGCTATTGTATTGTATAGTATTGCACTGCATTGTATTTTGCTCTTTGCCTAGTCGCCCCCACCCTTGGATGGGCCTTCAGGGGTAATCTCTATCTGATTGGAGGCTCTTTTGTCCCTCCAATGGAGCTGCAGCCTTTAGCAGCAAGGACTTGATTCCTGCTTGTCCTCCCAGCTGCAGGGGGCTGCCATCTTGGGCCACGTGGGGCCTCTCCTCCCCCTTCTTCCCAAATGGCTCTGGGGGGCAAATACCATAGCCCCGCCCTCAAGAATTAGCAACAAAAAAACACAGCTTGTGCTACTAAGAGCTGCCGGCCTTCTGCTGAGAGGCTTCTCGCCCCCCCCCTTTCTGTTCCTTAAAGGGGAAGTTTTTCCTTAAAGGGAAGAGGCTACTCAAGCAATCAGAAAAGGACAGAATAGGGCTTGCATAAATCGTGACAGCAAGGTTGCTGGAACACCAGATGACAAAGCCGAAGGGAATCCTCACCTGGGGGGAGGGGTTCCTTTCTTCCACCCTGCCCTAGTGGCAATCTTTCCTCAGGTTTGGGGGGAGGGGGGTTCTTCCTGCTGCGGGCTTGTGGCAGCTGCCTCTGTGATTCATCTTGGAGGTAGGCTTGGAGGGGAGGGGTTGATCCACCGCCTGCCTCTTTAACCCCCTTGATGGTGATATGCCTCCTTTTGGCCTTTGCCTGCTTCCCCCCGCCCTTGGCTAATGCCTCTGCAATGGTCTCTAACCTTTTTAAGGGCTCCTCAGAGCCTCCGATGTTGTTGCTGCAGGGCTGAGAGCTCGGCTCCTGCCGGCCTCCTCTGAGCTGCTGGGGGCCGCCATCTTGGACTATGTAGTTTCAAGATGGCCCCCGGCTCCAAATTCAAAAAGCTCCTCTTTGCTGGAGCACATGGAAATGGCTTGTGCCTTTGCAGGCTGCCATGCAGCTGCCGCTGCCGCTGGAGGCTCTCTCTCTCGTCTCCCCCTGCCTCCCACAGCTCTTTCTGAACCTCTCCGGCTCTCACCTTGTTCTCTGGTGATTGCTGCCAGCGCAGGCCCTCCTGGGCGTTTTAACAAGCCGCGGTTCGTGGCTCAACCCCTGAGGGGAGCGGGGGAGCGCTCCTGTGCCTGTGAACCTCTGTGGCAAGGGCTTGCCTTCAGGAGGCTTGTGCCCTCTCCTCCTGCTTGCCCGGCAAAGGTCCCCACTGAGTGACTCCGTCTCACACAGTGGCCAGGACAGCATGCCACCCCAGGGGGCTTGTGGCAGTCCAGTCCTTGCAGGAGGAGGCTGTGCGCGATATAGGAAGGCAGGATTCACCAAGTCCAAGCTTATTTTCCTTAATCCTTTGTAAATTACTGGAAGAATGGTGCACCTTTCCAGTGAGTGGATGAGTCAAATAATGGGGAATACCTGGTGGCCAGGGGGCGTTGCCCAAAGAGTTTATCTGACTCATCCAATCAGGAGAGGACAAGGTCAACCCATTCTGGATACTCCTCCCCCCTCACTATGGAGAACATATGAAGAACAGTTGCAGGAATTGGTAAAGTCTAGTTGAATGGAAAGATAGACTAGGGGTGGCATAATATTCCAATATCTAAGGGGTTGCCATAAAGAAGAGGGAATCAACCTATTCTTCAAAGCACCTGAAAGCAAGACAAGCAGCAATAGAGGGAAACTAATCAAGGAAAGAACCAACCTAGAACTAAAGATAAATTTCCTGATGGAATAATTAACCAGTGGAACAGCTTGCCTTCAAACTTTTTGGGTGCTTCATCACAGGAGGTTTTTAAGAAGAGACTGGACAGTCACTTGTCTCAAATTGTATGGGGTCTCCTGCTTGAGCAGAAGTTTGAATTAGAAGACCTCCAAGATCCCTTCCAGCTCTATTCTGATCATTTTCCCACCAACTACTATACCAAATATTTTAAGGTGAAGTGGAAAAATCCAGCAAAGAAATATTCTAAAGATGGAATTATACTTTTATAGTTGCTGAGAATCTTCTGGACTGTTCTGGACTGCTTAATGTAATAGTTGTAGTTCAAACCAATACAGTTTCTATGCTCAATATTACCATATGTATCGAAACACTATACACATTTTCCCATAGCAGGAGGTGAATGTGTGACTGTTGTGTCCTTTATATGTGTATGTGATTCTCACAAAATGGAAAAGGTCCATAGAAATACCTTCATGGGACACCAACATCATTGAAATGTAACTTCCACTATTTGAGATCCATTCATGGAAAAATGAGAACGTTTTAAAAATCTGTTAGAGACTTCTTTGTAGGCTGGCAATATTAAAATAGCATTCTCTTCCTCACAGAATAAACATCTGAAAAGAAATTTCTTGTTCATTGTTCAGCTAGAAAAAGGCAAAATATTGTTGCTTTTTGGGAGTGCTTAACTGCTACAAAAAGAGGCAGAACAACTCTCACTATTCTTATTTCTATGTAATATTTTGGTGTAGGACAATACATTTCTGATAAGTAGATCATTTTATTTGCAAGTTATAGTCAGTTATTAGAATGAAAGAATATCTATGCAGTGCAGAGATAATGATCATGGCTTAAACATGATTTTTTACATAAATTATTTGTAAAAAAAAAAACCACAGAGGATGAGTTAAATAACCTTCCAGTTTCACAGTGTAAATATGGATGCAGCAGGGTATCAGATTAGCACTAAATTCTAGATTTTATACCAAGTGCAGATTCCCCCCTTTTCTTTAGTCATACATAACTAAATGTCCTTAATTTTTCGGTCAGCTTATTTATTTTGTTAAAATGAAACTCAGTCCACATTGTCCCCATACATTTGCAACATACCAACTGTAACTGATTTTTGAAATTCTGTTGTCTGGCATATCCTACCTAAAAATCAGGACCAATAGTTTGTGATAACACTTTAGTCATAATTACTGCATGACAAAAGCTTAATAGAACTATAACTTCAAAGCATATTTTGCAAAGAAACAGAAACCTACACTACTGTTGTAACAACATCCTTAAGACTGCTAATAGCTAAAGAATGACATAAAACAAGAATCTTATTTTCTCTTAACCATGCATGATGAAAAATTTCAGTCAATGAAAAAGTTGTATACAGTAGTGAACGAAGTTCTGCAATACCTATCTGGGATTCATATCTGGGATATTTGAAAATATTATAGTAGGTAAGGAACAACATTTAGAATATTATTGTAATCAATTCTGCAAGACGAGATTTTCTCTCACCTCTATGTTAAAGTTCATTAGGAA
This sequence comes from Thamnophis elegans, assembly GCF_009769535.1. NCBI lineage: Eukaryota > Metazoa > Chordata > Lepidosauria > Squamata > Natricidae > Thamnophis > Thamnophis elegans. The sequence goes on from NC_045550.1 coordinate 25,127,707, forward strand.
GGTCCTAGATCAGAAAGGGTCAAACATCCTAAATTTATTCTGCTTTCAACCTTATCATTGCATTGTTCTAATCAGCTAAATAACTATTGTGTTTTCCCGAAAATAAGAGTCTTATTTTCTTTTGACCCCTGAACTAAGAGGCCTTATTTTCGGGGAGGTCTTGTTATTTTTTAGGTGCAGGTGGCGGCGAATATGGTTACCTCATGGCTGCTACTGTGTTGTAATATTTTCGGGGAGGGCTTATTTTAGGGCATGTGCCCAAAAACCCAATTGGGCTTATTATCCAGGGAGGTCTTATTTTTGGGGGTAGCAATATCTTAATCAACACCTTGTATTGCTTGGTGATATTGCAGTGGAAACCTGATTTACCTTGTATTATGGTATTTCATGTGCTTCCCTAAAATATAATTACACAGGGGACTTTGTGGCAGTTTTAGAAAGTATGTAAACACTGTACAATCAGAAAGGATTAGGTGACAAAGAACACAAAATATAGAGAAAAGTGCAGGATACATGAAAACAAAATTTAAAAATGTCTTTCATTGTTGTAGATCGGCAGTTAGAGGAAATTAAAAATTCCTGGTCAGGAAATCTAAAAAACACAAGAAAAGTGTGGATACCAGAGGGAAAAGAATTCAGATGAAGGAAATTGTCCTGGGAATCACATTCAAGAGAGAGGTTCACAAGCTTAGAAAGGGGTCAGAATAGAGGTGGCAAAATGGCTGATTTCAGCAGCACATTTTTTATTTCTTAAAAAGATATTGGGAACAAAAAGCCACCAGGAGGCAAACTGTTTCAATTTCCACTCATATATCCTCCCAAAGAATCCAAAATGGAATCGCAGAAATCTAGCAGTGATTTGGACCATACCCTAACATCTAAGAAAGTTTTTTTTTAAATGTAGGAGTGAGAACAATTTGTCTCCCAGTGATTCCTGCCTCTATTCCTACCCTTAATTCCTCCAAGGCTAAAAATGGGGCACCTTTCTCACCAGTGACATCAACTTTGACCTTCATGCTGATTGGAGATGCAAATTGCAGCTTCCAATCCTGGGAAAGCTGCCCACTTAGCTTAATTGTATGGCTTTACGCCATATGTGAACCAACTGTTGTATCACAAATAAAATAATGATAAAAAATAGTTTATTTTGTTTTCATGCAGTTGTCTTTTCATTGTATCTAGTGTTATGCCAGATTTTTAAACCCAAAACTGATTTAGCTTCCCATTATTGCTTGCATGTCTTCCTTAGCCCTCCAACCTCCACTAAGAAGTAAACTTAAATCCTGAGCTAGCAAAGCTCCATTGGAGGGTAGGAAATTGAGAGTAGTGAGAAAGAAGAGAGTAGTGAGAAAGAAGAGGGTTTTAGTCTCTTTCATCCCTTGCCATTTTTTCTATTGCAATTGCTTCTTCCAGCTGCTCCAGCATAGGTTTTCAGAGGTCAGTTTATCTTTGCAGATATGACTCTTGAGAAGGGAGGCCAGCTTAGGAAAGTTCTTCTCAATTATGAAAGACAGATGGTCAAGTCGCGAAGGGACCTGGGAGTTTGTTTAGAATCAGCTTCTTTCAGCAGAAAACAATCTGAGTGATTGCAAGAGAAGTAGCTGGATGGTAAAGGGGAATTCCAGTTTGCTGCAGCTTTAGCCTGTCCCAATAGGAAGCACTTCCTGCCTCCTGCAGTCCCCCCTCCCCCAGCCTTGCCCATCCCCTCTCTATTCCCAAGACTAGTGCATACCCAGGCGGTGTTGAGTGAGCCCCAGGCTGGCAGCAAGGAGGCTCTTTTGTATTTCTCTTGGAGGTGATTGGCTGGTGAATCCCCTAGGCAGCCAAGCAGCAGAGTATAACGAGTTGCTGCAGTCTGGCTGGCAGGGTCTCACATGCACCCAGCATGTGACAGTTCCCAATTAACTACTGCTCCAATTCTGAACATACGCAGGAAAAGCCACACACATGGACAATCTAGCTCTCTCATCTCCCACCAACCATCACCGATGGATATTTACTGCTCCTGCCTCCATTTACCACCTACTGTCTCCATCCTCATTCTACTGTTTTTCTAATCTGGCCATCGCAGGCAGCAAAGTCCTATCTCCAATTCTCTTTTCCTGGGCAACAATTCCTATCAGCATCTGAGAGCTAGTTTGGTCTAGTGGTAAAGGCACCAGGCTAGAAACCAGCAAACTCTGAGTTCTAATATTGCCTTAGGCATGCAAGTTGTTGGCTGGGTGACTTTGGGCTACTCATTCTCTCAGTCCGGATATCAGGCTCAGGCAAGAAGTTGATCAGTCAATTCCTGTCACAACCAACAGATCAACATTCAGTTGACAGACCCTGCACTCGCAGAGGGGGGAGGGAGACAGTAGGAAGGGGGGGAAAATTCCTGTCAGCAACTACTGCCATCCTGTGGCTTGGATAATAATAAAAAAAACCTCCTTCCTTTTGGTTTGCCAAGCACTCTTTTAAATGTCCGCTGCTAGGAGAAATTGGACATCAGCATTTGCTGTATTATTTGTCTCTCTTAGTGAAATTACAGGCAGTATTTAAACCCTACAGCCCAACACTGCTCAGTCAATATTTCATTTACAGAGTTTTTTCAGGTACCTCTTTCCCACATACTCTGAATTCTTTCAAATCCATAAGCAGTGCAGATTTCCGCGGTTTCTATATGTGTTTTCCACAAAGTTTGAATTTAATTCATGTGCTTCTCTTACAAATCATATAAGCACACTGATGTTGATGAAGTTTATGCAACATAGTAAGCTAAAACATGATAGGCTAGTTGTGTTTCAGAATGCTGTGTAAATTAAGCCAATGAGATAAGTTTATTATTCAATGTGCTGTATAAAATATGCAATTTTAGGAATTTATTAGAATTAGTGGACAATTTTAGCTGCGCAACATGAAAAGTTAGCTAGGTCATGGCTTACTTCATTGGGAAATATATTGTCTGATCTTTTCTTGTCAAACAACCTAAGTCAAGTTTGTGTTTGTACAGCTATCCATTGAACAACATTAATCTACTTAAATTCTCTCCTCATACTTTCTATTTTAAATTTTTTGTCATTTACAAGTCGGGAGCTGTCTGTGTGCTTCCCTCATTTCTATTTGGCATTTCTGTAACAGTGATTAGTAGCTCCAAATGGAAAAGTGATTTCCTAACCCATTTATTGCAATAATGGAGACTATGTTAAACTGCACAGTATCTTTTATTTGCTAGAATGCCTGCCAAAGTCAAAAGTAGGTTAACATTGCCTCGTTCTTATTTTGAACATGCCTAGTGCTATCAGCAGAAATTATCATGTAGTTTATACTAGTTTCAAGAAGTAACACTCAGAACATTGGGATATAGACTTATGTAAGTCACTCCGGTATTTCAACCTTTAAAGAGCTTAATAAACAAAGCTAGTATTTCTTTTTAAGACTAGTTTCTGATTCAAAAGGAAATAAAATTATATCTCAGTATGTTCCTTACTGGAGGAGAAAGTTCTTATTTATTGTGCATTGTATTCAGATTGGGAATCTCATTTTCTTTTAAAACAAACTTTAGCTTCTGGTCCTTAAAAAAAGGGAGGGGAATTTGCTGAAAATTTGGAAACCAAAGAATATCTTAAATACATTTCTGGAGAGGAGTGAGCAATGTGGTGGGCCTCCAAGTATTCTGGACTTGAGCTACAGCTTCTCTAGTTAGCATGAATGATGGTAAACAATTGTAAGCGCTAAATTGTAGTCCCCCAAAACTAGAGAGCTGCTATTTGCCTATCACTGCTCAGTAAGAATTTCTACTTACGCAGAAACTTACTCAAGCTCTCTCGCTTGCTCAAATATATTTTAAAAATACTATAAGAAAAGGAACAAAGGATGGATCACTTTTATTTCCATGATCTCTCTCCTAACCCATCTTGACAACTCAGAACAAAAAGCAATTCAGAGATATTAAAATAATTTAGAATTGGTATTCCTTTCAAAGAATACAGTACAACCACTGGAGCAGGTCTTTATTTTCTGCTTATGAAAGTGATGGTGGGACTTGCAAAGAAAGGAGTTTCAGCTATAATTTCCAGTATGGCTGCTGGCAATTCAGTTTTAAAATGTAATGCCTCCAAGTCATATTTTCTGTCTGAGATTATAAAGTCAGGATAAAAGACTAAAATAATCTAGAATGCCTCCACATTAGGACACAATACTGCAATGCAGGCACTACTCTTCCTTCGTAAATTGAAAATGTATTTATCATTGTGATTTCACACTGAACTTAACATTGAGCACTAATCCTGCAATCTTACAATCCATATCAGATGAATAGTGGAAATGAGAGATACATGACAGGTAAGCAGCTTCAGTTATTTGTACCCATCAATTTTAACAAAGCCAGGCAAATGTGAGCTCTAAAATATATTTTAAATGCATTATTAACAGCAAATTTGAGTAAATGCATGAAGAGAAATAAAAATATCACAAGTAAACAACCACATAGTTAATAGTAATGTAGAATAGCACAAGTAAACAGCATTACATACTCTGCCAATGAAGAAAATGCAAGCAAGAAGGAATGGTTTCATAATACCATAAAGGTTTTTTTGTGTGTGATGTGAAATAAGGTAATATGATATTTCTTTACCATTTCACCCTTTAAAGATTTTTATTTCGAAATGCATTATAATCCACCCACTCCACTTCATAGAGAATGTTAATTAATTCATGCTAATTCATAAAAACATAGAGGAATATGAAAATATAAGAAAAGTTTTGTGAGGAAGGTTATCTGAATTCTCAGGAATATATGACACTTTTACATTAAAAGAGAAAAGTTCTTGTAGCCCAATCCTAACTTGGAAATCCTCAGCAGCACACAAACAAAAAGCTAGAGTAAGTTTTACCTCAAGGTTAAAAAAAAAGTATCCTGTCAACAATGGCCAGAGTTACAGGATCTAACCAACCCTTGATTATGCCTAAGAGGGAAATTTTGAGGAAGAAATTCAAAGGCACTTTGAAAAACATGCCTATCAAAATCTTTAGAGGTATGCAGATTTACTGTATATACTCGAGTATAAGCCTAGTTTTTCAGCCCACTTTTTGGGCTGAAAAAAGCCGCCTCGGCTTATACTCGAGTCAGTGAAAAATTTGCCCGAAATGGAGGAGAAAAGGGGCGGGGCCATGCCGCTGGGTGACACTCGTGAATGGCCCAGTGCCCCTGTGAGTTTCCCCTCCCTCTGTGTCAGTTTGCCGCGCAGCGCGCACCGCACCATCCCCCCTCCTCACGTTCTAATGTAATGCAGGGCTGTCTTACGATTCCCCTTCCTCCCCCTCCTGCCGCTCTGCAACGATGTCCCACCTCCTCCTTGTTATGGCAAGCAGCCACATAGCGATGTCCCACCTCCTCTGGTACAGTGATCCAATGATAGGAATCACTGTGCCGTGTGTCATAGGAGGCGGGACATCGCTCCCGCGGCTGCACGGGACATCATCATCACAGCGGGACGTCAGCATCATGAGGTGAGTGAAGTATTTCATTGAATACACCGCTAGTTTACTGTTTTTCTTTGAAATAAATATTCAAAAACATTATTGGTATCTATTTTTATTTTTGAAATTTACCGGTAGCTGCTGCATTTCCCACCCTAGGCTTATACTCGAGTCAATAACTTTTCCAGTTTTTTTGTGGTAAAATTAGGTGCCTCGGCTTATATTCGGGTCGGCCTATACTCGAGTATATACGGTACTGAGTTTGGAAGCATTATCTTTATACTTTTCCATCAAGGTAGACATTCCTATATTTTACTATTCCCAGAGGACAAGCTTATATCTTGTAGATTAATGTTTAGAGAAGCAGATAATCAAGCTACCAATATTATAGTACAGATACTTGTAGATCAATGAATGCATTTAGAAAATAGATTCAGCACATAACCATGTGATATACAATGAATTCAAAATTGTCAGTCAATTTTTCATATTAGAAACATGAAAAAAACCATTCACAAATCTAAACATTTTGATTATTTTCCAAGCAGACTTTTTTTGCCTGACTCACTGCAATCCATCAAAATGGTTTTAGAGAAAACTAGCCATGGCAATCCCTTTGAACTGAAGTTACTCCTGCTCAATTGTGTTCAATTGTAGAAATTCTTACAGTCCTCCCTCACTGCATGGAAATCATCATGCACTCTACAGAGCAGCTTCCCTGAGTGAACAGTGACAAAGGGATAGCTTGTCCAGTACCAGCTTCAATCAGTTATACCCTCCTTCTGCATTTTAGACTTTTGCCATTCTTTTCCCTTTAAAAATGGAAAAGTTTTTTTTTTTAATCTGAATTTAGGAAACTGGAGAATTGTAAAGCAAAAAGCAAATGAACAGGTCAAATTCTGGAATCAAACATTTTCCTCCACTCTAAAGAATGACGATGAGGAACTTGCTTTGCCTTATCCTTTGGAGAAGAGCTACACTATATGTAGAAATGACCAATGGAGGCAGCCCTTTTGTTATAACTTACAAATGCCACTGCTTCCTCTTTAAAGGCAGACACCCACAGCTGGAAACTCCTCCAAGTTAATGCACCCCCTCCCCAGAAGAGCAGCCACATGAGAGGTTCATTAAATGTTTCTAGCTGGCAGAAAGCCAGAACCGGAGCTTGTTTGTTCTTCGTTCCAATAAACAGTCTGTCATGAACTCCAGAGCAAAATCACAAGGAAAGCTTCAATTTGAGAAGGAAAATCATACACAAAAATATAAACCCAGAAGTTTGGTTCTTATTTGCATTTTTTTTAAAAAAAGGCCACATTCAACTGGCAGGCTGATTTGATAGGAGGCCCTCTGAATCCCAGGACAATTATAATACCTTATCTATAAACATGATTACATCATAATGTGGGGCATGGCATAGTAACAACACAGCGTTTGTTTCAAATGCAATGATGTAGGAAGGTGAGATTTAATCAAATCCTTGCTGCATCGCAGCCCCTTCACCCTCCCCAAGGCTCAGCTAAAAAGCAACATAGCAATAATGGCATTTTCCTGTACAGACATTTGTGAGCATTTAGCTACAGATGCAGCAAGAATTAACCTCAAGCTCACAGAGCAAGTATAAATGTGAAATTCCCTCAGCGAAATCAAGTATGTCCAAGCTGCAGCCTGGGAGCAGGATGCTGGTTCCATGAGCTATCCTGCTATCCCCCATTTCAGTCAATGGGCAAGGAGGGAGGGGGAGAGAGAGAGGTGAAATCCTGGAAAAGTGTGAAAGGAAGTTGGGTGGGGGAAGGGGGAGAAGCCCATGCTGTGTCTGGTGCTTTAAATGTTTGGCCTGGCTTTGGAGGGAGAACACGTGACTTTCTGCTTGAGGAAGCAGCAGCAGCTCTGGCAGCTTCCAGTGGGAGATGGAGGAGGAGGACAAGGAGGTAGTAGTGGCAGTGGTGGTGGGGGAAGGGAAACAGGAAAGGAAAGGACTTGTTTAAAGCAGGGATTGCTGCAAGCTAAGGAAATAGATTCAGCCAGACAACAGGTAGGGGGCAATGGCGGAATCAGAGAGGTGAGCCACTCAAATATCCAGCATCAGAGCAGGCATGCGGTTCTGGCTTTCTGGTAGGGAGGAATGGTTGTGCTGCTCTATAGGAATTTACCTATATCTGGAGCAAGGAACATGATGCACTGAGACAGACAACTTGGGAAGTACTACCTGGATGTTACACAGCTGGCAGAATCTCAGCATGGAGCCGAATGCTCTTCAAGAACTGCAGGAATTCTTACAGAAAGAAACCATATCTCTGTCAACCTACAGTAGAGGAGATCATCCCTCATACCTGGAGTGAAAGGCGTCTAAATATGTCAGACTTGCCTGTTGAAAAGGGCCTAATCTATCCTTGTACAATGCATAGTTCATTTATTTCAAGCAGAGAAGCTGAAATAATCCTGTTTCTAAAGAAGACTAATACCTGAATTGCATTTCCCAATTTTGGAAAATATCTCATCCTAAATTCAATCTTCTCTATATTTATATGTCCTCTAGTAAACTCTAGTACTATTTATTATTCATTAAATTTATTTCCCACCTATTTCACTGTGGGAGGCTTAAGGTACTCCAGGAAGCTTAAAATAATCCAAAAGCTCCAGGAGCAAAGTTGTGGGGCAGTGGAAGAAACACATAATGTCTGTATCCAACTGTCATGGATGATGTCGGAAAGTAAGCAAGGCTAGCCTTGGTTGACACTTGGATGGGAAATGACCATGAAATTGCAAGGTTGCATCAATTGAGAAGACAACAACAGAATGCTTCCATGCTGTTGCCAAGCAAACAATCAAGACCTGTCCATAAAGTCACTAGGAGTCAAGCTTGACTCAAGATAAATGCTAGCTTTTTTTAAGCTAACAGTGTAGCATTTCCTTAAGTTTCATGTGAAAGAGCCATTATAGAGTACATTATAATCTATTCAGCAATGATGAATTTGTATCTATGCCAACCATGTTTAAAAGCTATGCAGATTCCATTTCTTAAAGGTGGAAGATGCTTGTCCATCCTCCACATAAACAGATGTTATCATCATCTTCCCCCCAGGCCACAAAGGCCAACTTAGCAATGCAAAGAGCTATCCCTTCAGGCAGCTCCTCCTCCATTGGGGAGCAAAGCTTTGCCCTGACACAAACAGAGCAAACTCAATAACCACATCCTTGAGAATTGGCATGCCTTCCATAATGGGCATTCATGATCCTCAACTGAAGAGATGTTTCAGATGTTAAAGTCCACCTTGAAGGAGAGGCCAGATCACATAAAACTCAGCAACTCAGCACAGCTGCATCCTTCTGCTATCAACACAAACACTCCTGGCCAATGCTCTGCCCATGCAGAGAAGCCCTAGAGAATAGGACCAACTGAGGACAGGTCCCCCTCTTAACTATTTCTGTAATTTGGGTATAGGTATCTATAATTTAGCATCTCTTCAGATTACCTGCAACATACTTCTAGTCCCCCAGTCCTCCTTTCCTTCCCCCGGAGATTGCCGCCCCTTCCAGGGATATTCCCCTTCCATAGTAACTTCCACGGATATTTACCACCCCTCAGGAACCCCAGACTTCTTTCCCAACTGATACCAACAGTTAGCGGCAAGCAAAACGGTGCATAGCATAGACACTGCGCGCCCCAATCCCAAACCGATACCAGGTTCCCCCCCACTGCCAAAAAACCGAATTCCTGCGCCCGTGCTTGTTGGGGAAACCTAAATTCCCAAATGCCATTTTTCTTTCTCCCTTGTCTTTTCATGGAAGAAGGAAGATTGCTCCGAGGTTGTTTTCCCACCGACTGTTCCCAACTGCAGAGGGGCCCGGGCAGGGGCAGGAGGAAGGAGAGTCCCTGGACTCGCAAAAAGGATGTACGCCCCAGCCCTTCTCTTTCTCCGCGCGCCGAGACTCACCTGGGCATGCACAGCCTACTGACATCTTCACATGCCCGGCCTGGCGCAGCAAAGGTGCGACGTGCCCGCTCGGCGGGTCCTGGCATCCGCCGCTCTGAGAGAGACCCCAACCGCTAGGCAAGGCCGCCCCCGATTGTGGGGCCTCCCCGCCGGGAAGCACAGCAACCGCAGTAAGTGGGGCAGCCCGATGCCTCTCTCCCTCCGCTCGTCGGCGAGTCCAGGGCTGGGCAGGGCTGAGCTTGCGTTGGCCTGGCTGTGCGCGAGACGACCCTGCGCTCCGACCGACTCGGAATCCGACCGCTGGGCTGATTAATATGCTAATTGCGCGGCGAAGGAGGAGGAGGAGGAAGAAGAAGAGGAGGAGGAGAGCGCGAGCTTGTCAAAGTGACCTGAGTAGAGTGGCGAGCCGCGATAGGGAAGGGAAGGGCGAGGAGAGAGAAGGGGGGAGGGGCAGCCATGTGACGCAGATGGAGAAAAACACACCAATCTCTGCCACAGTAGCCACCCTAGGCGGGCTCGCGCAAGGAGAGGAAAGGGGAGGGGACGGAAGGGAAGGGAGGGAACGCAAGGCAAGATGCGCGCTTCCGTGTGTGTGTGTGTGTGTGTGTGTGTGAGAGTGCGCGCGCGCGCGAGCGAGCGGCGCGCTCAGAAAAAGACATGTGCTGACACGTTTGCAGGCGTGCAGGCATGTTTGCAGTCAGAGGCACCATATAGGCTTCACTTGTGCGCAGGTTGGGGTTTGGGGGGGGGGGCGCGAATTGTGATTTAGATTAAGTAAAAAGAAAAAGAGCAAAAAAATCCTCTCATTTCCCTTTCACCGAGGCAGTACTTTTTAAAAATCCGAATTTCCGCTTTAATTAGAAATTTTCTGTCCCATATTCCGACGAGTTCAGGCTCTCCCTATGCACTGGGCTTCGCGGGAATATTTCTGGAAAGGACAAAGTGAAGGTTCTTCCAGATTGCCTGCAAAGCCTGCTTTCCAAGGATGAGCGGATTTTTGGTTAGTAGGCTCTGCTTTGTTAGGAACTAGAATCCATAGATTTACTAGGTGAAGCCAGGTACAAAAAGATAAGACATACATAGGTGGGCAAATAGGCACTCCAGAAGTGATTAAGGCTCACAGTGCTCTTCCACAAAAAAACTGATACTTCATTCACAGTGGGAATGGGGTTATTGGTTTGTAGGTGAAAAGTGTGCAGTGATTAGGAAATATTCAATCTATTGCAAATCATTCTGAGATCTGTAAATCCAAATGTCCCTTAAATCTGTCTCTCATTTAATCAACTTTTTTTTCTAGGAAAAAGCTGTATCCTTGTGTAGGAAGTTATCATCCAGCCCTCTCCCAGAAAAATGAAATATCCTAGGAAATATTGAAAAGGCAGAATATTTCTCTGGATGTGAAAAGAAAGAAACATTATTAAAAGACAGAATAGCTGCCTGCAGCTTCCTGCCCATCCCCCTTTGTCAATGAGCCATTAAAGCCTGAGCTAGTCCACTTTACATAATAAAGAGTTTTTCCTTTCAGCTCCAGAGTGATGGGATTAAGGCATGATAATATTGGCCCTTTACCCAACTCGCCACATGGCATCTGAGAACTCAACCAAACCTGGATTCAAAACGCAGCCTAGAGAGTTGCCCCTGCATGGGCCCATGGGAGTCTGACAACCAATCAGAATACAAGATCAAGATCAAAGGCCAGAGAGGGCATAAAACCAGGGACTCAGCAACTCAGTCCTCCCTTCTCTTTTCTCCACCAACATTGAAGTATGTGATCACCTTTTCTGTTCAGGGCTCAAGCCATGTGTTCCTGTCCACCATTAAAACCATTTTTCCAAGCAGCCTCCATGTCTCCAGTGTCTTTTTCCCCACTTGGAGCCGAACCCAGAAGGACATTTCTTCCAACACCATTATGGCACACGTGGCATAGGTTCACCATCACTTTAATTGTGACTGATGAGTCCTTAAATCTGTGCTCTATAACATCGGTCACCAACTGGTGGTCTGTGGACCACTGGTCTGCAAGAAAATTTTGGTGGTCCACAGAAAAATCTTTGCATTTTTGCATTTTTTTTATATTGCACTAAATCAGGAACTCTCAAACTATGGTCCCTTGGCCAGATATGGTCCGCTAAAGCAATTACTTCCACTCGCTGACAGAATGGTGTCCTTCAGGCACTTAACTTGGCTGCCTGTTGAATAGCTCCAGCACTTTCCTCCCTAGGAGTCCAGGTGCTTCTGTGAGCAGTGCGCGAAACTTCAACTGGGCTTCTCAAATGACAGAGTTTGCAGGAGGCCAATTTAGCGCCAGGGCTGGCTACAAGAGAAACATTCATACTTGGCCGTATTTGAGATTCCTAGCTGCAATGGACAGCAAACCTAGGGTTGACCCCTGGACTCTTCTCTCTTCTAACAGGTGGCCAAGCTAAGTGCTTGAAGGACCCCATCCCGTCACGAATTCATATTAGTAGTCCACGAGATTTAAAATTTAAAACCAAAAGGTTGGTGACCCCTGCTCTATAGGATCATTGTATGCTACTCTTTCACATTTTTTCCATCTATCTTTCTGGGTTCTGATTCACCTTTTTTAATCTGTTTTCTTTTTTGCTTTCAAAATTTAGTACATCTTCCAGATTTCCTTTTGCTGAGATTAAATCTTTCCTAAGAGAAACATCCTACAATTACTTGTTAAATAGAAAGCAGAAAATCAACAAATAACTGAATATATTCATAATATATCTAAGAAACCTATTTAAGATATTTCAACTCTGATTTGAAACAAAAACAAAACATGAAATGATTAAAAACTGTTAATATAATGCTGGTATTAAAAGTGGCAAAATTAAACGAACACTTGTTAATTATCATACGTATACACTTATATTGTACATGTAAGAACTTTTCCCCTGTATTCATAATAAATCATAAACTACATGTAAGGAATTATTATTTTGATATTGTCATCAGAAAAATGATTGATACTTCCTTAACAGTAATCACCAAATATTCTATTTCTTCATAATTTCAGTAGAGGCCTTGTAGAAAGCCTTTTTATAGATGTTCTGGTTCATATCTTTAACTTTACATAAAAATGAATAGATAGGCTTTGATTAATTATTTAGTCCAACTGAGGGTAAACCTGTGTGATGGTAGATTCCTTCAGGGCAGATTTCTTACTTAGCAGCATGTCCTGCAGCCAATGTAATTGTTGAACCAAAGGGGTTGAGTATTAATGGGTTTGGTTTATGTTTCCCTAAACAAATAATGGAGGGACATACATTTTATACTGTTATTAAAGAGTAATGTTTTCTATTATTATTCACCACAATTTTGCCAATACACCTCTTTTCAGATTAATACCTCCCTGGACTACATAAATCATGAGAAGGAATATGTATCATATTTCAAGAAAAGGATTGGTCAATATAAAAATTTCATTTGTTTAAAAAAATATACCCAACTCTTTAGGCTTCTGTATAAGAGGGGGGGGGAATGAGTGCTTTGATATAATATGCCTATTTGACCAATCTTTTACCTTTACTTAAAAAAAAATCCAGAGACTTGATAAACTAGAGTTAAAGTTAGAATTATACCATTCTTTTAAGAATTAGACTGCAGCATAGGATATTTTTATTTATTTATTCTTTCTTTTAGAGTATTTTGTCAATTGTATGCCTCTTTTGCCTTGGATATGCTATTCGTTATCAAATGTATTTTTAAATGGCTGACCAGAGCAGATTCTTACATGGATATAATAATTCCAGAGCTAGGCAAGCACCCTCTCTATGAATGAATGACATAATAGGCTAATATATTATGGGAATAATGGCTAAACACAAGTAAAGCATACTTAAGATAACCTGGAATTTTTTTCATAGTCTTACACCTTCTCTGGAACCAGGAAACTGTCTTCTTCAACTCAATTAGAAAAACCATTCTAGATGGTTGTAATCCTATAGAAAATGCACAGAGGCAAAGATGATGTCATTAGCTAAGGTCTCATAGTGCCTATGTCTGGTGAAGAAACCGGTTGGGAATTTTCCAGCAGTTTTAGCAAAGGACAAAGAAATCACAGAGGAGATGTCATGGGAGGAGTTGCTGTAATAAAAACATAAAAAGGAGGCCCTATAGGGAACACAAGGTTCCTGCTGACTGGAGCCAGATCCTTCAGCAGGAATTGGTGGTATGAAAGAGATTTCCAAGCATGAGCTCATTTTGGCAAACCAGATAGAAAGTAGTACTTTACTGTTAAAATCCAGCTTTATGTTTACAGAATGGGAAAAGGAAAGCTAGAAAATATTCTTAACTTTTCAGAAGAAATTGCACATAACTTCAAAATTGTTTTACTATATTATCGTTTGGCCAAGTAATAAACATTGAAGTAATTCTCCTTTACAAGATAGGATGCTATTTATATTCATTAATAGTGGAAAAAATTACTCTCATTATATGGTGCATTTCTATAATGAATTTACCCAGCAGGAAGTACTTAGAGAATATGTAAGTTGAATTGGAAATACAAGAAAAAATGCCACTTCAAGGATACTGTAAAACAAAATGTATTCCTTATAAGGATTGTATTATTAAAAATGGGGCTGCTCAGATATAAAAGGAGAGGAAAAATAGGAAAACAATGGAAATTAATTATCTTTCATACACAGTTCCCAATGAAATAATGTCCAAATTATCTGCTTGTGTATACTCCTGCTTCAGAGTATACACAATATCTATAAAGATGAAAGAAGAATGACACTTGCTTTTTGATTAGATGTTAAGAAGCCTCACACTGAGGACAAAGTCACATGTTTTATAGAAATTCAAGATTAGAAAAACCAACTTCTTAGCAGAATTAAGTCAACACAGCTATAAAGAAAAATGACACAAGATAAAATAGTTTACAAAAGACACACTGGAGAAAGTAAAACAGTGTTTCCAAAGATACAACTTATTTAAGCTATAGGAGAAGAAGCTACCTTTAAGTGAGTTACATTTCACTGGCTAATCTGATCCAACTGATTGACTGATTATGTGCCATCAAGTTGTTGTCAACTCTGACTGAACACAAAGATATTCTCCAGGACAATCTGTCCATAATTTTGGAAATGCAAACAGCATGGCTGGGTCAACAGGAAAAAATGTGGTTATCATCAAGCTGCTTGCATATAGTCATTTTAGCTCCATTCTGAATTCAAATCACAGAGTAGAATTTACAGTGTGGGATTTTTGAACATGGATTTCCTGTGAAAATGTAATGATTTTGATTTTTCTTTAAAGTCTAAAAAGAACATGGTCTACTGATAAACTATTTAGATGAATTTCCTGGGTATCTCCAGCTCATAGGTGATACTATAGCAAGCTATAGAATAACACATGTCTTTGTTCTCTTTGCATTCCTACAAAGAGGAATAAATGGAAAGCAACATTGCTGATCTACATCAAAAAGGTCTGGGTGTGTCATAGATTTTGGCAGCCTTGATTAGATCTGAAGTAATCAGGAGGTCAGCACAAGTCTATCAACATGCACTCATAGCTTAGCCTCTGATGCATTGCACAACACAGTTATTTAGCTCTTGAAAGCTTTATGCTAAATTATTTTTCCCTTTTCAGATACAGTTTTCAAAGGCTTCTTTAAACCAGGAAAAAGAACTTGAGAAACTGGCATCTGGGAAGAAAGGATAGGATAAATCTGCAGTTGCTGAGTTCTCAATTCTAATATACTTTAAAAACAACTCATATCTGAAATGTTGTGTTAGTTTCAGCCTTTCCAAAGTGACGCTTTGTTCAGTATTGATGGCAGTAAAGAGCTATACATAGTTTGAAGATAGGTTATAGTGGCAGTCAGCTTAGAATTTAATCCAGAGACATTCTTCATTTCCCTTATGTTTATTTAATATTAAATGTATCTTCCATCTTTCTGTTGTATAAACACTCAACAGCTTACAACAATTTAAAATGCATAATATAAAACACAGTAAAATAGTATGTAGTTAAAATCATTTCATTAAAATATTGTGAATCAGTATCTGCTTAGCCTTCTATTTCAGCAGAGATCTAAGAATAATTCTTATTTTTTCAATTGTTATATTAGAGTTTGCATTGACTTTTTCCAATATAGTCTTAGGTAGAGGATTTATTTATCCAAAGACATGTGCAGTATTTATTCATCCAGAGATTACAGAGATTTCTGTTCCTTTTGAAGGCTTGTCAGTTTCTTTACAGTTGTTTTTTAAAAAGCTGCTGTCCTTACCTTAAGCATGCTGAAATTCAGGTACTGGTACTTGCCCAATCTTGGAAGGTGTAGGCTCCAGTCTGGGCTGAAGAAATCCGGATAACCACTAGATGGCAGCAAAAAGACAGCTCTAATTTGTAACTATTCCCTGAGTGACCACACTTACTCAGATCTGACTGTTGTTACAGGGAGCTCTACAGATGCTGAGATAAGCAGCTAACTCTTCTGTGTTGAGAGCTGCCTGGACTTTTGACTTCTGTGGCATGGAGTTCCACAGGAGTTTTGATAATAACTGTAATATCAAGAGGAGGGGAGCTGAGTGTTAAAAAGTTTGCAGACATCCCACTGAATGCATGCCATCTGACTTTGAAGTAAAAATAATTTATTGATTTGTTTAATTAATAAATAGAAAATGATGTATCCACATAAACATTAGTTGGTTGGTCTTTCTGATAACTAGATTTGGGTAATGTGGATGCTTGTCTATACCTCATACAGATTAAGAAGGCAAAATAAAAGGAATTGTTTGAACTCTGAGAGTTGTACTTTCATGCTTTGGAGGGATGTTAAACATGTAAGATTGGGGAAGGTATCAAAAACCCCACTGAGAGGACCATAAACTGGCTCCAGTTTTGTAATCATCCAGGCGACTAGAGGATTCCAATAAAAGAATAAAAGAAATTGGTGTATCCCAAAAGAGAGACAACTGTGATTTTCTCTTGTAAACAGATTTTGTATTTTCAGGTTAGTTAATATGCTGGAGAAGAGATAACCATATTTCTCTATAAAATTATGCTCTTTTATTTTTCATGTACAGTAGTAGAAAGACTAGTAATTTAAACACAATGATGGCCACTGTAATTCTCCCTCAGTTATTTATATTAGGGTTAAGTTATGCAGACTTCAGTTTTCTTCTTCCACACAGTAATGTCTAAATTAAAATTGTATGAAGAGGAGTAGGTAATGGAAACAATGGTGACTGATTCCTCACTTCTGAAGCTATTGTTCGACTTTTTTCATCAGGTTAACCTGGAACCAATTAAATAGTGGACAAGAATCCAGAAATTTCCAATAATAGGCTTTATGGTAGAAAGGTTGTCAGGCCCAAAACCACGAATAAGACATGTTGACTCTCTGTTTTCTTTATTGTTTCATACCTGTAACAAAATCTTTCCAGACTGAATACTCTATTAACTGTATCTACAATATATTGTGAACTATAATTAGTTCTTGACTTATGACCATATTTGAGCTATCTGTTGTTAAGTGAGATACCGTATTTTTCGGAGTATAAGACGCACTGGAGTATAAGACACACAAAGGTTTTGAAGAGGAAAATTAAAAAAAAGTTTTTGCACTCTGTAGACCTCCCCAAAACAGCTGGTTTTTCACAAAAATTGGCCTGGTCCCCCCCCCCAAAAGGGCATGAATAGCCTTTAGGAGGCTTGTACAGTGCTCCTGGGGGGTGCCCCCCCAAATGAGCAAAAAATGGGCCCATTCTTGTAAAAAAAAAAGAGCATGCATAGCCTTTAGGAAGCTTATAGAGTGCTCCTGGGGGGGAGAGCAAAATTGAGCAAAAAACAGCCCGTTTTTCGCTCATTTCTACCCTCCCCAGCTCCCAGGAGCACTCTGCAAGGCTTCTAAAAGCTATGCATGGCCATTTTGGTGAAGTGATGAGGTTTCAGGAGGCAAAAAAATACTGTATTCAGTGTATAAGACGCACCCAGATTTTCAGCCTCATTTTTGAGGGAAAAGGTTGCATCTTATACTCCGAAAAATACAATAGTTGTTAAGTGCATTTTTCCCTGTTTTACCACTCTTTTTGCCACAATTGTTAAGTGAATTGCTGCAGTTCTTAAGTTTATAACACACTTGTTAAGTGAATCCTACTTGCCCATTGACTTTGCTTGTCAGGTTGCAAAAGATGATCCCATGACCCTGGGACACTGCAACTGTCATAAATATGAGTCGGTTGCCAAGAATGTGAACTTTGATCGTGACCATGTGGATGCTACAACAGTCATATGAAAACTGGTCATAAGTCAGTTTTTCAGTGCTGTTGCAACCTTGACTGGTCACTAACTGTTGTAAGTCAAGGGAGAGAAAAACGCCCTCTAATGGCCACCTATATATAGGCATGTATTGCTGAATCATCCTCATTGCATCAGCTTACAGTTTACAACCTTATATCAGCTGGCAGCTATTAAGTCCTCATTACCTGACACTTCATTAAGAACTGAAGGAAACTCTCTTAATGAATGCCATAAAACTTGCAATTTCAAAGGTTCTTAATATTTGAAAGCAGTAAAAAAGTAATTCAAAAAGTGATTTAAGAAATGAGACTTGGACAAATTTTGTGTCCAAATAGGTTGCATTATAACTGAGTTTAACCGCTTGGCTCACAAGTAAAAAAGCCAGAAGACCAGACCAGACCTTGGGTTTGGTGAGCAAAAATCTATGACCACTGTTGATTATAAATTAAGGTTAAATATGCTATTCCCTAACCACAATATAATCCATGATCTGGGTTCAAAAATTTTAGTCTAACTACCAAGTAACTGTACAGGTTGTGCAGGCCAAACTTGGTGTTCAATAACATCCTTTTATTAATGACTCAAATGCCTAAATTAATTTTTATTAATGACTCAGGAAGAAGAAAATTTAGGTGGGAGGTACTCAGTTCCATTGCCACTCCACCCCCATATATGCACACATTAATTCCCAATGGATAACTTAATTATTCAAGGTGAATTTCCAGTACAGGAAATTGCAACCATTTGTTTAGTGACCTTTCAAGGTTACAACAGCCCTGAAAAAAGTGACTCATTACAATTTTTCACACTTACAACTGTTGCAGCACCTCCATAGCAACATCGTCAAAATTCATAGGTTTGGCAACTGGCATGCATTTATGAAGCATGCACTAATTGCTGTAGTACAACTTTTTTAAACAGGAAAAATTCATGTGGTTAAATAATCCACATTATGTGCTCCAGAATGAATTTCTAAACTTATCAAAAATCCACAAAAGCTTTGGATGTGTCATCAATAATAACAACCCTGGAATAGACCACCAAACACTGCTGGACTACCATAGTGAGATTTTCATTTCTGGTTCACTTTGGCACTTTTCTTAATACTCTGTTTCCCTGAAAATAAGACCTTCCCGGCTAATAAGCACAATTGAGCTTTTGAACGCATGGGCTAAAATAAGCCCTCCCCTCAAAATAAGCTCTCCCCGAAAATATTGCAACAGAGGAGCAGTCATGAGGTGACCACCCTCACAGCCTCCTGCACCTCAAAAATAATAAGACCTCCCTGAAAATAAAGCCAAGTGCTTATTTTGGGGGTCAAGAGAAAATAAGGCCCTGTCTTATTTTCGTGGAAACACGGTGTTTCAGTCATACCTTTTTGCTACAGGGTACTCCAATCCTTACAGAGGCTTTGGCATATTCAAAGTGTCCTGCTACTGTCCGCAGCTCTCTATAAACAGGGCAGGAAGCACAGAAGTGCCACCTAGAGAACGAACCAGGAAAATATGCACAGCATGATGTTTCTCACTTTCTTAAGTCTCCTGTTATGGGCATGATGTGCTCTAATTAAAGGTCATAATTTATTTGTTTTATTTATTCCTCACCTTTGTTATTTTGTAGTTAATAACTCAAGGTGGCTAACATACCTAATGTTTCTTTCTCTTCCTATTGTCCCCATAACAGCATGTTCCCCATGTTGCTGTTGGGCTGAGAAAGTGTAACTGGCCCAAAATCACATAGCTGGCTTTCAGGCTTAAGGTGGGACTAAAACTCACAGTCTTCTGGCTTCTAGTTTGGCACCTTAACCACTACACCAAATTGGTTCTTTGCTAGACCTGCACTTCTTTCTGGAAGTCCCCATTTTTCTTAGCTAACAATGGCAAATCACTATGAGTATATCAAACCTGTATACTACAATTTACTATTGTTTTGATCACTATATTGTATCATACATTGGCAATATATTTATTAGAAATTGACAAATTGAAAAGGATAATAAGCAAATAAATGGATGATAAAGGTATCAAGGGCTACATATTATCTCCGCTTTTGCAACCAATGTATATTAATGTCTATTGCTAGGAAATTTAGTAGGAAAATGTTATAATACTCATGTCTTCTTAACAGATTTTCCACTGGTATCTGACTGGTTTTTGTGGAAATAGAATATTGGCTTTAAAAGGTCTTTAGATTGATCTAGCATGCACTTTTCTTAGACTTGGCAAAAGTAGATGACAATCTATACCCTACACATAGACAGCAGGAATAAAAAGACAGAATGTGTAAAAAGCTACACCCATTTCTGTCATCAGAAAGGAGTTTATTCTTACTATAATTTTATTTCACTCAAGTGGGTTATGGAAAATAAGGATTTCAAAACAGTCAGATACATCTTATTAGGCATATAAAAATATTGGTATATAAAACAATAAAAGATACAAAGAATCAAAGGCATAAAGATAATAAAAATACTTATCATAAATCTACTGAACTAGAGAAAATAATCTTTATTTAGAAAAATATTTAAACATTTATCTACATATATCTTAAGAAAATTCTCAAAACATACATATGCAACTATGTTTTATTTGTTTCTTTGCTTACTAGTTTGTTATCCTGACACAATCTGGTGACTCTTGATGCTTAGAATGTCACAATAAAAACAATAAAATTAAAACAGAAAGAAAAGTAGACCAGAATTTCCCAAGGAAAAAAAGGTGTCTGTTGGTGAATGAGAGGCTTACTAAAATAAAGAAGCCCACAAATTCTCATCCCTTTCTCCTCTTTCATGTGTGGATGAGTGATAATCAAAGGACCTGAAAACAATACCAAGAAACTATAAACAGCTAGGCATGAAAGCCCAAAATGTTGGGAACATGTTACATTTTTATTTGGTGTTTTCAACAAAAGGTCAATACTCAATGAGGGAACAGATTTTAGAAGTAAACCATTAAAGAATGGTGCTATCAAGTGAACTTTGGATTCCTAGACCACAGCCTATTGAACTTACATGAAAGGTGCCTTTCTGAGGGAGACGGATGGTTCAGAAATATGAAGGAAAGGAGGGAGACAGAGAGAGAGAAAAGAAAGAAAAGAATAGCAATAGCAATAGCAGTTAGACTTATATACCGCTTCATAGGGCTTTCAGCCCTCTCTTAGTGGTTTACAGAGTCAGCATATTGCCCTCAACAACAATCCGGGTCCTCATTTTACCCACCTCGGAAGGATGGAAGGCTGAGTCAACCCTGAGCCGGTGAGATTTGAACAGCCGAACTGCAGAACTGAAGTCAGCTGAAGTAGCCTGCAGTGCTGCATTTAGCCACTGCGCCATCTCGGAAAGGGGCTCAGAATGAACTAAGACTTGCAATAAATGCCAAAAATAGTTTGTTTGTTTTTTAAATGTCAACATGTGAAAGAAAACTATTGGTCCACTAATGGGAAAAGATGGCAAGGAGGTGACAGATAGCATGGATAAAGTGGAACTGTTTACCGTATTTTTCAGAGTATAAGATGCACACTTTTCCCTCAAAAAAGAGGCTGAAAATCTGGGTGCGTCTTATACACTGAATACATCCTTTTTTGCCTCACGAAACCCCGCCCCTTTCACCAAAATGGCCATGCATAGCCTCTAGGACAGTGTTTTTCAACCTTTTTTGTGCAAAGGCACACTTTTTTCATGAAAAAAATCACGAGGCACACCACCATTAGAAAATGTTAAAAAAATTTAACTCTGTGCCTATATTGACTATATATAAAGTAATTCTCCCACGGCACACCTTACACTATGTCACGGCACACTAGTGTGCTGCGGCACAGTGGTTGAAAAACACTGCTCTAGGAAGCTTTTAGAGAGCTCCTGGGGGCTGGGGAGTTTTAAGTTTGAGCCTCTTTGGTGGAGCAGACAGCGCGTTCCGTCAAACCGTTCCCAGCAAGGTGGAACGGAGCCACTGGCGCATGGTGAATGCCTAAGCCCATTAAGTAGAGCTGGAACTCCTCAGAAGTAAACTGGGGGCCAATGTCCGACTAGCACATCAGGGAGGCCATGGGTGGTGAACAGGAAGTCTAGTATGCGGATAGTGGCCGCAGAAGTAGTGCTTTTCATAGGAAAAGTTCGACCTATTTGGACTAGGCGTCGACAACAATTAGGAAGGTGAAGCCAGCCATGGGACCCATGAGGTCGACATGTAGTCGACTCCATGGGGCCATGGGCTGTTCCCAGTCCCTGTGCGGAACAGTGGGAGGCGCCGGCCGCACACTTTGGCAAGACATGCAGTGCTGCACCCAGGCAGCGATGTCAGCATCCATGGAGGGCCACCAGACATAGCCACGGCTCAGACTTTTCATCCAGACAATGCCTGGGTGTCCTTCGTGGAGGCGTGTCAGTACCGCATAGCAAAGAAACGTGGGAATGACAACGCGGGCACTCCATAGAAGGCAGTCCTGTAGGACTGACAGTTCAGTGCGGCAACGGAAGAAGGGGAGGAATTGAGGCTCCCGGGAACAGAAGGGCCAGCCCCTGCGGACAGCGTCCATGACATTGGAGATGACGGGGTCAGTGATAGAGGACTGAGCAATGTCCGATGCGGACATAGGCAGGCATAAGTCCTCAATGAGGCAAATAGAGTCAGTTGGGGCAGGATCGGAGAGTATGGTGGGCAGGGGGCAGCAGCTTAAGGCATCAGCATGGCCCATATGGTGGCCAGGCTGGTAAATGAGGGAGTAAGTGTAAGCAGCCAGGAACTCTGCCCACCTGGACATCCTTGGGGAAATAATAGTCGGGGTAGGTCGATCCCCGGCAAGGATCCCTAGGAGGGGTTTGTGATCAGTCAGAATAGTAAAAGGGCAGCCGTATAGTGATGAAAGCGTTTTACCCCTGCAACGGTGGCCAGCGCTTCCTTATCCAACTAGCTGCTCAGCTGTCAGCATTTCTTCATTCAGTAATCAGGAAAGAAAACCACTGGATTCCATTTGTTGAAATCAAGTGTACTTTTACTAATTATAAATGAAGCAGTAGCAAAGCGGAGGCTGACATCAGCCTTGGATAAGGTGCAGGTATAAAATGCAGTCGGAGCCTCCGACCGTCAGAGAAGGCATGGCTCAGGACGGCCCTGATGCCAAAGGGAGAAGCGTCACAGGCAAGAAGCAGGGGCAGGCGCTTGTTGTATTGTACCAAAATGGGGGGGGGCGTCAAGGAGCGTTTGACAGCCGCGAGCGCATGCGGAGACGGGGCAGCAGCGACTGTAAGGTGTCCCAGGACATGATGGATTGTGTGGATCCTGTGTCCAGTTCCATGGAGCAGGGGCAGTCTTCCAGGAGGATTAGGATGTGGAGCTTACCCCGACCCCCTATAGAAGAAGAGGCCAAGTCGATGACCCATTCGGGGCACGCCTCGTCAGCATCCCCAATGGAGAGGTTGTTCTGGCAGCGAGCCATAGGAGGTGCAGGTGGGTGGTAGACGGCAGCAGGCAGGTTGGCCGGGCGCAGGTCGGTGGTGGCCGAACGGCAGATGGACCCCAAGTGATCCTTCTTGCCGCATTTGCGGCATACAGTGGAGCGGAAGCGGCAGGAAGAACGTTGGTGCCGGCCTCCGCAGCTCAGGCAGGGGCGACTGTCCTTGTGTGACAGGGACTGCAAGCGGTCGATGGCCAGGTCCTGCTCTGACTGGAAAGTGTTAGAGACCTGCTGGCGGTGAACAGTTGAGGTAGGAAACATAGGAGCCAAAGGCGGAGAGAAACGGCGGAGATCTGGCGTGGACTGGTCAGCCATCTCAGATGCACGGGCTTCGTCCACTACGATCTTGAGGATTAGTTTAGACCTAGATAGAATGCAGCGGCAAAGGTTGATATCCCTGAGGCCATAGATAAACTGTTCGAGCAGTGCCTCATCGAGATCAACAAATTCACAGTTAATGGCAGCTGCCCGCAGTGCAGCCACATAGTGACTGATAGATTGTCCTTCAGTCTGTACACAACAGCGGAAAAATTGACGCCATGCGGATCAGGAGGGAGCAGGCTCGTAGTGAGTTTTGAGCTTAGTTAGTAGTAACTCCCAAGGGATATCATGGACCAGAGTAGGTAGAGATAGTGCCCTAGCAGTAGCGAACATCTCTGATCCACAGTAATTCAAAAAGATGCCTTGCTTCCGGTCGATAGAAAGGCTGGTAAGATCATGGGCTAAGAGAAAACATTCAAAGCGTTCAAGGAACACGTCCCATGATTCAGCCTCAGGCCGGAAGGGCGAAAAAACAGAAGCAGTAGCCATAGGAGGCACTTGGTGTGGATCCGTGTCACCCGTCCTCGTCGCCAGTTTTAAGTTTGAGGCGGCAATAACTGAGGAGGCGCCAGGAACATTAACCGGTTTATTAACAACAAGAACTGACAGGCAACAACAACAGCAGAACCTGTCTGACAGCTATTTATACTTGGTTCACTGACAAAACCGCGAAGCCCTTATCCGCGCTGACATAAGCGCTAACGGCAAATCCGCGCCATCCAAAGCGCTAAGGAAAAAGGCGACCCTAGCGCGACGACATAACCTCAGAGGGCAAATCTGCGGCTTCCGAAGCACTCAGCACCCTAACCCTAAACCAAACCCCTAAACCTAATCCTAACCCTTACCTTAATTTAAATCGGCTTTCTGCCACCGCGCTGTTTTAAAGAGCCCTTAAACCAAACCCCTAAACCTAATCTTAACCCTTACCTTAATTCAAATTGGCTTTCTGCCGCCGTGCTGTTTTAAAGAGCCCTTCTGTCGCCGCGCTGTTGTCGCCGAGGTGATGACGTCGCGGTGATGTCGCGACTTTAGCGACGTGGTTTTATCGCCGCTATTTTGACGAGCACGGTTTTGTCGGGCCACGTTATACTTATAGCTGTCAGACGGGGAAACAATGGGAGCTCTGTATTTCTCCCGCCGGCAAGCAGGCACGTCTTGGCTAATCAGAGGCATTTCACACAGCGCCATCTTCTGGCCACATCCGATGGAACACAACAGGGAGGACAGAAATGGGCAAAACAGTCCCAATTTTTTGTTCAATTTTGCCCCGCCCCCAGGAGCACTCTATAAGCTTCCTAAAGGCTATCGATGCCCTTTTTAAAAAACAAAAAATGGGCCTGTTTACATGAAAAATGGGCCTTTTTTTGCTCATTTTTGGCCCCCCAACTGCTCGTAGGAGCACTGTGCAAGCTCCCTAAAGGCTATTCATGCCTTTTTGGGGGGGGGGGAACGGGCCTGTTTTCGCGAAAAACGGGCCATTTCTGAGAGATTTGCAGAGTCCAAAAACTTTTTTTTATTTTCCTCTTCAAAACCTTGGTGCATCTTATACTCCGGTGCGTCTTATACTCTGAAAAATACGGTAATCCATTCTTTGCAATCCAACCTATAAAAGGTTAAGTGAATCATGCAGTTCTTAAGAGAATCTGGCTTCTCCCATTGACTTTGCTTGTTGAAAGCCATCTGGGAAGGTTACAAATGGTGATCACATGACTGCAGGGCAATGCAACTGTCATAAATACAAGCCAGTTGCCAAATGCTCAAATTTTGATCACGTGACTATGGACATGCTGCAATGGTTGTAAGTGAAAAATGGTCATGACCTTTTCCAGAGCCATTGTAACAGACTTGTCACTAAATAAATGGTTGTAAGTCAAGCACTATCTGCAATAAGCTTTCC
Organism: Thamnophis elegans; assembly: GCF_009769535.1. Lineage (NCBI taxonomy): Eukaryota > Metazoa > Chordata > Lepidosauria > Squamata > Natricidae > Thamnophis > Thamnophis elegans. Next base: position 25,153,030 of record NC_045550.1, read on the forward strand.
ATTCACTGTCTCTTCAAATTTTTAAATTTCAAAATTTCAATTTGAAACTTCATAACAGATTCAAGGTAAAACTAATCAATTTTATGATGGAAATGAACAGCCCATAATCATCATGCCGGTCTACTAATTTCATCCTTGGAATGTGATTCCTAGAAAGAGAAATTTTGTTGCCTGACAGAATCAAAGCCCTGCAACATTTCTCCTTCTCTGATTGCAGGTGCTTTTGAAGAAGTGGTTTATATATTCAAGGACATTTGCAAGATCTTTCTATTGTCAATAACTTGAAAATGACTTGTCCACTCCCCCAAGTCTCCTCTTCCTTCTTATCACAACTCAGTCTGGCAACATTCCCAGTTACCAAGCCTCCAATATTCTCTAGGACAGTGGTTCCCAAACTTGGCAACTTTAAGACTTGTGGACTTCAACTCCCAGAATTCAATCTCCAGAGCTGGCTGGAGAATTCTGGGAGTTGAAGTCCACAATCTTAAAGTTGCCAAGTTTGGGAACCACTGCTCTAGGAGTCTGGGACATACAAACTTAGAAACTCTGGAAATGAGTTCTGAAGGGCGAGAGGGAGGCTTCTCGCTGAGGGCCAAGTGCAGGTTGTCCCTTTGCTCACCTTGGGAAGTGCTGCTAATCTGTTGCTACACAAACTTCAAAGAAATTGCATTCACACATAGTAAACCAAACTATAGTTTCTCTGCACAGGGATCCCCAATACTTCTGAATCATTGGGAAAATGTGGAATTTTAAGAACACTCCTTACTTATTCATGGTTGCTACAAAGAGCTTTTTTGTTGTTTTTGTTCAGTTGTGTCTAATTCTTGGGAGACTGACTGGACAAGTTCCTGCACCTTTCTTGGCAAGATTTCAGAAATTGCTTGCCATTGTCTCCTTTCCAGACCTGAGAGAGCATGAATGGCTCAAGGCCACCCAGCTGGCTTTGTGCCTAAAGCAGGATTAGAATTTAAGGTCTCCAGGTTTGTAATCTGATGCCTTAACTGCTGCCCTGACCTGGCTCTCTACCACAAAAAATATATGCTGTTACAAAAGCTTCATCACAGAGGGCAAACTTGGAAGCTTATCCATAGTCCTCCATTTGGCCACTGCAGTTCTACCATCTCAGTTTATCATGGTCTTTGGGTGAAGAAGAGTATTTGCAATATGACTCCAGACTATATTTTCTCAGCACTGCTAATATTTATATGTCTCTGATATCTGTGTGGGATTTTTGGAAATAAGAGACTTCACTTATAATTGCACTCTTTGCCTTGCAGCATGCTTATTTTATTTTTTTATTGCTATTAAAAGAAACAAAAAAAATATATAACAGAGGCACAGAACTTGATACATGCCAGTGGAGAAACTTAAAAGCATATCGTACTTTTTCATCATGATCAGGAGACAGGTGGTTTAGTATGTTGTACAAATGACGTTCACTATGGTTTTGTCAGTAAACTGCGATTAAGCAGAACATGATTTAGCATGGATCTTGTAGCACTTGTTGCTGTTTGAAATCCCGAGGCATAACAAGCCAGAATAGCGCAAACTGCTGCCCGGGGTAATCCTGGCACTGAAACAAGCAAGCGGCCGCTGACAGGGTGAACTCCAAATGCGCAATGCTAAACAAAGCACCTTGATGTCTGGTGTTCTGCCGACCTACCGCCGCATCCTTCCTGGCAAAGTTACAAGGAAGTTGCAATCAACACCACGCTGCCGTCGCACAGCAGCTGCCCTCGTGGAAGCCAAACGGGAGGGTGTTAACTTCCGGCTGCTAACCGCGGGAAAATCAGGCTACGAAGGGGTGGCGACGATGTTGTCAGCCGCCCTTTGAATTGGACGGTGGGATGTCCACGGCTGAGACGAAGCTGAAACATCAGGCGGTGCAAAATGGCTTCCGTCTTAAGCAAAGCTGAACCGCAATCGCTTTGCGGTCCTGGTTTTATTATTTAGAGGTCGCCTGCAGCGTTTTGCGCGAAAAGGCGAGAAGATTTTAAGGCACAGCAGATACGTTAGAGAATGTAGCTAGGAACCTCTTAACAGCTACATCTGTGTCAAAATCAGGAACAAACCAATGAGCTGTGCCCCATCAAATCTAAATGAACAAGTGGGTAATTTAACGTGTTAAGTAATATGCTCCGCACGTAACTCGGGGCACGCTTACTTCACTCGGAATTGTCTATTATAGGAACGCTGCTGACTCCCGCATCCTTCAGTTTTACATTTGTATCCCTTACTGATAACTTAGGTTAAGAGAATTGCAGAAAAATGTGCTTCCGTTCTGCTGGCATTCAAAGATCCTCATCTCTCCTAATCAAAGGATAATTTTAACTTAACAAATTGAGTATATTTAATAAATTATAACCCGCAATTATTTTCCGGAGAAATAGTGTGCGAACTAGAGGAATACTAAACATCAAATCTAAATTATAAGCTACCGTTTACGCTTCTTCTCCCCTCCTTTTTTTTTGCATCACTACACCAACTACCAATATTTTAAAAATGTTTTTTGTATTGCCTCTTACTGTAAACCTCAACACAATTCATTAGTGTCTAAAAGAAAAAAAAATGCCCACGACGCTTAGGAGAATATTTCCCAGCATGCTTTGCTTCACAAAAAACCCCCTCGCCCGCTCTGCTTTCAGTTGCGTTGCTTCCTGGGAAATATAGTTCTACGGTGCCGGCCGGGCTTCTGAAGCTATTTGTGAGGAGGTGCCAAGATGGCGGCCCTGTGGGGCGGCGGTGCGGGACACGCTGGGGCTGGCGGAACCCTCCCCATGCGGGCTGCCTCGGAGCCTTTGGTGGGCAATACCTTTTCTTCTACTCAGGTACCGGCCGGTCTGGTTCCTCGGAACTGAGCTTGAGAGTTTCATTGAGCCGCGTCGGCTAACGCTAGATGGACACGTGGAAGCGGTGTGTCTGGCATAGGGAGGTGGCAGCGGCAGCGGGAACGCGGGCAGTGGGGGCTTTGGAATGGAGGCACCGGGAAGCATGGGCGGTAGAAAAGCCGCCCAGGGAGAGGAGCTTGTGAGAATCTCAAAGCGATGTTTGGGTTGCACGGTCCTAGTCGGTGGCCATTTCGCTTGAGCTTCCATGCAGTTGGTAATGGTGGAATGGGCGGACGGTGTGCGGCAAAATTAGCCTAGTGGAGCAAATGTCCAGGACGAACAGTTCAGGAATTTGGGGTATTTCTGAAGACCATCTGCCCCTCGTGATGCAGGAACAATGAAAGTCGAGAGCTTTTAAGGCAAAGGCAAATCCTGGACTCGCTAGGTGTGGCAAGGCGTCCTGACCCAGTGAATTTTTGGCGTAGAGTCACACTTTATTTGAGTTTGTGGAGCATTTCGGCCTTGGGAAAATATGCAAAAAGAAAACTCGTCTGTAATATTAGAGTACTTCTTTCCTGCGTTTCCGTCGTTGTTTTGAATTACTTATCGAAATGTTGCTCTTTGTGGCTTTAATTTTTCAATCGACTCTAAAACTTTCGTTTGCTTTGTCCCTTTCCCCCAATGTGCCAAAAAAAAAAAAAAATCCCTTAAAAGAATTTAAGGAAGTGGAGACCAGGGTATACCTAGTAGGCTGATGGGGGAGCACCAACTAGAAAGTATTCCCTTATGTAAAAATGAATTCCAGTGCTTTTCCTTGCTCTGTTCTCCCCTCTTCGTTCCTGGGTGTGTTCATATCCTCCCACTTGCTGATCCTGTTCAGCCCCATTTGATGCTCTCTCTCAGCAGTTCTTTTTAAATTCTTGTATGTAAAAATCATTTTTTGTGCGTCTACTTTTAAGTATTCTTGCTTCTCCTGTTCTCTGAGTTTTGATGTTAGCAGAATCCTGAATGCCTTGTCCCCTTTAAATAAAAAAAAAGTAATTTGCAGCAAATCATTTCACTTTAGAAAGCAGTTTTAAGAGAAGCCATTTATGGGAACTTACTATACAATTGTACTAAATGACAAATAGAAATAATGAGCTGTTCATTTGAAAACTCTGCTGAAACGCCTACTCTATGCTTTTTCCTGCTACACATTATGAATGTGATGAGAGATTGTGCCATAGCCATAAGAAAAAAAGATAACATTTTATGTTGCTGTGTTAAATAATAGTTACATTTAAATGCTAAGTTACTAGTCTTTTGTAGTTAAAATAAGATGTAATTCATTCCCTTACTATACAAAATACTGAGGCTGTTTGATTCACATTCTTAATAAGATTGGAGCAATATTTTAGTTTTGCTTTGAATCAACTTTTTTTTTAGCTTAAGACTTTATCTTTGGAAGTTAAAATTTTCTTTGTAAGTCTTAATATGTTTTGCACAATGGTAAGGACACTTTTTAAAAAATTCTACCCAAGCACAATCATCGGGTTTTCTGACTGACACCTTCCCAATTCTGTAGGACCTAATCAGGAGACAAGAGAAAGTGGAGAAGAGGGAGAGGAGGACAGAGAATTAATTGCAATAAAAAAGACTTGGAAGTGGGAAAAGAAACCCAAAAAATATGGGCTTTAAAACAAAGCATACATATTGTGTTATGCAGCAGGAAGATGGGTGATTTAAAGCTTTAAACTCTTCATAAGTTTTGTTTGAATAGATTTAAAACTGAATTTTCCCTGATCACACAACTTAAACATAATTCTTTATGTTTATGTCTAAACACATTGTAAACCATACCATCACTATATAAATTTGTTTGATATGTCTATTTGTACCTTTTTGGGGCTTGTTGAATATGGCATGATGAGTAACATAGTGAAGTGCCTCCAAAGTTTATAAAACTAAACAAGTATTGCTTCTCCTATTTGTTTGCTTGGGACTGCCTTCCCCCTAGCAGTGTTTCTCAACTTTGGCAACTTGAAGATGTCCGGACTTCAACTCCCAGAATTCCCCAGCCAGCATTCGAGTTGAAGTCCGGACATCTTCAAGTTGCCAAGGTTGAGAAACACTGCCCCTAGCATGGTGCCTTTCAGAGATATTGGCCTTCCTTTAATGGGTCACAGACTAACAACTAGCATTGGAAATTAGAGAACTGGAAACTTTGGGTACACTCACAAATGTGGATGCCAAAGATGTGAAATGATAACCCTTTAATTTTGTGTCTAATATTACATTGGCAATCAGCCAAGAAAGCAAACCAAATGATGGACTTGAGTCTCCTGGTAATTTTATTTATAATTTTACTTCAGTCATCATTAGAGAGTGCTTTAACTAATCTCATTAGCTTGTGGCAAAGAAACTGAAGCATCACATTGTAAGAGTTGAAAGAAATTCTTTTGATTAATTTCACATTCAGTTGACAGAATTAAAAGGAATATTAAACTTTTGTACTACCATGTTTTCCCGAAAATAAGACAGGGTCTTATTTTCTTTTGACCCCTGAAATAAGCACTTGGCCTTATCTTCGGGGAGGTCTTATTATTATATTTGTGAGTTGCAGGAGGCGGCGAGTGTGGCCACCTCATAGTTGCTGCTGTGTTGCAATATTTTGGGGGAAGGGCTTATTTTCAGGGAAGGGGTATTTTAGCGCATGCACTCAAAAGCCAGATAAGGTTTATTATCTGGGGAGGGCTTATTTTCAGGGAAGCAGGGTAGTCGGTATTTTCAGAGAAAGATATGTAGTGACCATATTAATTTCAACTTTAGGTAAATTCATTGATAACCAGTATCAAGGCTTCTTCGGTTTTTCCATTTTCTACACTGCATTATTTTTATGCCAGAAGTATAACTGTGGTACTTATTTATTTCACAACAAAATAGTAATGTTCAGATAGTATTCTTTAAGAACACATCTCTTATTCTAGAGATGACCACTGTCTTTGAGGTATGAAGGAATAGTGGGAAACTATTTTTAGTTCTATCAGCATGGATGTTCAATATGCAGCTCCAATAAAGGAGAATATTTGTAGTTTAGAGTTGAAATGAGGGGTCCTTGGTTGTTTTCTTGCAGAAGTTTCATTACATAAACTAGTAATGTTAGTGTAATATCTGCCAGAAAACAACCAAGCTCAGAGAGCACCAAGGACCCCTCAAAGTGCAACTCTACAAATATGGCTGAGCATACTCAAGAAACATTGGAGGATGTACAGTGATGTTTAAAAGTTTTTGAATCCCTTTGAATTTTCAACATTTCTGCATAAATATAACCCACAACAAGGGAACCCAATTAAACAAACTGCCAAAACATTGTTTATTTATGGAAAAGAATGATCTAAGGTCACATGTATTTGTGGCAAATATGTAAACCTTTGCTTTCAGTAACTGGTAACCCCCACCCCACCCCATAGGTAGCAATGACTGCAATAAAACATTTCCAGTAGCTGTTGATTTTTGATTTAAAGCAAACTCCTTGCAGGGTCTGTTTCTGTGCAACACCTTGATGTTTCGTCTCACAATTCTAGCCCTCTGAAGCCAGTCAAAATTCGGTATGCCATAGGTACAAAAGGTCTGGTGACAATGTGAACATGTTTTCTCTGTTATGGTTTAAAAAAAAGTGATTTATTATTACATTTGCCTTCTGCACCTAATTTCCTACTGTCAGCATGCCAATATTTAACCGTAAATTAATCTTCAGAATTACAGAAGTAGATGTTGAAAACTGCATTAAAATTGATGCTGTTTAAACATTTGTATGCATATTTTTCAAAGCTTGGTTCTTTTTTGGAAACCTTCTTGTTAATTGGGATAACTGGGAGCTGTTCTATCTCATCTAAAATGCAGCAGGATGAGAGAGACTATTACAGGTTAATCAGCAGAAGAGTATGGGAAGAGACGCAATCATGTCTTGGTCCTCCCAACTTTCTGCAATTAAAGCATCCTGCTTATCTGATTAAAAACTTAAGTGAGCTTCTTCAGTGAGTAGTTTGTTTCACATTGTGCTTGGTTACATAGATGCAGGATTGTAGATAGTCTTGGTTGAAAAGATTTGCAGTAATTGGAAATGTGGGCACACGAGCCATTGCTCAGTACAGCTTAACTGCATACGTGCACGCCTCCCACCAGCCAGATCATTTTTGGGTCACGGCTGTGCATGCAGGAGACGCACACACATACGCGATGGGGCGGGGGGGTCACATATGTGGGGGTGTGGAGGATGGTAGGGGGTGTGCCCCCCACAGTCTGTTTTTTGTCCCAGGAGGCTTCAGGGAGGCCTGCTAGGCCCAGAACGGGCCATGGGGAGAGGGGGTTGTGCATGCATGCGCAGGGGGCAGGGCATGGGGGTGTTGCATGTGCATTTCATTATGGGTGTGGGCATGCTGTTATGCGCATGCACACGTTTTCAGCGCACAAGGACAAAAAGGTTAGCCATCACTGAACTAGGAGAAAACCATTTTTGCAGAATAGTAAATTTGGGTCTCAGAAATGTAAGGTTTTATTTTAAATGCCCAGCCTCTAAATCTAAGCTTTTGGGCAGCTTGGAAACAAAACATAATACTGTACTCCAAAACATCAGGTATTTTGATAATAATGAAAATCAAAGCATTTGTTAAGAAAACATGGCAGTTTTCTTAACTAATGCTTTGATTTTTGATGGATGAAACTTGTAAAGTTCCCAAATTCTAGAAACTGAGATATGCATACTACAAGATCATATTTGGTAGTTGCAAGAAGTCCTTTGCTTTTCTCTACTTCTGTTAAGCATTATTAACATTCAGTTCCCCATTTAACCTGGGTACTAGAGGGAATTATTCTGGGCCCTAGAAGGTAATACTTAATTCACATTCAGCTACTTACTTTCTTCTGTGATTTATTTTTACTGCCCCGCCCTTCTCCTGTATCTTCTCCATCCAGTGTTTACTGGCAGAGGATTTGCACTTGGCATCTTTGGAAGCAGAAACCATCCTTGAAGCTGGGGAATTCCTGGAAACAATGCAGGACTACTTAGACTCTTCTGTCATTTCCATCATTGAAGATTTCAGCAGTTTGACTGAGGTGCAGTATATTATGTGTGCTTAGAAGAGATGACTGACTTTTGCATTGCTTTTTGCATGGTATCATGAACTAGGGTAGACTGCTGTAAAGCCCTAAATGAAGAAAACAAATGTCGTAGCCTTTCTTCTTGCCTTAAATATAGTGAAACTGCAATTCTCTGCTTTCATTACATTGTATGCTTTTGTGGACAATAAATGGAGTGGGGGGAGTTCTGTGATGAAATAGGACTACTTCAGCCTAAGAAGTGGTTTTATCTTAAACAGATAATAGTTTTATATTGAATTCCTCATATTCACCTGTGTAGTTTCTCAGCAAAATATGAGAGGACATGGTTTTAAAAATGAAAGAAGCTCAGAAGTTGGTCTCTTAACACTCTTCTTGTGCCAGAATCCTGAAATTGAGCTGCTAAATGTTCAGAATTCGGCTCACATTTTCCTGGAATGAAAGTCAAGAGTTGCTATTTTTCTGATGCTCTCAATTTGCTTTTGGTAAATTATTAGTATAAAACTGGGGGCCTGGAGAAGCAGAATAATAGTTTTAAAAGTATTAGTTTTTGATATCACACTTCAATTTCTGTATTTGTGGAACAGGTTAGAATAGATGTAGGTATTAAAGGTTTTTATATCTATACATTTCAGGCTTTTATGTTCCAGTCATTGATTGTTTGGTGTGAAAAAGTCTTGGAATTTGACTTCAGAGTCCATGTATCTGATTTCTTTACTATGTAAATTTAAATCAGTTTTACCTATCAGATGTGATGGACAGCCAGGATGGTCAATCTTCCATCCCCCTGGTTCAATCAGATGGCTACAGTCAACACATATGAAGAGGACTAGGGCAGGGCAGGGTGATTTATTGGAAGAGCTCATATTATTGGAGTTGAACAATAAATAACATTTCTACTGTGGTTTGTTCTTCTAATAACAGGTAAAAAACCACATGGATGCAGAGAATGAACTTTCCCTGTTGACGGCAATAACAGATATTCTTGATAGCACGGATGATGAGACACTGTCTCCCTTTGATCCTATCCCTGAATCTGAATTGCTCACATCACCCAGAGAGATAGAAAATTCTTCGGTATGATGCTATTTAAATAAATGTAAAGTCATCCTAACAGTTATTGTATTTCATCTCTGGAAAGTTAATTAAAAATACCATATTTTTCGGACTATAAGACACAACTTTTTCACTCAAAAAACAGGCTGAAAATCTGGGTGCGTCTTCTATACTGAATGCAGCATTTTTTGCTTCCCGAAACCCTGCCCCCCCCCTCCACCAAAATGGCCGTGCAGAGCCTCTAGGAAGCTTTTAGAGACCTCCTGTGGGCTGGAAGGGCAGAAATGAGCAAAAAATGGCCCTTTTTTGCTCAATTGTACCCCAGCCTCCAGGAGCACACTATAAGCTTTTTAAAGGCTATCCATACTTTTTTTTACCAAAAATGGTCTGTTTTTTGCTCGTTTCCCCCCCCCCCCCGAGCACTCTGCAAGCTCCCTAAAGGCTATTCATGCCTTTTTGGGGGGGGATGGGCCCGTTTGTGTGAAAAACGGGCTGGTTTTGGAAGGTTTGCAGAATGAAAAAACTTTTTTTTAATTTTCCTCTTCAAAACCTTGCTGCATCTTATACTCCAGTGCATCTTATACTCCAAAAAATATGGTAGTTATTTTTCTTAATATCTCCTATAGTTCTTCAATTAGATGTTATAAGCCTATAATATTTAAAAGTAATTCAAACCAAACAAAAATCAATTTGATGTAATCTAATATAGCATTAACTTTGCCCTTGTAAATATTTGGAATTGTTGCTTTATCTGGTCTACGCACCTCTTGATATAGGCTGCTCAAAGTCTCCTTGAATCGCGAGTTGGGCAGTAAATAAATTTGATAATAACTGATTCATATTTAATTAATTTGCATGTTTTTCTCTTGAGTGGAATATAAATGATCCTCATATGTTCTTTCTTTAGCCTGAAATATGTACTGCACCATTTATGTATTTTTTGCTTGTATTCAACTTTACTAACAGGATGAAAGCACTGAGTTAATGTGTTTTATTCTCAGCAGCTTTCGGCAAAATCTCAACTGCAGGGTAAAATTTACCAACATTGTTTAAAATCACAGAGGCATCTCCACTTGTCAGAGGTATCTGCAGTTTAATTTTCCATTGAATTGGCATCCAGATTCGTCAAATTTAACATACTGTATTGAGAGCTCTGCAGAGCAAGAGTGCCCTCTATTGCTCAAATGTATCTATTTAACATTGTTATGGTGTTTACAAGATACACAGGGGATGTTAAAGGACTACCTTGCAGATGATTAAAGATAAGGAAAGATGTTTCATGTGTCTTTGAGTTATTATTTTTGGTATTTCCTAGTCTCAGTATCACAGACAAGCATGACATTTCTTGTATTTTGATGTAATGAAGGTGGGTCATTACTGTAATTTGTGTTATTTCTAAACTTTTTTTTCCCCATCAGTTTCAGAGATTTCTTAGTTTTTCTGTGACACCCAATGAACAAGACTTACACAATATTGAGGATTTCCAGGAGCCAGGACTGTGCACCATTATGTCAAAGAAGGTGATATATTTTGTGAAAACTAAGTCATAGGTCACTCTAATTGATTCTGCCACCTTCAATTTCTGCCCAGAAAAAACCAACCCTGATCATGATTTGTTGTATGCTCTGTTTTGTATGTGTCCTGCTGGATTAAAAGCTATACTAATACTTCTAGTTTGGGTAGAAAAGGGTTGCCCAAATGTAATCTTTATGCTACATATCCCCATGTTTTAACTGGCATGCAAACCAGTAGAATGATAGTAGTGATTATACTCTCTGTTTCAGTCTTTGTGGGCTGTTTCATAGATATAGCTTAAGCACCCTTTAATAAAAGTGCAGGGTTGCCAGAAATACTTTCTTCCCAATAGTATTTTGGTTACTTTCAGTTGTTTTTACTTTGTTGCATAATTTCTGATTTGATTCATCTTTCCCTAGGTTGAAGCCAATACTGCTGGCATTCCCTTCTCATTATCTTCAAGTTGTGCCAAACTTTCGGCTTTTTCAAACAATGCAAGTAGCAAAGCATTCTGGGGGGAACAGAAGCTCTTCAAGACTAGAGAACAAGAATCTCCTGTGCTACAGGGCAGCGATGGAGAGGAAGAGGAAAAGGAGGTTGCACAAGGGTGCAAGGAGAATCTTACAGCAGCTGTGAAAGAGTTGGAACCTGAGAGAGACCTTGATGAATGCGATGACCCCTATATTATTGCCGCGGAAAATATTTCCCTTGATGAGCTAGTGAGATCAGTGCACTCTTACTGCCAGCCCACCCTCACTCTGTGCCTGAATTCTGATAATCAGTCCCCTGCAGAGAAGAATCTCACAGGCCCACTTGTCTTAGAAATAATGCCTGATGGTGGAGAGCTCCTGGAGATCAAGCTCTCACCTATAATGGAAAGCAATTACACAACTGGCCTTATGAATACTGAAGCAGAACTTTTGTCCCCTGCCCTGGGAAAAGAATTGCCTGAACACATGATGAGATACGTAGGTCCTGACCGAGAGCTTGACTCACACAAACAAGATGGGAAGGTAGTTAATGCTGCCCTTCCAAACACAAAAGATGGTCATCCACAGATAGAGGACGACACTCAGAAATCAACAGGAAATCAAAATAATACACCTGAGCCTGCCTCAGTGGCTCCAAAAAATGTCAAGTTCTTTGCTTCAAAGAAGGGTTGTGTATCTACAAATATTAAGAAGAAGAAGAGGAAGAAATCCAGAGAGGAAACAAAGTATCACAAGACCAAAAACTGCCAACAAGTGTCTGCCTGTCCTCGAATGCAGACCAGGATTGAGGCAAGGAAATCTGTGTCAGATTCTAGTTTTCCAAAAAAAGAACCAGAGAAAACCGGTGGGAAAGAATTGACCCTAAATCAAGTATCTCAGACAAAGGAAACACCCGAAACTCAAATAGAATGGTCAAAATGTGTGAGAGAGAAAGGGTCCAAAAATCTGTCAAGCTTAGTAAGTGCAAGGGATTTGCCATATGCAGAGGAGCCCACACAAAATCTAGGGAAATCTGACCTTGTGCCTATAGTCCAGAGGGAGGTCCCAGGAGAACCCCATGAAAAAAACCAGTTCCTCCTACCAATGATTGAGTTGTCTAGCTCAGAAACTTCCCAAATGCTCCCTGGTTGCACTACAGATCTTACAGAGCAGCTGACCAAGGATACACCTTGCTCTGAAAATAAAGACGTCACCTGTCATCCAAGGGAAGCTAAACCTCGACCTCTCAGCTTGAGTGAATACAGGCAGCGCCGGCGGCAGCACCAATCTAATAATGACAGTATCCAGAACACCAGAGAGAATCAGAGTGCCAGCAAGTGGCCCAGTGTTCCCAAGCTCCCAACAGAGTTGGCTGACCTTCCTTGCCTGAAAGCTCCTCTGCCATCCACCAAAGCCACAGAACCTAAACTTGCAAAGGAGCCTGAAAAACCTGCCGACTCCATTACTCTTGTCCCTGAGGACAAAGCAAGTGCCACGACCCTTTCCGTGCCATCTTCCATTGCAACTCTGAAACCAAGAGATCCTCCATCTTCACAGCTTCCTTCTCCTTCACCTACACTTATTCCTGTTGTGCCTACTAGTAAAGTATGTGCTTTTTCTCACATTGGGCCACAAGTGTCTCCACCATTGTCCATACCTCATGTACCACCAGCTCCAGAGACTTTCCTACCAGCTCCTCCTAATCACTACAATTTGGGCTCATCCCAACCAGTAGGATCTTCATGGCCTCACTTTGCTCTTCTACCAGCTAATTACCAAAGCTTACCACCACCACCACTACCACCACCACTGCCACCACCTGCTACTGAAGCTTGTCCTCCTGTCTTCCATACAGTTCCCCCCTTACCCCCTCCAACGTGGCCTCCCCCACCTGTTCCTTTGCCTTTTGTTCCAGCCCTGCCTTATGGCTCTGTTGAGTGGGCTCCACTGCCACAGTCTTCCTACTGGTCTGGAATACCGGTGCCACCTCCAGTGTTGCCCGTCCCCTACGGAGATCAAGGAGGTCTCAGGCAAAGTCCTCAGGTTGGCACTTTACCTGTCTCATCTCTTTTTGATGGATTTCCCGGCCAGCAAAGTACAGCTTTAACACCGGAGTCCTCCTGCATTGGATTTCAAAATGTGGTCAGTGAAAGTCGGAGCCCGCCTGTCCAGATATGCCAAGTAGAAGCTCCCTCAGCAGTAAAGGTAGCTCCCAGAAAAATATCTGACCCAAGGAGACAAACACAGCTCTCCACAGTTCAATCCCAAACTGAAGTAACTTCAAGCAGTTCTCAGTCATTGGAGAAACTGCCTTTGTTGGCATCAGCTGAGAAGTCTTCAAAAGAAACAGCATTGACTCAGCATGGGAGCAAAAGTTCTGCCCTGCAGTCCTCAGGGGTGCCCCTCCCTGTGCCTCCTTCCCATCAAATAGTGGGAGAACCTGCTGGTAAATTGACGTTCTCAAAAGAAGACTCTCAGCTTGTAGAAAAGAATCCTGAACTCTCTGACTCTGGAGAAACTACGGCTGTTGCTGTGGCTCAGAACAACACGAAGCCACCAGCAGAGGAACATTCTTCCCTTTCAGCTTCCTTGGCACCTGGAAAACAAAAGGAGCCAGCTGAAACCCAGTCAGATGACATAGAACAAGCCCTAGTGGCTCCCAGTCCTTCACCATTATCAGGGCTCCAGAAAGGTCAGAAAAATTGCCATCTTTCCAAGAAAACATCATCCCCTATGTGGAAAAACCAGCCTTTCATCAGCTCTGCACAGCATAAGCACGATAAAGATCTTGTTCACTCATTTATCAATGAGATTGGTGAGTATTTGTGTTATGGAAAGTGACTTTACTGAACATGGCTTAGGATAGTTGGCAACAATCCATGGGGTTAAAATTTAAGTCACAAATCATTCCATTTGAACACTCTGGGTCAAGCCCTGGTGGGTTATGCTTTCTTTCAAATGTGAAAGCAATATTCTTCTATTCCCTCTTTGTCCGGGATTTGCTAATTTTTTTTAAAACTGCTGCTGTTCAGTGTTTTGTGTTTCAATACACATACTGACTCGTTGCTGACCTGATTGGGAAAAGAGGAGCAGTGAGCAGAATCTGTGTATGACTTGAGCCAATGAAACTTCTGTATGTGAAATTACAGAGTACCAATGAGTGTGTAAAATTAATGTCTCTTCCCCTCCCTTAGGAATTGAGGCCTCTGACCTATCTAGCCTGCTGGAGCAATTTGAAAAGACTGAAGGTGAGGAATTAAATAGGACAAGTTGACCAAGATATTGACTTTATGTTTGGTACCATTAATTTTTTTTTAACTTTTTTGCCTAAAGTTATCCAAAGGATCAAGGAATACCTTCCAACTTCAAAGGAATTTTCATTAATTTATGGCTAAGTTTCAGAATAATACTGAGGTCTGATTTATTTAACCCTAGAGAGAGTTGCTTGGATTTGTACCATATGCTAAGCAAGCCATAAACTGATTTACAAACCACAACATGCTTACACATTGTTCAGGATGCAGAATTATACTTTTTTCTGCTTTCCTCTTCAGACACCTCCCTGCTTTTCTTGTTCCAGCAATACTTTTGTTTTATATTTTCAAAGTGTTTTGTGCTCATGATGAATTTGAAGCATTTTTAAAGAATTAAAGCTTAGATATATAACAGATCTATTCCTACAGTATTAGACTACCATCGTCTTGACTAAACACTGTTTTAGAATCTGATGTTGCCTTAATGGCTATTGCTATAATATATTTGACGTTTGTTTTCACTGTTTTTCAGCCAAAACAGAAGTATCTGCTGCATTAAAGAAAAATAAATCTACAGGGAATAATGGGTAAGCATAGACCCGATCCTAAGCCTAGTCTTTATCCTGTTTCTTAGTACAGGTAGTCCTCAACATAAACCACAATTGGGATCAGAATTCTGTTGTTAAGCAAGGTGGCTGTTAAATGAGTCATAGCCAGTATTACGATACAGGTAGTCCTCGACTTAACAGTTCATTTAGTGACCGTTCAAAGTTACAACGGCACTGAAAAAAGTGACATGACCATTTTTCGCAGTTATGACCATTGCAGCATCCCCCATGGTCATGTGATTTATATATGAATGCTTGACACCGACTCATATTTATGACAGATCACAGTGTCCTGTGATCATGTGACCCCCTTTTGCAACCTTCTGACAAGCAGAGTCAGTGGGAAAACCAGATTCATTTAACAACTGCAGTGATTCACTCAACAAATGTGGCAAGAAAAGTCATAAAATGAAAAGGGCAAAACTTACTTAATGAATTTACACTTAGCAGCATAAAGTTTGGACTCAATGATGATTGTAAATCAAGAACTACCTCTGCTTTTGCCACAGTTGAAATTAAAGAGTTTTCATCAGACTTCACCATAGTTTCAACTGGGACCATCCTGGACAAGCCAAGTCCAAAAATGCCAGGGAATTTCTAGAAATCTGGCACTCAGGCAAACTAACCATCAATAATACATAAACAATATCTACATACTATGCAAAAAGAGTTGATCAACAAGCCAAAACGGGAACAAAAAAGCAAAATACCTCCCCACCAGGAATCGGCACCCAGATGAGCATAGATTAACATCAGAGCAACAATCAAGTAAACAATACCTCAATCAAGAACCTGCCAACAATAGACAGACCAATCAAAGAACCTCTAAGACCACGCCCACCAATATGGAAGGGCAAGCCACTAGAACCGTGATGGTGAACTATGGCACGCTTGCCGGAAGTGGTACACAGAGCGTGGGCGCCCTAACGGTCACCCATCACTCTTCTGGATTCCAGCACACTGGCAGACTGGTCTTCACACATGCATGCACGCCAGAAACCGGAAGACCAGGTGACCATTGTGCATGTGCACGCTGGAAACTGGAAGCTCAGCTTCCCAGCGCACACATGCTCCGAGGAACTGCCCCCACCCTGTGCGTGCGCTCCTGTTTTGGCATGGTGCCAAAAAGGTTCGCCAACACTGCACTAGAATATAAATTTAAAAGAAACCCCACTCCTTACTAGCACTGATGTTACCTAGTTTGGGTAATGAAATGTCTGTAAGAATACAATCAAGGTAAAAGAGCACCAAGGACCTCTCATTTTAACCCTGAACTATTGTCCTTTATTGATTGTCTATATGTGCTACTTGCCAAGCACCCAAATTTTGATCACATGACTATGGAGAGGCTATGGTGGTTGTAAGTGAAAGGACCTGTGGTAAGTCACTTTTTAAGCTTTTTGTAACTTCAAATAGTCCCTAAAAGAATGGTTGTAATTCATTGTGTTATTGTGTTGTGCTAGTGCTCTTTGTTTTGGTGCTTTATATGCTAGGTAGGAAACTACGAATAATATTGTTGAGATGTCTGTAATGGAATTTTTTTTCCTTCTTTTAGGTCTGAGATACAATGGGAAAAGAAAATGGTGGACCGACTTCATGCACCTGAGCTCATCAATGTTGCAGGTAAAATTCCTTTGTGGAATTCAGAATAGTTCTGAAATGGAAAAACCAAGAAATCACTTTTCCAGGATTCAGTCTTTTTGTCGGTGAGAGAATGACAAAGGATTTGTGATGTTTGACATTTTCTTTGGCATAACAGACTTCCTTAAGCACCTGTGTATAGTTGTAAAATATCCTACTGAGCAGTTGCTGAAGTACCCGATGGGACTTACTTGAAGAGTTTATCCACAGAAGGCCTGTTCTGTTGTGACTGGAGGGAGATGAGATGAGATGAAGGTATAAAATGTGGGTATTCGTATAGGTTTTGAGAATACTACACAGGTATAGAAATTGGTTTAAATACTTTTATACTGCTTTCCATAGTAGGTGGTTTGCTGGGGATGGCATGAGTCTTTACTAAGTAGGTCTAATGAAAATAATCAATTTGCTCAGCTCATAGTTTTGTGTTTTAATTGATGCTCCATTTTCTTCTTTCCATTTTTATGCAGGTTTGACTCCACCAGCCACTCCACCCCATCAGCTGTGGAAACCTTTGGTACCTGTCTCATTGCTGGGACAGAATGGGTCCACAAAAGATACCAAGCTTTTGAAATCCCTAAGTAAATCTCACTGGAAATCTGTAACTCCTGTCCACGTAGGCGCTGGTGAGCATGACTATTGTCAATTAACTGCTGCACAGCCAAAGGGAGGTGCCAGATGGAATGTCAAACAGAACTTGGATATCACCATAAAACCAATTAAGACTTTAACAAGACAAGTGCTAGGTCACACCTCTGCTGATATAAAGAGGCCCCCTGCTACTGTTAGACTGAAGCCTGTAGTTCCTACTTGCCAGAATCCTAGAGAAATTACCAACCATGTTAATTCCAACAAGGGCCAAACCAAAGATTCCAGGACAGTTACAGCTGACTTGAAACCTACTACCCTAAATTCAACATTGTTGGAGACCAGTCTTATACATCCATGCAAAGAGGCATTGGACCACCGGACTACTATTCCAAGGTCTATGACTAGGAGCAGTGATGAGCCATGCTCTGTACTGCTGTCACCAGCTGCATCCCCTTGCCAAGATTCAGGAGAATCAACATTACAGCAACTTCAGGAGATTCAGCAGAAACCACTCGCTTCGAAACGCTCATTAAGATGCTACCGGAGCAGACAGAGGTCAGTTAGTCCAAAAAGCCAAAGGGGGAGAAGCCGACGAAACCATACTAGCCGGTCCTTCAGTTCAAGCTCTGATGGTGACAGTGATACTTCATCATCTTCATCGTCGTCTTCGTTGTCGTCATCCTCTTCTTCGTCACAATCACGTTCTCGGTCTCCACCATCCAAACACTGGCGAAGGTGAGCAATACTTTCTCTTCCCCATTACATAGATTCAGTATTTCAAGAATTAGATGTAATTTTTGCTGAAGCAATTGCTTTATATCATGAAGTGCCATGCTCAGGAAGGGATTCTGTTTGAACAAAATTAATGTAACAAAATTTTGGTTGTGAATGGTTGGCACAAATATGATCTCTGACAGATGTCTAGAAGATTCTCAATCATCCAGGTCATAGTTGTCCCAATGGTGCTTTTCAAAAGTCTTGTTGCCGTTTGAAAAGCACCTTTGGGAGAATCTCTGATAGACTCCACTTATTACATTTAAAGGATGTCATAAATTCTTTACAGCTTTTGTTAACTGGTTGCTGTTTTAGGAATGGCTGTATGTTTCAGGAATGGATGACTATGTATATTTTAGGAATGACTGTATGTGTGTATATGTTCTATTGAATAAATATCCTCATGCTGATTTTTATCTCAGCAGTTTAACTTAGTTCCTCCTGGAGATAATGTGTAAACTGTTCAATTTGTCTCTAGTTTTTTTGTTCTTATTTTAATTGTCTAAATTTTGTTTTCTCCTGAAAACCACAATTAGGTTTGATATTCCCTTTCATTGGATTTGTTTGTTTGTTTGAAGGTTTTCCTACTTTAGTTTAGTAAATAATATGCTGAACCATATACTGTTATTTGCAACCATCAACAACTGGTTCATCACAATATGGTAAGTTACAAACTAAGTGACTCATATTGTGATGAATTAATATGTGATCCCGCTATTATAGCATGAGAAAATAGTGGGAAACTGTTCCAGTATTGGCAGCTTCTAGATCAGTCTTATCAGACTTGCTAATCCTTCTGAATTATCACCTTTTTTTCCCCTATATAAATAAATATATATATTTATAAATATATAAATAAATGCAAAAGACTTGACTTACTCAATATATATCAAGCAAATAAATTCATACTTTCTACTTAAAAAGCTTGATTTCCCAGTTTGCAATAGAATATAGTGCCTGACCATATGTGGCACTTAACAGTATTTCATCTACTTTAAGTATAGAATAGCTTAAAGCTGGTGCACATATGTTGGAAGTGCAGTCAGCAATGTGTTTATTTCTTGCAACATAATCTGTTTTTGTACAGAGTCACACTATTGGTTTATTTAGCTCTGTAGTGCTTAAACTAACTAGAGATTGAGGTATTTTTGCATCATCTACTACAGGGCTGTCAAACTCCCACCCCCTGGGCCAGATGCGTCACATGCTAGCCACACCCATGCCCAGTTAAGCAAAGTGGGGGGGAAGTCATGATACGTCATGTGACTGCGCTATGACAAAGTGAGTTTGACACCCCTGATCTGCTACTAATCTTTTTAACTGGAGATTCCTGGAATGGAACTCGGGATCTTCTAAGTACAAAGCAGAGGCCTAACTCCTGAGCTACGATTACTTTTTAGAACTTGATTAAAAGATTTAAATATTTTTGAAAACATTTGGACAGACAGTCATTCTCAGCAAATGCTGGCATACATCTTTATCTGTCCTATAACAAATATTCCTCCTAACCTAATTTTTTTTGTTCTTTTTTGAAAATATTTTTGAAAAATATTGAATTCTCACACAAACATGCAAGCCACAATCAAAACCTCCCCCCCCCCCAAACCCAATGGTGGCTAGATACTAGATTCTGATCTCACTTGTGAACATATTCGGGTTTCCTTCTTTTCCTAGATGTCGCTCACGCAATTCCAGCTCTTCTTCTGCTAAATGGAGCCATTCAAGGGGCAGGTCCCGCTCTCCCTCCAATTCCTCTTATAGATCAAGATCATCTTCCAGGTCCCCTTCTCAGCACAGAAGGAATAGTTGCAAGAAAAGGTGAGGAAATGGAATTGTTCTTTCTCTCCCTGATCCCTAGTTTTTTGAGGCATTGAAACGTCTTACCAAAGTTTCTGTTTTTGGAACACCCTTGTTATTTTATAGCTTTTCACCTCCAAATCCAAACCCAAATTATTATTTGGGGATGAGATGACATATAGTGAGTCAAACAGATTGGTCTAGAATCTACAGTACATTATAATTACAAGCTGAAGTAATGTGTAAAAAATCAGGTCACATTACACACATTTTCTCTCTTGGGATTTTTTGGGGGGGTCTTTTCCCCCATTGGTTTATAAGGTTTCTAAGCATGCCTAGAGAAAATTTGCCTTTTCATATGATATTGAACTGCAGTTCTTAGCATTTGTTAGCATTTGCCATGCTAATTAATGCTGGTAGTCCAGCAATGTCTGGAAACATAAATTTCTCACTTCTGCTTGAAATATTTGGCAAAATATAACCCCGTGAACATTATATAAAGATTCCATCTAATGCAAAGTAATAAGTTGTTTTTAAACAGTGAGGTTTTTCGCAGTGATATTTCTTCCTAGAAGTACTTTTTTTCATATTAAATTGGTTTTTTCCCCTCAAAGAACCCAGAATACTGTGTTTAAGCTCAAATACATACAATAGGAAAATCTCTGATTTCTTTTCTCTATGAGCAATTCTTGTAGTATCAATTTTTTCATCTAGATACTTAGAATCATTGCTCAGAGTTTTTCTTGCAAGTTATTTGGGGCCTGTATTTGTCTTATTTGTGTTCAAAGACCAAATGGAGATATTCTACCTTGATTGCATTTCCTAATCAAAGAATCAAGATATTCTTTTCTGTTTCCTGACATTTTTTTCCCCATAGGATAGGAAAGATTATTAATGAACACTGAATAAAACAGTAATTTTGTATTTCTGATGCTCTGGTTTTTCTTAAAGCTACAATTCCAGCAGTTCCTATGAACGTTACCAAAGGCAGAAAAACAAATATAAAGAACGTGCAATCGTGAGTATATGTATTGTACAATAATATTGTGGGAAGAATACAACCTCCATGTAGGCCTTTTTTTTTAGTTACTTTTTTAAAAAAGTCCATTGTATATAGAATTTTCTTCTATTGAAAAGAATTGCAGGATATAAAGCTTTACAGAAACATTTCAAATAAACCAGACATGGATTGAGAAGAATCCATATTGCTTGCTAAATCCAATAATATTATCTAACTACAATTCACTTTTAATAATTCAGATTCAATCATAACTTCTGTTCCATTGTGATCCACACCCTAGGAAGGTTTAGTTCAGATCATGGTTTACTAAGAAAGTGGGTTGAATTTGCTGGCAAGAGAAAAGTGTCCAAATAATAGAGCTGTGACTGACTACTGGCCCTGAATTGTGTGCATAGGAGGAACGCCGCGTTGTCTTCATTGGTAAGATCCACAACAGGATGACACGAGCAGAGTTGCGACATCGTTTCTCTGTTTTTGGGGACATTGAAGACTGCACACTGCACTTCCGAGAGCATGGGTAAGGGGTAGCTCTGACTTTCCTTCGGGCAAAGGATTACCTACTGGGTAATATTGAGGTAATGGAAAAAGGGAGAGAAAGGAATGGGGTATTCAGAAAAAGCAGCAATTCTCTTTTCTTCCCTGCTTATCCTGCATTATGTATATTATGACTGCAGAGTCCTTTAATACATAACTCCTGTTTGGTAGGGATAACTTTGGCTTTGTGACTTATCGATACGCTGAAGATGCCTTTGCTGCTATAGAAGGTGGACATGCATTGCTTCGTCCTGATGAACAGCCCTTTGATCTGGGCTTTGGAGGACGTCGACAGTTCTGTAAAAGAAGCTATTCTGACTTAGGTGAGTCTGGTGGAGACTGATGAGTTGAAATGTTGGGCATCCAAATGATACATTTTTGTGCAGAAGGTTGGAACAAAAATCTGAAATACGCCAGGAAAGTGCTCCTATTTGAAAACATAAAAAAGTTTAGCCTTAAGTATTGGAGTTATAGGCTAAGTAGTGTTTGATTTGCATTGCATTTTGTCTTGTAAGGCCTGCCTGTGCACTGGTTTAGATATTGTGGTAAGTCACATTGCTTTGACCCATAAATCATGAGTTACAAATAATACTTTTTATGGCTTCATGTAGCTCATTAAATAAAAACCAGACCACAATATGTCATAATATGCATAACTGATTGTTAATTTTGATGAATTATTGTTCTTGTGGTTTCAGATTCCAGCCAAGATGACTTTCAACCTGCCCATCTGAAGAATAAATATGATTCTCTTGACTTTGACACCTTATTGAAGCAGGCTCAGCGAAGTCTGCGGAGGTAGCGCTAGTTTTCTTGGGCTCAGTTGCCCAGTAGGCATTTGCCTACGTCAGCCTTACCTCAGATTGGTTGCAGGGGCAAACAGCCCCCTTCTGGCCCAACTCCATGTCCGGCATGATTTTGTAATGAAATATAAAACATTAAAAAAAATTATTCTTGGTTTTTCCTAACAGCTATTTAAGGGAAGGACCTTTCTTTACAAGTGGGATAGGAATGGAAATACATTGACAATTTCTAGTCCACTTAATTGCTATGCAGACAATAAAATTCCAATTATAGACTTAACAGATCTATGGCTATTTCTCACTCTATCACTACAAGGGTTAATTTTAATAATTGTTTTTCAGTTTATCACAACCTCCCCTCCCCCCCAAAAAGCAGACAATGGGTGCCAATACTCAGGAGGTGGGGTAGAGGGAAATGGTGGGCACCAATGAAGCAATTATAAGCTGCCTTCATTATTTAAAGGATCGTAGGTTTTACATGGGAGTAAAACGCTGCAGAGAACATTTTGTGTTTCTTGGATAGCCTAGCTGCTTTGTTCTCTTACTATGAATCCCTGCCTATTCTTATCTTTCAGTTTATTCTGTCTTTCATCTCTATGAATTTCTGTAGCAGGGGAATCAAACTCAAGGCCCAGGGGCCGGATCCGGCCCACGGGGTGCTTAGATCTGGGCTGCCCTGGAAACAGCAAAGGTGCTCTGCCAGTGAAAATGGAGCTCGGGAGAGCTGCTCTGTTTTCTCTGGCAGAGACTCAGGCCACCACAGGCGCCCCCGATATGAGTGATGTGAAGCTGGCTATGCCCACCCAGCCCCCCAAGGTCAAAAACAATCCTGATGCGGCCCTCAATTAAATTTGAGTTTGACACTTTATAGCAAACAATGAAAATTCTCCTTTTACCTTGATTAACAAATTCTACAAAAAGGTTATGGTTAAAGATGTGGATAAAGATGTGAACTCAATGTTATTCCCATTTTATGCAAAAAGATAATTGCATATTCTGGTTTTCATAGTTATTTGCAAAAACAAAAAATTATTCATGCCACTGAGCCCTTATCCTGAGCATCTTAACCTGGTTGACTGTGCTGTCTGAAACCTCACTTGGTTTAGCTGGCTGAAAGTTCCAGTGAAACTATGCAATGACAAATAAAGGTTTGCTAATTTGCTAAATTCTGACACATAAACTAGATTCTATCCAGTAAAACATTGTTCCACATACTTCTGAACTGAAACATGAATTAATTTTACAGGTAGTCCTCAATTTAACTTTAACAATGGTTCAAAGTTAAGATGGCTGGAAAAAGTTATTTACAACCTGTTTTCACAATTACAGCCATTTCACCACCTACACAGTCATGCGATTGCAATTTTGGTGCTTGGCAACTAGCTCACCTTTACAATTGGTTGCAGCATCCTGTGGTCACATGATCCCAATTTGATAGCTTCTCAGCTGGTTTCGAGAGGGGGGAGGACATCAACTGGATGAGTTAAATTCACTTGGTGAACCTATGAGTCAATTATCATTCTGAAATGATTGCAAAATTGGGTCCATTCATGTGATGACTCTACTTGCAACAGAAATTCTAATCTCATGGTCCAAAAATTGAGGAATACTTACATGAAGCAGTGCTTGCCCATGACCCTTATTCCATCCACTAGACCTCAGACCAGGGCTCAACATGTCTGTGCACAGATTTCCATTAACGGGCTTGTACTATCCTATGTATTCCATCCTAAAATCATCTATAAAACAGATTTGAAAATGTTAAAGAAAATGTGTTGTCTGCTAGAAACAATAGTTCAACATTAGGATTTGTGCAGGGTGGGGGAAGGGAGATAACAGCAAAGGACAGAACAGCAACACACAACTTGATAATTTACTCAGAACCTGTTTTGCCTTAGCTGTTTGTAAAAGCTCAGGCAAAGTGATGACAGTTCTACTTGGATACTCAGCAGGTTTTCAGAGATGTTGTTTCTATGGGAGATATTTTACCTTGATGCATGAGAACAAATAGCAGTGTTGCTGTTTGCCACTTGATGGCATTAGGAATAAATAAATAAAAACTGAAGCAAGAAAAAAATCAATTTATTATTTACTATTACTACTACTACTACTACTACTACTACTACTATCACCACCACCACCACCACGGAAAGACAATATTCTCAACTAATGAAGGTCTCTACCTACCTCTTTTTTTGGCTATGTATATGGAATTGCACACCACTTTGTTTTGAAGTGACTGCTTGCAAGGCTTGGATTTTATAGTATGAATAGAATATGGTTTCATATTACAATATTCATTCCACAATATTTTATTGCATTTTTCCAGTAAGAGAAATACAGAATTGAAGCATGTTATACCTAGCATAATTTCAGGATTATGGTGGATTAAATTCAGCAGTCCCATCCACCTATCGCAAACATAAAGACATAAAGCTATGGTATGCAACTATATCGCTAGTGACTCCCAACAGCAGATGTTTATAGAAGTACTATTTAATTGATTGAAACAGATGATAAGCCAAAAGTTCAATCATGGCATGTCATTTCAGAGCAATTCGGATCCTGGATTGCTTTGAGAAAGTTCCTTGTGATAATCACCTTGGTTACCCAGAAAATATATAAATGTCTAGAAATTCATGGTGCCATCTAGTGCCTGAATGTAGAAATAAAAAATCCTCAGTCTTTTGTAAATGCATTCTTGTTCGGTACATTTACTCCCAATTTAGTCATTATTCAATATTTCATTATTCTTCACACCATTTTCTTTGCTCTCCTTCTTTTGACCAAGTGCCAGGGTTTGGGGGCCTATAAATCTACTCCTTGCCAGGATGCTTCCTCTCCCCTCCACTCTTTGCCAAGTTTTCCATGCCCACCACCCGGCACTTGTCAAACTGCTCTGATAGCATGTGGCTGCTGTTTTTTTTACTACATTTCACTGTCCTTCGAGAATGCAGCTCTCTGCATGTGTGGGTTGATGACAGGATTTCACTATGATGCATGCTGTTTCTATATAATTAAATTACATTTAACAGCAGAAACAATAAATACTATATGTGTGAATAATAGAAAAGAATTGGACACTTTAATGTATGTGAAGCAGTTGTTTTAGCCAGCTCCATAAATGAATTTAACAGCTAATGAAGTTCTTTGCATAATCCATCTCCTTCAGTTGCTGGATAACTGGAACTTTTGTACTAGATAATGTGTTACTGTTGAGACCCAGATTTGGACAGGCTTCAGATATACAAACAAAGGGAATAAATAGGAATATGACTATCTTATACAACCCACCAGATCAACATTGCCTTCAAATAATCTAGAATCAAGGGTGTCAAACTCAATCATGTCATGTGACATGTTTTTTGCTTTTGGGAAACCGGGGTGGGTGTGGCCTGCACATCTGGCCCACAGGGCTGCCAGTTTGATAGGCCTGGGATAGAAATTGCAACTTGGCCCTATAGAAGAGGCCATTTCTGAGACTTTCTAATAATATGACATTCTTTTTATTTGTACATTTTTACCTATTGCAGGGTAGTTTTATAAAACACTGGTTCTTTTTGGCTATATTATTGTGGTACTTCAATCCTGAGGTCTGAGAATCTCCACAGTAACAGTTTCTTTTGAACACACAAGAAGCCACAAGTAAAATTAAAATCTGCAGTACTACAATATGCAGCATACTTTTTAGTTTTCCTTTCCTCTAGCCTAATATTTTCTTCAATTCCCAAGTAGTGTAGTCAATAATTGTCTTATAACCAATATATTTGAGGGGTGTAAGATTTGGAAAGATTCCTTGACATTTATTGTGTGCACTGTTGAATTGAAACTGGAATTCCCAATTTTTTTTTAATTATACCAGGTGTAGAAACCAAATTAGCCCATTGAGCATTTCTATGCATAACTTCTCTTAAAGCTGCTTGTCTGCTCTTCCCTAACAGGCCGATAACAGAAAAACAGGTTTTTCTCTTCATCCACTAACTTCTCATTATGTTTGGGTTGGGTTCTTACCAAATCTGAGTCTGGAAGCTAAGCAGCAGAGCTTCACATTTCTTTTCCAATTGGTAGGGAAAGCTGAGTAACAAAGTTGAGCAAAGATGGGTGGAGACTTTGAGAGAAAAAAGGTTTACATATTTTTAAAATTTTAATTTGGACTAAATTAAGTGATTCTTATTAGTGTACTATTCACAGAATGAGATGAAATAGATATGTCAATTTGAATTCAAGTCCATAGCAATCTTTGAGTTTTGTTTCACTTTCTTGATGTACAGCCATAACAATCCTAAGAAAATAAGGCTGTATTAAGTGCTTAAAGTTCTGTAATCTTCCTCAATCTAACCCATTTAGCTTTGAATTCCTTTTTGCTGTTTCTTCTTATATATTTTTCACAGTAAACTGTCTTTGTATAGAAGGCACAGATAGGTGAGGAATAGTATTTCCTGTTTAAAAATAAAAGATAAAGTCTTGACACAGAATTCAAATTTCTTGGTTACCAATTGTGGGATTTTCACAAAGGGATTTAGAATTGCTAATGAGTTTATGCCAACTTTCGTTCTCTTTTCAGGATAATAGTGTGAACTTTGTCACTTCCAAAGGTCCAAGGAGTTGCTTAAAAATTCTAGTATGTATGAAGGGAGTGACAAGGAGCAGTTAATGAGTAATATAGCTGTGGCTGGAAAAGGCTCAAGTAACCCGGTACAGAATTTGCAAATGGAGATAGAAAACAAATGGATTGTGTTGAGGTTTTCACTTCAGTTCAAAGCTATTGGATAGACATGAATAAAATCATTTCAAATATACAGTGACTCTTGGAAGTTGGAACACACTTGAATTGTCAACATTTTTGTATAAATATAACTTAAAACAATCTGTTTTCCACAGAAGTCTGTAAAAATTAGATACAAGTAAAAATGTGGTGCTTGTTTATATATTGAGGGAAAAGATCCAAATAGTATTTCTGGTCTACATTTCACGTGTGTACAGAATTCTTAAGAGTTAAGAAGTTATTTGGGGGAGGGGGGAGTTCTTCAATGTTGAAGTAACATGAACTGCTAGGTTCAGTTCTTCGCTGCCAAAAAGTTATGGCTTGGATGGATTCTTTGAGTAACAAAACTTCAGTTACTTTTCTACATGTTGAGGCATATGATAGAGGTTTTAATTTGAAACCAGTAAAGATATATTGTAAGGGGTTATCTTTCACTACTAGCATGCAGGTATCTAAAACAGGCAAAGACTTTGTTCAACCACTGTCAACTGAAATAATCTGATTTGAAATTTCATTTTTTTCATGAGATGGAAAATCATTAGATGCAAATGTTGACCTGTTTGGGCTAGTAAGTTACATTTGAGTACTACTATAAAATGGCTGGGTTGGATGTATGCTTTGTCACAAGATAGAAGTATTATGAAATCTACTGAAATTATGTGCAGGTGACTTCATACTTAGAAGATATTCCAGAGATTTCAAATAGATATAAGTGATATCTAATCATCAATATAACATGGCACCCCTTCAGACCCATAGTTAATTTTACAATTATCCACATTTCTAGGAAACTAGATCCAATTTTTAAAAAGTTAACCATGCAGTGTCCTGGGTCACATGATCACCTTTTGTGAACTGCCAAGTCAATGGGGAAGTCACATTCACTTAACAACCGTGTTACTAACTGAACACCTGCAGTAATTCACTTAACTGTGGCAAGAAAAGTTGTAAATTGAGGCAAACTCACTTAACAAATTTCTCACTTAAAAACATAAATTTTGGGCTTAATTATGGTCTTAAGTCAAGGACTACCTGTAGCTTGTTCTTAGTTTTGATGCTAATTGGAATGATGTGATTTGATTGCTAATTTAACTATTTAAAAAAACCAGGAATTCCCTTGTGTATTATTCAGCAGCTCATTCATATTTTCTCCTTATAATGAATTTCTCCTTCATTATATTTGTTTCTTATTCCTTCAATAAAGTTCATAATGAATACCAAAGAGAAAATTAAAGGTGGCATACACCAAATGAAAGCTTTGAAAGAAAATCTCCAGGTTTTCTGCTATGTTTCTGAAGATAATATGCAAGTTCTTCATAGTCTTTGTACTTCATACGGATTATGTACCAGTCTGAGTTCTGCTCAAAATTCAGTATTTTCAGCCAAACTCCACTAATATGCAGTGCCGTGTTCCCTACCAAATCATAAATTTCTGTAAATTCATGAGTGAAACTAATGATTTCACTCAACTTATAATCAAGCATTGATACATTAAAATTTTCTCGTTTTACCCTTATGGGTGGTCTGTATCTTCAATCCTGGGTCCTTTAGAAACACACACACAACACACACAAAGTACCAGTGAATGGCCTGAAAGCACAAATAAATTCTGGTCCCAATTCTGATTTTAAGTTGACTACCTATTAAACAATGGTTATCAATTTTTGGGCAATGATAAAATATAATTTTGGCAAACTAATTGACCAGCTTAGCATCTTCACAATTATCCAATATAATTTTCCTAGCCTTAGGTAGGATCTTAAATGGAAACAATGTTTCTTTTCAGAAATGTATGTATTTATTAAATCTGTATACTGCCAACATCACAAGACTTGGTGGCTCATGAGACAAAAGAAATATAATAAAAATACAAAATAGCCCATTTGAATTAGTGATTAAGGCACCAGAAACCAGGCTATGAATTCTAGTCCCATTTTAGGTAAGAAAGTCAGCTGGGTGACTGGACCAGTCATTCTCTCTTAGCCCAACTCACCCCACAGGATTGTCATAGGGAAAATAGGAGGAGGAGGAAGGAGCATTAGTATCTTTGCTACTTTTAGTAATTTATACAAATCCTAAAAATGGGGAAAATATTTAAAAATAATAAAGCAACTTATAAATAAGGCAAACAAAGCCCAGCACAATACAGAATGAGCCCTGGCAATCTTCTGGAAACAGTGTAGTCTTTTTCTGGAAAACAAACAAATGAACCTCCAACAGGAAGTCATTCCAGAGGCCAGGTGCCTTAACAAAAAATAGTGCCCCTCATGATCTGGAATTGGGGCACAATTCCAGCAGGATCAAAAATAATCAGGCCAATAAAGGCCGAGGTGGCGCAGTGGTTAAATGCAGCACTGCAGGCTACTTCAGCTGACTGCAGTTCTGCGGTTCGGCTGTTCAAATCTCACCGGCTCAGGGTTGACTCAGCCTTCCATCCTTCCGAGGTGGATAAAATGAGGACCCGGATTGTTGTTGGGGGCAATATGCTGACTCTGTAAACCGCTTAGAGAGGGCTGAAAGTCCTATGAAGCGGTATATAAGTCTAACTGCTATTGCTATTGCTATTGCTAATTCTAATGGGGAGATGCAGAAAACCAGGTTCTAATCTAAACCATAAAGAGTTTTATAGTTTTAGACCAGCTTTTAAAATTGCACTCAGGAGCTAATAAGCAGCCATTGCAGGGCTAGATAATGGGTATAATATGTGCCCAACAGTCCTTAGCCAAGAATACCCTGTTCCACTGCTTTGTGCACCAACTGAAGTTTCCTGGTAGTCTTTAAAGGCAGCCTCATATAGGAGTTGCAATAATCTAACTGTTTACAATAAAGGCATGAAGCACTGTAGCCAGGTCCTCTGTCCCATAATAAATCTGTCAAGATTCATTGAAGAAGCTTATACAGAAATTGCTGCATCACACCACATGGTTTCAGAATTATGCAGTGACAAATGAGACTGGCTCTTTTCATGACACTGTGCCAAATCTGACCAATATCTGTGAGATCTGTTAGGAGACAAAATATTAATTGTGCTGAAAGTATATGGCAGACGATGTTGCTCATCACAGTTTGTTCCTTCATATTATAAGTGGGTGAAGTAATACATCTGTTGTCTTTGGCCATGATAAAGGTAGCAGTCTATAAATGTTCAATGTGACAGAGAAGTTTAGATTATCTAGAAAATAAATGATAAGAAATGAACTAAAGCAAAATCCATGAAGGATTATGGTTATTCATCAATGAAAAAGTGGATAAACCCTTGCCTAATATAACCTACAGTAAAAGGATGTTGTATTTTTTTTTACAAAAGCTGAAAGATTTTAGAATATTTCTAGTATTTTCATTGTAATTATATACTTGGTGGCTCAGTTTTCTTTTACAATTAATCCAGGGAGTTTCTTAATAGCTGTGAACTATATTATTTTGAATGAATTATCTTTTAGTATCTGAGGCAGAGAACATTTCATGGGAGAAAGATGCAGCAAAAAATGTAGCTTTGAGTTGGAATGGAGTTGCTGCCTTAGTTGCCTTCTGGCAGATTGTTTCTGTTATGCATAATCATTTTTCTTCTTTCACCAGTTTTTTTAGTATATAAATATTGTACTATTATGGAAGTAATGTACATTTCCAATTGTTTCTCATCCAAAATGCCATGTAATATGGCAATACAGTGAAATATCTCACTCTTCTGGATAGGGGAAGAACAGATTTTGGGATATCCTACAAATATATAAAAGTTGTGGTGGAATATTCAAAATGTAGTTTCATATAGTTTTTCCTGAAGCAGCATTCTTCATAATATAATTGTATCAAATTTGAATACAGAACATTCAGGTTCAGAAAGTCATTCTTTATATCCTTAATACTTTACATTTTTAACATTCTTGTGGTAAGAAATGTGAAGAAATGTGAAGAAATGAAAGGCAATGTTGTTGAGCCTCATGAAATTGTACTATACCAACCATACCTAAAGATCACATGCGGTTCTAATATTTTTAATGCATGCTATTCTATTAGAAATACGTGTTGTTATTTAAAAGATTGGAAAAGAATGACTCTTATTTTCATGTCAAATTTAACTCTTTTCTCTTGCAGTATAACTTTATTTGGTTTATTTGAAAGGGCTTCCGCGTCCAATGGCCTGCAGGCTAGTTGGAGGTCACATTCGTGTAGATTAGACATCAATTTTATCGCACGAGTTCGCTCCTAGTTTAAACTCTCCCACTAGCGGCCCGAGCCTGGCCGGAACGCATCACTGCCCGAATTCGGCGGACCTCTCAAGCGCGAGACTCGGGGAGAAGGGGGCGGGAGGTGGTGGAAGGAGGGAAGAGAGTCCCCACCTGCCAACAACGGAGGCTTTTATCCCAGCTATGATTGCCATGTAAACCAAAGCCCGCCCACTTTGGTTCGGGCGGTCGCAGGCAGAGTTGCGCCCCGCCCCCGCGCGGCTCGTGCGCGTTGACGCGCGCGTGACGCAGATGGCAGGCGTGCCGGCGGTGACTTGGGGCCCCTCCCCCAGAAGATGGCGAGTCCGTGCAGGCGGCAGAAGTGCTCCATCGAGAGGCGCGGCTTCCGCCACCAGCTCGACTCGTGGCGACACCGGCTGCTGCGCTGTGTGGGTGAGGGACCGAGGGGGGGAGGCGAGGAGACTCTCTGGGAGGAGGGGAGGCTGACCGCTGTTTGACCCTCCCCCTCCCCCTTTCCCTTCCCTTGCAGCGAGGGGACAGCGCGCCGCACCCTTTCCCCCCCCCCACTCCCTCCCACCTGCTCAGCCGCTCTCCGGATGGCCCTGCACGCGCCCATCCGCCCGCGCGGATCGGTCGCTTCTCGCGCTCTCTCTCCACCCCTCCCCCCATTTGCGCCTCACGGAGCAACCGCGGCCTAGGCTCCGCCCCGCCCACTCCGGCCTGGCCTCCCGCCCCTTTGGGGGAGAGGAAGA
Organism: Thamnophis elegans; assembly: GCF_009769535.1. NCBI lineage: Eukaryota > Metazoa > Chordata > Lepidosauria > Squamata > Natricidae > Thamnophis > Thamnophis elegans. The sequence continues at coordinate 25,184,717 of NC_045550.1, forward strand.
GGGCCCTTTGTTTGGGGGAAGGGGTTAGGCCGGTCTGTATCCGCCGGAACGGGTGAAGGAAGGAAGTGTTTAGATTAGCCCTCGCCGAGCGAGGCACATCCGCGATGAGAAGCTGAGCGACTTAGAGAAAGTTGCCCTTGGTGGGGGATGATCGTGGAGACGAATCGTTCCGGGTGACCACGCCCCTCTCCTATTCCCCAGATTTTAACGAGCGGGTCGCCATGGCCACCCCCTTCTCCCCCCCCCCATCCCGCTTGCTCCTACCCTTTTGACAGTCGAATTGTAATCCGTTATTGAGGAGTAGCCTGGTTTTAGCACTAGTTTAGACACGCGCGCTAACTTATTTTGGGGGGTGGTAGGGTCGAAAGATAATGGTCCTTAACTCACATTTCGAATATCTAAATTAGATTTTGGTCAAAAAATAGATACTGCGGCTTAAGCTATTTTTAAAGGAAATACTGATTTGAAAGTTGGTACTGTACATGGCTTTCCTCCCCCCCCCCAAAGGTGGCTGTTATTGCAATCATAATTAGCTGTTAGAGATAAAACAAAGATGAAGGTGAAGGATGCGCTAATTTAGGAAACAAGGCTTACTATCTGATTGAATTTCAAAATGTATCAACAATATAGGCGCCTTTCAGTAATTAACAATGCCTCCAATCCTGTACAAGTCCGTTCAGCACTAAGCCAGGCTGAGTTCAGTGTGTCTTTTTCCAAGGTAAATTAGTACAGGATTATATCCTAAACATCTTTTTTTAATTCATGCTGCATATATTCTCTTCATTTTCTTGAAGAGGAATGTGTTTTTCTTCAGGTTAAGACAATACTGTTATTAACTCAGTACTTAACTTCTGAGTTCTAAGTTTACAATGTAATCTTTTGCATGCTTATTGGAAGTACATTCACTGTTTTAGAGACATTATTGCCAAGTAAGTGTATCTTAGAATTCAAGCATACTGGTATATTGTTTAATGAGCAGGAGTAGTAAAACTAAGATCTTGTTTCTTAAATAGCAAAGGAAGCATGCTGGAATATGTTTACTGTGATCATAAAATTTTTTACTGCTGTTTTACTTTGAAACCCCCAAATTTTAGCACAAGCATAATTCAGTTTAATAATCATGATCTTTATCTTCAGTTGTGATATATTTATTAATCCTTAACCATGTACTTTTAAAAAACAAAATATTGATTATCTGAATTCAAAACATGAAATAATTGCTTTTTGTTCCACTAGCATATTGCTCAGTAAACTATTTTGGTTAATTTACCAAAAATAGTCCATGGTTTGTAAGAATATATTGTCAGCTGTGAGCGTATCTGACTAAGATTATGTCATAAAAGTAATTTAGAGTTATTTTTTAATGTAAAAATATTTTATGTATATATTTTAGTGCTGCTTTTAAAAAAAACTGAAGAATGTAATGTATTTAACACATTTCTTTTAAGGAAACTCAGATTTTATACAGGTTAGTCTCTGATTACTAGGATCTTACTAGGAGATTAATCATTTTGCTGCTATCTATATCACTTGATTTAACACTCACTTTATTCTCTTATTTCATCTATTTTCGCAAATTCTTTGGGGTTCCTCATTGTGATTTTCTCCAGATGTACTGAATATAGATCTTATCTTCAGCCTGTATTGCCCTTGTTTTGTAATCCAGCACATTTGTAGGGCAAATAGTTGAAAGGTTTAAACTGACTTTCTGGATGTATTGATAATAGTCTCTTATTCAAATAGAATTATTAAAGTCAGTTGTAGGATCAAAGGAAGGACAGCTATAAAGCAGTTTGGGTAATTTTACCAGTCAATTTCTGAGCAGATGGTAACATCTAGCTGACCTTATTTAGGCTCAGAAGCTGACCACCAGGGATTTCCAGACTGTAGGCTAGACTTGGAAATCAAAACACTACCCCAGATTGGCAGCTCCATATTGCTGCCACGAAAATTACATGGATGGTATCCATGAAGTCTCCAGAAGCTGAACTTGACTTGGAGATTATTATTATTTTTCTTTTAGGAACCTAATGTACTCTGGGGAAAAATATTATCTATGCTAAATGCTTCACTCCTTTTCCTCTTGCCTTCTTTGCAGCCCCAGTTTCCATTTGGGTGTACTTTCCCCCTCTTGTGTAAACAAAAGATATGAAGGAAATGACTAAACTGTGAAGGTTAATCACCTAGTCATCCAGATTATTTTTGGAGGTAAAGTACAAAAACATTTTAGACAGTCCAAAGTATAATTATGTTAGTGATATTTTATCTTGATAGTATTGTACCTAATAGTTTGAACTTCACATTGATCCATTTTATGAGGTGGTGTTTACTTCATGTATCTGCTCTCATAAAATTACTTGAATATATTAGGGTATTTTCTGATCCTTATTTCATAAAAGTGAAACAGTAGTATATATCATTTCATTTTCATTTCTGAGAAAGGAAAGCTTGATAGTATAGAATACTATCTGTTCTGTTTGCATAGTTGATCTTAGGTAGCAGAACTGAAAAAGAAATCTTGTTACTTCAGAGGCTAGGTACCACACAATTAGTTTACATATTGTACAAGGCAGGTAATTTAGCCTTTTTAAGGTAACAAGTAGGGGAAATAGAAGGAAGATGGCATGTTTAAATTGAAGTGATATAAAATCATTAAAATAAGATGATTAATCTTGTGTGCTCTGAAATATATAAAGGTATACCTACACATTTTAAACATTACTTGTATGCTTTGATTTGAGATACAGATATAGCTCTTAAATAAGATATTACTTGTTTAGAAATGAGTTATTCTACTTTTATCAAGATACATTTGGAGTAAAAACTGTTTGCTGTTTAGAAACTAGAAATAAGTATTATCATTTCCTTAATATTTGTCTGTATGTCAGGACTTCAAATAGAAATGAGGATTTGCAAATAAAAAACAAGTTATCAAAATCTATCTTTTATAATATAATGAAAGGAATATGATTGGTACCAATAAGATTGTATGTTATTGTTTTTGATTTGCATGTTGCATACTGACTTCACCTGATCAGGTGAAATAAGAACTATTGCAATGGAATAACTCAGATTTTTGTTAATTTTAAAATGTTGGCATGAATATTATAACAAATGAGAAAATAATTATTTAGTTTCAGATAAAATATGCCATTTATACACATTGGAATGCAGGGAATAAATTTTCATAAACTTTTTCATGAACTTTCATAAGTTCTTTTTCATGGAAAAAAACCCATTATAGTTAGTATGCTAACTTATAATAGCTATTCTACCAGGAGAATTTTAGAATTTATTTGAGATAACTTTCTAGGGTAAATATTATATTTAGAAATATTTTCTAAATATTTCTAATGAATATTTTCATTCAGTCATTTGGCACTTAGTGGCCATCTCTTTCTGAATCCTTAATAAATACCCATTATTGTACATTTAATACTTAATTTTTCTGATTATCCTGTTTTCAGATATTGGAGCTCATCTTGAGCTTTTTTTCATCTCTTGCAGCTCTACTGTTCAAACATGTAGTCATTTTTGTCAAGTGAAGAAAAATGCCTGATATTGTGTATATGTTTTTTAATGTACATAAAGCAGTTTACCAGATTTGAGTTTCAGACTTTGAAACCACAAGTTGAAAATCCATAATTGTGATAATGTATCTTGTTATATAGATTAAATGTATAATCTCAGAAACATAATTGAATTTGTAACTGAATATTTTAGTCTTTTGCTTATAAGTATAATTTTATCATATTTATAGGTAATGTAGCAGAAGTTGAAAGAGCTGGCACTTTCTGATTTGGAAAAGAATACTGATGAAACAAATCCTGTCTTCAGAGAAAAGTATTCAGTATTATACAGGACAGATGAAGTTCAGGAAAGGCCTCTGGCAAAAGAGTGACAATGAGGTTAATGTTAAGCGCCCTATGTTCCTTTGCCAGGCATCTGGTAGTACTGTGTTGGTAAACACACAACTAGGAAGGTACATAAAAATGTCAAAGTTATTAATTTGTTGTGCATTGTTTAGCTAGCAAATCTCTGAAAGTCGTAAAAATAGAATAAAGGAAGTGCAGCAAAATCTCAGAAATTGAGCATAAATGTATGTTTACATTAGACTCCCTCAAGATTGCATACACTGATAAACGTATTTGACAAAAGAGTATTTTATTGCAATTATCCATGGTTGTATCTCCATGATTATTTATTAAAAATGAGACATTAGGCAAATAATTAGATTAGGAAAAAATGTAATTTTTGCAGAAACTGTTTCAGCTATTTAAGAATGAAAGTCATTTCCTCTTTTACATCTGGTAAGCAATTTTATAAACCTTGTGGTAGAACTGTATTAAGATTTGATTATAAAAGACTGTTGTGCTGATCTACTTTGTAATTTTTAAATTTTTATTGTAGCCTGTTCTAATGGGAGACATGTCTTAGTAAAAAAAAAAAAGTCTTTTTCACCTGGAATAATTTACAGAAAAACACTATATGGTGACTCTAAGACCTCAAGAGAGATATTTCAGAGAGTTGACTGTGGACTTTAGAAACATTAAATATGTCTTATAACTGAGAAGGAAATGACTTACAAAAGCTATATTCTGAGTTTTTTTAAATAATAAATAGCTTAGAGCAGTGGTTCTCAACCTTCCCAATGCCGCGACCCTTTAATACAGTTCCTCATTTTGTGGTGACCCCCAACCATAAAATTATTTTTGTTGCTACTATGTAACTGTAATTTTGCTACTGTTATGAATCGTAATGTAAATATCTGATATACAGGATGTATTTTTATTGTTATAAATTGAACATAAAGCATAGTGATTAATCACAAAAATATGTATATATTGTGAAATATTTATTTTTAGTTACAAATGAATGAAATTTTTTCTTGAAGCTTGGTGTAGCACAGGGGTCGGCAATGTTAAACACTCAAAGAGCCATTTGGATCCATTTCCCACAGAAAATAAAACACCAGGAGCCACAAAACCTGGGTGGGTGTGACCAACCCAACATCATTCCCACCCAGTCACATGACACCCCCCCAAACATGCCTACCCAGGTTTCAGTGCTCAGTGTTTTCTGTGGGAATAGGGTCTCTCTTCCCTCCCCCTCCCTCTCATTTCTGTTTTTTTCTATTTTTCCTCTCCCTTTCTCTTCTTCCTTCCTTTCCTTCCCTTTCCCTCTTTCTTTTTCTTTCTTTCTCATTGAATACGATAGCAAATCCAAAATAAAGTTATTAATTGTAGGAAATTGCTTCTCTGTAATCTTTTCATAGTGAACTCTAAGTTGATAGAAGCTGGTAAGATTGTACTGACAGCAATAGGATATATATTTTGATTTCTTTTGAGTTTGACAATATAATACGTTATCCCAAATTATAAATAATCTTATTTTCAGATGCATTTTTTTGGCCATCTCTGTTATCTTCTTTTTAAAAAATCAGACTTGCTTCCAATTTGTGCCTTCTGGCAAACTGCAGTTTTCTTGGCAAGACATCTAGCTTGCCATTGTTTTCGTCATAGGTCTGAGAAAATTTCTTTCTTTTCCTTTCTTACCCCTTGATTTGTTTCCCTCTCTTTTCCCTCTCTCTCATTCTCTCCCTTTAGCTCTCTTTCATTTCTTTCTCCCTCTACCCCTTCTCCCTCTAATTTGTTTCTCTCTATTTTCTCTCTCTCCCATTCTCTCCTTCTGCTCTCTTTCATTTCTCTCTCTCACTCTTTCTCCCCTTTCTCTTTCATCTCTTTCTTGCACATGCAAGCAAAATACCCTCCTAGGCCGGGATCATGGCGGGGGGACAGCGACTCCTTCCGCTGCCACCACTGAGAAGTGAGTAGATGGCTGTGCTGCACAGGAGAGCCACACTGCACCGGAGACTCCTCAGCTCCAGACTCAGGTCAGCACCAGCCGTGGTCCCCTTGGTGTTGGCTCAGGAAGAAGCCGCAGCAGCTGTCTCCGGATGCAGAGAGGGAAGAGCTCCAGAGCCCTGCGCAAGGAGAGCCCTGTGCAGTGCAGGAGAACTGGAGCTCTTCCCTCCCTGCACCCAACCAGCTACTGCTGCTGCTCCCCATTCCCCTCCTTCCTGAGCCAACACGAAGGGGACCGCGGTTTGCGCTGACCTAAGTCTGGCGCTGAGGAGTCTCCGCAGTGTGGCTCCCCGGTGCTGCATACTCAGTTACTCACCTCATTGTACAGTAGCGACAGTGGGAGGAGAGTCGTTGACCCCTCTGCCGTGATCCTGGCCCAGGACGGTATTTTGCTTGTGTGCATGCAAGAAATAAGCACAAGAAAAGGGCTGGAGCTCTTCCCAACACTGAGTTGCCTGCGAAGGACGCGGAATCGCAAAAGCAGGCTAGAGGCTCGCGCTTTCTTGGAGCGGAGAGCAGATTGTGCAATTTGGTCAGCAGGGCGCTACAGGAGAGGGGTCAAAGAGCTGCATGTGTACACTATAGCATGGGTAACAGTGTTAATAGGGAATCAGTGTACGTGCATCCCACGTTCCTTTATTTTCCCCGCCTTGTTTTACGCCTCAGAAATGGTACCTCTTGGCTTCCATAGCTCTGCCCATCAACCTCCATCACTTGGAGCGAGCTGCTTTCCCAGCGTCCTCTGTTCACCAGTAACCTCCCCCTTCCGCGTCCACAGTCTGGTCTCCCTTCCCTTCTTCTCTGTTCAGTTTCCAGCTAACAGTCTCCCCCTCGGATCCCGGCGGAACTAAGGAGAGCTGGCTCAGTGGAGCCAGGCCTGTGCCTGGGGGGAGGGGAGAAAGCGATGTCAGGTGGAGACTTGGCGGCTGCCGCAGCCTCCTCAGACATTGCCCTTCTCACTGCCCAAGCCTCCCCCTTTGATGCAGCTCAACCCCGGCGAAGGTGTGCGCCCTGTAGGAGCTCCCGGACAGGAACAGTCGCCGCATGGGAGGCTGGCTGGACTGCCTGTTGGGAAGCCTGTGAGTCTTCTGGCACTTCTCCTTCCACCGTGCAGGGAACCCAAGCTGCTCCTTCCCTTTGGGCCAGCTTCTCACCAGCCTCTCCGTGGGAGGCTCCTCAGCGACCCCTGTGAAAAGGTCGTTCAACCCCCAAAGAGGTCGCAACCCACAGGTTGAAAACCGCTGGCTTAGAGGAAGCTAAAAAGTGAAAGTGGTATTGCTGTTGATGCATATTTATTAACCAAGAACTCCTCAGTATGTAAAGTATGTGACCGGTGATAACCTATTCTTTTTCAAATGTAAAACAATTGTGTTTACTTAATTGTTATCTTCAGTAACGGTTATTTTCATGAACTCCTATTTGCAGAGTTCCCTTATTTTCTTAACATCAAACTTGCAAGTATATTCATGGTTTTTGTAAAGCAGTGAATAATGTTAAAGCAATTTAAATTTTATAAAATATGCAGTTATATTTTTTAAGCACTCAGGGACAGACTGTAGTTAAGGAAACAACATATATGTAAAAATACATTGTCATTTCATCAAATGTATTTAAAAGTGTCTTTGTCTCTAGCAGACACAAAGATGGTAATTGGAAAAAGGGTTGGGTTCCACCATGCATGTGTTTCAAAGGGAAAAACTATAGTGTGTACATGAATGTGCCTTTTATAAGTGACACGCGGACATTCTGCTAAACATAATAAAGTATCTCATAAAGTTACCCTTAGATTAAAGATGGTTTTGAATAAATAGCTTGCTTGAATATTTTAATGTCGTGCAGGATTTTCTATAGATAATGAAAGAAAATCCCATCTTACAAATCCCTCTACTAAAAATAGACAATATTGCCTTTTCTCTTTTTCCCCTTTGTATGGTTAGATGTTTCTTTGTTTAAACAAATATTCTGTCAGATGATATGCAGTAATACAATATCTTTTAAGCCTTGAAGTTGGCCCATGCTATATCAAGTAGTTGCAGCATTTCTATGTATGTGGTCAGTATGAATCAATTCCTTGATGGCATATAATCAATATGTTGTCAGATCTCAGTATTTATATTCTAAAATTTTACTTTGCAGTATATTGTTACGTTACATGGATTTTACCAGTTTTTTTGAGGAATTGTGTTTGTGTGTGTGTGTGTGTGTGTGTGTGTGTATGATCATAACATTCTTAACATATCATTAAGATAAATCAGGAAAGCCCCGAACACAGATAAGAAATTTTAGTGCTGAAGGTTTGAATTCCAGTCCTTCTGAATTGTATGATATAAGGTTATTTGTGAGGGGGAGGGGTTATGTGGTATAAGCAAACTGTAAAAATCTCAGACAAAATTCCAAACTAATAATTCTCAATAAATTCTGAATAGAAATGGATTTACAAAATAAGAGAATAGATCTATCAGAAGTAATTGGTCTGTTGATCAAGAAACATTTATTTTTGAGACTGAGTACAGTTGTTGAAGCTTGCTATCTGTTGCACATTATTTTCCCAGGTTGTTTTTTAATAGTGTGCTGAAAACAGTATGAAGATAAATAAATAAAGCCATTTATGCTATAGTGCTGTATTGTATTTTGTGATGAAATGAACCATATGTGTTAACCAGAATAATATGTAAACCGCTGCCATTGATTCAAATCCATATAATTGCATTGTACTATTTGTTTGAAACCAAGGTAGCCAGAGGGTATTTTCTGCCAAAACAGGCAAAAAGGAATTGTGAGAGTATTTTTCATAATTTTTCAGTTAGGTTTTTATTGGAAAGTCAAGTGAACCTCCAGTCTTTTTTTCGGAAATATTTATTGTTAAACTATTCCCATTCAAACAATAGTTTCTGACAAAAAAGGCTAAAATGTGTTTTTCTTTTGTAAACTCTGAGCCTATTTTTTTACACTTGATAGAAATAAAAACAGTGTAGAAAAAAAATTGTCTTTACCATATAGCTGGAAATAGCTAAAGCTAGATAGAAAACTAAATACTGTATTTTTCGGAGTATAAGAAGCACCGGAGTATAAGACACACCAAGGTTTTGAAGAGGCAAATTTAAAAATAGGTATTTAAAAGTAGGTAGGTAGATAGAGGGATAGAGAGGGAGAGAAAGAGAGAGAAATAGAGTAGATAGGTATGGAGAGAGAGAGAGAGTAGGTAGGTGGTAGGTAGAGGAATAGAGAGAAATACAGTAGATAGGTATGGAGAGAGAGACTAGGTAGGTAGGTAGGTAGATGTTTCCAGGTGTATTTATCCATGTGCTGGAGAAGGAAATCGCTGACAATCTGCAGCATCTAAGACTTTGTTTTTGCTGGCACAGCACTTGATCAATGTAATTCTCGTCAATGTTAAAGAGCTTTCCAAAAGGAAAAACAAAAGTTTTTGCACTCTGCAAACCTCCCAAAAATGGCCCATTTTTTTAAAAAAAGGCATGAATATCCTTGGGGGGGGGCTTGCAGAGTGCTCCTGGGGGTGCCCCCCCCAAAAAGCAAAAAATGGCCCGTTTTTGTGAAAATGAAAATGAAAAAAATTGCACGCATAGCCTTAGGGTGGCTTATAGAGTGCTGCTGGGGGGGGGGGGGGCAAAAATGGCCCGGTTTCTGCTCATTTCTGCCCTCCCCAGCCCCCAAGAGCTCTCTGGAAGCCTCCATAAGGGTACGCATGGCCATTTTGGTGAAGGGAGCGGGGCTTCGGGAGGCAAAAAATGCTGTATTCAGTGTATAAGACACACCCACATTTTCAGCCTCTTTTTTTTAGGGAAAAATGTGCGTCTTATACTCTGAAAAATACAGTACCTTAATAGGAATGTGCACCTTTTGCTTCCTAACCATGCTTACTGCATCTTTCTGAGAGGAAATGTAGTTTCCCCCTTCTAAAGACTCTGTAACTATAGTACAAGGACCATGTGTATGAAAGTGAATGAAGGTTTCTATAGAAAGTGTCCATAGTTAATTTTACTCAGTGTAGTGAGGCAACAGTTATTTTATTGTGGCTCAGAAATAAAACATTTCTACTCCTACAGTTTTCTTATCTCTCATTGCTCTTCGCGTATTGGGATTTTTTGGTAGTGTTTTCACTGTCTGTTGAACTCTGATTGCATATCATTGTCATGTTTGTGAAATATGCATTTTCTTCATGTCTTCCAAAATCCATTTGTATTTTTGTTCTTGCTAATGTTTGTAGCCGTACCCAAGAAGTGCCACCTGTGAATTTAACTAACATGCTGTTTACCCTTTTTTTCCAGATCCAGTTTCTGATCCTACTTCCACATTTGGGAGTATGCAAGGGACAAAAACACCTCTTTGCGTAGCTTGACTGGATGCCCCAAGACTAGGATGTTAGTATGTTTAAACTATTTTCGTTACTATATTGTCTTGCCAATGTATGCACATTGGTTGTTTGGCTAGAATAGTGTTGTGAATGCAAAAGAAAGTTAGCCTCTGTAAACTTGGCCAACATGTCCAAATTGTCTGGCAAAAGCTGGGCTCCTAATTAATCTATATATGATAGTTTTGGGGAAGCATAAATTAAGGTCTGTTCTCTTTGTCAGGAAAACTAAGAAAATTGTTTTAAATAATTTTAAATGGACCTGGAAATCTCATTTTAAACAGGTTTAAAAAATGGTTACTAATAATATGTAATGTGGCTTGCATTATATTATCTTTAACTAGTTTTAGATAAGTTGGTAAATTGGACTAGTACTGTACTTTAGATACTGATCAAATAGTTATCAAAATAATGAGATTGTTTGTTCCACTTCGATTTTATTTTAAAATCTGCAACTATGTCCGATAGTTGAGTATTCATAATTTTAACTGAGATTCCATGTTGAGTAGGTAGATTGCTTGAAAAATGTGATTTCTTAGCTGGTTTATATTGTTATATATCCATATACAGATAGTCCTCCACTTACGACCACAATTGAGCCCAAACTTTATCTTGCTATGTGAGACATTTGTTAAGTGAGTTTTGCCTCATTTAATGACTTTTCTTGCCATAGTTGTTACGAGAATCATTGTAGCTATTAACTTAGTAACCAGGTTGTTAAGTGAATCTGGCTTCCCTATTGACTTTGCTTGTTAGAAGGTTGCAAAAGGGGGATCACATGACCCGAAAACACCGCAACTATCATAAACACAAACCGGTTGCCAAGCATCAGAATTTTGATCATGTGACCACGGGGATGTTGCAATGGTCATATGTGTGAAAAACAGTCATAAGTCAAATTTTTACTAGTTGATAATACTAAATACAAAAGAAAATAGTGGGAAAGTAAGGGAGGGAGAAGGGAAAGGAAAAGTGTAGGGCAGAAGGAAAAAAGAAACAAAAGCTGTTAAACTTTGACTCCTTTTGGTGCAGTAGAATAAGATAATAGTATTAAGCCTCAACGTTTTACTTTTACATGGTAATATATATTGCTCATTTCTATAATAACAAACCTATTTAATCAAAACCCCAAATTAAAGTTTCTTTTATTTTTTTGCATCTCAAGCAAAAAGTCCAGAAGCAGCAGTTTCCAAGTAGAAACAAAAGTAATTGTATTTTTTCTTTAATCAAAGCAGTCAATTTAGCCATCTCTGCTACGTCCATCAACTTTTGGTCGTAAGTCACTTTTTTCAGAGTCGTTATAACTTTTGTTTTTTCTGCCAAAAAATTTTATTTTCCATTTTTATAACATATAATCACATGTATATTATTACATAGACAATATCATGTTGTAAGAGAAGACAATATACATGTGCAATCATATTGCTTTAAAATCAAGCTTAGTATACTCCCCCCCCCCCACCCGAGCCCCCGAGCCCCCACAACCTACCCCCACCCGACTTCCCAGAACCCGTACACGGTATAGATATTTAACAATAGAGTGGTTATAACTTTGGTCACTAAATGAACTGTTGGATGTAGACAATTATCTGTATATTCTGTAATAAGGATTGATTGAGAAACCTAACAATTGGATAGGCATTTTAAATCAGTCCAATGTTTGGTAGTGTATCTTTTCCCATATTTTAAATATTTGGCATCTACTTAATTGCTAAGCAATTTGGAAAAAAATAGGTTCTTTAATGCTTTCATAGATAATTTCATCTTAACTACAGATAATCCTTGACGTACAACAGTTCATTTAGTGTCTATTCAAAGTTACAGCAGCACTGAAAATGTGACTTATGTCCATTGCAAAACCTGCATGGTCACATGATCAAAATATGGATGCTTGGCAACTAATTCACATTTATGACAGTTGTAGTGTCCTAGGTTCATGTGATCACCTTTTGCAACCTTCTGACAAGCAAAGTCAATAGGGAAGCCCGATTCATTTAACAAATGTAGCAAGGAAAGTTGTAAAATAGGGCAAAACTCATTTAACAAAATTATCACTTAGCAACATACATTTTGGGCTCAATGGTAGTTGAAAGTCGAAGAAGGTGTAAAGTGAAAATTACTATATAGAAAAGCTGTGGTAATTTGTATGACACTAAATAGAAACAGAAGAAGGTAGGAATTATAGTGAGGGCAAAAAATTTTCTCTATTGCCTTTTGCCCCTTATGAACTGGCTTAAACTTTGAAAGGCGACTGATGCAGTTTTCACAACTTTGACAGGTATTTCTGTGTTAGCCAGCATTTGTACTTTTTTTTCTGAAGATGTTACAGATTACTATGGGACTTTGTTGAATTTGTTTTTGATGGCAGGTGTGGACTACTTTTTGTTTCTGTTCCTTGATGTGGTTATTCAAATATACAGGCTGAAGCTTTTTAAAAGTGTTTTCAAATATTCAGCATTAGAGATCTTGTGTATTTTGCAAGTGTCCTGTAGATTAGAGCAAGTATATAATTATACTGTAAAAATGGCAAATGAATAAAGAGATAAGTTCAAGATAAAAATGAAAATATGATGGGGGAAAATAGAGAACAAAACACATTTGTACAGTAGTTGAAAGAAACAAAATGAATGAGTGAAGGAAAAAGTGGTACCTAAAGTGTGACTGATGCATAGTATTGAAGCAGTAGATGATGACAATAATAGGAGGAGGTAGAAATAAGGGATATTTAAACAAAAGAGAGAAATATTCAGAATGAGATTTCTGTTACAGAATATTATATGCAGTCTATTTAGTAAGATGCCTTCTAGAATGGGTTCCCAATCCTCAGTTCGCGGACTAGTACTGGTCCGCAGTCTGTTAGGAACCATCTGCACATGTGCGGGATCTAGGTAGCACACAAAAAATATGCCCCCCCCCCCGTAGCTTGTGGAATTTTTTTCCCCATGGAACAGTTCCTGCTGCCCAAAACGTTGGGGGCCACTGTTCTAGAAGACTTGAAAATAGACTCTTCCATGTATTGCTCTATTAGTATGTAATGGTGAGCTTCTCAGTAGAAAGAGTTAAAATTTCTTTCATAATTTGTTTATCATGATGTGTAAACTTACTTTCTTGACTTTTTTTTCTTAAGAAGTCAGGAATCAAAAGCCAAGAACAAATGATGGGTTCCAACTCGTTCTTATTGGCAGTGCATCAACCCAAGATCCTGGTTTGCGTGTCATACCTTTGAAGAGTTTTTGAGGCTTAGATGCTTCTGCTGGCATTTAATGCCAAGCACGAGCAATTAAGTACTATGAATTAGTGCAATATTTATTGCTAGAAACCCAACATTTCTAGAATTCTGAATTGTGGTAATAAATTATGATAATAAATGCACTGTGATAATCATGCCTTCTGATTTCTGAGTACCAAATACAGTTTTTAAACTTTAAAAACCTCTTTCTTTGAGATAAAATCCAGTGTGTAACTTGTAATGAATAGGAGTTTTTTTTTAGGTATTATATTTGCTGAACTAGTGTATTCTGTCCCTGGTACTCTGCAAATGTGTTTTATCAAAGAAGAGCTAACCTGCCTAAGTAGGATCATAAAAGAAGGGCCAATTACTTTATAAAATTTGGTTGAGGCATGAAGCAAGGTAACATCTGTAGTTGTCATCCCTAAAGAGCAGATCAGACTAACAAACTAATGTCATATAAGTCTAATTTTTTTATTGAAATGGATATTGTTGCAGAATATTGCAGGTAGTAATATCTTTCCTCCTTCTTCACTTTATCTTTGTGAAAATTGTGAAATTTTCTCAAGTTAGTTTTTGGAATAGATTTAAGTGATGCTTCTGTGACAGTTGTCTTGGTAACTGATCTTTCCATTGTCCTTCAAGGACATTTATGCCCTCTCTAGTAGCAGTGTTTGGAGATAAGACTTTTGAAAAATTAAACCACCTGTAATATTAAGATGTCTCAAATGATCAAAAAGATGTCACAAAAAAGGGGCTCAAGCTTTTCTCCAAAGCACCTGAAGGCAGGACAAGAAATAATGGATGGAAACTTATTAAGGAGAGATTCAATCTAGAATTAAGGAGAAATTCAATCTAGAATTAAGGAGAACTTTCCTGAGAATGAAAACAATTACTGGAATGAACGCTTGCTTTCAGAAATTGTAGCTGCTTCATCACTAGAGGTTTTTAATAAGAGATTGACCACTATTTGTGGTATGGTATTGAACTGGGATGACAAACCTATCACACACGTGCCACAGGTGGCACGTGGAGCCATTTGTCAGGGCAAGTGAGGCGTTGCCCTGTCAGCTGAGTTCAGCCTTTTTAAAAGCCATTTTTCATCCTCCCCAGGCTCCAGATGCTTTATAGGAGCCTGGAGAGGATGAAAACAGCCTACACCCCCCACCCCCTCAGAGTCCCTTCAAATACAAAAAATTACCATCATATCCTCCACTTTCTAACTTATATTCTATAATTCCTCAAAATCTACCCTACCACCGCAAAGGAAAAAAACACCATGAAACGTCACGTCATGGCAACATGACGCCACAAGATTGACATCTCTGCCCTATGTGATCATATACAGTGGGGCAAAAAAGTATTTAGTCAGCCACCAATTGTGCAAGTTCTCCCACTTAAAAAGATGAGAGAGGCCTGTAGTTGACATCATAGGTAGACCTCAACTATGCAAGACAAAATGATAAAACAAATCCAGACAATCACATTGTCTGATTTGGAAAGAATTTTTTTGCAAATTATGGATGGAAAATAAGTATTTGGTCAATATCAAAAGTTCATCTCAATACTTTGTTATATATCCTTTGTTGGCAATGACAGAGGTCAAACATTTTCTGTAAGTCTTCACAAGGTTGGCACACACTGTTGCTGATATGTTCGCCCATTCCTCCATGCAGATCTCCTCTAGAGCAGTGATGTTTTGGGGCTGTCGTTGGGCAACACGGACTTTCAACTCCCTCCAAAGTTTTTCTATGGGGTTGAGATCTGGAGACTGGCTAGGCCACTCCAGGACCTTGAAATGCTTCTTACGAAGCCACTCCTTCGTTGCCCGGGCAGTATGTTTGGGATCATTGTCATGCTGAAAGACCCACCCAAGTTTTATCTTCAATGCCCTTGCTGATGGAAGGAGGTTTGCACTCAAAATCTCACGATACATGGCCCCATTCATTCTTTCCTGTACTCAGATCAGTCGTCCTGGTCCCTTTGCAGAGAAACAGCCCCAAAGCATGATGTTGCCACCCCAGTGCTTCACAGTAGGTATGGTGTTCTTTGGATGCAACTCAGCATTCTCTCTCCTCCAAACACGACGAGTTGTGTTTCTACCAAACAGTTCTACTTTGGTTTCATCTGACCATATGACATTCTTCCAATCCTCTTCTGGATCATCCAAATGCTCTCTAGCAAACTTCAGACGGGCCCGGACAGGTACTGGCTTAAGCAGGGGGACACGTCTGGCACTGCAGGATCTGAGTCCCTGGCGGCGTAGTGTGTTACTGATGGTAGCCTTTGTTACGTTGGTCCCAGCTCTCTGCAGGTCATTCAGTAGGTCCCCCCGTGTGGTTCTGGGATTTTTGCTCACTGTTCTTGTGATCATTTTGACCCCACGGGGTGAGATCTTGCGTGGAGCCCCAGATCGAGGGAGATTATCAGTGGTCTTGTATGTCTTCCATTTTCTAATGATTGCTCCCACAGTTGATTTCTTCACACCAAGCTGCTTGCCTATTGCAGATTCAGTCTTCCCAGTCTGGTGCAGGTCTACAATTTTGTTTCTGGTGTCCTTCGACAGCTCTTTGGTCTTCACCATAGTGGAGTTTGGAGTGTGACTGTTTGAGGTTGTGGACAGGTGTCTTTTATACTGCTAACAAGTTCAAACAGGTGCCATTAATACAGGTAATGAGTGGAGTACAGAAGAGCCTCTTGAAGAAGTTACAGGTCTGTGAGAGCCAAAATCTTGCTTGTTTGTAGGTGACCAAATACTTATTTTCCACCATAATTTACAAAAAAATTCTTTCCAAATCAGACAATGTGATTGTCTGGATTTGTTTTCTCATTTTGTCTCTCATAGTTGAGGTCTACCTATGATGTTAATTATAGGCCTCTCTCATCTTTTTAAGTGGGAGAACTGGCACAATTGGTGGCTGACTAAATACTTTTTTGCCCCACTGTATATGATCACATAGGGCAGAGATGTGAATCTTGTGGTGTCACGTTGCCATGACGTGACGTTTCATGGTGTTTTTTTCCTTTGCAGTGGTAGGGTAGGCATGGCCTGTACATGACGCATCCGGCCTGCGGGCTGCCAGTTTGACACCCCTGACAAAGAGCATTCTGTAAAGTTCCTTTATCCCTGTGGAGAAACTTCCAGAACTGCAAATAATTCTAAAATTAGTAGAAGCTGAACGCTGTGTATAATATATTATCAGAAAATATTGGCAATACAGCAGATCACTAACCCAAATGAAGCAACAATTTAGGGAGAAGAATTAAACAGGTGACTTTCATTTATACATCTTTACAAAAAGTAATTACAAAGGTAGCTTGATGTACGTTTTCTGAAGCCACTTCTAATTTCCTGAGAAAATCCTCTGAAAGAATTTTTTTTAAGATTTTGAGGAATTGTAGAATGTAAGTTAGAAAGTGGAGGATATGATGGTAATTTTTTGTATTTGAAGATCAGAAACATAAATTGACCTGAATTCTTGACCATGGATAGATCTATATCTCAATATTTTTATTTCTGCTCCTGGAAATGAGCAGTGTGGCTGATGCATGCAATTATATCCAGAGGGTGTGACTGGCTAGTTAAACTATTTTGCAAATACTGTTAGAGGAACTATTTTGCATCATGTTCTACATTCGATTTTTGGGAACCGGTAATATATTTCTCAAGATGTAATAGGAAATATGTACCTCCAGGGAATCATATTAGATTAAATCATACTACCACTTTTCTCTAAGCATGACTTAGAGGAATGTTAGGAAAATCTGAAGTTTAGTTAATTATGTAGCTTACAGTACAGAAACCAGACTTCATATTTAAAAGGTCAACTGAAAGTAGCATTTCTATATGTGGAATAAGTAACAAACTATCAATAAAATAATGTTTTGGCTTGGATATAGATTTTGACTCAGAAGTATCAAATTGTCTTGTAAAATACTTTAACAAAAATTATTCAAAAGAACATTTGTTAAGATCAGATTTACTTAAAAGTTATTTCTTCTCCTAGCTGAACTGTTTGGCTCCCAGTATTTTAACCGTTTTGGATTATTCTGCTTTTTCTCTTTAGCTGAAATAGCTAACCATCTTTTACTGAAGATATTGTTATTTAAATCAATAATTCTGTTTGCTGGAAAATATATTTGAGTAAAGAGTCTGAGCTTCACTTTGTCACATTCTTCCAGGCAAAATTCCAAATTTCCTTTCTTCCAGTTGTCAGCTAGGGATCATTGGATTTATTTATTTATTAAACTTGCATACCGCCCATCTCCCCCAGTGTTGACTCTAGGTAGATTACAAATATACAATTAAAATGCGCTGTAAAATATTGAAACAATAAAGTTCTTAAATTTAAAATATGGTTAAAATAAAAATGGAGAGGGAGGGACCCAAATGTGCACAGGGGGAACATGGGATGTTATCTATTCCATCCAAAATCCCCCTCCAAAATGTTACATCCCACATTGGGGCCTAGACTAATTGGCACAGCCATGTTTTCAAAGTCTTTAAGGAATCCAAAAGGATGCATGTGGATGTCACCTTGGGGGAGCATAATGTTCTAGACATCGGGAACCATGGCAGAAAACACTTCTCTTTTGTACCCTGCCAGCCAAAAATTCTTAGCCAAAGGCCCCTTATCCTGGCGTAAATGGGATGGCTAGTCCCATTAAGGTAAGCAGGTTCCTCAGATAGCCTGGAAACAAGCCATGAAGGGCTTTAAATGTGATAATAACCAACACCTTGAATTGGACTTGGAAGGAAATGATTGTAGTAGCCATGCAACCCACAGTACGGTAGTGTATAATATGGGCCGCCCTAGAGGTCCTAAGACTGTCTGAACAGCTGTGTTCTACATCAGCTGAAGCTTTAGATTCTCTTCAAGAGTAGTCCCATGTGGAGCACATAGCAGTAATCATCTCATAGCATGAGATGACTAGGGCTTGAGTGACTGAGTACAGAGTTCTCAGCCCTTTCTTTCTTTACATCTTTCCTTCAGGAATCAAGGTGAGAGGAGGTCCTCAGTTTAAACCATTTTGAGTAATGGATTCCATTTATCCTGTTGTCACACTGTTTATTACTAACTTTCAGAGCAAAGGTTGCATTAAATGAATTTATTTCTGCTTGTTTTCCTATTTCTTTCTGGTGAATAGACAGAGGAGAGTTTATTACATACTTTTGGGAATGATGGGGGAAATGACCAAGGAGACAGTGGGGACTATAATGTGTGACATTTTTCTCAGATGTCGTTTTTTTGCCTGCAGGATGGGTCGCAATAGTTTTGATTTTTTTGAACCTTGTTCAGGTCAGAGTTTCTTTTGTGTTATTTCAGCCCAGGGATTCCCAACCCTCAGGCCACAGATTGGTATTGGTCTGTAGCTTGTTAGAAACAAGGCCAGACAGGTGAAGGTGAGTGGCAGGCGAGTGAGTGGAACCAAAACCAACCCACCCACCCCAATACGTGGAAAAATTGTCTTCCTTGAAACTGGTCCTTAGTGCCAAAAAGGTTGGTGACTGCTGTTTTTAGTGCATGAGCAGCTTCAGTGGATTAACAAACAATATTGTGTTTGTATGATTTCTTTGTACCTGCTAAAGTTATTCTATGTTCTCAGTTTTTAATTTGCACATATTTTTACTATCCATGTGAATGTCAGCAAAATAGTTCCAAATGACAAATTGGGAGTAGACACTATGGAAGTATGGAAAAAAGAAAAACAAATTGCTGTAGTATTGTCAAAAAATTAAAGAAATTGAGTTTAACTTTATTTTATGTATATAATATTCCTATGGAAAATTGGTAAATCTATTTCTAGGATCAGGGTCTGAAGTTGTTTTGCATGTTGAATGAAACAGTTTGCTGACCAGAAGCATGTACTATTTAAAGCATATTCTGTGAGAGAAAAGCATTTTCAATTACTTGGCTAATCAATTAAAGTGAAAAGGTGTGTTGCTTTTCCTGTCCAAATCATCTAGAAGATGAAGACATAGTCTGTCAGGGCAATTAACACTTCACTTGAAGGTGATGGCATTGTTTATCTGGGATACAGATTTATTTCATCCATATCAATTAAATTCTGTGAATAGAAAGAATGGTTTTAGAAAGCTGCATTTTTTTCTGTCTACAAAATTGTATTCTCAGTGCTGTTCCTAGGTTTTACCAAAAAATATGCTTGCACTCTTTTTGAGCACTTCTCTATGGAGTATTAGAAGTTTCAGAGATTAATATGTTTTTAAATCCTCCAGGAAGATACCTCAGAGAAAAGTAAAATCAAGCATACTCTTTCCACCCCATTTAATTTCCTCTGGGGTCTCTTCAACCATAGGGATAAATAGATTTGACTATATATACTGTGTACCCAAATAATACTCAAACGGAGTATCAAAATGAGGCAACAGTAAAAATTGTAGTTACAAAAAAATTTGTAACTACAGAAAATTGACCAAACTTTTCATTATTTTCTTTATAAACACGATTCTTTAAGGGTTTTTTTTGCATCCTTTTTATTTATTTTTTAACAATAAAAAAGTTAAAAGTTGTGTGTCCTATTTCCTTCTCAAGTTTTCTGCTTTACTGCTTCTCTAATTTATTAGAAATCTTCAAATTTCCAAATCTATTTTAGCAACAATAAATGTTGGAAGTATTTTTTAATTTTATTTTGTAATTTTGTTTCTACAATTTGTAATTGTAATTGTACTTGTTTAATATAAGTTAATCATGTAATTGAACTGTGACCACTTGGCACATGTGGGCATGAACTTTCCTGTCTAGATGAAATACATACGAAGCATGTTCATAATATATGGTCCTGATGCTGACTGCAGATACTTAGATATTAAAAGTTTTGATTGTAACTCTTTGCAGGAGCTTTGATTTGAGATTTTATAGCATTTTACATACTATAATTTATCTAGCATTACATATAGCAT
The DNA here is from genome assembly GCF_009769535.1 of Thamnophis elegans. Taxonomy (NCBI): domain Eukaryota; kingdom Metazoa; phylum Chordata; class Lepidosauria; order Squamata; family Natricidae; genus Thamnophis; species Thamnophis elegans. Next base: position 25,205,104 of record NC_045550.1, read on the forward strand.
TTATCATATTACACTGTATTTACAAATACTGTACAAGAAGTGAAAGCCAGTTTGGTGTAGTGGTTAAGGCATCAGACTAGAAACTAAGAGACCGTGCATTCTAGTTCTGTCTAGGCATGAAGCCAGCTAGGCTCGGTTTCTCTCAGCCTTAGGAAGGAGGCTGCGGCAAACCACCTCTGAAAAACCTTGCCTAGAAAACTGCAGGGACTCGTCCAGGAAATATCTTGGAATGGAATGGGACACAACTGAATAAAAGAATAAAACTCTACAAGAAGTAATGCTTAAGTACATTATAGTACAACCATATATCAGCCCGCAAAAACCACATTTTGATTATAGTACTTCGCCTACTGATGAATAACAAATTTTTGGTGTTTCAAAGCATTATTAGATAGAATATAAGAATTGAAGATTCTACTTGTAGAAAGCTTCCTTGCCTTGAGACAGGTTTCCCTCCCAACTCACTCTCTTTTCTTACATTTGTATTGTATTTCTAGAGTACAAAATGTTATTATTTTAAGCAAGTTTATAAAATAGTCACTTGTGACAAATAACAAACATAGGAGGGAGACTTTTTTCAATCAATTAAGATTTGTTTGTTTTCCTAATCGTGATGCTTATGCCAGTGCTACTTGTGAATAGTCATCATTAATCAATTAACTGATGTTTCAGATTTCATTCTGACCATAGTGCTTTCAATCTATTACCATTCTGCTTTGTGTATCTATGTAATTCATCTAGTTTTATAAAACTTCAAAAAATTATGCCATCCAAATCACAGAGTATTGATAGTTCACAAAGGTCAATATAAAAGAACTGTCCATGATTGTGGTGGTAGAAAATTAACCAGAAAATCAACATACAATTCTTCAAAATTATAATAGTCCAATGTAATGTTTTTAAACTTATTGTGTGTCTGTGTGTAATGCAGATGCTAACAACATCTGGAGGATATTTTAAGGGAAATGAACAAAAGAATGTTGTCTTCCTCTTCATCCATTTAAACAGAAAGAACTTATTGTATTTTTCGGAATATAAGATGTACTTTATTTATTTATTTATTTATTATTAAAATTTATATGCCGCCCAATCCCGAAGCACTCAGGTCGACTTTTCCCCTCTAAAAGAAGGTAGAAATGTGGGTGTGTCTTATACATCAAATGTAGCCCCCGTCCACCCTCTGGCCCCCACCCTTTGGCCTCTGCCTCCTAGCAATTTGCCTCCTTGCAGCAAACAGCCAACAGCCAGTTTCAGCTTCAGCACAGCCTAATTAGCACAAGCAGCTGATTGTCGGTTGGATCCCAACCACCAGCTGTTTCAGGCTGCAGGGATTGTCATTGTCTACTGCCGCCTCCGCACACCCCATTTTTGGCATCTGCATTCCATTTTTGTCCTGCACGCCCCATTTTCCGCCTATTCCTATCCCCACCGCACAGAACAGGCAGAAAATGGGGCTTGTGGAGGCTGAGAATGGGGCTTGCAGAGCCGGTAATAGTCTATGGCAATCCCTGCAGCATAAAACAGTTGATCATTGGGAGGCCTGTGCTGAAATTGAAACTGAAACAGGCTGTTTGCTGTTTGCTTCAAGGAGGTAAGTCAATAACTATAAATGCCTATACAATGTTCAAATTATTAAACTTATTTTTTTAAGACTGCTTTATTATTGTTCTAGACAACTTAACAAAATGAAGAAGCTGTTCTGATCTAGGCTTCCTGAGACAGTGCCAAAAACTCTTTTTATTTCAATGGTTGTGAATTATGTTCATTCACAGCCCATAATGAGTCACAAATAGTTTGTAAAGAGTCCGACAGAAGTCTGTCAAAGTCTTTCAGGATAAGGCTGATAAGCACCCACCTTTATCTCTCTTGGAACGATGCCAAAGACCTAATTGCTGATTAACTTTGCCAGGCTTCACGGAGCACAGAGTCAAAACGGAGCTTCAGAATGTAAACCGACCAGAACGAACAAAGTTGCTTCCTGCAAAGGCTCACGTCTGTTTGCTCCTCCTTTATGTCTTATGGGAGGGGGCAGTAATCTCCAAGCCCTACTCCCGAGTTGCCCCCTTTGTCTTAACTGTTCTTGCCTCTCGGCAGCTCTGTGCATGTGCGCACTGGGAACAGACTCCCCCTGTTCCTCTGCCTCGTTGATGTCCAACTCTGAAGGCTCCGGAGGCAGCACATAATTCCCAGAATTATGGCCCTGGCCCCGTCTCTGCCTCTGACGCAGAGCCCTTGTCCGAACTTTTCCCAGACTCATTGTCCAACTCTGCTGCCAACTCCACAGGTTGCCAGCAGACCATAACAGAAGCTTTTTAAAATAAATGCTTGATCTGAAGAGGCCCAGTGCTATTGTATCTTCTTTTAAATAGCAGAGAATAACATATACTTCCAGAAAGCCACATCAATTTTAACAGCATCTGTACAAGTATAGTCTGAAATGTAACAATGTCCTGTTGTAGTATTAAGGCAGCTGAGCTAGACCCTTACTTAGTCATGTTTAGAGTAGATTTATTTAAATAATTGGGAGGAGTTAGTGTGATTACATTTAAGAAAGCTTTCTGGCATTAATATACTGCCATAATGTACATTTTTCCAATTCTTTTCTATTTCTATGGGTCAGGCACACATTCACAGAAATACACGACAAACAGTATATATCGTCTGTACTGTTTGCTGTTTGCTGCAAGGAGTCAAATTGCTGGGAGGCAGATTTTTTTCCCTTGTTTTCCTCCCAAAAAGCTATGTGCGTCTTATATTTTGGAGCATCTTATACTCTGAAAAATACGGCAAGCATTGCTAAAATGAATGGAGAGGACAGGTATAGATAGATCTATTGGTCATAATGTGTAACAGCATCCTCAATCAACTTAGTTCCATACATTTGATGAAAAGGATAGTGTTTATCTCTTTCCAAAACAATATCAGACAGAGAACTATTTTGATTCTAGGGAAGTATATATTTCGTATACACCTATATATTCTGTATAAGTTACGAAGAGTCAGACATGACTAAATGGTTAAAAACAACAACATATTATGTAGGCTTGTAGTACCTACAGGAAAGCCTATTTCAGAGTATTTCCCTTGGGAATTGACAGAGTTACAAGCAGTGTCTCCAGAAAGGACATATTAGATGGAGAGACTGATTGGAGAAAAGGGTACTGTGATTAATGAAGATCTGAACCATAAAGGCCTTTATATACTGTAGGTAATTGCCATAATTTTGATCCTACCTATTGGCAACTAATTGAAATTCTGCATAGTAAGTTATTCTGCTAATCTGGCTATGACTGCTAGCTGAATTTTGAACCAGATGTACTTTACAGGATGTTGCCCCATAATCTTCAAGGTTTCTGTCTATGATGCTTCCAACTCTAATTGTACTGTATGCTGAGATAATCTAAGAATGCAAACCTTTCTTGATTAACCATGGCAAGTAAAAACTGGAGTAAAAAAACCCTTTATATTTTCAAGTTAAAGAAAAGAGCAGCTGTTAATCAAAATACTCAAAATATCCTTATGGAATATAACTGGAACTTGCAAGATTGTTTTAACTAAAAATGGCAATATATCTAGATCACGGGTGTCAAACTTGATTTCATTGGGGGCCGCATCAAGGTTGTGTTTGACCTTGAGGGGGGTAGAGTGGGCGTGGCCATGGCCAGCTTAATGTCATTCATGTCGAAAGCGCCTATGGTAGCCCAAGTGCTCTGCCAGAGAAAACAGGCTCCTGAGCTCCATTTTCAGCTGCGACAGCCTCCTGCAACCCTCTGCCAGTGAAAACAGAGCTCAGGAGGACCTGTGTGCAGCTCTCCTGAGCTCTGTTTTCGCTGGCAGAGGCACTGTGGGCCGCTCCTTCACTGTTTCCAGGGCGGCCCTGTGGGCCAGATCTAAGCACCCCACAGGCCTTGAGTTTGACACCCCTGATCTAGATAATCTGTTGTAAAGTTTTTCATATATTTCAACTGTAAATTAATCTGATCTTAAATTAAATCCATTAGAGATACATAGGGATTGCCGATACTCTGAGAAATCACCATTGTTGTTATGTCCTTGTTTCAATGAACTTGGCACCACATATATGATTACAAGAATTTCTCTAGGACCGTCGTCTGCAACCTTCTGGGCACCAGGAAACGGTTCCGTGGAGAGAATTTTTCTGTGGACTGGAAGGGGCGTGGTTTCATATGCTGCCTGCATCCTGCAGATGGGGGATTGTTTACATGCCCCGGTTTCTGGCATGCTACGGACCAGTGCAGGTCCACAGACCAGCAGTTGGGGACCATTGCTCTAGGAAGTATTATAAAATAATTCTTTATTGTTACCTAATTCAGTTTGAATGAGCTCTCTCCTTCATTGTTCTGCAGTATGAAAAAGTCTTAAAAGTCTTACTTCACTTTGCTTTTGCTTCCTGTCTTGAGAGATCAGTGAGCAATCATTTGAAGCTTGTCTTCCCAAAATTAAGTTTTCTTAATGCATTGTTTTTTTCCTCCACCCCAATTATTCATCCTCCTGTTTTTATCAGGCATATCAGGTTATTGAGAAGGGCAATGGATGATAGATTCACTGAAAATACTGAGATTAATCCAAATTTCTTTTCCTGACTGATATCCAGTTTTGAATGTGTTCTAAGCTTTTCTAGCTTCAGTAGTTTGTATTTTTAAACAAAAAAATAGTTTTCCATACAAAAGGTGAGGAAACTGGGGCAAACAGGAAGAAAGAATAATTAGAGACTGTGTTACACAAAGGCTGTGATACTGTATGTATCCCTGGTTGGTCTGAACAGCTGAATCTTCTCTGTAATTTAAGTTAACTTGATAGTGGCAAGATATTTTGCCCAGTCAGCAACTGATGCTACCAAATCTTCCTGAAAGCATAGGATAGGCTCATCTCAGAAAGCAACTCTAACCTTAAATTCACTGACTTTCCCTTAGTTCAGGGAATAGCCCACAGTCCGGTGGAGACTCTGGTTGCTGCCTGGCATTCGGCAGCATCGGAGACCCTTGACCGGATTGCGCCACTACGGCCCCTCCGAGGCGGCGGATCCCGGAGGCCTCCTTGGTTCACCGAGGAGCTCCGGGAGAGGAAGCGCCGGAGGAGACGCCTAGAGCACCTATGGAGGTCCGATAAGTCCGAATCGAACCGAGCACTCTTAACAACTTGCACCAAGGAGTACATCAGGGCACTTAGGACAGCAAAAAGATCGTATATTTCCACCTTGGTTGCGTCCGCTGAGTCCCGCCCAGCCGCCCTGTTTAGGATAACCCGCTCCCTCCTACATAGGAGGGATACGGGGGACCCCTTGCAGGGTAGGGCTGAGGATTATGTCCAGTTCTTAGCGGACAAAGTTGCTTGGTTTCGGTCGGATTTGGACTCCACCTCTGCAGATCCAGCCGAGGCACAAGAGGATAAATTGGTAGACCATCCCTGGGTTGAGTTTTAGGATGTTGCCCCTGGGGATGTGGACAAGGCCATGAGAGCTGTGAGTGCCTCCACCTGTGTACTGGACCCGTGTCCCTCCTGGTTGGTCGCCAACAGCAGTGAGGTGACACGAGGCTGGATCCAGGCGGTTGTTACCGCCTCCCTTCGGGAGGGGCACTTCCCCTCCGCACTTAAAGCGGCGGTGGTGAGACCCCTCCTGAAGAAACCATCTTTGGATCCAGCTGTTCTCAACAACTATCGTCCAGTCTCCAACCTCCCCTTTGTAGGGAAGGTTGTTGAGAAGGTGGTGGCCTTCCAGCTTCAACGGTCCTTGGAGGAAGCCAGTTACCTAGACCCCTTCCAGTCCGGCTTCAGACCTGGTTGCAGCACAGAAACCGCTTTGGTCGCATTGACCGATGATCTCTGGAGAGCCAGGGATGGAGGCCATGCCTCCATCCTGGTTCTCCTTGACCTCTCGGCGGCTTTCGATACCATCGACCATGGTATCCTTCTGCGAAGACTGCGGGAGGTGGGGGTGGGAGGCACTGTTTTGCAGTGGTTCTCCTCCTACCTCTCGGACAGGTCGCAGTCGGTGTTAGTTGGAGGGCAGAGATCGACCCCTAGGCCCCTAACATATGGGGTGCCACAGGGTTCGGTCTTATCCCCCCTACTATTTAACATCTACATGAAACCGCTGGGCGAGATCATTCGGAGGCACGGGATAAGATACCACCAATAGGCGGACGATACCCAGTTGTATCTGTCCGCCCCGTGCCAACTCAATGAAGCGGTGGACGTGATGAACCGGGGTCTTGAAGCCGTTAGGGACTGGATGAGGGCTAACAAGCTTGTACTCAACCCGGAGAAGACCGAGTGGCTGTTGTGTTTCCCTCCCAATAATTTGGCTAGTGTTCCATCACTCAGGCTGGGGGGCCAAACTTTATACCCCTCAGACAGGGTTCGCAACTTGGGAGTCCTCCTGGACCCACTGCTGACCTTCGATCACCATCTGACGGCTGTGACCAGGGGGGCATTTGCCCAGGTTCGCCTGGTGCGCCAGTTGCGACCCTACCTGAACCGGGAGGCCCTCACAACAGTCACTTGGGCCCTTGTGACCTCTAGGCTGGAATACTGCAACGTGCTCTACATGGGGCTGCCCTTGAAGAGCACCCGGCGACTTCAGCTAGTCCAGAATGCGGCCGCGCGAGTGATCGTGGGTGCACCTCGGTTCGCCCACATAACACCTATCCTCCGCGAGCTGCGCTGGCTACCTGTTGATCTCCGGGTGCGCTTCAAGGTGCTACTTACCACCCATAAAGCCCTTCATGGTAGTGGATCTGCGTACTTGAGAGACCGCCTCCTGCCAATTACCTCCTTGCGACCTATTAGATCGCACAGATTAGGCCTCCTCCGAGTTCCATCCGCCAGTCAGTGTCGACTGGCAACTACATGGAGGAGAGCCTTTTCAGTAGTAGCTCCGACCCTTTGGAACGATCTCCCCGTGGAGATTCGTACCCTCACCACCGTCCAGACCTTCCGCACAGCCCTCAAGACCTGGCTATCCCGTCAGGCCTGGGGATAAAGATCGTAATCCGTCCCCACCCGAATGATGAATGTTGTGTACTATTTTTACTTATGTATTGTTTTATGTCTTACTGTCTTGTACTCCCCTCCCTATATATTGTAAGCCGCCCTGAGTCCCCTCAGGGAAAAGGGCGGCCTATAAATAATAAAACCATAAAACCATAAACCATAATAGCCAGCCATTATGCTATTGCTATAGAAAGAGTCTTCATACAGGCTTTGCCTGAACTGGGCCATTTGTGCTCCACCGTATGAAATTCCAAAGAGAATGAAAAAAACTTCCTTGGCTTCTATATATGACTTTGTAGTTGAAAAAGCTAAAAGAAACAAGGAATAGAGTAGGATGAGAATAGGTAATAAGTATTAAGAGAAGTAAAAATAAACATGTAAATATATACATATTACAATAAGATTTTCGTATTTAATTTAAGATACCCCAGTTAAAAAAATGTTTGCTGGAAGTGCTTGCAGAAATAATAACCAAAATAATACATGCTAACTTTTTAAAGTAGGATTCTAAATACATGTGTCTTAAGAATCCAGTTCTGTTTTGCATTCATCTGTTATGCTGGTTTATAATTATAATAAATATTTGATTTGATTGGCATTAATCCTTGATTTTTTTTATGTCTTAATGAGTCTTCAGTGAATTAACTACCTCTTGCAGTGGAACTATTTTACTGAAAAAGTCAAGTATTGTTAATTGTGGTAGGTTTTTTTTTAACAGAAGGATTATATAACTGTATTTCCTTGAAAACACCATCACCACCAAGTACAGAAAATCCAAATTCAATGTGAAGTGGAAATAATAAAATGAAAAATTCTTGAGACTTTTAATACTGTTCTATTCAGAAATGGAAATGATCGAACATTCATAGGAATGAATAAAAGAGTCAAACAAAGGCAGCCATATTGTTTCCTCTTGAAATTAATAGGAATATATTACATCTCAATGCAAATGCGTAAAATATTATCAGTGGATAAAATCATATTTCTTTTAATTCCTAAAATGGTGATAGATAAATCTTAGTAAATATTAGCAATTTCTCATTATCTCAACTCTAAAATGGATCTATTTAATTGTTCCATGTACCCTTGTTTTTTACTTTGATTCTTTCTGTATTAAACATAGCAAATCAGATTATTTGATTAATTTGTTGCTATTTCTGGTGTATTGGGTTGGGCTGTATAACTAAATCTAATAAATTATAATACTGCTAGGTCTTTAAAATATTTTTTGAATAAGTTCATCCTTGCTTGTTTGGCATTTTCTGTGACAAGTATTGCATATAAGCTTTTCTGCTGTTGCTATGCAACTGTTAAATCTAATATTTAATATTAATATACACCAAGCGTCATTACCATTGCTAGAACAGTGAACAAAGCAAGCCAGATTGTATACTTTATATAATCCATTTCAGAAGCACTGTGAATGCTTATTTACTTGCATAAAGATTCTGTGTGATAGCAATTAATGACCATTATTTAAAAGATTTCTTTTTAGAGACCATCCTGTATAAGTTAAAATGAACAAGTTTTTAACATATCACATTTTAGCTGCATTTACCTGCATTTTTAATAGGAAATAATTAAAGTGTTGTGATTTCTTAAATTTTATTTCTTTTTCGGTAGTCTAAATTCTGTCAGCTTTTACTTTTCTAAAAACATTTTTTAAAATGTAATTTATACTAATAAGTAATATACAAAGCATCCATGTTTCTGGACATTTCTATTGTGAATTAGAGATGTGTCAGTTTCATTTAAAAGATAGAGCTCTTTTAAGATTAAATAAAACAAGGCTAAGACACCATCTGCATTCCAAAATTTGGGTTTATTAACTGTGTGTATAAGTGTTCTTTTCAATTCCTTATTTTTCTATTGTTTAATTTGTATTTTATCTCTCCTATACTTTTGCCATTTCTTCGTAATTTTGTCATTACACTATAGATTAAAATGTCAACTTTATTCCAGCATAGTTTTTTGACTATCTTAGTAAATACTTTAAGATATTATGATGATGATGCTGTCCATTCAATCATGCTTGAGTCTTGAAGGTTTTATGGATTAGCTGTTTCCAATATTTCAGTTATAATTTATATTTTATGCTCTGACTGGTGTTGGCTTTAATATCTAGGCACCATGTTTTTTGAGTGGCCTCCTTTTAGTGTTGACAATTCCAAGCATAAGCCTTTTCCAGTGGGTTTGATTGCTTGATATAGTTAAAATAAGTAAGGTGGAATTTTGTGGTTTTGCCTTCCAACTATACATGTGGTTTTATGTGCTCTTGCACTTTCTGGATCTACTTAATTATTACGCCTCAAAATTTCCACTATGACTCTTGATAATATTTATTAAATATTTATTATTAAATGAGCATTGGACTACTTCTGCATACCAGAAGTAATTTTCTCTTCCAGAGTTAAATAGTCCATCACTCATTATGTACCGTATTTTATGGACTATAAGATGCACCAAGATTTTGAAGAGGTAAATTAAAAAAAAACATTTTTTCCCTCCCTGGCCCCTTTTTGTTAAAAAGGGAAATGCGGAGAGTTTGAGAGGCCTGCAAAGTGCTCCTGGAGGCCCGGGAAGGCAAAATCACGACATGGGGGTTTGGGAGGCAAAAAACAGACCAATTTTTCGCAAAAACGGGGCATGCAGAGAGTGTGGGAGGCCTGTAGAGTGCTCCTGGAGGCTGGGGAGGACAAAAACGGCCCTGTTTTGTGAAAAACGGCCCCATTTTTTGCTTCTTTTTGCCCTACCCAGCCCCCAGGAGCACTTTGCAGGTCTCCAAACCCTCTGCGTCCATTTTTGTGAAAAACTGGATGCGCGGGGCGAGGTTTCAGGAGGTCAAAAATACTGTATTCCATATATAAGACGCACCCAGATTTTCACCGTCTTTTTTGGGGCGGGAGGGGAAAGGTGCTTCCTAAACTCCAAAAAATACGATAGTATGGGTAAAGAAATAATTTATTCCTTGAATTATTTTGAAATAAAATGTGATATCTCTACTGTTCAGTACAGATATTGTACAGCAGAAGTGTTTATGTGAAATATCTTTACATATAAATGGTAAATAGATTACTTCAGTGGAATTTGTGCTTGTTACAATGCAGTATATTTTCTATATCCCTTATATTCTGAGAAGCTGATAAATAGGTATGCTGTTTCTTTAGCTGCAAGCCAAAAGTACACTAATTATATTCACAAATATGGCACTAATTTGGGGGGAGGGAGAGGTGTAATATTTGAAATAGGAATTGTGAAAAAACTGTAAATACCTAAGTAATAATTAAGCATCTACAGAGTAAACACATTCCATATTTGGCTTCAGATTAACCTTAGTGGCTTTCCTTGTCAAATTAGTTACAAAGCTTAAAAGTAGACTCTGGAAGATAAATACATTTTTGAATTCATAATCTTAAGTGAGTACCGTATTTATCGGCGTATAACACGCACCGGCGTATAACACGCACCCCCCATTTTAACACAAAAATTTGAGTAAAAATTTTTTTCATTAAAAATAAATGACTTGGAAGCTCGGAACTTAATGTTGGATTAAAATTTATAACATTAGAACATGAATTATAACATTAACTCCTCTTAAAAGGCAAATATGAAATGAAAAAACACCTCTTTGAGCAAAAAAACTTAATCAGAATCACTGCTTTTTGGAAAACCAAAAACCTCTTCCTCATCTTCACTCTCTCCCTCTTTTTTCCCTTCCTTCCCCCTTCCTCTTGCCTATCAACTTCATCCTCTTTGTCTTTCTGCTCTTTCCCTCTCTTCCCCTTTTCTTCCTACCTCCTTCCTTCTCCCTCCCTTCTTCTTTTTCTTCCTTTCTTCTTCCATCTTCCTCCTTCTCCTTCCATTCTTTCTCCTTCCATCCATCTTTTCTCCTTCCATCTTCTCCCCCCCTCCCTTCTTCTTTTCCTCCCCCCTCCCTCCTTCCTTCCTCTCCTTCCCTTTCTCACACACAGGAAGGGGAGGGGGGCTATCTAGTCGCTTTCACAGCATAATTTCTTTATCTAACTTTTAAAAAACAGTGTGCAAATCAAACGAGATTTTCGTAACCTGCGAAGCACCAAGTTATATTATGTTGTTACAAATTCGCAGCTACTCCATTCTTTCTGATAGGGAACTACATTTCCCAAGATGCCTCAGGTCCTCAAAGCGCTGAACGCAGCTTTGCAATTGACTCCAGCGAGGCCTGGCAGCCGCCGGCTGGGGTGGTTGTCAGGGCGATGCGGAGCGGACGCGCCGTTTGTTACTGCTTCCAGCAATCAAGACGGAGAAGGGAAGCGACTGAAACGGACGCTGGCCTCGCTCTCCTGCTGCGGCTTCTGTTTCAGTAGGGAAGAAAACTTCCTTTCGCTTCCCGAATTTGACTGGGTCCCGGGGCTTCTGCCGGGCGGCAGAAGCCCGGGAAGCGAAAGGAAGTTTTCTTCCCTATTGAAACAGAAGCCGCAGCAGGAGAGCAGGGCTGCTGCCGGCCGTTTCACCTTGCGCAGCGAATTTGACTGGGTCCCGGGCTTCTGCCACCCGGAGTATCGGCGTATAACACGCAGGCAGGGTTTAAGCTTGCAATTTTAGTTTTAAAACTGCGTGTTATACGCCGATAAATACGGTACTTATTTTTAATGTTGGAATCATTTAATTGAATTATATTTAAATAGAACTTTTTCCCATTTTTAAACTGTTTTGCTTCATTTTCACTATGCGGCATTTATATAATTATGTGTCTCTTTGTACATGTTTTAACTGATTTTGATAAGATTGACCAAAAAATATAGAATACATAATAAAAGCACATTCAGATTTATTCTAATAACAGATACATGTAGAATTGTCAATATTCTGGCACTGATATATATATATATATATATATATATATATATATATATATATATATATATATATATATATATATATATATATATATATATATATAATTTGAGGAAATTAAACATTCTTTCTTTAATTTTAGGATTTGAAAGTATTCTAGAAGGGCTGTTTGGAGCTGAATTATTAAAAGATCTGAATTTGCTTAAAGGTATTATATATAAAGTATATTTATATATATATATTGCCTTGATCTGCATCTTTAATGACAAACTCAACCTCTGCTCTGTCTCTAGAAAATGTATGTTACCTTGGTGATTTGTGCTTTTTTCCCCTCCCCCAGGCAGTGCTCACAGTTAGTTTCATATTGGCTAAAATTACTAATGAGCATAACTGGCAGTGGTTTTGGTGTTGCTTAGGAAAATTAGCTTTGTGTGTAGGCGAAAATTATACTTTTGTAACGTTGTGGAAAAGAAAAGCATGGTAGCATTCAAACTAGCATTGCTCATATAGCATCAAGCGTCTTATAAAACGGGTAGGGAATTAGGAATGAATTTTAACCATTCAAAAGTTGCATCTTTATAGATGTGAAATAACTTTTTCTTCTTATTCACAGACTTTGAACCTGAAGGTGTCTCTGATTGGTCTTTTGATGAAAATTGTCTTTTCTGCTGTTTGAGAAGAGAAAAAGTGAAGGTAACAATGCAATAAAGATAAACTTTGGCAAAGATTTGGGATTACATTTAGCTTTGTTTTTGGCAAAACATAATCGGAAGGTGGTTCTGCTGCTCCTTATTCACCTCTTCAAAGCAGGAGAATATTGAACAAAGTAAGCAATATTGACTAGGTGAAGTGTTTTCTCAAAGTGGGTTTTTCCCCATTTGCTTTCATTTTAAAAATTATCTGTAGTAATACAAGACAATTGTATTCTTATTGTACCTGAGACTGCAGATGACACTAAATGTTTTGTGGCTACTAGCTGTGAGGTGCAATATGTAAAGTACAGATGAAGCATGCAGCTCTCACGGCAATTATTATACAAATAATTCTACCTGTGCTCGCACTTTGTGGAGATTCTTTTTCCATGGTGGTACCTTTTAACCATATATGCCATGCAGTTATTTCATGGCTTAAAGAGAAGGCTGCATGTATTGGTCTCCCCCAATAGATGCAGCCTTTTTTTCCCTGTCCTGCAGTATTATAATTCTCTGTTCTAGTATTTCCTTAGATAAGAAAATAGTAGCTATAGCTACTTAAAGCCAGACTGCCTAATACATATAAAATTATTTATAGTTCTGCTCTGTGTTTTCTTAATGTATTGACTGGTGTACTACGTTTTTATTTTATTCTCATTATCTTTATATATTATGCTCTTGTAAGTAAGCTATGAGATACTACATTTATTGGAATGATTGTTGCATTTCTGATGTATTTCATTCATACAATGTAAATGCCTCTACTTGTTTTTTTAAATCATAATTACAGTAGGGAGTAGAGCTATAAAGGTCAACAAGAATTTCATGGTAAATGATGCAAGAAATATCAGTAAAACTGATTTTAAATGTAGGAATCGGTTAGATTTTGACATATTATTATTCTGTTGTTTGTATTTTTTATGTGTTTTAAATTTGTCACTTCAGAGTAGTTGATACTGAATATGGGAGATGTTTAGCACATCTGCAGATTTGAACCAGCATTGTCTTCTTATTTTTGATGTTGCTGAAATACAATTCCTACTATCCCTTTCCATTGACTAAGATTGCTAGGACATATTTCAATAATATGTCAAGGACTATTAGTTTTGATCTTACTGAAATCACTGAGTTTTGTTCTTACTGAAATCACTGAGTTTTGTTTTATTTGATCACTAGATCTATATATTACCTTAATTCCAAAATAAGGATATGTTTTGTATTTTTAAATTTATGCTAAATAGCATAATGTAAATGACCCACCTCAATACATAATTCCTCAGACTTTTTGGGTAATTTTTAAAACTTTGTTTACAGCCATAACATGTTGCACTGGGATAAGAGCTAATTAGACTTTTTAAAAATACAATATTTAGGAGGAATAGGGGCTGTATTAATAGAAAAGCAGCTACTTTTGTTTGAATGTAGGTGAAACAAAAAAAACCCAAATAGGGAATATAATTCTATGCAAAAGTTTTGGGCATCCCAGAGCAAATGAATGTTTCAATGAATTCTGAGTAAACAGAAGCTGATATAATCTCGGTTACAAACTGAAACCTCACATCTTTTTGTAAATCTGAATGCACATGTGCTATTCATGTCCATCTGTTTGTAGTGGTTCTCAACCTGTGAGTTGGGACCTCTTTGTGGGTCGAATGACCCTTTCACAGGGGTCGCCTAAGACCATTGGAAAATACATATTTTCGATGGTCTTAGGAACTGACACCAATTTTATGGTTGGGGGTCACCACAACATGTGGAACTGTATTAAAGTGTCGCGACATTGGGAAGATTGAGAACCACTGGTTTACAGATTCAGAATAAGAATATAGCAAAAGTGGATTAGGGTTAGGATCCCTAGACTTGAATATTATTAAAAATGTGTGCAGAGATGTGAGATGAGCAATACATTCAGGAAGATGTAATTATTGTTGAGCTAGATGAGTTCTATAAAGAAATAAGGAAAAAATTGTAAGAGGAAGAATAGATTAGTTGGCTACAGAAATCCTAAAGATCTGCCAAAGCAAAATACTGACTGAAAGGTTTTCCAAATTTTGGTATCAGTCTTATTCACTGCTTCATTACTTCATCATCTACACTATATAGGGCTTGAAAGATAATGAGAACTTTGCATTTTGTTTAAAACAAGTTGGTGCCTGGTATGGTGCTTTAAGCACAAATATTCACATTTTTCTCTATACCAACATAATTGCTGAGTTTTATACCAACTAAGTTTCCAACTCAAAGGCATCTACATGTAGAGGATATTATTGTAGTCAAGCCTTGATTTTACCAACTTGTGTACCACAGTTTAATTATCTTTTAGATAGCAATGTAGCTGGCATATCAACCAAAGCAGATAAAACACATTGCTGTGAAATCAGAAAGAGATTTGGATCAAAAAGAGATCTACTGCTTTTGGCAGAATATAATTCTATTCTGGACAGGCAGATAAACCACCTATCAACCCTTCCAGTTAAACCAGATGGGACACATGATCAGATGAGATAATTCTACTTTATTGTAAGGCAACATCAAAGGAACCTTGCAAGTCTGAAAGTACAAATCTTCCACTGTGTCTTTTTACCAGCCGAGCCAATTATATGGGTCCTTCCTAAGTTTCTTTCTCTGATTGTTAAACAACTCTTGGCTTCTCTTCCTCTTGTCTGATCATTCCTTGGGCAGAATTTTTTCCTGTCATCCCACATACATTTCACACCACAGTAAAATAATACATCATAAAAAGCACCTTTGTCTTTCTGGTTTCAGTTTCAATTTATTTTCCCTAACCCAGACGATTACTGATTGCAGGAGTAGTTGCAGTTGTAGTTGTAGCCGCATCATTTCTTGGAGAGGTCATAGACATAGATTTGTGTGGTCCTTGGTGCTCTGCGAGTTTGGCTGTTATCATGTAGGTGTTTCATTACCAAATTAGGTAACATTATCAGTGCTAGACGGGATGGGGTTTGCTCTCATTTTAGATGTTAGTGGCTTGTCCTGTCAATGTTGGTGGAAGTGGTTTTGGTGATTGCTTGATTAGGCTATTGTTCACTGTTAGCTTCTTCGCCTAAATTGGTGATACCATGATTGGAATATTGTTTACTTCTTGATTGTTGATGTGTTAATCTCTGCTCATCTTGGTATTGATGCTGATGGGTCATTTTGTTTCCTTTTTGGCTTTTTGAATATTGTGTAGATGTTGTTTATCTTTGCCTGTTGATGGCCAGTTTAGCTGAATGCTAGGCTTTCAGGAATTCTCTAGCATTTTTGGACTTGATTTGGTCTAGGTCTCCCAATTTCCCAGTTGAAACAATGGTTAAGTCTGTCCATATGCTGTGAAATTAAGGAGTATTAGCTTTTATATTGAGGAGCAACTATCTTCAATTGAAGACACCTGAAATCAGTTTGAGAGATGGGAAAGGAACCGCTGCAAAGCCATACTTCTTATAGAAGGTGACAAGCAACAGGAAGAAAGTAGAACCAATTAACTCATTTTTTTGCAACTCTCTTTACACAAAAGGAAAAAACAGCCCAACCTATCAAAAACAGCACCAGAAAAAACAGATTAGGAATGAAAGTTAAACTAGGGGGGGAAATGGGAAGTGAGCATCTGTCTACCCTAGATGAGTTCAAATCACCAGGACCAGATAGATTACATCCCAAAATTCTGAAGTGGCAGACGAGAACTCAGAACCACTGAACTATATCTTTCAAAGATCCTGGAACACCGGGGAACTGCCAGAGGACTGGAAAAGAGCTGATATAGTTCCCATCTTCAAAAAGGGAAAAAAATAGATCCAAGAAACTACAGACCTATCAGCCTGCCCTCAATACCAGGGAAGATTCTGGAAAAGATAAAAAGCACTCATCAAATTTGCAGATGACACAAAACTAGCAGGAATAGCCAACACTCCGGAAGATAGGCTTATGATACAGAAGGATTGGATTGGATTGGATTTATTAGATTTCTATGCCGCCCTTTTCCCCGAAGGGGACTCAGGGCGGCTCACAACTCAAGTCAAGGGGGGTGGATACAAATAAGGAATAAAAAGACGAACAAGACAATACCATAATTTAAAAAGCACACAGCAACCATACCATTCGAGAGGGGGACAAAAGCTCAATTAGCCCCAGGCCTGTTGGAACAGCCAGGTTTTAAGGGCTTTGCGGAAGGCCTGGAGGGTGGTGAGGGTTCGAATCTCCATGGGGAGCTTGTTCCAAAGGGCCGGAGCAGCCACAGAGAAGACCCTCCTCCGGGTGGTCGCCAGCCGACATTGGCCAGCGGATGGAATTCGGAGGAGGCCTAATCTGTGGGATCTAATCGGTCTATTGGAGGTAATTGGGAGCAGGTGGTCTCTCAAGTACCCAGGTCCAATACCATAAAGGGCTTTATAAGTGACGACTAGCGCCTTGAAGCGTATCCGAAGACCAATAGGCAGCCAGTGCAGCTCGCAGAGGATAGGTGTAACGTGGGTGTACCGAGGTACACCCACAATCGCTCGCGCGGCTGCATTCTGGACAAGCTGAAGTCTCCGAATGCTCTTCAAGGGCTGCCCCATGTAGAGCACGTTGCAGTAATCCAGTCTTGAGGTCACAAGGGCACGAGTGACTGTTGTGAGAGCCTCCTGGTTCAGGTAGGGACACAACTGGTGCACCAGGTGAACCTGGGCAAATGCCCCCCTGGTCACAGCCGACAAGTGGTGTTCAAAAGTCAACTGTGAGTCCAGGAGGACTCCCAAATTGCGAACCCTGTCTGAGGGGCGTACTGTTTGACCCCCCCAGCCTGAGAGATGGAAAACTTGGCCAATTAGTGGGAGGGAAACACACCAGCCACTCGGTCTTATCCGGATTGAGAGCAAGCTTGTTACTCCCCATCCAGACCCTAACAGCCTCGAGGCACTGACACATCACGTCAACCGCTTCACTGAGTTGGCACGGGGCGGACAGATACAACTGTGTATCGTCCGCATACTGATGGTATTTTATCCCGTGCCGTCGAATGATCTCACCCAGCGGCTTCATGTAGATATTAAACAGGAGGGGGGACAGGACCGAATCCTGCGGCACCCCATAATTCAGGGGCCTAGGGGTCGATCTCTGCCCTCCGACCAACACCGACTGCGACCTGTCCGAGAGGTAAGAGGAGAACCACCGTAGGACAGTGCCTCCCACCCCCACCTCCTGCAGTCGTCGCAGAAGGATACCATGGTCGATGGTATCGAAGGCCGCTGAGAGGTCAAGGAGCACTAGGACGGAGGCATGACCCCCATCCCTGGCTCTCCAGAAATCATCAGTCAGCGCGACTGTCAAGACTTGACAGACTTGACCTTGGGTGCTATCTAACAAAATGAAATTCAATGGTGAAAAAAGTAAGGTTCTACATTTAGGTAAGAAAAACAAAATGCATAGGTACAGTATAGGTGGTACCTTGCTCAATAGTAGTAACTGTGTGAGGGATTTTGGAGTGCTAGTGGACAACCATTTAAATATGAGTCAGCAGTGTGCAGCAGCTGCCAAAAAAGCCAACACAGTTCTAGGCTGCATAAACAGAGGGATAGAATCAAGATCACGTGAAGTGTTAATACCACTTTATAATGTCTTGGTAAGGCCACGCTTGGAATACTGCATCCAGTTTTAGTCTCCACGATGTAAAAAAGATGTTGAGACTTTAGAAGGAGTGCAGAGAAGAGCAACAAAGATGGTTAGGGAACTGGAGGCTAAAACATGAAGAACGGATGCACCAACTGTGTATGTCTAATTTAATGAAAAGAAGGACTGGGAGAGACATGATAGAAGTGTTCCAATATCTCAGGGGCTGCCACAAAGAAGAGGGAGTCAAGCTATTCTCCAAAGCACCTGAGGGTAGGACAAGAAGCAATGGGTAGAAACTAATCAAGAGGAGAAGCAACCTAGAACTAAGGAGAAATTTCCTGACACTTAGAACAATTAATAAGTGGAGCAACTTGCCTCCAGAAGTTGTGAATGCTCCAACACTGGAAGTTTTTAAGAAGATATTGGATAACCATTTGTCTGAAGTGGTGTAGGGTTTCCTGCCTAGACAGGTGGTTAGACTAGAAGACCTCCAAGGTCCCTTCCAACTCTGTTATTCTATTCTATATTCCCAAATCTCACAGCAAGTCTGAAGGATACCAGAGTTGTTGGTATGAAAACACATTTAGAAATTAAAAAGAACCAGCAGAGGAACCATGTTTTCTCTTTGTTTTCCAGACAATGATCTGTCAAACTGACAAAGGAATTTCAATTCTGTATTCTACTTTGAAATGGGTCAGAATGATATGCTTCTTCCAGACTGTCTGCAGTTGACAGGCTACTATAATTACCCATTTTTAATGATCTATGCAAGCTTCCTTGGACTACTTGTCCAAAAAAATCTTTATTTATGTGTCCTCCCTCTATAGCGCACTTTTTTTTTTATATCTAGCCCTAGTATTTAATACATTTATAAATCCCTGCCTGTTTTAGCATTGTTCATTTTCTTTAAATTTGATTCCCAGCACTATTCCATTATTAATCTTCCAGGCGTTTAATATTCTCTATACTTTACATGATATTTACAGTAGTTCTTGTACCTTTAATAGTTCTCTTGTAAACTTCAGAAATATAATGTGAGGAATGATATATTTGAATTAAGTTGAATCATTACATTATATTTCAATTGTTTTGTTTTGGTCCAGTAAATATTTACATTTTTTTTTCATTTTAATAGATTAATTCACTGCTGATTAATGGAGAGAAAGGGTATGTCGGATACGGTCATTTCTTTAAAGGAGCAGATTTGTCATTTGCAATATCTCAAATCTAAATTAATTTATTTAATCATTTGATTTTTATCCCACCTTTATTTAAAAAATAACTCAGGGGAGCAAACATTCATAATACTATTTCCTCCTCCTATTTTCCCCACAACAACTCTTTGAAGTAGGTTGGGCTGAAAGAGCACATCTGACCCAAAGAAATCCAGCTGGCTTTCATGCCTAAAATAGGACTAAAACTCACAGTCTCCTGGTTTTTAGGGCAGCCCCTGAACCACTGCATTAGATTGGCTCTCTTCATTCTTTTTATTCTTCCTTGAAAATCAGGCATTAACTATGGCTAAAGGTTTATGTTATCTGCACAAATTGGCCCTTTCAAATGTTCTGTCCATCACTAGAGATTTGGTAGATAGAAAGCTGCAGTAAATTTAACAAAAAGATTTTATTAAATCCAAATGTAAATTAAGAACAAGAATAGTAATACACTGAATCTCGTTGTGCACTTAAGGTTGGATTTTCAGATGATAATTTTGCCACAGTTGCCATAAAATCTGGACTATTGGGTAATTTCACCCTTGACTGAAGGTATCAGAACATTTACATGCATAACAAACATGTAATGTGAACACATCTTGAAATGTGCCTAGATTATTTGTTTTCTCTAGATCATGATTACAAGAAATGCAGCCTGAGAGGATGTCCGGTGCAGTCTGCAATGCCTTTTTGCTCTCTGCCAAATTCCCCTCCCTGGCTTTTTTTTTTTTTTTTTTTGGTACTATCTTGTGATGATCAAACAACTTTTTAAAATCAAAGTAATGTTTTAATTCAGTAGTTTAGAAATAGGAGGAGGTGCTTCTCTTTAGGACAAGAAGCAATTAGTGGGAAATTACCTGGAAATAAGAAATTTCCTGACAATAAGAACTGTTATTGCAGTGTCATATGATCACCTTTTGGGACCTTCTGAAAAGCAAAGTCAATGGGGAAGCCAGATTTACTTAGCAACCAATGGCTTTGGTTTTCAGAACGTCCCAAATGTTGATCACATAAATACAATAGCAGAGTTGGAAGAGACCTTGGAGGTCTTCTAGTCCAACCCCCTGCCTAGGCAGGAAACCCTATACCGTTTCAGACAAATGGCTATCCAACATCTTCTTAAAGACTTCCAGTGTTGAGGCATTCACAACTTCTGGAGGCAAGCTGTTGCACTGATTTATTGTTCTGTCAGGAAATTTCTCTTCAGTTCTAAGTTGCTTCTCTCCTTGATTAGTTTCCACCCATTTCTTCTTGTTCTACCCTTAGGTGCCTTGGAGAATAGCTTGACTCCCTCTTCTTTGTGGCAACCCCTGATATTGGAAGATTGCTATCATGTCTCCCGTAGTCCTTCTTTCTATTAAACTAGACATACCCAATTCCTGCAACCGTTCTTCATATGTTTTAGTCTCCAGTCCCCTAATCATCTTTGTTGCCGTTTTCTGCACTCTTTCTAGAGTCTCCACATCTTTGCTACATCGTGGTGACCAAAACTGAATGCAGTATTCCAAGCATGGCCTTACCAAGGCATTATAAAGTGGCATTAACACTTCACACGATCTTGATTCTATCCCTCTGTTTATGCAGCCTAGAACTGTGTTGGCTTTTTTGGCAGCTGCTGCACACTGCTGGCCCATATTTAAATGGTTGTCCACTAGGACTCCAAGATCCCTTTCACAGTTACTACTGTTGAGCAAGGTACCACCTATACTGTACCTGTGCATTTCGTTTTTGTTGCCTAAATGTAGAACCTTACTCTTGACTTAACTGTGGCATGACTTAACTGTGGCAAGAAGGATCATAAAATGGGGCAAAATTCCCTTAAAATCTGTCTTGCTTAACAACAGAAATTGTAGTCATTTGTCTAGGACTACCAATAGTATAGTATAGTATATAGCCTAGCCTAGCATAGGGAATGGGAATTGAATTAATGATGTTATGATCTGGTTTGCATTCTGCCTTAGTGGCACAGGTTGTCCATCCTAGATATTAGAGATAGAACACCTTCATCTAGAAATGATTTTAGTAAGTTGATAGAAGTTGTGTAGTAACATAGCAACTCAAACAGTGAAACTGATATGTATACTTGCATAATAAATGCTTGACTATGGGAATAGTATTGTGGTTGTCTTATTAAATTTAACAATGAGAAGCAGTATTTTGTTTTTATTCTTTTGTTAAATGTTTTCACAGGAACATTTCGTCAGTCTGGATGATCCAGCATTGGAAGTTGGGCATCACGCTCTGCTTAAACAAGAGCAAACAAAGATCACTTGGTTTGAGAGGCAAGCAGAAGAATTCCTCCATGAAGTCTTTTATCGAAAAGGTTGGACTTAATAAAAAAGAAATATTTAATGTATTGGTTCAATTCATTAATTTTTAATATTTATTTTGCAATAGTAAAATATTTGGTGCCTCCCCTCTGCTTATCAATTGCCAGTGCTATCCCAATAGTCTTCCTGGTCTCCAACTTTTTCAATCTCTATGCTTCCCTTCCCCTCTTTCTTTCCTCTGCTTTCTCTGACCCAATGTAGCATATTTTATTGGCCTGCACATTCCCCGATCTTCCAAGTGCCTTCCTTTCCTCTGCTCTCTCATCTACTACTTAGTGTTAATGTGGTGACATATCTTTGTCCCTCATCTTCCCATTTTCTTCCCATTTATCTGTCCTCTCAGCTTCTGCAATGTCCTAGTATGGCGTATTTCACCAATTCTTTTGGATAAAGTTATTTGATCACAGAGATTTAATGTCTGAATAAATTGGTAGTTCCTGACCATGTTTCTGTCTGTCTCAACCTTCAACGCTGCCCTTCATCTTATCCTTCACAATGTCTTCGGGGAACACATAATTTTTTGACTGAACCAAAGTACTACAGTAGTTTTGCTTTTTCTTTGTTCTTCAAATTACTTCCTTTGTGTTTCACTTATGATAAAGCATATATAGATAACCCACAGGATATTTGCAACACTTGAATATAGTTACTGCATTTCTGTTCATTTTTGCACATTGCCCAGTTCGTTAATTAAAAGCAAGGCATAAGCAGCCATTTGGGAGCAGGAATAAAGAAATGGATAAAGGTTTTCTGATTGAATGTTGAATTAGTGTGTGGAGGAGTATGAAAATGTGCATATATTTTTATGGACTGTTGAACATGTGTGAGTTGCCGAAATTTCCCAATCTATCCTGTCTAGGATGAAGAGAAAGTTGAGTATTGTTTATGTCTGTCTTCCATTATCACTGACCTATGTTATTCCATCACTGAAATTCTTTTCTTATTTATGACCCTTATTTATCACAGCCTGCTTTCCTCCCTCATCCGTCCACAAGTGCCTTGTTTTAGTTGATAGCATTATGTGAGGTTTTAGCATGCAGATTCACAAATTAATAAATATTGCACAAACTGATTTGGTCTTACTCATCCAAACACTCCATAGAATTCCTGGTGCAATTTTTTTTAACAAAATAGAAATACACTATAAACTGAATATTTGTTTGGGTCTATTTGTGGTATTACATAGAGCCAGTTTGGTTTAATAGTTAAGGCACCAGACTAGAAAGTATGAAACTGCAAGTTCTTATTCCTAAAAACTAGCTGGATAACTTTGGGCCAGTCTCTTTCTCAACTTATGGCATCAGAATCAGGCAATTCCATCTCAACCAACGGATCAAGATTCAATTCTGAAAAAAGTGCATGCATTTTTCCTACACTTCGGGAAAAAATACTAGGGGGGAAAAATGGCATTTCCTATTTTGCATACCAAAATGCTTAATCTGCTTTGTTTTCTGAAAAAGAAGTAAAGTAATTCTTGGTTAATGTCCACTCATGCAGTGACCAATCAGAGTTATAACAGCACTCAACAAAGAGGAGTTATGGGTCCTCATAGTTACAGCTGTTGCAGCATTCCCATGGTCACATGATTGTGATTCAGGTGTTCAGTAAACGGCTTGTAAGTACAACATTACAGCATCCCACTTTCACATGATTTCCATTTGCAACCTCTACTGCTGTCTTCCAACAAGCATAGTCAATGGGGAAATTGTCAGGAGGTTCCAAATGGCAATGTTGTGACTGCGGGATCCTCGTTAGGATTGCCTAAGGACAGCAACTAGAACTGCTGCAGCTACCATCATAAGTTGGCACAGTCATATGACATTGCATCTTATGACTGTGTTGCTTAGTGAGACAGTTTCTGGTCACAATTGCCATTAGTTAGCAAGGATTACTTGTATTTCCAAGTTCTGCTTATAATAATGTGAGAGGTTGAAATATATACTTATTTAAGACCCACCTTACTTGTTTTCTGATAAATTCCTAGTAGTATTTTCAAGCCTTTAACAAGATACAATGAAACTTGTTTTTGTTGCTGGTATTGCTGCTATGTTTTTATCACATATATGTTTGTTTATTTAACTGTAATTTTGTTGTACAGAGTTGAAATTTATAAATGTATATTAAAAAACAGTAAAAAATAAAATACTGAAAATAATGGGATTGTTAAATGATTGATTTGGCAAAATTGTGACGTTAACTTGACTACGAGGTAGCAGCACTAATGAATGTCCCTCTTAAATGTTAATAAGAAATAAAAATAATATGTAGGATTACAAGTAGTCCTTGACTTATGAGTATAATAGAGCCCAACATTTCTGTCATATATCATGAAAGTCATAAGTCGAGGCACTTTGTAAATCACCCAATTTTCTGACATTTTTTACAGAAGTCATTAAGTGAATGTGAAATTTGTAAAGAAAACCCATAGTTTGCAATGGGTATTTTATGCTGTAAACTGCAAGTAAATGCCCATTTCTATCAAACAGCATTGTAAATTTTGGTCACTTGACCATGGGAATTGCAAATGGCTATAAATGCAACCCATTTGCCGAGAACCCAAAATGCAGCCATGTGCCTGTTGGAACTTCGAATGCGGATTATAAGTACCTTTTGGAGTACCTTTCGCAGCCATTCAAACATAAGTACCTTATGTTTGAATGGCTGCGAAGCGACTGGTTGTAAGTCGAGGACTACCAGTACTAATAACAATAGCTTTTACTTAGCACATTTCAAGTATTCACAGCTTATATATTATGTCAGTTATCCTTATGACAGCTCATTAAGTGGGCAAGTCTGGCTAATTCAATCCAGCAGGGTTCAATCCACCAATCATTTCCAGATTCTTTTTTTTATTTAAAATTTTATTAATTTATCAGAATATAAAATACAAAGAAAGTGAAAATATTGGGAGACTAAGGGAGGGAGAAGGAAGAAGGAGAAGAAGAAAAAAGGCGTTGATTTCCGACTCTTTTTAGCACAGTAGAAGAAAATAACTTTTCAGCTTCAACCTTTTACTTTTACACAATATACAGTACTGTGCAAATGTTGTAGGCAGGTGTGAAAAAATGCTATAAACAAAGAATGCTTTCAGAAACATAAATAATAATTGTTTATTTTTGTCAATTTTCAAAATGCAAAGTGAGCAAACAAAAGAAAAATCTAAAATCAATATTTGGTGTGACCACCCTTTGCTTTCAAAACAGCAGCAATTCTGCTAGGTACACTTGCACACAGTTTTTGAAGGAACTCGGCTGGTAGGTTGTTCCAAACATCTTGGAGAACTACCACAGATCTTCTGTGGATGTAGGCTTTCTCACATCCTTCTGTCTCTTCATGTAATCCCAGATGATGTTGAGATCAGGGTTCTGTGAGGGCCATGCCATCACTTCCAGTACTTCTTGTTCTTCTTTACGCTGAAGATAGTTCTTAATGACTTTGGCCGTATGTTTGGGGTCGTCCTGCTGCAGAATAAATTTGGGGCCAATCATACACCTCCCTGATGGTATTGCATGATGGATAAGTATCTGCCTGTATTTCTCAGCATTGAGAACACCATTAATCCTGGCCAAATCTCCAACTCCATTTGCAGAAATGCAGCCCCAAACGTTCAAGGTACCTCCACCATGCTTCACTGTTGCCTGCAGACACTCATTATTGTACCGCTCTCCAGCCCTTCAACAAACAAACTGCCTTCTGCTACAGCCAAATATTTCAAATTTGGACTCATCAGTCCAGAACACCTGCTGCCATTTTTCTGCACTCCAGTTCCTATGTTTTCGTGCATACTTTAGTCGCTTGGCCTTGTTCCCATGTTGGAGGTATGGCTTTTTGGCTGCAACTCTTCCATGAAGACCACTTCTGGCCAGACTTCTCCGGACAAGTAGATGGGTGTACCTGGGTCCCACCGGTTTCTGCCAATTCTGAGCTGATGGCACTGCTGGACATCTTCCGATTTCGAAGGGTAATAAGCTTGATGTGTCTTTCATCTGCTGCACTAAGTTTCCTTGGCCGACCACTGCGTCTACGATCCTCAACGTTGCCAGTTTCTTTGTGCTTCTTCAAAAGAGCTTGAACAACACATCTTGAAACCCAAGTCTGCTTTGAAATCCGTCTGGGAGAGACCTTGTTGATGCAGTATAACTACCTTGTGTCTTGTTGCTGTGTTCAATCTTGCCATGACATGAAACGGTCTTTCACAACCTCACCTTGGTAGCAGAGTTTGGCTGTTCCTCACCCTGTTTTACGCCTCTTACACAGCTGTTTCTGTTTCAGTTCATGACTGGGTTTCAACCTACGTGTGACATTGATGATCATTAGCACCTGTTTGGTATAATTGGTTGATCATACACCTGACTATAATCCTGCAAAATCCCTGACTTTGTGCAAGTGTACCTATGAGAATTGATGCTGGTTTGAAGGCAAAGGGAGATTACACCAAGTATTGATTTGATTTAGATTTTTCTTTTGTTCGCTCACTTTGCATTTTGAAAATTGACAAAAATAAACAATCATTATTTATATGTCTGAAAGCATTCTTTGTTTACAGCCTAAAACTTTTGCACAGTACTGTATATTAGCCATTTCTATAACAACAAATATATCTAATCAGCAAAACCAAAATCAAAGTCTCATTTTTTTTCATCACAAGCACAAAATCCAGAAGCAATTTTCAAATGGAAACAAAATTAGATATGTTCTTTTCTTTGAATAAAGCAATCAATTTAACCATCTCTACTTTTTTTCCTATGGGAGATGATATATATTTCTGTTTACACTTATTAGTTTTTATAAACTATCATCAATTATATTAAAATTTTCTATACTGTCTCAGCTTGTTTAAACGTAAAGGGGAAACACCTTTTTAACATCAATTTTCAAGTGTTAAACTTTTATTTAAAAATATTTCTAAAATCAATAATTTCTAATGCATATTTTTTTATTTCTTCCTAACATTCATACTTTCAAATTCAATAATATTTTACAAACTTTAGGAATTACTGAAGCATTTTATATATAAAAAACATTTTCAGACCCTCTTTATGAGCACAAAACTGCATCAGAACTTTTTTTCAATTACATATATCAGACTTGTAAAAATTCATCTTAAGTCCAATTAACTCATTAAATGTAAGTCACTCCCTCCAGCTTATCCTTATAAATCTTTCTTCTCTGAAGTGTCTTATCAAGTCTCTTTTTCTCAAGGAGTTCTCAACTTTGTTAATATCCATGAAGAAAACGCTCCAAATTTGCCCTCTTGAGAGTTTTGGATTTGCTTGAGACATTATCCCATGAGCCTTTGGCATATAGCGATATGACCACATGACCACAGAAAATTTCTTTGGACAATGCTGTTTCTCTTGGCCAAGAAACGAAGATGAGCACTGTGCCCCCTAGAGTTGGACATGACTGGACAGGGAAACCTTTATCTTGTTTCAGTTGTGCTAAGAGGGTAGTATTTAAACCATCATCATAACAAAGATTCCAAAGTTAGTTAAATTCCAAAGTTACAGTTAAATCCTTTACATTGTCAGATATTTGTAAAATTGCCTCATGAGTTATAGAAGTTTTCAGTCCTTTTGATTAAACAGTATCATCTATTGGGATCCCAGAAATGTGCCTGACCTTGTGGAATGAGATTCCTCCTCCAATCCAGGTGCCCCCCCCCCTCTGTTGTCATTTCAGGGTGTTTTGAAGACCTGGCTCTTCATTCAGACTTTAAGCTAGGGTAGTTGCAACCCTTTGCAGGGTTGGCCAGATTTGCCATGTTGTTCATTGTTTTTATCTGGATTGCATATTATTGTTTGTTTTTACTCTGTGAGCCACCTACAATCAACGGATATCAGGGAGTGTCCAGATCAAGTGAACAATAAAAAATATGTCAGTCTTAAGCTGGCATTTTAAAATCATTAAACATGAATCTAAAAATATTTGGAGGTAGATTATAAATGTAGAATCCAGATTTTAATTTTTTTTCCTCAGTATTACTATTTCAAATTTTATGTGTTTTAGGTAGTCCCAGGGTCTCAGACCCTAACATTCCCTTAGTGGCCCGCGAGATCATGCAGCGGATGATCCGGCAATTTGCTGCTGAATATACCTCAAAAACTAGCTCTACTCAGGACTCCAGTTCGCCCAATAGCACAAAGAACCAAAGCCTGCTGAAAGCATCTCCGGTTGCCTCATCCACTGCAGGTGCAAGAGCTCAAAATCCCGTGCTCAGCAAACTTCTCATGGCTGACCAGGACTCACCCTTGGACCTCACTGTCAGAAAGTCACAGTTGGACCCTAGTGAACAAGGTATGCATGCCACATTTCTGCCTTGTTTTTTGCAGGTAGTTACAATATGTTAATCATGAATTGTTAAATGAATGGAAGAATAAGTTATGATTGTGAGATTTGGGAAATGGTTGCCCCAGCAGATTGGCCCATGGTACATGAGATCTCAAATTCTGCTCTCTTCCCCCAAATCTTTGAGTGAGATGGCTATATTGGGAAAGCTGTTTCTGCCTTGTCATTCAATGTTGAAAGCATTGAAGATCTATGTAATGTCAGAGATGAAACCACATTTCAAAATACCAGAACCTCTGCTGAACTTTAGAAATAATGGTTTTTTTTCCATTCCATATGCTTCTGCAATCCAATAGTTTTCTTTTCATGTTGATGGTAATAGTTGTATTTATGCAGTAGCTGGCCCCGATTAATATTTTTCTGTAGCTTTGCCTATACTCCTTTTAAAAGTAAAACTTCATTTTTATGACAAATTGCGCATGTAAACAATTTTTTTAAATTGTGAATGAAGTAAAACTTCATTTTTATGACAAATTGGGCTTGTAAACAGTTTTTTAAAATTGTGAATGAAGTAAAACTTCATTTTTATGACAAATGTGGGCATGTAAACAATTTTTTAAAATGTATTTGTTTATTGATGAATTTTGTATGGTGCCCAAATTCATAACACCTCTTCGCTGTGAAACAGTTTGAAAGAGTACATATCTTAGAGGCCATAGATCTCTGGAGAGATGCTATTCCAGATGGTATGCACTGCAACAGAAAAGGCTCACTTCCTAGATCCTATAATGACATTGTTTAATCAATGGAATCCAATGCATGCCAACATTATCAAATTGAATACAATTGGCAGACATCAACAGAAGACAGATGATAGACACTATGCCACTGAATAGCTTTATAGATAATAACCAGCACCTTGAATTGTATTCTGAGGCTTACTTGTAACCAGGATAGCTCAGAAAGCAAAGCGGTTACATGGACATACAGTGGCATGCCCATAGTTCCCCATGCTATCACATTCTGAACCATCTGCAACTTCCAATTTGGTCTTTAGTGGCAGCTCCCCATAGAGTGCATTAAAATAGTCCACATGTCAAGTGATCAGAGTTTGAATAATTGTTACAAGGCCCTCTTGATCCAGAAACTGGTGCAATTGATGTACAAGATGAATCTGTGTAAACACTTTCCTGATCACAGTTATCAATTGCTTTTCCAAGTAGGAGCTCTGAGTCTAGAAAGATGTTTGAATTGCTTGACTAGCAAAGTGCAATGCCATTCAGAACTAAAGATGGAAAGTCTCCTGTTCCATTGATTCAAATACCCACAGTTGCTTGGTCTTTCTAGGACTCCGCCTGAATCTGTTTCTCCCCGTCCATACCTCCAGCCTCTAGGCACCTTGATCTCTTCCACTGGTCTCACACTGATATTAAAGAAGGGTCAGAGATTAAGTCCTGTGACAGTCTGAATGTCAGAGACGATGGTTCAATATCATTCCTTCAAGGCATAGTCTTGCCAGCAAGTATGCTAATGAAAACAAGAAAGCCGACAATCACTTTGTTCTCTATTTTTACTTTGGGCAAAAGGTGCAAGGTAGTTGAAGCAATGTTTTTCTTTCAGAATATTTAGATTGAGAAAACCCTTGCTTGAGATTTCATAAGTAAGATGTTTCCTTACTTATGGTTTCCTACTCCTAGTCTAGTTAAGGAATACTATTTTTAACATTCCAGAAATGGCTGAATAAAACACAAGGAAGAAGCAGAAGCAGCAAGGGTAGAGACATGTGAAGAACAAGTGTTATAATGCCATATTGTGGAGACTGATAAAGATAAAGACAAGTTTTATTTCCTGAGTATTGGGTTAGATTGAGAGCAAAATGCAAGTGAATGTACATTGAACTTGAGAAAGGACATAATGAAAATCTTCAGTTTTTAGGCTGAGTTTAGGCTGAGGGAGAGAGTCAGAGAAGCAGACTTTGTGTTTGTGTTACAATTTACAGTATATTCACCCAATTCTCAGAAAATCTGAGTAGCTTACAGTAGAAATATACCATAGTAAACTTATAAATTGTATCAATTTACTTTTTTACTTAATCCGATGTGAAACAGTTTGGAAATAGCTTGGTCATACACATTCCCAAATGCTTTCCTGAAGACCTGCATTTTTAAAGCTCTCTGAAAATGCTGGACGGTGTGGATGGTTGCATATCTGGTGATACAGTGTTCCAAAGCCATTACTGAGAAGGGGGTGAATCTCCAGTCCCTGAAGTTGGCTCTCCTGCAATGATGGGATCCTCCACAAATACTTTTCCTACTGTTTTTCCCTGAAAACACAACAGGGTCTTCTATTTTTTGACCCACAAAATATGGCTTTGGGCTTATTAGAGGGAGAGGGCTTATTGTTTTGGGGTTGCCGGGCGGCTCCTCCCTTGCGACCGGGCTCCCAAAGAGCCGGGCACAACCTCAGGGGCGAAACAGCCATGAGGTGACCATGCTCATGAGCAGCCACCCAGCAAACCCCTCTCCAGCCAGGCAGAGCACCATTCACTGACCTAGGGAGTATCCCTAAGGCACCAAGTCATGTGGCACTCTGCCCACCCCCCAGCTCCTGCAATTTGGCACATACAGGATACCCCCTAGGTCAGTGCATGGAGCTCTGCCTGGCTGGAGAGGGGTTGCGCAAGCGCCTGCTCCGCCCTCAGCTTTCATGCTGAATCTTCCAGGTAGACTTGAAATGGCAGCTCAATGTAGAGCACATTAGAAGAATACAGCTGAGTGACGAGAAGGACATGAGTGACTATAAGTAGGGCCACCTGATCCAGGAAAAGTGATAGGAAAGAATGTTAAGAGCAATGTACTGTTGCTCTTCCTTGAGAGAGAAACTGAAGATTTTAATTGACCATCTGGTGATATTAACAAATTATATATTTATATAAATAAATCATTATCCATTCTTTCACTTCTTGCAGTTACGTGACTGATTAAAAAAACATTCACTAAAAACATTTCATGTACCTTTATGTACCTGTTTTTGAGTATTTTTGTGTGCTTTTCACATGTACAAAATTGAGGATGGGCTTTTGTGCATGCACAGAGATTGTTTTTCAAGGTTTTGTTATCCATTGTTTTGCTATCTATGGATAGGCTGGAATGAAACCCCTTGAAAAGTCATTGCCTACTTAGTAATCACCCCCACCATTTGCAGATGTCAGAGGCAAAGTATGTATTGCTAAGATGATGTGAGTTTCTTTTAACTACCAATTGTTTGAGTAATTATTAGATCAGAACACATTGACAGTATAAAAGTTTGTGAGTGTTACTTAGCTATGTAAGAAAAAATCTGCAATAAGCTTCTTCATTAGTGTGCTAAAGATAGTGGTTGGTTTGAGTGGATGTCACTTAGCATAGCAACAATTTTGATCTGAATTGGTTAGAAAATGAAAAGCTTGAATTTTTACTCTATTTCACAAAGCAAAACTTGCAAACATAATCTTAGATGTGGACATTTATAACTACAGTAATAGAAGGGTGCATTTTGAGTGGATGTAGAGATTCATTACTCAGATAATTATTATTCCCTCTTATTGCTTCTTTAGTTTGTAATAGGTTTTTTTTAAACAAAGTTATGCATTTCTTAAAAGTTATTATTCCTAACTTAGCATTCCCAGGAGATTTTCCATGGACTTAGTTTAGAGAAGTGTGTTTCACTACTTGTGAAAATCCTAGAAAAAAGAATCAAGCAGTGGATTTGCAAGCACTTAGGAAGGAGCTATATGATTTCTATAACCATCATTTCATTTAAATAAAGGTTATAGTAAACAAATCATAATGGGTTTTTCCCTTTTGACAAAGTGATTAAATCCATAGATCAAGAGAATGCTATGGATGTAATGTATCTAGACGTCAGTAGGACATTCAGTGAAGTTGATCAGAGCCACCTTCTGAATAAAATAGAACAATGTGGGATGGGTGGTCCCACTACTAAATGAATTTGCAATTGATTGAACAACTGTACCTGATGTGTGGCCCTTAATTGATATACATCTAAGTGGAGTAAGGAATGCAATAAGATAATTCAGGATTTATAATGGATCAAGTGCTCTTTAAGATATTTATAAATTACTTAGAAGTAGTGATGCTGAGTAAATTTACAGATATTACAAATTTGGGGTCAGCAAAGGATTGCCAATGCCTCAAAAGACAAACTCAGAATTCAAAAGGATCTTGATAGACTTGAACATTGAACCAACAAAATGCAGTTCAGTGGTAAGAAATGTACTGTTCTGAAATTATATAGAAAATGCAAAATATAGAGATACAAGATAAATGGTACCTGGCTCAGTAGTTGTACCTGTGAGAAGGACTGCATTAAATATGAACTGCTACAGCTACCAAGAGTGAATTCAATTTTAGGCTGTATCAACATTCCCTATTTTTCGTAGTATAAGATGCACCCCCCCCCCAAGAGAGGGTGAAAATCTGGGTGCGTCCGAATGTAGCCGCCTGGGTTGTCTGGAGAAGGGGGAGGTGAAGCGGGCACTGCACAGGAGGTGAGGCATAAGACAAGGTGGCTCGCCACTTGGACTCCCGCTTCTCCAGGCAACCCAGTCGGAGGGCAGTCGGCTTCTGCTCCTGGCCCAGGAGATGGATCTGGCCAGGAGGAATACAAGCCCCATTTTTACAATCAGGGAGGAAATAAAGAATTTCAGGCACCGGGCCATCCCTGCAGCCTGGAACCACCCGCCACCTGAAACGCTCTTTTTCCTCCCCAATTGCAAAAATGGGACTTGCATTGCTCCTGGCCAGATCCATCTCCCGGGCCAGGAGTAGAAGCTGACTGCCCTCTGACTGGTTGTCTGGAGAAGGAGGAGGCTGAGCAGCAAGCCACCTTGCCTTACACCTCTTACACAGCGCCCGCTTCACCTGTCCCTTCTCAGATGGTTCCAGGAAGCCGAGATCACGCTGCCACCTGAAAACGCTGTTATTGCGTTATTTGTCATGCAGTGCTATTACTATTGTTGCTATTGCGCCCAGCTACTGTATCTCTGCTGCATGACAAATCCGGGCAGATTTGGGGGAAGGGGTGGATGGAAGAGGACCAATCTCCTCTCCATGAAGGCTTTTCTCAGGACGCTAGATCTCCACTTTCTCTGTGGAAAAAGCTATTGGCATCGTTGGGATTTGGGCTACTGAAAGAAGCACAGGATGGAAAGGAAACTGGAATCCGATAGGTGCCAGGCTCCAGGGAGACTCCCAACCTGGCGCTCCCACATTCTGAAGTTTCCTTTTCATTCCACATTTCTTTCACTAGCCAAAATCCCAACGATGCTAATAGCTTTTTCTGGAGAGAAAGTGGAGATCCAGCGTCCTGAGAAAAGTTTTCGTGCAGAGGAGATTGGTCCCCTTCCTTTGCTGCACTCCCCACCCCAATCCCCCTGGATCTGTTACGCAGAAAAGAGATACGGTAGCTGGGCTCAATAGCAGCAGTAGCAATAAGCACTGCATGACAGTTCCGGAGGGATTGGGGTGGGGGATGGAGCAAGGGAAGAGGACCAATTTCCTCTGCATGAAGGCTTTTCTCGGGATGCTAGATCTCCACTTTGTCTCTGGAAAAAGCTATTGACATCGTCGGAATCTTGGCTACTGAAAGAAGCGCAGGATGGAAAGGAAACTTTTGGAATGCGGCAAGTGCCAGGCTCCAGGGAGACTCCCGACCCGGTGCTTCTGCATTCCGAAGTTTCCTTTCCATCCTGCACTTCTTCCATTAGCCAAAATCCCAACAATGCCAATAGCTTTTTCCGGAGAGAAAGTGGAGATCTAGCATCCTGAGAAAAGTCTTCATGCAAAGGAGATTGGTCCTCTTCCCTCACTGCACCTCCCACCCCAATCCCCCCAAATCTGTCATGCAGTGCTTATGCTACCACTGCTATTGTGCCCCCTACCATATCTCTTTGCTGCATGACAGATCCGTGCAGATTTGGCTAGTGGAAGAAGTGTGGGATGGAAAGGAAACTTTGAAATGCAGGTGCCCTGGTTCGGGAGTCTCCCTGGAGCCTGGCACCTGCTTTGCCCCAAGACTAAGGAAGCGGGGTTACGAAGAGGGTTGTGAAAAAGCCTGGTTGTTCAAGGAGGCAGCCTTGCAGGGTCATTTCCTTTATGCTTCCCTTTTGCTGCTCAGGCGCCGCTGCGAGGAACCATTAATCCAAATTGAAGGGATCACCACCCCTCCTCATCCAATGGGCCATTCCCAGTCAAGCACAGCAGCAGCCATTCAGCAACCCCCACATGTCTTTCTCTCCTCACTGAAGAGAAGAAGTGAACCGACTGCCGCTCCTTGGGCCAAGTGGCTCACTGTCATTGCCAGTCTGAGGGCAGGGAGGGAAAAATAAAGCGCGGAGAGAGATGTTTAGTCCTGCCCTGCCATGGAGGGGTAGAGAAAAGTGGATTTGAGATCAATAAAAGCCTTACTCTTAAGAAGATCAAGCCCCACGCGTCACATTTGTGCCCTCCCCGGCCCCCAGAAGCACTTTGCAGGCCTCCCAAACCCTCTGCATGCCCCATTTTTCACGAAAAACGGGGCCTGCAGAGGGTTTGGGATGCCTGCAGAGTGTTTCTGGGAGCCGGGGAGGGCAAAAACATTTTTTTAAAATGGGTGCTCCATTGCTGGTTTGACAGCCATTTGTCTAAGATGGTCCAAGGATTCCTGCACTTGGCAAGTCGGACTAGAACTTCTCCAAGGTTCTTTTAAACCTATGATTCTATGCTTCTAAGTAATTTTAATTGAAAATCATATGGGGAAGAATGATTAGCCAATCTCCATGTCTAAAATCTCAAAATATTTTCCATATCTTTCTAGGATGTAGCCTGCTCATGTAGACCTTGCACAATTAACATTTTTGGCTAGAAATATTTATACTAATTGAAAAGCTTTTCATCTTTGCTAGCAAAAATATTGGAAGACTTAGCTTTTGGATTTTTTTGGCTAAACTTTAGCATATGTTACAAACAATATAAATAAAAATACTTATTGATGTGCTACGATACTTTAGTGCGAAGGTCAGGAAGAGTCATTGAATTGAACCTAGATTAACAAGTTACGACCTTAATAGGTTTTCAAATATGTGTTTGGTTTTCCCATTCTTTCCCATTCTCAAATTACACTCATGATGTTACAGACGGAGTACTTGATCTGTCCACTAAGAAAAGTCCATGTGCAGGCAACGCCTCCTTGAGCCATTCACCTGGCTGCTCTGCTACTCCTGGGAATGGGTAAGAGAAATTCTTAATATTTTTGCTCACACCTAATGTTTGGGGGTATAATTGAAGTCAACTGCTTGTGATAGGTTGAGTTTTTATTTTTTTTGATTATTAATTAATTTAATTTCTTATTTCCAATGTTCAACTATAAATCCAAGGGAAATAATCAGTCTTTCTGTTGAATATAGACATTGGTTTTTTTAGCTTTTAAAGTCTAAATTTATATCCAATGATTAACACCCATAGACTTGATGCAAAAGCACTTATGCCATTATTATGCTTAAAAACCTACCAAGAATTGTGTGAGGCACTAGTTGTGTGAACTTTGACTTGAAGCTGTATAAATTACTTAGGTTCCATTTAAAAACTATGTACATTTATATTATCATAGCAATTCTATAAAGTTTATGTTATTATTGCAGTAACAGCATTCCTAAATACAAGTAGTCAACTTACTACCAAATGACTGTTTGAAATTACAATGGCACTGAATAAAGAGACTTATGGCTGCTCCTCAGACTTATGACTGTTGCAGCATCCCCCAGTCGTGTGACCAAAATTCAGATGCTTGGCAATGATTGTTGTCATAAGGTCACATGATCACCATTTGCGACCTTCCCAGATAGCTTCTAACAAGCAACATCAATAGCAGAAGCCAGATTAATATAACAACTGCATGATTCACTTAAGAATAATCTGATTTACTTAACAACTGCAATTTCAGTTAATAATCATGGCTTTTTTAGGTTGTAAAATCTGACATGACTCATTTAACAATTGCTTTGCTTAGCAACAGAAATTCTGGTCCTAATTGTGGTTTTAAGGCAAGAACTTCCTGTATAGATCATTTATAGAGATACTATTATTCCTACATATGAACTTTGTAGAGGGCCTGTTGCAATTTTTAGAGGATCTTCAGATAAGTTTCCTGCTATCATCTTTGGAGTAGCGGATTCTGCTTTTCACAATTAATATGGCTACTACAAAGTTTTCATGTGGAAAACAGTGATATAGATTGAAGACAGAATGTAGCAACCATTATCATAATACATTATCCCGGGTACAAGGACAATACATAACTTAGTTTATCTGTCATCGAAAAACTTGTTGAGAGGAAACATGTCAGTGAGCTTAAATTGCCTGTCATAGGAGGTTTAATTGGTTTTACTGCACACTGCAGAGAAGTGATTCTTGTAGTCCCTTTCAATTCTACAATTCTTTTGAGTCTGAAATGAAGGTTAGACTTTTGATCTTCAGCAGCTATCTACAACCATGTTGTTGATGGTTCTGTCAGTTTGGGTTATTAGGCTTCTAAAATCTCTGCAGACTCCTGTAACAGACCACATGAGGTTGGCTGAATAGCTGAGCCAGGTCTCATTTTTTAATAGATTGAAATATTAATAGCTGATAGTTTTAGTAATTTAACACAAACCAATCAAGAATGCTTAGTATTAATGAACACAGTGTTTTGACAAGGGTGCCAAAGCAAACTAGTGGGTGAAGAATTGTACAAAATTTGTTAAAGATATAGGCAAAGAGGAGAAATAAACCTTTATTATAACATAGTATTGTCATCGCACTAGTTTCTTACGATTCATTAGGTCAAAGGCAGATTTGTAATTACTTGTATTGGGGATGTTTTCAAAATAAGATACTGAATAAAAGCACTTACTATACTCTTCTAACTCTATACCGGGAAAGGCTTCTCTCGAAAAAGCTTGTAGAATCCTGTCGGTTCTGAATTCTTAGGTATGTCTGCTCTGTTGATATAAATCATTTAGATGTAAAGAGATACAGAATGGCATTGTAAGGGCTACAGTAGATATAAGAGTAAGGATAGACTACGTAAAAATATTTTCTTCAGGCTTAATTTAGCCATGTAAATATGTTATAATTAGTTGGACTTCTATATAAAATAGCATTGTTTGCAGCCACTGATTTTAATTGTAAAATGAAGTATTTATTTAAACCGCTCATTACATGGATTCTTTATTTAGCCCCGTGGTCTCTAGGCTCCTAAAATCCTGAAGTTTCTTAAAGAGGAATATCTGACTATATCTGTTCATTTTCTGAACAAATTAGCATAAATTTCTGAAATTTGTTTTAAACATTGCATACCATATGAAAAGTTGAAGATCATCTTCAAAAGATCAGCATATTTTGCTGTGTCATGTAAAGAAGTTGGCATTAAGTGTCAAACAGTACTGTTTGTCTATGTTTATGTTTGTACTGTTAAATTTAATGCCACTGAACATTTGTCTTCTTAATTAACGTTCCCTGGACAATGGTTCACTGTTATCAGACTAATAGAAATATTCAGCATGCCTTAAATGTCTTATCAGAAATATAAACCATAGGGCTGTTTTGTTCAGAAACAATTAATAACACCTGTTATCAAAACAAAATGTTAAATTTGGATTGTAATATTGAAAAGAGATTCCTGAAGGATTAGAATCCCTAAAAACTTTTAAAATATGTTCTTTGTCCATTCCGTGCTCTCAGATATTTCTAGTTGTAAAATTGGAAAACTTGCATTATGATTGTCCTAATGGAAACAACAAAGAGAAATGTGTTACATGTGTTTTGGGGTATTATTTATTAGGATACACTGTAAATAATTTATGGGTTTTTAATAGTCTGATTAAACTGGATAAAATTAAAATAGATTAATTCCTAATCTGTTGAATTAGTAAAGTTGGAAGGTGCACAGACTGCTGAGTACTGTAGTTTTGAAATAGAAACTGTTTCTTCATGACTTGACATAAAGAAAAAATGAGGTTAAGGTTTTGTAACTCATGATGTCATTTTTTAAAAATAAATGAAGTCTGGATATTAGTACTAAATTTGTGAACTCTTCATTATTTTTGTTTTTGTGTTTAATGGAGAGAAAAATGATTTGAGTTCTGCTGAACAATTTTGATGCTGCAGCAGCAACAAGCATTTATAGTGTGAATCCATATCGTTTTCACTTTTTATAAAAAGTGCAGATGGCTGGTGTGTATGAGTGTGTGTTGAATTTTCTGCAATTTGTCACTTGGCTTACTCTTTTATTACTGTACTTGTTTAGTGGTAACGTCACACTAGTAATACAGTCGTGAATAGACTCTGATGATTATTCCTTTCTAATCTATAATTAAGATGCTATTTTCAGACACTTGCGCGAAGTCTTTTCTGCTCCAAGATTTTGTGAACCCAACCGAAGACCAGCTGACAGGTTTCATTTTTCTTTGCCCAAAAAGCTTCTCTTTGTTTTTTGAACATTTTAAAAAACTGACTGCTGAGACTTTTAAAAAAATTATAAAACCACAAAAGTGATGTTACCCAAGCAAGGCCTTCTAATAAAGGAGTGGCCCCTCACCCATTCCTCCCTACCTGTGCAAGTCCTGCTCACATCAGTTTCCTTCCATCCAATTAGGCGACCTGGGAGACCCAGCCAGCACCATGCAGAGGGACTTCGGAGTGGTGATGGGGTACCCCCAAGAAGCTGGCAGGATGGAACGAGGGAAGGGTCTGGCCACTCCACATCTCTCAAAGTTCCATTGGCTCGATCACTGCAGATAAGTGAAGAACTGCTGAGCAGAAACCAGCATGCTACCGCTGCCAGCCATGGGCCATCTGGGTTGCAGAATCACGGACAGCACATGATATTATCCAGGGAGGCTTCTTGGGCAAAACCACACTACGAATTCAACTTTACCCGAATGAAATTCAGGGGAAATGGTGCACTCCACAACATCAGTGACCTTCCTTTTCTTACAGAAAACTCTGCTTTTCAAAAAATGGCACTTCAAACTAAACAGGATGGGAAAAAGGACATGAGCCATTCAACTCCTGTGGATTTAAAGATACCACAAGTTCGAGGCATGGACCTTTCATGGGAATCCCGTTCTGGTGACCAGTATAGCTATAGCTCTTTGGTGATGGGTTCACAAACGGAGAGCGCGCTTAGTAAAAAGTTAAGGGCTATCCTTCCGAAACAAAATAGGAGGAGCTTGCTGGATCCTGGACCAGATTCCTGGGGCTCAGATGCTGAGCAATCTACCTCTGGACAGCCATATTCCACCTCTGATCAGGAGGGTGATCCCGGCTCTAAGCAACCTCGGAAGAAAAGAGGCAGATACAGACAATACAACAGTGAGATATTGGAGGAAGCGATTTCTGTGGTGATGAATGGGAAAATGAGCGTTTCCAAAGCTCAGAGTATTTATGGGATTCCCCACAGCACCCTGGAGTATAAAGTGAAAGAGAGGCTGGGCACTTTGAAAAACCCTCCAAAGAAAAAAATGAAATTAATGCGTTCGGAGGGACAGGATGTCTCTGTAAAGCTTGAGATAGATCCCCAGAGAGAGGCAGCACACAGTGCAAATGAGTCAAAAGATGATTAGGGATGTTGTAGAGTGCCAATTACATAATAAACTGAGTGAACACTATGGCATTGTTCAACTCCAGCTGTGTGTACCTAACTCCTCTTCAATCACCGGGTGCAGAACATGTTCCATTGCAATTCAGCAGAGACTTGTGAGGGCACAGGGGAAAAGGGTGCTCTGAATGTTGCATATTTGTAAATTTTCTGGCTCAGTATGGCTTAGAGCCTTTTTGTGTTTTGTTTTGTTTTGTTTTTTGGCCTTTTGCATGTTTCTCTAATATTTTATAGAGAATTGAGTTACCTCACAAAAAATGCAGACATGGAAGTGGACTGCTTGCCTCTTGAGCCTGCATGGACTTTCAGTTATTTTACTGGGTTTGCTTTTTTCATATGGCCTTTTAATAATAATAATAATCCCTTTCTTGAGCTCTTAATACCAGACTTTGAAAACAAAAGTGGATGATTGGATTATACTTAGATTTCCAGTTGGTTGGAAAGAATTTTTTAAAATAATAATTGGTCTGTTGGAATTCAGAGATTTGGGGCTGGTTTGTCATTGGATCTAATAGGAGCCATTTTGTTTTCAATTCGGGAGGGTTTTTTTAAATGGTTTGCAATCTGCTTAATGCTCACCTGGTGAGGCGGGTGGGAATGGGATGGGGGGGAATCTTTACATACGTACACTACCTGCAAAATGCTTTGGTTAATTTCTTTGGAACACTATTTTCATTGTAATTTTCTTCATTCTTTTATAAAGGTGAGGGTTAGACTTGCCTGTTTGAGGATGTAGCCTTATCTCAAGAAACTCCTTGTATTCTAGGAGAATCAGGGTACACTGAATGATACACTAGGGTATTCCTCATTTTAACAAGAATATGGTTTTTTGTGACCAATATGCTTTTTGTAGATTTGATCCTGAGTTCACTAGACTGTGTGTTTCCAACAATTAGTTAAAACATACCTTTCTGGGGGTCAGAAATACATATAACATTTTACTATATTCTTGGGCAAACAAACAAAAACCTTCGTAAATTCACTAATTTCTAAATATTACAACCTCAGTAGTCTGACTAAATAGTTGTATAAATGAAGGATCTATGTTATAATGTTCAGGGAAGAAATTTTTACAAATTTTAATAAAACCTATAATCAGATCATTCTGGTCTGGTTTAGGCTGAGCATCTTATCGAGCTATAGCTGTCAGGGTTGAACACCCAATGGGTGTTTCCTTTTTAAATACTAAAGTTGCCAGTAACAGGAAATGTTCTTGCATCTCCTGACATTTTGTTTTTGTTTTATCCACTATTGATTTAATAGTGGAGTAGCACACACATAAGTAGATCATCTGAAGCACTCCTAATCCACAATTCAGCCTTTTTAGTTAACATCTTTTCATTCTTATATTTTAAGCTTTAAGTAAAGCTTTCTGGATCTGCATTTTCACTGAATTAGACTTAATGGTTCTTCAGGTAGAGAGACAATTTGATCATAGCTGTGCAAAAGATTGATAGGACTCCATTCTAATTTGCACAACCAAAAGAGGCAATGGGATTTGTATGTAAGACGACGTTAAGCACTGTTCATGGTTAGTTTTTGTCCTGATGACTGAAAGTGGATGCTATGATTCATAGGAAGATGGCCTAAGTAACCCCAAGACTGCTGCTTGAATTTGGGGCAATTAATTGTGGGTCTTCTTGATTTCTTGACTGAATACAGTGGATTGCTGGGAAGCAGAGGTTAGGCACACCATTGCTGTCATGTTAAATATGCACTTCTCATTCTTGAGAGAGATTGGGCTTCTAGCCCATATATGCTTTGTACTACTGTTAATGTACTTTTTTTAAATTGCTTAATGTATTTCCATACTCAAAAAGCAGAGTTCCTTAGCCTGTCCTATATGCCATCTCAGTACAGACATCTGTTTAAAGCCCTGTAGTAGTATAGAAACTCTGCAATATAATCCAGTTTCACTGGAGATTGCAATAAAAATGCACTGTTTTGAATTTGTGGTTTCATCTGCTATTGAAAGTGTGGGGAGAGGGTTTGCTGCAAGCTAGAAGTGTAACACTTGCATAGACTTTAGCTGTCTGAGGTTTAACCTTTTGTGACTGTTTTTATTTAAGTGATGTATGAATTGAGTTCCGTAAAAATCTGTTATTATATTTGGTGTGCTCATTGTGCTTACTTAATATTTTCAATTTGTATCATTAAGTGGATGACAATCGTGCAGCAGAAAAATGGTGTGCCTACCCTTTAATGCTGCAGTTTAGAAGAGAACTAATTGTATGTCATTTCAGACCATAGGTTGAGAACTGTAAATAGATAGTGATAGTTGTGTATTCTTATTGCTTTGGTTAGAAAATGAATTAAACAACCAAACAATTTTCTCAGATTTAAGTCCTGGGACCTGAAGATTGTAAGATTCTTATCTACAAAGCTTTGAAATGTAACACTTATTATCTGTGATCACTTTCTATTCAGGTAAAAAAAAAACCCAGAAGCTTTGGAACAACCATATTTCCTCAAAAGGTCTCTGTTTTTAAAAAGAAAAGAAAAAGTAGGTTATTTTTAAAGCACTAATTGCATTACTTTGGTAATTGCAATATAAAATAGCCATTATTGTTTTGTGAAGCATGTTTAAAATTAGTTGTCCCTTTTTAAAATTTCAGAAGCCTCTCAAAAATAAACAAAACGCTGCTGAATATTCAAAAGATATAAATATATCTATATTTTATCTTATTGTAGGTTTTGTAAACTTAGTCGTAATATTCAGGTGCACCTTTTTAATGTTAAACTTTTGTTATAAGATTTCATCTTACTTGTTTTTTCCAATGTGGCTCATCCTGTGGCTGTATCTTGCTTTAGATCCCTAAGTGGTCCATTAAAGTCAGACTGCTCTAATAGGCGCCTTTGGTGTAGCTTTGAGTAGTATTTGGGAGCATTTCGCCTGTAGAAAAAATGGATTCAGTGTTTACCCATTAGCATGTTCAATATTCTGCTGAACAGACATTTGCATGACCAAAATCCCAACTGATCATAGGTTGAAGTGGGAAAATGTGGTTTGCTACTGTCTTTTTAAGAAAATCTTTGTTTCCTCCCATTTCTGGACATTCTTGCAAAATTTTGCTAGAAATGTTTGCCTTGTTTTCCTTGCTGATTTCCATGGCAGGTTAAGGAATAACCAAGTGCAATGTTTCAGAAGTTAAGTCTGTAGGAGGAAAGTTGGGGCATTTTTATCATGTATGTTAAACCTAGAACCAGAATTTTTGTAGAGATATGGCATATCTGTTGATGGTGTTGTTTGCACCTGCACAACAGAAATAAACTGTGAACATCATTTATGGCAGCCTTTGCTTTTAGAGACAGTATATGAAGGGTGAGTTCTCCCTTTACTCCCAGCCCAGAAGACTAATGACTGTGTGTGTGTGGATTTGAGAGAGAGAGAGAATGTGAGTATGTGTGTGTGTGTAAAAAAATGTTTAAAATCAAGTTTTCTATTGTATTGGAATTTAGATGTTGGTTGGTGAACTTTTGCTGCAGCAGGTTATACAGATGACTAAGGCTTAGTGTTGTAGGGGTACAAGTGTGGAGTTAATTATTGTACAGTTCTGTGGAACAAGCCCCGTGTGTAGAAAATGTACCAGTTTTTTACTTGGATCTGTAAAATATAAAAGTTATTTCCTGAACAATCTGGAGATCTGATGAACAATTACCTCTCTATCAGCTATTTTAGGACCTCATTTCCAGTGCCCCAGGCCTCTTCACCATACTGTAGTTATAAAGAATTCAGGTTATAGGATTTGGGCTATAGTCTTACTTTTAATTATCCAAATGAAATAATCCCCAGATTGATTAATTAGAAGCATTTAAAGATCCTACACTTGCATCCCTCCAAATGCACCAAGAATAAATCAATATTTCTTGCGAATTCCAAGGCTGCACCCATCTGCCTAAAGAAAAGCCTAGGTTGTATGTATTCTTAACTATGTTTTGAAATAAATCTAAATAACTAAATATTGTTTTAAGAATACAATTTGTCTTTTAAAGAGGAGACCAGTTTGGAACTGTTTTCTTTGTAATAGTTGATTTTGAATATTGTCAAGTATAGGCAGTTGAGGGAACTTGATTTTACGTAGATACAATATTTAGTCAATTCTAATTCAATATACATTTTGGATTAAATGCTTATAAATATTGTGAGTTTTTTTAGAGGTGAAAAGAGTTATGGCACTTGGGCAGATGGGGAAGCACATTTACCATTCTCTTCTCCTATTCAAAGCACTTTGCTAGAGCTCTAGAAATTTAAGTCATCTCCTTCAGTCCAAAGGTGGAAAGATTAATGTGCGAAACGAGATTGCCTGAAAGATTTAGGCAGCCTTCAAAAGAACAGTTTGTAATGTAAACAATTGAGATAAGACCTCTTTTGCTTTCTTCCTTGTA
This sequence comes from Thamnophis elegans, assembly GCF_009769535.1. NCBI lineage: Eukaryota > Metazoa > Chordata > Lepidosauria > Squamata > Natricidae > Thamnophis > Thamnophis elegans. The sequence continues at coordinate 25,249,129 of NC_045550.1, forward strand.
GTTTCAAAAAAATTATGTTCTCTCCCTCTCCCTCCCTCTCCTTTTGATAACTTGAATTTGCTGACTGCATATTTTGATACTTGCATTTGGTGTTTTTAATCATTTGTCTACTTATTGTCAGACTTTGTTTAGAAACACTACTATGCTTCTTCATATTTTATATTTGGTAGAGATAGTCATATAGTTTCGATCCACACTTACTGTTTTACTTCTCAGTAAATAAGCAACAGGTTAATAATTTACATGTATTTTAACAGTAAGGATCTCTTTACAGAAGTATTTGCTTAATAGGACAAAATTGCTGACTATGATAGGTGAATAATTGGTAAATTATTTTGTCATTGGTTTCCCAAATTAACTTGTGAAATACAGGTAGTTTCTAAGCAGTTTAAGAAATGAAAAGAAATTAGTTTAGTAGCTGAGATTCTGGTTCACTTGAGACATGATAATTATTTTCCATCATTCACCCTACCAACAAATTTTAGCTTCTTTCCATCACAAAAGAGGACAATGCAGTAGCAGTATCAATTATTATAACACCTTACATTTGACTACTTGATAATTGGATATTATCATAATTATCCTATGAATTTTGATAATTCTTCATAGGAAAGAATGTGGAACAAGTTGATCAGGAATCATCACTAAATCAGAAGTGATCTATGGAGCTAAAAGGAATGGAATTAAAAGAGTTGATTATGCAGCTCTTGAATATAGATCTTTTGGTTATTTTTTAGATAATACATCATAGAATATCTAGCCATGAGTTAAAATTTAACAAATGAATAGGTTTTCTGCTAAATGTAGAATTATGCAATTATAATTTAAACAGAAGTAATAGACAAACTTTTACTTCCTTTCATTTGCAGATGATATTATGTAGGCAGAAGATCCATACTCAAGATACTATAGTAAGAAAATATTAGCCATTGCATGCTTTCTCTGATGGATAACTGGATTTTGTACCTTTTGTATATCAGTAGCATTCTTGATAGGACAGAAGTATTCTAATTGGATAATGTCCTGAAAGTACTCATTATATTTTCTTCAAAAAATTACCATCCTACTTATAACACTCCCATTAATTATTTTTCTAAAATTCCAAGATCTTTCTCTTATATTAGTACAACATATACTAAGAATCCTTAATAAGAAAAAACTAACCAAGGGTAACAGGTTTATAAAAAATTGATGGAGTTATTTCTTCTCCCATTCTGCAGTTATGGGTGTGCCGCCTCAGTCTTTAATGTACCTCACATTTGGTGCTACATTTACCAGAACGTCACAGTTTTTGTAAAAACACCTATTAATCTTTACAGTCCATTAATATACCTGTCTAATCAGATTTTTAAAAACAACAAAAAGAAAAGCAGGAGAAGGACCTTCAGCACTTTTATTATTGCAACTCTAGTCTTAATTTATCTGGTCTTCAAGTCTAAGGTACTGTTAAAAGTTTCAGTCCACAAAAGATTTATTGCTTTTAGGTCAGATGATTTCTATTGATAATAAATAACTCAGTTATATAATGTTCAGGAAACTTGTAGGCATACATGTCTGATACTTTACATTTCAATAGACTATTTTAAAGTTTAGGGCTTTAAATTTTGGGGTATAAATGTGGGAGGCTAAGTTAAGTTTCCTAAATGAAGAATAATTGTAGAACATTGTGTGGAATTTGGTTTGAGAATATATCACTAGGGAAATGGGTAGGGATTTTTCTCCTTTTTATCTTCAGGGAATGAGCAGTATTTAGAATCTTTGATTGAAATTCAAGCCTTTTTACCGTGTAAATTTTAATATAAATTTACTGACAAGCTTTTCCATCAGAGGACTGAAAATGGATCTTAATGTTTAAGTAGTTGGATGATATATTTGTTATGCCATTAACTTGTTGAATGGTATATTTCTTAAATGAAGGGAGAATTTTAAAAAACAAACTAGAGTAGCATACCAGCATTAGTGATCTTAAGGGATTTTATAATATGTTATAGAGAAAATACATTAAAATCTAACCTTGAATTGCTAGTCTGTAATTAGGTGCATCCTATATTTAAGTTGTTGGAAAGAGGGTCCGTGGCGGCTGTCGTGTGCCCTAGCCTCAAAGAAAAAAACCTGACAGATGGCAACTTCTCTTGAGTCCTATTTGGGGTAGCGATCTATGGGACCTTTGTTTACAGTAGCTAACTACTGCTTAAACATGTATAAATATGTTTTGAGTGTTTGCTCATAACTTTCTAACCTCCACTCAATCGTCAAATGTTGGTATTTTATCAGTCCACAGTGTAAGTTTTAAACTAATGTGCTTAGGATTCCAGCTTGTACACACACTGTTTGAAAACCCTCAGGGACAGTTTACACACTACCCTCATTCAATTCAGGTACTTGTACACTATTCTTAAACCTAGCAGTGACTCGTGGGGTTTTTTTTGTTTTTGCTTTTTTTAATGTGCTAATAGCGCATCCTTGATGAATGTCAATTTAAACTCAGTTCAGGTATCCAGGTATAACTCAGCCAAACGGATTTTAAAGCTGCATATTACTCTCCAGCACGCAGTGCCTCAGACACGTAGTGGCATTCTGTATATTCAGTTATTACTACTGAGCAAGATCGCAGGGGGGGTTCCTGATAATTATGTATTGTAAGAAATTTCTATATATAGTATGTGTATTATGATATATACATATATATTATATATGTAATCTTAAATATTTAAAAATGCCACTACCAAGCCAGCACAGCTAATGTCAAATACATTCCTACTTGCCTCTGTAAATAGAGCAGGGGCAGCTTCTCAGTCTAGCTGTGGTTTCTCCTTCATCCTAGGTACTTCTAAGCTTGAGCACTGGCCCTTGGATGTCTGACCTCTACATTCTAGTTATGCAATGTCTCTAGGAATTCTGTGCACTGGCCACTGTGATGGAAGCCAATGGGTCAGATGGGCTCGAGTTTATTAGTAACCCTTCTGCCAAAGTTGATGTAATATGGCAAGTGTGTAAATTTTTCAAATAATCAGCAGGAGCACATATATTGTGGAAACAGTATGATCATTTCCAAATTGTAGCCCTTTTCAGGTGTTTCACCTCTAGTTGCCGTACATTGATAATGACTGAATTGGGATTTCACAGCTCTAATAATGGGTCTGTTGGTGAACATTAAAGTTGGTGTGAGTAACATATTAGAATAACTACAACTGCTTGTACTGGCATCAGTTTCACTGTAACTAAACACTAATGATGCTTCTGTATTATTATTTGATGCTTTTACACTTTAGAAAGTTCTCTGCATGTAAAATATGGGAAAATGGCATTTTTACAGACCTCTAAAAGTATAAGTGTCATGGAAAAATAAAGCAGGAACCCCCTTTTTAATCTATGGACCTCATTTCAATATACTGTTTACAGTTTGACGGAATTGTATAAGTTAATATTTCTCTTGTACTGTAGCTTGTATTTATTTACAGATTTTTTGTACTGTGTGATTTGAACTTTTTTTGTTCCTTGCTATGATCAACATTTTATGTAGTAGAGCACTTATGATCACAAATTAAGGTTTTTGGTTTGATTGCACTACATTTAATTTTTAATGCAGTTCTGATTTTTTGACTGGACTTAATAAGCTGTGTCTTAATATATGTGATAAGTACTTATAAAATTTTAATTCATGTGGTTCTCTCTCTCTCTCTCTCTCTCTCTCTCTTTTCATTGTATGTCAAAATGCTGATTCTATTGTGCATGTATAAGGGTTAAACAACCCTCTTGTATTTGGCCATGTCATTTTGGAAACACATTCCCAGCTGTAATATGTATGGTAGTTTTCACTGGATGCTAGACTTTTCAGAACCACTATTCTTCTAATAAATTTTGTTGTGAAAACCTAAATGTTTTAAAGCTCTGCTTTCTAAAGTGTCTTTTAAAATAATAATGGTAATGCTTTTCATGATGTATTTGTCTAATGGAATATTGAAGTAGATTGATGTGCTTCAATGAGCTGAAGCCACAAATGTATTTGAAAAATCAAACAGATGCCTATGAATGCAAATATCTGCTCTTGCAACAAAACGTTTATATCAGTTTTAGAAAAGGGGTCTTACATGAATTGACTGAATATAATTCTTCCCTCAGTGAAGAATTTGGATTATAAATTATATTTGATGAGGAATGTCACAACAAGATTGCCTATCATATTCATTTATAGTATTTCTTCTGAATATTCCTTTAGGGCAGTAAAATATTAGAATATACTGCAATACTGTGAGCTTTTCCAGGATCTCTAGATGTCATAAATCTCAGACCTTATGATATCCAGCTATGTTCAGAAGGAATTATCACTACATGAAAATAATGGATGAATTTATATCAGTCTCATTGTATCAGAAATATGCCCCTGAAATCAAATTGAATATTTGCTAATCATTGTGCTCAGTATTAGAATTATATTTGCAACAATCTTGTGTTTATATGCAAGACAAGAATAAAGTATATTTTTGTATAGTATATACAGTACATACAGTACAGTATATAAAGTACATTTAAAAATTGAAATTCCTGCTCTTTCTAAAATAACTTTTTTACTCTGTTCTCATGGGGTGATTCACTGTATTTTCCCAAAAATGTCATATTATTTCTATAATCATACCTGTCTCATTTTGGCAGCTTGCACAGTTCTCAAGTTACGTATATATCACTTTTTTATTCTAGCTTTATTTATCTCTGGTATAGAGTTTTTAACACAATGTTTAATTTTCATTTATTTTATGAATAATATAATATTATAATATAGCAACAGAAAATCACAAAAATGATTATATTTTCCTATATTTTTAATGGTAAAAGAGTATGATCAAGAACATTGGTAAAATGAAACCCCTCCCCCACTTTAGGGGGGTGTATCCCATAAAACAGAGATATAGTCTACATTAGTCAACAAGCAGTTCCTGTTCAAGAAAGGAATGGGTCAAACTACAGCAGAAAGCTGGCCTGGACCTTGCATTTTAGGACGCGTGTTGCCAGGTGCCTTTGGCAGGATTGTCTTGCTTTCTTTTTATTCTAATTAAGCACATGCCATTTACAAAGGTACATGATCTGCACTCTATTTAAATGCAACCAGTTTTTCTTTCCATGCCATTTCCTTGGATGCAGGATTACTACCAGAATTGCTACCTTCCAAATGCCCTATAACTGGTTCACAGGAATCGGGCTGAACCAGCTAAATAACATCCCTGCCAAATAAGGAATTCAATAGGATTTTTAGAGAATTAAACTACAATTTATTCTAGTAAAATATCCAGACCTTAGCATCATTAGGATGCCACAGAGCTTTGCAACTTCAGGTAGATGCTTTTTAAGAGATTTTGAAATCAAATATTTAATGCAATAGCAGATAAACTGAGGTATACATCACTGGTCTCTTCCATATTTATGTTTAATATATTTACTACAACATCAATTCTCTTCATAGTACCCATCCTTTGCTGAAAATAATAGCTTTTTCAGACTGTGTTCTGCCTTATTTCTTTAAACAGACCATTACAATATTTAATAGAACTTACTGTTCAAGTGATAAAATAAAGTGGAACGTAGACATATTTCCTTAAATTTGAATTCTTGTTTAAAAGTGAGCTCTAGTGAGCATTAATCAAGAATGATTTTCTGTTAGGTAGTTTTTTTTAAAAAAAAAACTAACATTGAGCTAAAATTATCCATAGATAAATGTGTATATGGTATTTCTTCAATAATCTTTTATTTTATCCCACATACTTTACTAAGGGCATCTTGATTGTACATATTCTAATCTAGATATAAAGATTTCACAGTTCATTTTCTATGCTTGGAAGTGGCTATATATAAAGCTTGTATGGTTTGTAAGCAGTCCAGAAGGTGAAACCATATTAATAGAACTCTTTGGGAATGATTTAGAAACTTTTAGGAACCAGGAACATCACAAAATTACATTAGGGGATGATACATAGAAAGTTCAGTTCGAATTAGGAACTGTCTTACATAACCAAGAATGTTTCTGCTTAGTATTTTATGGAAACATCATGTACCACTTTTCTGCTCAATCTCTTGCTTCTGGAACACTCTGGATAATTAATCTTAACTAAAGTTTTGAGGCCTATTATATCGTGACAATGTATGGAGTTTTTGACATATCAAATTCTACTTCAGAAGAAATATAAATCTTAGCAGAACAATATGCTTACATCTTGGAATAAATGTGTACATCCATTAGAGAAAAGCCAGGATTTCCTAGATGCCTGTTCATAGAATAAAGATTAAAAGTGTAATCCTGTGCTGCGGCAAACTACTCAAAACCTTAATGAACCAGATACAGTCCCCCAATCCCTGGTAGAGATTACTTGTTGAAATAATAATTAGGGTGTGTTTGTTATGCTGCTTGTGTTCAAACATAGAATCAAAAGAACACATATGCAGCAAGGACTAAATTAAAAGGATGAATAACAATAGCAATAGCAGTTAGACTTATATACCGCTTCATAGGGCTTTCAGCCCTCTCTAAGCGGTTTACAGAGTCAGCAAATCGCCCCCACAGTCTGGGTCCTCATTTCACCCACCTTGGAAGGATGGAAGGCTGAGTCAACCTTGAGCCGGTGAGATTAGAACCGCTGAACTGCAGATAACAGTAAGCTGAAGTGGCCTGCAGTACTACACCCTAACCACTGCGCCACCTCCCCTCTTCATAATTTTCATAACCCTCACCCTTTCTATTATATTTATCAGTCTGTGTAGAAACATATTTTTGACCACTCTGTGGATCACTAAATATTGGAACTACTCCCCCCCCCAAATGAAATAGAGTTTTGGATTAGTTTCTTTCCCCAAAGGATTTTCTTTTATTTTTAGTTCCTTTCAGCACATCATTTTTCATGTTTTTTTCAGGTGCTGTTAAAACTCTTCATGTTTTTAATTCTGAACACTTTTTACTTAGATACATACTCCCACTGAATTTTAAAAGGATTTAATTTCCTGCTCCATATGAGAAATAAATTCTGAGTAAGAGTAGTAGTACTATTAGAAGCATAATAGGGATAGTAGCCATTTTCTTTTATGATTTATATGCTATTGAATGCAATATTAATATTGGTATTAGCTAACTTGTTAGCAAATGTAGTTTCCCTGAAGAGTAAAGCGAAATAATGTAATTATTGGAAGTTTTTACACCTCTTACTTTTTGCACAATAGCTCATACCTTTGAGACAGTTTGATGTATTGACAAACTCCAACTGTTACGTCTAACTATTCCAGATATTTTTCTACTAAATGCACTGCAATTTAACAATAGTTGATGTATATTTCACTGATATATCTCCTTAGTCTTCATGAGAGAGAGAGTGAGAGAAAGAGGAAAAAAGATAGGTAATAGAAGATGCAGTTATTAAAGATACAACTTCATTTTCCCTCCTCCAAACTCTAATGTGCTACTTATAGAATCACTTGCTTTTATGAACTGCATTGCAGTGGGATCTCTGCATATTTCTCCCAACATAATATAGGTGTTAAGTCAAGGCTTCTTCTGAAGGAATAACTCTTCAGTTATGCGCTATCAGTTGAATAAGGAGCGTTGTACTTGTGGTGCCTCCTGGAGCTTTATTTCAATTATATACTAAGATGTTATTTTTTAACAAGTGTTAAGTTTAATTACTGCAAATAAATATTATCATTGAATTTAATTAGTACCAAATGACACTGCTTCTCAAAACAATACTTACATTGTGCATTTTCTGAAATAATTTAGAAAAACCAAGAATTGGCGCAAAGATGGCATTGACTCCTATTTTGTTGCTGTTTTAACTTCATAAGTGGATCAGTTGCACTGTTAGCTGTTGTAGTTGATACAGGGGTATTTTAAATGAATACATCAGTCTAGATTAAGTGTTCATACATCAACTCTTCTCAATCTGGTGTCCTCAATATGTTAAAGCTATGATTTTCAGAATTTTGGCTGTGAATTTTGAAAATGTAATCTTTACACTCTAGTTGCAGTTATATATTTTTATTTGCTTTAGAAATTTATAACTCTGGATGGCATATGGTAAAAACAATTAAAGCAGAAATAACACACACCCCCCAAAATACCAAGAAAAAGAGCCATTTTAAAAGACAAACAAACCTGCCAGACCTGTCACACACCCCTGTTGCCTAAGGAAAGAACTAGGTTTTCAGAACGCTTTTGAATACAGTCAGGTCTGGGATCAAAGTGGGATAGTGTTCCAGAGGACAGGTCCTGTGATCAAAAGTTTTCCTACATCCCTTCAGTGGCATTGCTTATAAATGGGATCTGAACCATGTCATCTCTGCCTGACCCTACAAGTCAGGTTGAAATTATAGAACAGAGTTCCCCAACATTTCTGGCTTTGCGGTCTGGCAGATGGGGGAGAGAGGGGATGTTCCATGCGAATTTACAATAACAATATGAGAATAACAATAGCCCACAAACCAGAGGTGGATTGCCAATTTTTTTACTGCCAGTGCAGGTGTACTTGCACGCGCACGCATGTGTGCAACACTTATGTGCATGCGCAGAAGCATCTGGGCGGGTGGATGGAGCCACTACTACTAGTTTGGCCGATCCGGGCCAAACCAGCAGCAACCCACCTTGCCACAAACCCATAGCCATACTCCGCCAGGAATTATCCAGAACCAAAGACAAAATACAGAAGGATGAAAGAAACAATGTAATCTACAAAATCAACTATAACCATTGCAACTAATTCTACATGGGACAAACATCATGTGAATTAACACCACAATCCTAAATCCTTAAATCCCACATTGACACCAAACCACAGTTCAATTGGAGCAACACAAAAATAATAGGCTACGGTACTACCCACCACGCTCGTGAGTTCATTGAAGCCTGGCACTCCACCAACGGACTCCAGCAATTCCATCAATAGACTCATTGGCCTACAACCAGCTTATGAACCCCTCAGAATCCAAATCAGCTGCACAGCCAACCAGAAACAGCACCGACCCTCAAACAACCCCTGTAACCCCCATACCAGTTCACCTCCCAATGACCCTGACCTGATGTAATCTCCTTATCATGACCCATCTCAAGACCCATCACAAAACTCACTGATGACTCACAGCTGACCCAGCATAAGACCCTCACTTGACACACCCACACCTGAAGCCTTTATAAACAAAAGAACACTGATACTGACATCCCCTAAACTTCGCTGAAGATGTTATCTAGCCTGGTAACAAAATATTTGGAAACCAACCCACGAATGTCACTATATCAAAATAATATAATGTATTATGTGTCTCATAATGTTCAAAGAGATTCAATTGACAACTTTATTAAAAAATTTAAAAACCAAAAAGAATTATGCAGGCAATAGTTTTTACTATTACTCTGAAAGTTGGACTTCGAAAAAAAGATAGAAAGAACATTTATTATTTGAACTAGCTGTTTAAAGAAGACTCCTGAAAATACCATAGGTTGCCAAGAAAACAAACACCTGGATCATAGAACAAATTGATCCAGAGTTCTCATCTGAAGAACAATTGATCAGGATCAAATTAATCATGCTCTGAACATGTGTTGTTAATTATGGGTTACGTCACCCAGATATTCAGACTGGATTTGGTATTTTTATCCACCTATTGACCTGGGATAGGTATATGTATATGATGGTGTTAAATGTATCATTGCAGGATGGAAGCTATTCCAAGTAAAACTACCTTTTGCAATTATTATTTCTGGACTTAAGTCTGGGAAAGGTAGAAGGAATGAGAAAAAAAGGACAACCAGCAACAGGGTGGATGGGCTCAATTACAACAATGAAGGTTGCCTTATTGAAAGACTTGGAGGAGGCAGATCATCCTGGCGAAAATCTACCTACGGCTGCTAAGAGCCAACACCAACTTTATGGAATGTAATCAATCAAAATATTAACCATAATTGCTTTAATATATGCACTTTTGCAGCACAAGATGTTTAGTCTCTCTAGGCTTAAATTGTTATCCTGCAGTAATGTTGAAGATTTTACAAGCAGGATTTTTTTTTGTTACTTAAAAGCTTTTTATGAATTTATCCACTTGTAGACTCTTATTTATGATTTGTTTATGTAGAAGCTATATGCTGTTATGGTTTTATCCATGGAGCCAGCTTGTAAGGCAGTGAGTGGTGTTTGTACTATCCTAAGGGGAGAAAATAGGAAAGCTCCTAGTGTCCTTGATGAACATGAAAATTAGTTGGACCATTGTTCAAAGCCCTTGAAAAGGAAGCAGTACGTGGGTTAATGTTTCAGCATGATAAAACTCCTCTAGTTTTAAAGGGATGGACTGAATGATAATGTTTTTCAATTAGCCACAAGAAGGCTGTTAGATGCGTCACAGCTGGTGATTCAAATGTTGTATGGGAAAAGTGGGAGAACAGAACACTCTAGAATGAATGTTTACTCAGGTGTATGTGGATTTAGGTGAGAGAGAATTACCCATTTGACTTGGGTTAGATGCAGGCAGAATATAAGAAGACTATTTTAAAAAAAATAAAAAATAAAAAATCTTAAAACCTCTAACTTGCAGGCATGGTAAAATAATAATTAGCTGTGACTATAAAAATAAAGTCAGCAACTTCTTAAAGAAATATCTGAATCTTTACAGCAGTGGTAGTCAACCTGGTCCCTACCGCCCACTAGTGGGCATTCCAGCTTTCATGGTGGGCAGTAGGGGTTGCTGTAACTCTGCTTTATAAATTTTATAAAGTAAAGTTACTTCCCTACTTTATAAATCACCATTACTGTGGAACCGGTGGGCGGTTAGAAAATGTTACTACTAACAGAGATATAAAAGTGGGCCGTAGGTATAAAAAGGTTGACTACCCCTGCTTTACAGTAAACAAAAATATGTTTGATCTCTTCCCTTCCAATCCTGGAAAACCATCCCTGCTTACATTTGGCAATGGATAGATGACTTATCCCTTTTTCTTATGTGTTCCCTTGTTTCCATAGCATACATAATGAGCCGTGGTGACGCAGTGGTTAGAATGCAGTACTGCAAGCTACTTCTGCTGACTGCTGGCAGTCTTTCATCCTTCTGAGATCAGTAAAATGAGGACCCAGATTGTTGTGGGCAATATCTGACTCTGTAAACTGCTTAGAGAGGGCTGTAAAGCTCTGTGAAGTGGTATAGAAGTCTAAGTGCTGTTGCTTTACTTAGAAGTCTTTTTCAGTTCCACTGTTTGGCAATCAATCCATTAAGGAAGATGAGCCATATATCGAGCTACAGCCAAGGAATATAGTTTTGATACATTGATCAGCCTTCTTAAAAAGTAAAATAAAAATAACTTACAGAATTAATATATGCAGTTCTTTTTTAATAGTTTTATTAAACATTACAATTTGAAAGAGAAAAGCTAATATAAATTAAAAATATAAAAGAATAAAAATTAAAAATAGAATGTGAAAAAAGAATATAGTAAAGAAAAAGAAAATAGATATATAAAGAAATTACTTTCCCTTCATCACAATAAGTATACACAATTATAACTAATCATCTTCTCTTAAAATATAGCAAGTTATTTTTTCCCACATCTCATCTCTTACCTATAAACAAATCCTTCATGGTACAGTCCTAACCAGCAAAAGTCCATTAAGGGTTAGCAGAAATAACCACATATCGATTTTAATTTTGATCAAATAAAGCAACTTTTTATTTCTTCCCTTTATTTGTAATAATCTTGAACTGTAACCTCCTCAAATAATGACCTAAAACTTGATTTTTGTTGCCCCATAAGTTTGAATAGGAGGAAGCTGTAACTCTAGCAGGGTGCTGGAGCTGCTTCTGCTAATCAGTCAGAATTCTGAAAAGCATAAGACAGAAGGTAAAGAAAGAAAACTGTGATGATATATACAAATCTAGGGGTGGGAGATGCAAGCTTATAGCTCTATCTCATTTTTTAAATAGATCTATAATTGTGATGCTTAAAATGATTTGAAAGGAACAGAAACACTTAGCCTTGAACTTTTGTTCTACTGCTGCTTCTTACATACCTGTAAACTTATAATCTGAAACTGATTTTCCAGTGAAATAAACAAAGGGAAAGGTTAGATAAATTGAAAAGTGAAAAACTTTGGTTGGAGTGGGTAATAAAGTGGGCTTTTGTGTATGTAGATATACAGCAGTTCTGCTATTCTGGTAAGGAACCTTTACTTATCTCCTTTCTCTACCTGTAACTGGTATATAATCTTACTGCTATGTTTTATTAAGCAAGACAAAAAAATAAGTGTGTACCAAATGAAAATGTTTTTGGTGATTCTGTAACCATGAGCTAAATTTACTATATTTAACCTTAAAAATTCTATTCCAATAAATAAACCCTCCAAAACATCTGAAGTGAAACTTGCTATTCTTTCTAACTTCAGCTATATCTTTGGTTTCCATCCTAAAACATTTTGTCAGAGTATGGATTTTTTGCAGTGCTCCTTATTATAATCTGTGTGCATCTTTCAGATCGGAATCAGAAAAAAAAATGAAGTGTAGATGTAGGTATTTGTACTCCCATTCTAATTGAAAACATAAAATCAATCTGTAGCAGCTCTGTTTTTCCACCCATGTTTCAACATCTTACTATGTAGACAGTTTCACAGAACAGCAAATTCTGAAGCGCATTAATTGTAGCACTATGACTGTTGCATGGCAACAGTTCTGTTTGTAGAAATCATAGCTTCGCTCTTGATATTCTTTCGTATGCTCGTTGACAAAAATAGATTATTTCTTTATTTATTTGTTCACCTTGTAGACCGTCAAATCAATACAGATTCATGGTGGTTTTTCAAAACAGTAAAAAAAAGCATCTATAACAGTAAAACATACACATTAACTATAAATAAATTAAAAACAATCAATTATTAATTAAAATTACATGAATATTAAATTGATTCTAATACTAATGAAACAAAATCTTACAAAACTAAATGCTATTGGGGAAGGGGGGGAGCAACTGGGATGCCTTTGAGTTAGAGTTGGCTCCTGGCAACTACCTAAACAAGTCCCTTGTCAAGTTTTCTGAAGTGGTTTGCCTTTTTTTGCTTCCTAGCACTGATAGAGAGTGATTGTCCCAAGGTCACTGAGTTTGGGCCTTTGGGCCTAAAGCAGAACTAGAATCCCTGGTCTTGTAGTTACTAGCCTGGTGGTACCTTACTCACTACAACAAGGACCCGGATTGTTGTTGGGGGCAATATGCTGACTCTGTAAACCGCTTAGAGAGGGCTGAAAGCCCTATGAAGCGGTATATAAGTCTACTGGTATCCTTCTGCGACGACTGCGGGAGGTGGGAGTGGGAGGCACCGTGCTACGGTGGTTCTCCTCCTACCTCTCGGACAGGTCGCAGTCGGTGTTAGTGGGGGGGCAGAGATCGTCCCCTAGGCCCCTAAATTATGGGGTGCCTCAGGGTTCGGTCTTATCCCCCCTACTATTCAACATCTACATGAAACCGCTGGGAGAGATCATCCGCAGGCACGGGATTAGATACCATCAATATGCGGACGATACTCAATTGTATCTGTCCGCCCCGTGCCAACTCAATGAAGCGGTAGATGTGATGAGCCGGGGTCTTGAGGCCGTTATGGGCTGGATGAGGGCTAACAAGCTTGTGCTCAACCCAGAAAAGACCGAGTGGCTGTTGTGTTTCCCTCCCAAAGATCTGACTAGTATACCATCACTCAGGCTGGGGGGTCAAATTGTATACCCCTCAGAGAGGGTTCGCAACTTGGGAGTCCTCCTGGATCCGCAGCTGTCATTTGACCACCACCTAACGGCTGTGACCAGGGGGGCATTCGCCCAGGTTCGCCTGGTGCGCCAGTTGCGACCCTACCTGAATCGGGAGGCGCTCACAACAGTCACTCGGGCCCTAGTGATCTCCAGGCTGGAATACTGCAATGTGCTCTACATGGGGCTGCCCTTGAAGAGCATCCGGCGACTTCAGCTAGTGCAGAACGCAGCCGCGCGAGTGATTGCGGGTGTACCTCGATTCACCCGCATAACACCTATCCTCCGCGAGCTGCGCTGGCTACCTGTCGATCTCCGGATGCGCTTCAAGGTGCTATTAATCACCCATAAAGCCCTACATGGCAGTGGATCTGGATACTTGAGAGACCGCCTTCTGCCAATTACCTCCCTACGACCAATAAGATCACATAGATTAGGCCTCCTCCGTATTCCATCGGCCAGCCAGTGTCGGCTGGCAACCACAAGGAGGAGGGCCTTCTCAGCAGTAGCCCCGGCCCTTTGGAACGAGCTCCCTGTGGAGATTCGTACCCTCTCCACCGTCCAAGCCTTCCGCACAGCCCTGAAGAACTGGCTCGCCCGTCAGGCCTGGGGATAAGGATAATTGCCCCTCCCGAATGTTGTATGGATGTTGCCTACTATTTTTAGTATATGTCTCTATTTTGTTGTCTCTATCCCCCCTTCCTAGTTTTATGTGAGCCGCCCTGAGTCCCCTCAGGGAAAAGGGCGGCCTACAAATTCTAATAAAACTAAACTAAACTAAACTACTGTTATTGCTATTGCTATTGCTACAACAAGCTGCCTCAAATATTAAAGTAACATAAACATAATAAATAAATTAAAGGTAAAGTAAAGATAATCATAACAAACTATTCATGGAACACTTTTTGGAAGAGTTTCCAGAATATTAAAAGGGAGAGAGTGAAGTTTAATTTTAATTTAATTTTACTCTAGAGGCATAGGGCACCACCCAAAAAGTAGCTGCTTCTGACTTGATTTCCATTCCCTTTACTTCACAAAAGTGATGTGAAAATAAAAGAATGTTTTGAACAAATCCAAATGACTCCTCACAAGAAGCCATATCTCATTCATATACTTTAATTCCATTCGGAGTACTTGGTGCATAGCCTCCTTGTTCTTGATGTCTATTCCTTATTATTTTTTTCTTCTTTAAAATTAACATAATGCAAATCTTTACCTCCAAATGGGCTGGAGCATGTTAAATCAAGATTATATTTTACTGAATTCTTGGCATAACCTTTGCAGCTTCAATCTGAAAAAAGGCATCCACTTGTTTGTGAAAACACTGAGACAGTACCTTTGTTATAGTAACATAGGTTTTTTTTTTTCTTAAAGGGGTTGGTGGAAATTAGGGCTACAAATTGTATGGCAAATTATATTACATTTATGAAACAATAAAAAGTGTAGCTTGGAGTCCAGAACCACTTCCGTTCTGTCATGGAGCTTTCAAGCTTTTTGTTATCTAAAGAAGCACTATCAGCTGCCAAAAACATGACGCTACTGGTAATTGGTCCATGAACTAGCCTTAGAATAAACTTACTTAAAATTAAAGTTCAAGCTAAAGAGTCTAGCATTTCCCAGTGTGCTTGTGATTGAACCCTTCAAATAAATGAAATTATATTTACAGTACGGTATTTAAATTCTGCCTTAGGATTCTTCCCCCCCCCCATGGTTTTTGTATTCATGAGGTATTGTTGATTGCAGTCACTCAATAGAAATATAAAGCTATACCATACATGTGATTTTAAGGCCTGTAGTCATAATTGTTTTGTAAGATTTATACAAAAAAAGGTTGCAAATGAAAATAACAAAATAAAGAACAAATAAACAAGGTAGATAAACTTCTAGCTAGTCATAATTTCTTTATTTTTAAGAATTGTACATAAGAGTTTGTAAAACAAGAAAGCTACAAGTTGTGGGGAATGGTGTGTGCTAATGAAAATTAATTATCAAGATTGCACACACACACACAAGTTAAAATGATGATGGAATTGTGTGCTGATCGTATTCTTTGACCTTTGATTCTTTGAGCAAACTAAGGTTTCACAATAATAGCTTCTTTGTATCTGTGTATATATAGGGCACACATTCCATTTTTAACTACACTCATCTACTTCATCAGATTGTACACCAGCAAGTTTTATGGTTAATCTTATCTTAATTTTCCTTAATTAGTCTATGTTTAAGAACACTAAATTATTTTAGGGCACTACAAGGTTCTAATTAGGCTGCTCTTTTTCTTTTTTTCTCCTTCCTCCCTTTCTTTTAGTTTAGTAAGCATAACTATCACATTATTTATCTCATCAATTTACTGTATTAAATTTGTTACTTATTATATTACCTTTGACCTGGACAGATTAGGTTAAATCCCCAAATGGAAAGCTTAGTAAATGTTACTAATGTTACTTATTACAGGTAAACAAATCTAAGGCTTGTACATCCAATTAGATTTTTTTAGGGTATGTAGGGAAGCTGTTATAGCCCCTACCTGCAACTTTCTAAAGCAAAACAGTCCATCTCAAATATTATACAAACATTTCCCTCCATGCTGGAACACTCATTTACCTTGAAGTCCAAAACACTACACAGACCTATTTATTATTCTGCCTTCTACTGATAAAGCAATACTCATTCAATTATACATTATCCCTTTCTTCAGTTTCTAAATATTGTTTAACATTAAAAGTGCTACATTTCATTTGTCTTTTTGCTTTCTAAAGCAATATGCTACTGTATTTTCCCAAAAATAAGACAGGGTCTTATTTTCTTTTGACTGCCGAAGTAAGCACGTGGCCTTATTTTCAGGGAGGTCTTATTCTTTTTTAGGTGCAGGAGCATGGTCCCCTCATGGCTGCTGCTGTGTTGCAATATTTTCAGGGAGGGCTTATTTTCAGGGGAGGGCTATTTCAGGGTTTATGTACATTTGAATAGACATTAGACTAAATAATTATGCTTACCTGAAATTCCAAATACTACGCTGAATCCAAATTATTTATAAATAATTTTATAAATAATGTCACTTCGTGATGTGCATATAGGGAAACAGACCATATAGTTTCTCCAATATAATTTCTATGTCTCTCTACAGTGACAAACAGAAAGAAAGTTCTATGGACTGAAAAATAAATTTAAAAACACATTGTTTCAGTAAGGGGAAATTTACAGTATAAAACTACCATGTTCTGTTTCCAGGTAATCATGAGATCTAGTTCTCTCAAATGGTAATCCTGTCTCTGAACTATGCCCCTTCTGAATGCAGCTGGGGGCTCATTCAGTGTGATTGACCGTCATGCAAAAGCAACATAGGGAATTTGTAATTTAGAAAAAACTCTGTGGTATTTAATTATGTATAAGCAGTTTATAGTTTTGTAATGTTGAACACATTACTTTGTTCCCTTACTTTCAATGAGAAGTGGTGTAGCCCAGAAACATTCTTCCTATATCACTTATTCTACTATTTGTAAGAATGAAACCTGAATAATCTGAATATGAAATGCTTTTTATATGAGATCAATAAATACTCTCTCTTAGAAAATGAGAAGCACAATATCTCAGTAGTTAAGATGCTGGGCTTATCGGCTGGAAAGCTGACAGCCCAGGTTCAAGACCCGACCATACACAACAGGGTGAATGCCCATCTTTCCTTGCTCCTGCACCCTCCCCGCCCAGCAGTTCGAAAGGATGCAAATGCAAGTAGATAAATAAGGACCACCTCAGTGGGGAGGAAACAGCACTCCATGATGTCATTCTGGCCACATACCATGTAAACATCTTCAGACAGCACTGGCTCAATGGCCTTAGAGATTTAGAGATTTATTAATATTTGTAGGCCGCCCTTTTCCCTGAGGGGACTCAGGGCGGCTCACATAAAATCGGGGAAGGGGAGATACAGACATTAAGATAAGACATATAATAAAATAATAAACAACATACATTCATCATTCGGGAGGGCCTTGTAATGTAGATGAGCGTCGTCCCTTATAGTTGGCAATGACTAGTGGAATAAAATCCACAGGGACTCCTTTCCTTTCTTTAGAAAATTAAATGTATCTTTAAAAAATAAATGAAAGGTGAAATCATATTTTCAATGGATCTTCCAAAGATGAAAAGCTATTTTATTATTCAGTTGTTGTAAGTACTGTAGTTATGGCTGCTGCCTTCTTTAGGCAGAAGAGACTTGGTCCAATATTCTGGCCAGAAATTTGTGCTCTTCTGAATTCATTAAGTTGTAACACCCATAAGCCATTCTCTCAACCATAAACCTAGAAATATGCCTCCATACTATTTTTTAAAAAATGGTAAGATTTTAGTTGAAGTCTTCTGGAGACTTTGAACACATGAAGGAACTTATAATTTCTTAAGGTTTTAGTTAAATCTTGCAGCATGTTTTGAAGAGATTGTTAACCACATGTTTAGAATGATATATTGTACTGCCTGTTTGTTCAGCATCAACAGTAATGAAAATAGCTTAGCTGGTGTTATATACTTAGTAAATATTATCCAAGCCTGTTTTTAGATTATTACATTTTGCTCATTAGATTTCTACCACACCTTTCTCTCAGGAGTTCAAGGTATTATGCATGACATTAAAAAAGTAAAGGTTTCCTCTACCAAGTCACACCCCTTCCTTCAATTTTTACTCATAGAAATCACCCTGAAATAGGTTGGCCTGAGAGAGACTAAAAAGCAATTGCTGATCAGAAGCTTTCTAGTAAACATCTGTGGGTATATTTGATCCTGGATTTTCCCAATCCAACCTTTTATACCACACTGGGTCTGTTTGTATAACTTGTCATTGCATACTAATTTGTTCAGGTTGTTTCTCCCACCTCATTAGATTCCCTCCAGTTAAGGATTATGTTGTAAAAAGGGTGATATTCAGGTTGTAGTGCTTGAGTTATACATAAATAGACAGAAACCAGAAAAGAAATCCAGGGATAATGTTAATATTGTTTGGAATTTTGTGTTATCTACTTGCTTACAGTAGAATATAAGGATATGGTCTTTCCAAAGAATTCAGTTGTGAAGAGAATTGTGACAATTTACGCTGTGAATTTTGTGCTATACTGACTATTTCTCTCTCTTTCTCTTTCTCTCTCTTTAGTGAGGAGACAGCGGAGGCAGTAGCAATAGATTCTCTTGGCCAGCCGAAATCTCCACTGGAAAAAATTATGGTCAGACTCTGCACATACCACCAGAAACACTTTGTCCGTGTCCTGAATGACATCTGCTCTGAAGTACAAACAGGCTATGAAGGCCAGCAGTTATCTGGACCTGAAAACATGGATGTGTCTACTTGTAGTTTAGGATGCAGCCAATATCATATTGAGAACCAGGAGCATGGAACTTCTTGCTCTGAGTCAAAAACCCCTATATTGCTGGGTACAGAACAATCAGAGGCCCGTGGCTCTTTGCGAATACTATGCCATAAGCTGAAACATGCTGTAGAACTGAAATCTGCAGACAGAAGAGACAATTGCAGTTCTATTGTCAGAAGAGATTTCCCTGAGCTTCCAACTATTAGAACAACTTCTATAAGTCCCAGAGACAGTCCCACTCAAGGGTACCTCACTGCCTCCAATACTCATCACTCTATTAAGAATCTGGAAGGTCAGACCTCTGCTACTGAGCAAGAGACGGGGGCTAGAAAAGGTGAAGATGACAAAGATCAGGTGCAAAGTAGAGGTTTACTGGGAGGCTATGTAGCTGCGAAAGCAACAAATGTGAACATTAATGAGGAGAATTTAGAGAATAGGGTAGGTTCTTTGAAGAACCCTTTCAAAGCTTTCCCAGAGGAAACTCGAGAGACGGCTTTCACCACTAGCTCTCCACGGAGAGCAGACAAAGAGAATGCCTTGCAGTGCAGCTCCAAAGCCTCTATGCACCAGGATACGGAAATCAATGACCAAGAAACAAGATCAAAGGTAGAGAATCACTATCTGGCTTCAGGGAAAAGCAAGGGAGTCTGCCACATGCATCCTGGTGACAAGACTCACGTAGAGAATGCCAAAGACATTTGGCTGCCTATTAATTCCATGCCAGCAGTGCACAACAAAACCACCAATGGGCACTCCCGGGTTAAGAACATTTCAGCTTCTACTAAAAGTACACGTAAAAGCAAGAAGTCTTCAGGATTAAGAATAAATGACTATGATAATCAATATGATGTTGTCTATATTAGCCAACCAATTACAGAATGTCACTATGAGAGCAAAAAGACAGTATCAGCAAGAAAGACAGCAAGGAAGAGCACTCGTGGATATTACTACAACGGTGAATGTTGTGAGCTTCCTACTATTCGCACCTTGGCCAAGACTCCGCATTCACAGGAGAATGGGAACATCCTGGCAACAAGGCCTGAGGTGCTAACAAGTCCAATCCAGGGCATTTCTCTTCCAAGTGACAGCTATTTGGCTGCAACTGACCCTGTGGGTAGCAATGATGATCAAAGATCTTCCACAGTGGCCCCTACTCAAGAAGATTCCTTCAATGAAATAAGAGCTGAGCAATGCTCTTATGAAAGCATCTCTTCTAAGGTCAGTGTCCCGAAGCAGAGGGAAGCTAGTCTTGCTGAAGAAGCTACCGTGCCTGTTTCTCTATTTCCTTGCCCTGTTTTTCATTCAGATAAAGACAGCTTGTTTGTGTCTTCACTCCAGACCATGACTGTCTCTTTTCCTCGAGAGAATGAAGGGGTCTTGCAAGACAGTACTGATGTACTGGAGGCAAATAGCTCTGGCTCTGATTCTTATAACTGTAATAGATCTAAAGAAAATAGTGACAGTATAGCAGACTCTGTTGTACATTCTGTCTCAGAAGCTGCTAATGATAAAATGGCTATCCCAGAACCTCCTATCTTGGTAGCGCCAGAACCCCATGCTAGCATGGATCTGCTGATGCCTGAAGTATCAGCCAATAGTGTGGACTTGTTGCCTCCACTAGATGAGCCTGCTTCTGTAATAGATGTATCACCATCTATAGAACCCCCACTACTTTCCCCTATAGACTTGGCCGAACCCTCAGTAGTACCATCCACTCTTGATGTTCTGGACCCTTGTATGACCTTTCCTTCAGAGATTCCCTATATTCCCAACAGTGTCTCACCTGTGCAGCTTGTTGCCAGCCCAAGGAGCATGTCTCCTGTAATTGATCCTACCAGTGGGGTTCCTGAACTTCCTACTGATATTGACCGAGAACCTCCAGAGACTCTTTCTGCAGAATCTTCAGTAGTAGCAACTATCAAAATGGATGTGGAGCTTCCCCAGCTGCTTCCCAATTTAGAAGCAGCAAAGCTGCCTCTCAGTTTGGATTGTACTAACACAGACAAAACCACTACTGAAAATTCCCAGAATTTGGAAGGACTGCTTGTTGAATGTAAAAATGTGCTGCCCATTGTGGCTGACAATGAAGATAAGGGAGAGAAAAATATAAATGACACAATAAACATCAGTGAGACCACCAAATCTGATGAGGAAATGGAGGTTAATAGTAAAACTCCAGTAGAGCCCAAAACATCAGAAAAGGACAAGAAAGAGACTTCTTCCAAAACAAACATAGACAAAAAACGAAGGCGAGAGAAAAAAACCCACATTGTTTCGGATCGCTGTCTTCGAAGCCAGCAGTCCCTGGTGCCTACAGAAGACAGTTCTGAACAACCCTGTTCTTCCAATTCTCTTCAGCGTCCTCAGCTACAGATAAAGCTTTCTAAAAGTCCTGGTGCTAAGCGTTTTAAGAGAGAGGTACAACTTGATGGGGCAACATCTGTGTGCCTTCCTAACGACAGACACAATCAAACACTGATAAATGAGAGTAGCAAATCTACTGAACAGCAGCCAGATGAGGGAAATGACATCACAATAAGCCAGACCTATAAGAAACTGATGGCAAAGGAATCAGTTAATAGAGGAATAGAGGAAAGCCAGAATGGAGAAGATAACAAAGATAAGCCAGCGGCAATGCTTGAAATTTGCTTAGAAGCCAATTCTGACAAGAGAAGTGTTCATGTTCCAACAGAGATGTCTGATAAAACTGAAAAACAAGTAGATTTAAAGCCAAAAAGTTTAGAGAATTCTGACGGTCCTATAAATATTATTGAAGTATTGTCCAACCAGCATGAAACAAGTAGTTTTATATGTCCTGGTAGCAAGCATGCACAGCCAGAGAAGACAATGAAATGCAAGAAACCAGCCCTACAGTTCTATAATTTGAGGCATACCCCTACTACAGCTCATGTGGCCACTGCCACGAAAAATACATCAGAAAAAGCAATTGGACAAGCAAACTCTGACATCATGACCACATCAGCAGATCCTGTTGTCACAGATGAACCAAATGCAAGAAATGAAAACTCTCTTGGTTTTAACAGCATGAAAGTACTTTCTGACAAGCCCAGATTTGTGGAATGGTGTGCTGAGGAAGACAACCAAGAACTCATCACTAACTTTAGCACTCAGTATATGAAGATCCAGAAAGGCTGGATTCAGCTGGAGAAGGAGACTCAGCCTGCTCCAAAGGTCAAGAATAAATCTGACAAGTTGAAAGAGATTTGGAAAAGCAAGAAGAGGACTCGAAAATTTAAAGGATCCACTGAAGTCCAGAAACTGTCCCCTGTTCAGATGCTTTTCATGAAGGGTTTTGATATTTCCAATATCTGCAAATGGTTTATGGAGACAACTGAAACCAAATCTCTGGTCATTGTGAAGAAGCTGAACACACGTATCCCAGGAGACATTCCTCTCATGAAGCTTCCACTCCAGAAAGGTTGTTCTTCTGGCATCTATCCCAGTTCTGTCCAAGCAGAGCGTCTAAAGAAACACTTGAAGAAGTTTGCTGCTATGACCCCAGCAAAAAATACTATAAAGATCCCAAAGCTGTGGAACAGACCTCGAGAGAATGGTGACCAGACTGAGTCAGAGCAGACTGTTGGTCCAAAGCAGACATCTCCCTCTGAAGTCAGCTTGGCTCAATGTATTGGACCCAAGAGTATCCCGCCTTCCCCTAGCATGCCAGTGCAGACAACCTCACGGATCCTGAGGAAATATTCCAACTTGAGAGGCAAACTTCATGGATTCCATAGGGTGGTGAAACAGGAGAGGCATGACTGTGTGTCCAAGCAGCACTTGGCCGAAAACACTTCAAGCAACAAGAGCATGTGCATTAAACCCTTGATGTCCCCCAAGTTGGCCCAGCAAGTGAAAGACATCCAACTTCCTACTAAATCTACTCCGATTGAAAAAGGAGGAAAGGGGAGGAAAGGGAAAGGAAAGTTACAGGAGGACACCTCCGGCAAAGGCAACCCTCAGCAAAGCAAAAAAAAGACACCGAATGAGAATGTCAGGACACTGGCCATGCGGCAGTTGAGTCCTTCAAGCAAGGAAAGAATCTCTCTCAAGAAAGCCAGTAAAGTGAAGCAAGCGGGAGCTCCAGCTACTAGAAAGCAGACATCAGCGGGAAGAAATAATAAGCACACCTCTCAGAATGAGAAGTCAAAGAAACTTATTGACTCGCGACCTGGGAAAAAAAAGGCTCCCGCCCATATAGGGAAAGCCAGTACCAGTCAAAAGGCTAGCCTGCTTTCTAAGCAGCAAGGGCTTATAAAGGCTCTGAAGGAGAAAATGGTGCGAGATCCCCCCAGTCAGCCTCTTAAAAAGGCAAGCAGTGAGAAAGCTCTCACCAGATCGGTGAAACGAATTCAGGAGAACAAAACCCGGAGCAAGAGGAAGCTGAGGGCAAAGAAAGAATCTTCTCCCAGCAAGCGCAGGCGGCTGGACGCAAAGTAGCAACATCTTGGGTAGGAAGTGTGTCATAGAAACTCTTCCTCTTTCTTTCAAGTAGTTCCACTGCTGAACAGGGAAGAAGGGAGAGGCGCTTGGGTCTGGCTAAAGGCCATCTCCCTCTTGCTTTTTAAGGAGCTTTCAATTTGTGTTGCATCCGGAGAGGAACACCATTTTTCTATATCACGGAGAAAGAAAAGTTGAAAGTTCCTGGAGTTGAACTGGAAGCGTGGCGGTTTCAGTTCAAAGTACAGTGCCTTATTTATCATGTTAGGAAACACATGAATTAGTCTGCTTGATTTGAAGTGAGCAGTTTATGGGTTAATGCACATGCACTTGTACTGTAATGGAAAAAGAACCACCTGTCATTGCCATCCCACAAGAGTTTGGTGGCATGTCTGCTAAGGATCACACAGAGCGTTTCCTTCCTTTTGTGCATTGTAGCATACTGACACTGTTTAATTTGTGCAGGGCATTATGAAGCCAAAACCCAAAGTTGTTTCCTCCTCTAATTATAATCTTTACTAGCAGGTTATAATGATGGATTTTATTATTAAGTTATTAATAATTACCGATGTGATGTAACTTTGGGCTTTAGGGTTTGGCTATAAGCTAGCCAGGTTTTGTGTAAAAAAAAAACTTTTATGTTTTCAGTGACAGTTCAGCCATGCTTGGCCTACCCAAGAAACTAGTCCTGTTGGATGAATGGAAAATGTTACCCTAAATAGAGATTCCTTGCCTCGTTTAACATTGCTGTAAACCTTAAACACCTTAAAGGCTATTGTTTAAAATGCTGCCTCAATTTCTGTTGGAGAAGTTCTGAACTGTATTTACCCCCAAATTCTTGGGGATCCCTGTTTAAAATACTCCTGAATTTGTAGGCACATTATGATGCTAAAATTAAGTATGGATCTCAGAGAAAAATATCTGTAAAGAGAAAGTATTGGAAGGTGCTCCTTGTGAGAGATCTTTCATTGTTGAAGAATTTTTAAATTTCTTTACAATGAAGTTGCTGCAAGTTTCTTTTCCATAGACATCTTCAGGTATCTGAAGGCTTTTTAAAAAGTAAAATCATGACAATGCTGGTTGTGAATGAAGTAGCAGCTGGAACTTTCTGGTACTTTCACAAATGTATGGGTTGCAACTTAACATGAAGTAAATTTCTTTCTGCCTTCCCCCAAGAAGCGTATAAGTTCACCGATTATTCATTAATTTTATATGCAAGTTACCTGGCTTTACCTTCAAAGTTTAGTTTGTGTATTAAGAAAAATAAAGGTGTCATCTTTCTTTAAAGAAGTCATTCCTACGAGAATACAATGTACTTCAATTGCAATAGTCACTTTTCCAGTTCAGACATTTGTTTTGGATCGAATAAGAAGGGAAGCAATGTTTTCTCAAAAGAAAACATCCTGTCTTGTGCTGCTCATTTTGGGGGAGTAACAGTGGCTCCTTTTGCTCTGAGGCTGGAGAAGAAAGGTAAGGACCAGAGTTTTATTTTATTTTTCTAGCTCTCGCTAAGCCACAACAAAGGCCTAGATAATTGCTTAGAAACTTGTGCAGACCTCCTCATGTTTGCCATGTTTGACTCCTGAGAGCTTCCTGTGAAGGCCTTCATATAGTTTGACCTTTCAGAATAGCTTGCCATGGATACCAGATGAGATCAACAAACTCAAACATCTTTATGCATTATTGTATTAACTAGCCTGAACCAGTCTTTCCAGGTGGTGAGGGGGTTATTGAATATAAGATAAAGTTGGGGGAGAATGAAAGTGTGAGGAAATTGATTTTTTTAAAGGATAGAGAGCATTTCTATTCTTATACCAAAGCTCATTATACTGCAGGCAGAAAATTCATAACTACCATACCTATTGTGAAGTTTCTCATTGATCAAGGAAATTGGAATTTGACATCTAAAAATGTAAAGCCCTGTTGCTCACCCGCTTACTCAAGTCTGTGACTTGAGAGGGTGCCCTAAAGCTACAAGACATACCAGGGTGGACCCATTTTTATATAATATTTTAAAATCATTTGATTTTTAACTTCTGTTTTCATTTAAATCACGATGTATAAAATTGTTGTAAGCATCAGGTTAGGCTTAATGTTCTCTGTAAAGATTCATATGAATTTGTCGGTTGCTATTTTAATTGTAAATATCAAATGTGCTAGACATTCCATCAGGAGTATTAAAAATATTTAAGGAAATGTGTGAGCACATGCATGTGTGTGGTGATGGCAAGGGGTTGCAAAAATATTTTTTTCTCCAACTTTACATGATTACATTCAGATATGCATACAACTTCCTGCTCCTTCTGCCCAGGGCTGCTTCCTAACAAACTGCTGGGTAGTTGGGGCTTCTTGTGGTACATCACTAAGCTAAGTGATTCTGATTTAGATCTCTGCTAATAAAATCTTTCTACAACTCGTGCGTTCCAATTTCTTGTGTGATCTAGAGTCTAAATGTTCCTTGTGTAAGCATTATGCAACATGCTTCAGCTTCAATTCCACCCTGTTTTGCTCTAATATGTCCATGCAAAGTTGCATAATTCTGAGAAATCAATCGGTTGCCAGGCCCAGAGTTGCTGATAGTTTTAGTCCAGTTTCTTACTATTTTTTGGAGAAGGCCACGCCATCCTACACTTAAGCACTCTTGGCTGCCAGCTGGACATACCTTTTCTATGTATACAATCAAAATATTAGGAAGCAAGAGATTAACCAAGCAGTTCAAAACAGTTTAGGTAGTTTAAATATATATATGCAATTTGGTGTAGAGAGCTAACAAGTCTTGAGATAAAAGAAAACAAAGTATTATCTAATTGAAAGACTGCTCTGTGCTTTAATCCCAGTGACACTCGGTTCATACATGGCAGAGATGTTGAGCCTCTAATATTCAAATACCTTTTTTAAAGAGTACCTTGGGATGTCTTTCAAAACACTTCTTTTTTGACACTCAAGTCTCTTCATTAAAATGAACTTTGAAACTTGGTTTGTACTATTGCTGGGTTAGGCTTTTCTTTTAGAAACTACAGGACTTAATTATGTGCCTTGCATTTTATTGTGAGCATTTTACCTTTCCCTCATCTAATAGATATTTGGTATGTAAGGTGCAGTTTCATGTTCTGATTACCCTAAGAAAAATCCCCTAAACCTGTCCTGTTGTTTGGCTTTTATCATATTTGTATCTTATCCCTCTTACTGTCCCTAATTCTTCCAAATGGCATGCTTTCATTCTCTCTTAGTAATCCTACTCTTAGCCAAATGCTTGATGCTTTGCGGTTGGGCTTGCTGTTGCATTCAGTAGTTCCTAGCAATGGCTATATGGAACACCTTAAACTCATGTCGTTTATAAAGTGAAGAATTGCACCTTCACACCTCTCTGCATAACAGTAACCTCTATAACGATTGGAGCACTCACTTTTCTCTGTTAATGGCTTTTTTTTCATCCTGTCAAACACATATTCTCAACATGAATATGCTTTTACTTTGAAATAATAATAATGATGTTGATGAACTGGAGAAAATAATAAAATATAAAGACCTGCAAAAAGAAGTAGAACAATTCTAGCAAAAGAAATCATTGATAGTACTAATAGTAATAAGCTCCTTGGGTACAAATCCAAAACAATCAGAGAGCCATTTGAGGACCGTTGATATTCATAAAATCACCAAGTATGAATTGCAAAAGTTAGTTGTACAGGTAGTCCTTGACTTACAACCACAGTGGGCTGGATCTTTGGCTGTAAGCCATTGTCATAAAGTGAGGCACTGTGTGACCAGAATTGATTTTACAACCATTTCTGCCAGGTCATTAAGTGAGTCACAAAGGTTGTTATGTGGCTATTCAGCAAACTACATAGCCATAAGTGTGAACTCATTTTATCTGATAAGTGTTTTTTGCCTGAAGATGGCAAAAGAATTGCAAAACATGATCATGTGAACATGGGAAACGGCAACTGGTTATAAATGTCAAGGCATATGCCAAGTCCCTGAAATGTGATCACATGACTGCAAGGGGTTTTGCATCAATTGTAATTATTGGGACACATAAGTAGCCCTTTTTTAAAAAATTGTCATAACTTCAAACTGTTAAGTGACCACTCATAAGTTAAGGGACAGCTTACATCCTGTAACAGTTCCTCTTAATAATATTAAACAATATTTGCCCATCTCAGTCTTTGGGAAGAACTGAATAGGTGAACAAAAGGGTGGTGGTGGTTGTTTTTTGCATTTACCCAAGGGACTGCAGAATATTTATCTTAGTATAATCTCAGGAGTTTCACATTTCCATTGAAAGTAAAGCTTGTTTTTTAAGCAGGCTTCCTAAATAATTAAAATGGATGGAGTCTGAATGATTTTTCTAACGTATGTAATAATTTGCATAAATAAGTCTTTACATTGCTATCAAAAGTTTCATAATGTGTGTATGCATTACATTCCAATGCAATGTGAATATATACGTATGTATGTGTAGTACAGACACATGGACATGATGCTGTGTTTTCATAGCATCTTGGCTAGAGATTAAAATGCTTTCCTAGGTGCAGGATAAATTCTGCCTTTTCTCCCTAGGTAGTCACAAAATGGAAGAATAATAATGTAAATATAAATAGTTTTAAAATATTTATTTCCTGTATTTTGTGCTGGCAAGTCTCAGGAGTTCTGTTGGTTTGCAATATTATAGAAAGGTGGTAGTGGTTTTTTTTTAAAGCATATTTCCTACTGCAAATAGCATTAAACAGAAGAACTGTCATCTGGTCTGGAATTTATGCTACAAAATCAAAATCCTAGATCTTACTGAGATGTAAGCCTGTGCATGGGCTAAATATTTCACACTCATCATTAAATATTCCTTTATGTTAAAACCAACACCTTTAATACAGAAATCTTGATATCAAGCATTATAAAACCATTATAGACTACATTCTGCATTAGAACAAGTGCTGTGTTATAGTAGACAGGAATTAAAATTCTTAAAACCTTCAGGCTGAAGTGAGAATAGCACAGACACAGACTGGCCATCTCTGTAAAAGCTACATCAAATGCATTCAAAGCAAGACATGGTTGCTTTTTTCCTCTTTTTTTGCTTCTGTGGAAGTGACTTGAAAATTCAACTGTTGAGCACAGTTCTTTGAAAACTGTTTGGTCACGTGCACTTTTAGGCACAGCACTTGAAAGCAATAAGAATTCTAGTAATAAAGTTTCTTGTGGGAAAAAAAGGGCATATGGGTGGCCGTGTGCCTGTGTATGCATGTCTCAGTAAAGCCTGATTCTCTTCAGTGGTCTTGCCACCTAAAGAAAGAAACATCTTATGTTTCATTCTTACTCCATGTTTGGGCATCATCACAGGGAATAACTGGCAATCCAGAAGAAATGTATTGATTGGGGATATGGACTCAGGGATAGTGAATAAAAGGAGATTTTTACTAGAAGCCGGGGCGTTGGGGGGGGGGGGGCAACAGGGTGGCAGTGGCACATAAGGGGAATGTTGGGTGCTTTCTATTATTTTGCAGCTGATTCTTGTCAATTCTTATTCTTACTCCAAATCTTCAGCTGCTGCTTTGAGCTAGGTCCCATTTTTCTGGGGTCTCTAGAAATTGTTTTTATTTTATTTCTTTGGATCATACTTTTATCTTCCCTAGTTCCTCTCTCTTAACACTCCTTAGGTCAAACTATGCTATTAGGATAGCATTCTCTTTTATTTGATAATTATTTTGATGGGATTGTGTGGATATTCCTAAATGTGTGGTTTTCATGTGCTTTTGGCTGTTGAAAATGCTTGCTCCATTCTTCTTTCTGGAAATTTATTAGTTGTCTGTCTTAAAGCATAATCCTATATGTTGCCTGCCTTAAGGCATAATCCTATAGGTAGCTCCTTTTTGCTAATTCTTGCATCTACTTTCTGCTGTCCAAAAATTTAACTCCTGTCTGTATTTGTTGTTAATGTCTTCACTTCTCTTACAAAGTTGCTACAGGAGGTTTAGTATAGGGAGCAGGCTTCTAACCTTCTGCAATCATTTTAGTTTCCAATAGCATACCTGAAAACTTGGGGGGAAAGTTCAATGAGCCCTCATCAATGTCTTGCACTCAACAAGTGAACAATTGTATTTGGCAATTTTATATTCTATGCATTAATTTATATTCCTTTCATTTCTTTATCCAAAGCAGTCCTTTCTATCCCATGTCAAGAATCATGTATGGGGATTTCTCCTCCCCATGTTTGACCAGCCTGATATTGTCATCCAGACCCTACATACGATAAGTAGCATTTTTGGAAGGGTTTGGTTGTATATCCTTTTCTTCTCTTCAGGGCACTGGAAAATGCTGTGATGTTAGGAGAAGAATGTGTGTGTTGTGTATTGTTGGTTAAAATGTGTCATTAGATAATGGTTATATACCTCATCTGAAGAACATTTTAAATGTATATAAAAGGTAATACTCAGTTGCTTTCCAGTAATTCATAAACCTGTAATGGCTAGGGCTATTTTACCATTGAAATTGTATCAATTGTGACAGCTTCATACTTGTGTGTGTCTGTTATTTCCTTGACTAACCAATGGAAAGTGATTTAATCCTTTTATCCTTTTTCTGTGCTTGCTTTCTTTTATGCATTGTGACGGACTCTATGTACTCTATAGGTCCTTATTTTATTGCAGCTTATTAAACTTTTTAAAATGTCAGCATTGGTGTGGTGTGATGAAATTTAATATAAAGATTTTTAAGCCCTGGTCCACAATTCACTAGGGTTTCACAAGTTTTTTTTTCCAGCCGATTGATGAAAGACTGAGCTGATTTATCAATTTCAGTGGCTATTTTGAGATACCAGTTGCAGTGAATACACCAGATATTGAATCTTTGAAAAATCAGAAGTGCTTGATAATATTTTTTGTTAATTGTAGTCCCCAATTTAATATATGAAATTAAAACAGCCCCATCTCTCACCTGGCTTCATTTTATTGGTGGAGATTATCGAGACAATTGTAGTAGTGAAGAAATAGCTATCAAAATCCTGAGGAAAGCTGAATATAAGCAGAGCTTTTGACTCTGCTGCTTGGACATTCTGGAAGTTATAGTCAAAATGTTTTGACTATACTAGATCAAGGAAGACTGGCTCAAAGTATGCTTACTCAAGACCTGTCTCAATGTCACCTTTTTTCCTCTGCTTTTTTTTTAAACTTGAGTGTGCTTTCCTATTTGATCCACCACTTCATTAGGTTAATTCTAGAAGGTGCAACTACAGGTAGTCCTTGACTTACGACCACAATTGAGCTCACAATTTCTGTTGCTAAGTGAGGCAGTTGTTAAGTGAGCTCTGCCCCATTGTATGATCTAGTACTGAGTGTTTAGCAGTTGAGTTAGTAACATAGTTGTTAGTGAACCTGACTCTGCTTGTCAGAAGGTCGCAAAAAGTGATCACATGACCCCTGCGGGACACTGCAACCATCATAAACATTAGTTGCCAAGCATCTGATTTTTGATCACGTGATTACAAGGATGCTACAACACTTGTAAATGTAAAAAAGGGTCATAACATACTTTTTCAGTGCTGTTGTAACTTCAAACAGTCATTAAATGAATTGTAAGTTGAAGACTACCTCTATGTAGATGATATCTCTCCCCCCCCCACGCCTTGGCACTGCTGCCTATATGAAGCGTCTTATATGTCACTACTCCTATCTCCATACTGAACATTGGTCAAGAGTTAAGAGAGAATTGCTAACTTCTTACAGCTCATTGCTCCTGAGTAAACCACCTCTCCCTCTCCCTTCAGAGTTACACTATATTGCCAAAAGTATTTGCTCACCCATCCATATAATCAGAATCAGGTGTTCCAATCACTTCCATGGCCACAGGTGTATAAAATCAAGTACCTAGGCATGCAGACTGTGTTTACAAACATTTGTGAAAGAATGGGTCGCTCTCAGGAGCTCAGTGAATTCCAGCGTGGAACTGTGATAGGATGCCACCTGTGCAACAAATCCAGTCGTGACATTTCCTCGCTCCTAAATATTCCACAGTCAACTGTCAGCTGTATTATAAGAACGTGGAAGTGTTTGGGAATGACAGCAACTCAGCCACGAAGTGGTAGGCCACGTAAACTCATCCAACATCAGTGTGTGACCTCACAAATGCTTTCTGGAAGAATGGTCAATAATTCCCATAAACACACTCCTAAACCTTGTGGACAGCCTTCCCAGAAGAGTTGAAGCTGTTATAGCTGCGAAGGGTGGACCAACATCATATTGAACCCTATGGATTAGGAATGGGATGTCATAGTAAGTTCATATGCGAGTAAAGGCAGGGGAGCGAATACTTTTGGCAATATAATATATGTCAATAGTTAAGTCAGAAGGCTAAGTGGTAGTAGAAAAACTAAGCCAGAAATGGCCTCTCTCATAATTCTCATGCTGATGTTTCACTTTGGTCTAAAATGAGAGCAGAATGTAATAAAATCCTCCCATATTGAATATTCAGTATGCTAATTTTTGCAATTTATGTCCAAATGATGCAAATATTTTCCTATTGTTTTCACGTTTCAAAAAGGGCACATTATTTTTCCTTTTTTTCCTTTTGTAAGAATAATGTAGAAGTAGTTGTTTCCCCAAATATATTTGTAACAGTTTTCCAAGATCTTTTCAGCTTATGAGACCAAAGCCAAGTAGAAAAATAAATGTTGCCTAAATTATATTTAAAAACTTTTTTTAAAAAGAGCAAATCTATTGCATGCATAGATCAAACAACAAAAGCAGGAATGTATGAAAACCTATTGCAAAGATGATTTGTGAAAGGTGCTGCAATGATACACCTGTGTATATAGTGGCTTCAAGTCATTCCTGACTCGTGAAACTGCTCGGATGAGTCCACACATTGGTTTTTTTGGCTACATCTTTAGAAGTTGTTTGCCACTGTCATCTTCGAAGGGTGGAGAAAGATTGGTACAGATGACTTCCAGCCTGGTACCTTAACTGCTACATCAACTTGGTATGCGTACATGCATGCCTACACACATATAATAGAAGCTGTATAACTAGAAGGCAGAGGAAAAACAAATTTGATTTTATTGACTGGAATTTTCAGTCTATTGTTTCCTATTTTGGGTAGAAAGGAGAGAGAGAGTCTTATTGAAGTAAATATGTTTAATCCACCGAATCCATTTCTCTTTATTTCCTATTAAAAAGCAGCAGGGATTGGGTGACAAAAAAGTATTCATCATATAATTTTGATATTTTTCTTAGAAAACAGAACACAGCATTTTTTACTTGGACAACCATTATAGGAGTTGGAAGATGACATGTATTTTGTTACCGACAGATGGTTAGTTTCATGTCTCTGGTTGAATTAATGTTATCTTCCCATGTGAAAAATCACAAACTACTTTTTCAAAATCTATAACAAGATTGCTGCTCTAAAGAAGGTATACTCTGTATGAAGCAGTGTTAGCTTACATATGCAAGGTAGTTCACATGATCATTTGGGTGTGGCATTGATTAGACTGTTGGGACACCAAAAGTATGGTTTTCAATAATGTTAATACAAAGCTTAGTACAATTTTCAAGTGCAGAGGTTAGTGAGACACCATTGCTTCACGAGTTTAAAAAGTCAGTACTAAATCTGAATTAAGGAATTGTCCTTTTGACAGTCTTATAAGTGCCAAATGTCATGGGAATCCTTAGGGAAGAAGACAAAAGAATATTTTTTGTTGATTTCAAATAAATCCATTCTAGGCTTTGACTCATATTATGACCAAAAGATATTTTAGATGAAAATTTTGAGAGTTGAAGCCTACATTGCTAAGTCTATATACAGGGTGGAGGGTGAATTGGCCATAATCAGCTAAATTTAAGCATGTAAGCATGATCAAATTTCACTTTGTTTATTCAAACATATGTCTTATGTATTGCATTGGCAGACAGGGTGTACAAATTCAGACATGATATTCTGTAGATTCTAATGGTTACCATTAGAAATAGGAAGTCGTTAAAAAAGTCAAGAGCCCTAGATATATATTTTGTGTCATCCTAAAAGTTCAAAAGTTTCACTTTCTCAGTAAGAAAAAAATACAATTAACTTTTTGCAGGGTTTCTAGAATAAAAATGAAAAATATTAGGAAGCAGGGTAGTAATTAAAATGCCTCTGTAAATCATGTATTCAAATCTGAAATTGGTTGTCATTTAAATTTTAGCAAGTCTCTACAGCCATAACAGAATAAACCTCAGTTTTATTCCAGTTACCCAAGCAATAGCACAGGTCCCAAAGCAAGCCAGGGAATGTAGGCACAAGCTCATACAGAGAGATAACTCTTTATATACCCTGAAAAGGAGCTTCTGCAAGAACTCTCTGAGTAATTACTCCCTAGCTTCCTGCATATCCCCACAGGAAGTAGAAGATGGCTTTATTACTGCTATTTCTTTATTACTGCCAGTTTAATGGAACACCATGCATACACTTCTAGTAATCTATTTCACCTCCGGGAGTATCTTACTGAAATTGCTGTACAATAAAATCTGATGTTTTAGAAACGGTTACCTTGAGATCGCACGTGTCACATGCTCTCAAGCTAGTGCCAAGGAGTTACCTTTCCAGCAGAACCTTTTGTAAAAAAAAAAAAAAGTGGTAAGTTTCAAACAACAGACACCTGGCTGAGGTTGTCTTGGAAACAAGAACATTGGTAGAGTTTAAGGCCTCAAAACTTGCATCAGACTGTGATTGCTTAATAACTGCATTCTTGCGAGGCTGCTGCAGGATAATACCTACCATGAGCTTATTTAATATTTGAATAAGCCTTCAAGGTGACTTAAAAGAATTTAACATCACTGCTATAAAGGTATCGGGGAATTAGTGTCAGATCCCAAGGTTACTTCCAGGGCACCAGGAGCAGGCCTTTAAGATATATGTTGCAAGGGAACAATGGCCTGAAGGGTGCATCCAGTATCTCCATTTCCTACTTCCAAGCATCTAGTTGCCTTTGGGTGGCCCCCATGAGAAACAAATGCTGCATTAAAGGGGGCCATTTCTCAATTCAGCAGGGTTATTTTTTATGTCTGCTATCTGATGAGGTTTCAAAAGCTGGAAAAGGGTAAATATTTTCTATCAGTAGAATTCCTACATGGAAAGACAAGGATGCACCTACAAGGGCGAACAGTGAGATAGCCTGCAGATATACTGGTTAGCTCCAATATAAGTGGGCTATAGTATGATAAAAAAGGAGTCAACAATCATGAATGGCAAGGTCAGGATGATATGGGGAACTGGGGGTGAACACAGTTGTACAAAATGCTAATGCAACAGAAAATTGGCACTGTGATAAGGTGAATAGGGACTGCTTTAAAAGTCCAAGCCATCTGTCTTATGACCAGGTAACCACCAGCAAGGTTGCAGCAACTCTCTTGATTCTGGCATCCTGAGAATAAAAGCAATGGCAAACTACGCCTCTAGATACATCAACAATATGAACGGAGAAAAGTTCAACTGTCATTTTGCCCACCGATGTGCCAAGAAACAAATCAGCTTAGAAAGCTGTTGGCTCTAGAATCCCCTAAAGTTAGCTACAACATGAAAGAAAATAATCACAACATAATCTGGAACTAGCAGCCATGATGTCTAATAGATATCCTTGCTTTTCCCAACCAGCAGCAAAATAAATTATGCAAATAAACTGCAAGTGTATTGTTTAATCGGTGTATGTGTAGGAGCAAGAGAGAGGGGGGCAATTTTTGTAAAATTTGGGTCTTTAGTAATGCAGAAAATCTGCTTTGTTTTCGTAATTTAAAGCTACTAGTATTACTTGTATGTGTCAACTAATTGTAAGTAGTACAAACAGAATTCATTTACTGATAGGAAACCTTGAGCAAATTGTTCCTGCAGTTAAGGTACTCCACAAAAGCCTTCTCTCAAGCAGGGATCTTATTTTATTTTAAATCCTCGCTCTTATCTTATTCCCAGTGAATGTAGCAAAGTCCCAATCTCATTCCTCTCTCATTTACAGAAGGACAAGTGTTCTATTTTATGAGAAGGCCTGCTGCATCCTATTACAGGGCTGAAAAATAATACAATAATCTGAGTGCAAGAGATACATGCCGTTCATCTTTCTTCCATGAATAATGATTGGTGTGAACAAGGTTATTCTATAGGTGACAGCAGTAGAACTGACATCTTCCATCAGTGCAAACTTATTAGTTACAATAATCAAGTGATATGTAGTAAAAATAATGTTATGGTATAGAAGACTGATAAGAGTAAAAACTCAAAGAAATGATTGTGGCAATTGGGAGAATTTGCAACAAGAATTGGATGTAGTCCTTTTCCTTCCTGTCAGCAGACCTGCAGATTGTAGCCCAGGTTCTTTAGCCTTCTTGTAATCACAATCTTATTTAGAAATTAAATTCTATGAAATTTAGTAGGTTTTACTTCTGAATAAGTTAGCATCAAATTGCAACAGTACAGTACAGCAAGAGTAATGCCAGTGATTCAGTCATTCTGTTTTTTTTAATTATTAATAAATGAAGGCAGCTTTCAAGTAATGACTACAATGCAATTGCATGTCTAAGCTGTTTTTATTCCTCGGTGTCTTATAACCATTAAGATGTAGGCAGCAACAATTCCTTCCTCAATTTCTTAAGTATTTTTCTTTTCTTTTCTAGTCTTGTAATAATATTCCCTTTGCTCCTGGTCACTGTACTGCTTGCAATTTAGCCCCATAAACAGAAGATGAAGTTACCATGAGCAGGTACTAAGAGTGAGAATAAGAGAAGCTACTTGATAAGAGAAAAAGTAGAACAGGCCAACAGAAGGAAAAAAAGGCATGGGGCAGCTAGGAGATTCCAGTTAAGATACAAAAGATACAAAATGACTGGTTCCTGAGGCCAGGCATGACCCATGGATGGGCATGGTACTTAGGACATTACATTGGGCAGCAAAAACAATTGTAGAGATCTTCAATAAGAATCCATGGTGTGCCCAATCAGTGGCCCCAGGTAGAATCCGTGCTGGATATAAATACATCTGTTCAGCTGGATTTGCCAGCAAAAAAAACAACAAACAAACCGCTTTTATCTACAACTTTGTCTCTTCTTTCCTGAATAACCACCATGACCATAATAAGGGAACTGCTCAGATTCCAGACTGTTCCCAAGGCTTCTGCTAGGGCAGGTCTCACCCCTAGGTCTCTGGCTATGGCCTGCCCCTCACCGGAGACTACATGCAATGGGAACAGCCACATTTGCTAGGTTTTTCCACTTCCTCCACGAAGGATGAGCCATCGCTGCACTCAAAGGTATATTTCTTGCGCTTAAGACGCAGTCCTCCACAGCAGCCTAGTCCTGGGCATGATCCCTGGCAATCCATCCAGGAGACTGGGCGTGTCGTCTGGCAAATGGCATAACCTCGCTGGACTTGATGGAAATCTCGCACAGCCTCTCCCCGACACTCTGATTCTGGGGAAAACAGAAAGGTCAGACAAAAGGATGACTTTAAGAATGTCATCATATAACAGACATTTTTATTGTCATCATGAAATGGGGAGTTCTAGTGAAAGGCAGCTAAAATAATGTTCTACTATCTGTTGTCATACTTGTTTTGTTATGCCTTCCAGTAGTTTAGAGAAAAGCATTGTTTACTATTAAAAAATGTTGATGTGTGGAAATGCCTCTGTGTTCTCTAATGGAAATAGAAAATATAATTTTGTTGACAGTAAAGAATTATTTTCGATTTTAAACCTTTCAATTGTGGCTGCATTGCTCATGTTCCTTCATTATTCAAGACACTTATAACCACCATCGTTGGAAGAAGCTGCTTACAGGGACCTCCTATGCTGCAGCTGATGTGCCAAGAAGCTTTCCTATAGTCTCAGAGAAGCAATATTTTACTTGCTAGAATGTTCACTCCCAGGAGGAAGTTGATTCCTGAATAAGGTTTCTATCATTCACAGAATACTGGGATAATATGACTTGCCAGCAAACATTATGAACCTAACTTTTTGCATAGAAGGAAAATTCCCTTAGTGTCATTAGTAATTAATGGTCAACACATATGGAAACAGAAATGTTTCTGACCTTGATCACAGAGATCCCCATCAAATCCCGAGTTGCATTCACAATAGGCCTCTCCTGCATCTGAGATCTGGCACTGACCATGAACACACTCCAAGCTCTTGCATGGGTTACGTAGTTCAACTTCTTGGTTGCACAAGGCTCCTTTGTAACCATCTTGGCACTGGCAACTATAGGAAAGTGCATCAAGAGGCATACAGATTCCATGTTCACACCTGAAGATAAAGTGAGATATAAAGCTAGGTAGATACATGTAATTGCACATAAGCCAGTATCTCTTTTCAACTCTTCCCTACTATCTTGAATCTGAGACAATTAGCTTAGGGATCCATGTATGACATAAATCTTTGAGAAAACACACTCTAAATACATGGTTTTTGCTCACAGCATTGTAATGAGATACCTGATTTGCATGGATGGTTTCAAGCCAAGGTAAGCAATGAACAGTAATATTTATCTACCGTATATATTTGTATCCCACCTTTATTATTTTTACAAATAACTCAAGGCAGCAAACCTATTAAACACACCTTCCTCAGGGAGGGAGTGTATTGGGAGAGAGGAGTGATAGAGGGGGAAGGGAAGTAGGATAGAGGGGAACGTTGGAGGGAAGAACGAAAGTTGGAGGGGGGCGAAAGAAAGGGTGTATGGTGGGTCGAAGTGGTGTATTGGGTCTGTATTTTGGGGGGTATTGTTGACAAGAGGGCGGGCTGTGTTTATTGTTCAATGTTATATGCCCCAGTTATGCACAGTATATATGTGATTCTACGAAATGAAATGAAAATAAAACATATTTACACACACAAAAAAAACCACACCTTCCTCCTAATTTTTTCTCACAGCACAGCCCTGTGAGGTGAGTTGGACTGAGACAGAGTGACTGGCCCAAGATCATCCAGCTGGCTTTCATGGCTAAGGTGGGACTAGAACTCATGGTCTCCTGCTTTCTAGCCTGGTCCTATAACCATTAGAGCAAACTGGCTCTAATATGCCCTTGTACACTTCACTTAGTGCTAACTACATTTTTTGATCACCTGATTTTCTTTATAAATTCTTCTAATTAAAACCAAATGAAATTAGAAGTTAAAATACCACAAGATAATGGAGCTACCTGTAGCATCTATTCTTTTAAAACTCAGAACCAAAATGTTCCAGGTTTTGTTGGCTGAACTGGTATGTGATGGCTGAAACAAGCACATTTTCTTTTCACACACATAAAGTCTATTATTAAAGGCCCCACTGGGAAGATAAAGCATATCCAGGATTCTTTTCTGTCCTGGACATTTTGTGACTGGCCACGTATGTCATAGCAGCTACGAATAGGCACGGTTCCTATGGCAGATGTCCTATGAGTGTTCTCATTGTTCCACATTTGCTCTTCCACATGTGCCCCCCAAAAAAAGTTGGAATTCCCCAGATGTAGCAGAAAAGAATTGTAACACTTGTACTTACTTGTGTCCCTGGCAAGGATTGGTAATGGGCTGGTCACAATGGGGCCCAGTCCAGCCTGACTCACAGTAACAAATTGGTCCATGAGCAGTGTTGGGTTGGCAAATGCCATGCATGCAATAGAGCTTGCGGCAAGGTTCACAACCAGGAACAACTCCTGGTTTCATCTGAGTCTTAGTAAAGTCTTGTAATTCATTGTTGATATATAAATTGCGGATACATCCATGGAAGCTGGAACCATTCAAGATTTGCCAAACTCGGAAGGCAGCAGAATTCACATCCACTGGCATGCCTGATGAGAGAGGGCCATAGGAACAACATCAGGCAGGGAAGAAGAAAAGAAGATTAGAGTGCTGGTGAGTAAGAACATGACTGATGGAAGGAAATAAACTTTGAAAGTCTCAGCCTCCGCTTTTCCCAAACTGATATACTTTAAATATGCTGGGACTGCAATTTCATAAACTTCATAAATTATTTGGAGCACAACAAGTTGGAGAAGGCTGGCCTAGTATATTGTAGAAAAATGTTAAAGCCAGGGATACTTAGGGAATACTGAGCCCAGACAATTATACTATTTCGTTCCACCTGCCAGTGGGCCTCTTATCTCTTTGACTCTCTACATATTGGCCTCTGTTGTGAAAAGGAGAAAGAAAGAATTCCTTCTCTTCCTCCTTCTCCCAATTGATAGTGTATAAATGGTCCAAACTAAGAATTATTAGAACCTCCTAGTCCATATGGTAGCCTCCTTGTAAAAGTGTGGAAGTGTTGGAAAGAACTGATGCTCTCTCTGGTTTCAGCAGGATATTGCTTCCCTGTTCCCCAACAGAGATTGCTGTCCTACCCCCCACATAGAGTGGAGCCTCAGAATTCAGAGTGTGGGCCTTGCCAAAGCTATCCATGGTCATGGGATCACCTCCATCGATAGATAGGTTTACCATCCGCTCAAATGTTACCAGTTCCACTGTATGGAACTGTCCATCATTGATGGTCTCTGCACTGGGAGAAAAGAGAGAGATGGGATGAGAAAGGCTCTTGTACATATCCTATTCACAACATCTTAACATCTACAATCTTGATCACCAACATTCATTCAACACTCTCTTAAGATCACTCTGCTTTCTACATCAATGCTTGACATTCGTTGTTGGACCCTGATCTAAACCTTAGCATCTCCCCTTCACCCCCAAAAATCAGTGTGCAGATTGTAGGGTCATACAGACAAATTTGCTCACATTCTATCAAACTTCCCATAGTTTGAATGAGAAAACAAAGATAGAGCTACCTATAAAGAGCTGAGCTAGGGTAACTGCCTGGATCATAGCTGACACGCACATGGCCATGATAAAGCTCCACCGCCATGTGATCAGTGTCCCCATTATACAAGAGAATCCCATTATCTTCAGCTGTGGAGACCTGCAGAGAACAAGAGAGTGGGGTGGGGGGGGAGGACAGATAGGAAAACCAACATTGTACAGGAAAGTAGATAATGCCTCTTCTTGGAGGGTTGGGGCATAGACTTAAAACTCTTTTACCTGCAGAGTAATATTGGCAGTGGGCCAATTCTGTAAGTCCGTGAATTGTAGGTATGTATCCCTATCCACAA
The DNA here is from genome assembly GCF_009769535.1 of Thamnophis elegans. Classification (NCBI taxonomy): domain Eukaryota; kingdom Metazoa; phylum Chordata; class Lepidosauria; order Squamata; family Natricidae; genus Thamnophis; species Thamnophis elegans. The sequence continues at coordinate 25,289,772 of NC_045550.1, forward strand.
AATTGACACTCAGTAGCTTCTCGCATTTGAGCCCTCCAAAGCCGGGAAGGCACTGGCATAAGGCACGATTGCCTAACTCCACACAGTTGGCATCATTCTGGCACTCCACTCTCTCACAGGGACTGGACTGAAAGGAGCCATGAGGTGGGATCTCACAGAGCTGACCACTAGAATGAAGCAAGCATACAATAGGACATAAGTTTATTGCCAGAATGAGCTATTGAAATTGATATATTCTTGGAAGGAGGCTGTGTTCCCTTATCATTCCAATGTTCTAAATGGGTCCCTCATTTTTGGCATCTCATAAACCACTGTTGACATCACCCAGGTGTATAAATGCAATTAATATTTTCTCATAATTCAAGTAATCATATACTTTGCATCCCAGGAACTCAGATTTGTTGTTCAACTTGCTGTCTGCTATTTCCTTAGTAAATAAAAATATGGTCCAACCAATAGTGGAAGGAGAATGCTATGACATGCATCTATTTTTGCACATTGCTACTTGAAACAAGTTGGATAAGATTTCAAACAAACATCTACACAGGTGGCTGTCAGCTCTCAAGCTTCCATCCAGGGGGAACCTGTCCATCACCATGCCAGCCACTAACGCTGCCACATTGATGTTGCCTCTCTGATGTCAATTGAGCCTGTAGCTGCATGTGGCTCTTCTACTCGGGTGCAACTGCCTACTCTGATGCAACTCTTTTGCTGGGATGCTGCTAACCAGGAAAGAGGCTATGATGACACTGAGTGGGGGTGTGACTGAGGGTGGGGGTCATGGTGATTGGTGATGGTGGGTGGGTGTCATCTGGGTGGAGTTGTGGGTGGAGCTGGGTAGGGTAATGGTATATATATATATATGGGTGATGGTGTTAACTTGGTTAGAACTGAGTTGGATTTGATTACCTTTGTATCATTGTCATTTAATGCTGGTTATCACGTAGTTTCTTAGATAGAGATAAACGTTTTTCACCAAACAAACTGAATCTCTGTTTTTATGCAACGTGAACGCCAGAACGTGACAGTGGCATTGTGATCAACCCGTTGTTGAAAGCACCTGAAAGATGCGGCAGGATCTCTGTCTTGCAAGGGTAGTGAAGCCACCCTGGAAACAGCTAATTAATAATAAATCTAGTAGTCACTACTTTTATATGTTTTTGCAAACACTACTCCTTTTGTTACATTTCTTTCTCCTGACTATATTTCGGCCAATCGGGAAAAGGGCAAACCTTGGCCTTGAGCTTTGCAGAACACTTGGTATTTTTCTAGACATTATGTGAATTCTGACAATATCTCCATCTAACATCCTTACCTGAAACCACCAGTACAAAGGCAGGAATAACCATTCAGTTCATCAAAACACTTGGCATTGTTCTGGCATTGGTGGTCTAGGCAGTCATTGTAGTCCACACTGCAATTATCTCCCACATAGCCAGGCATACATTCACACCTGGAGGCAGGAACAGGAATGAGATCCAGTCACTGAGGTGGCCTGGCTAGTGCTCAAAAGAGCAGCAAGCTGCACCAACCAGGAAATGGCTGAAGCAATGAATATAACTGTCTTTTTTCTAACTCCACTACACATTATTTGGTACACATTCATGTCCTCCACTTGGTTTTAAATCTTTTTCTTCTCCCCAAACTCCACTCTTTCCTTCACTCACTTGGGTCCATCAAGAGAGACTCTACATATGGCATTATGCTGGCAGGGGCTGAGCTCAGGGGAACATACATCCACCGACTGTTCACAATATGTCCCTGTGGGAAAAATACAGTGATAAGGCAGAAGCATAACAAATAGCGTCTCTCCTTGAATTTGCCTCATTTTGCCCCAAAGAAAGGAGGAAAGCCCATATTTTACCCCAAGAATTCCTGTTTGCATTATAGCATTAGCGAACAAAAATACATATTCCTGAATTGTTCACCTTTTGGACCTATAAGAAGGAAACATTCAGTCATTCGAAATATCCCTGATCCCTTTTTAGGTTGGCCAATTCAAGTGGTTGACTTGCATTTTTTTTCACTGTTTTGTTCCAGAATAGCTATGCAGAATAAGTAAATTCTGTGACATTAAAATAAACAGATGGGTTTTTTTTTCTATTATGCAGAAACCGTTCAACTTCTTGAACTCATACAGAAGGACAAGGAGCTACACATCATACGTAAGTATTTTGACTATTAGGCCAGAAAGTCTCCTCACTCCTTTCCCTTCCTCTTCCAAATGTCAAATTTAGCAAGATACTAGCCAACAGAAAATATCTCCAATGTCTATAGCAATTCTGAAGAATTAATCATGAAGAGGATGAAGTAGCTTATCTTTTCACTAACTGTTTTCTGCACTTAAGAAAAGCTAAAAACAAACATTTGCCAAAAAAAAGGATACATTTAACATTATAATTATCCAACATAATACAGACAATTTATAAGATGGGATGGATAATAAAATCATATTAGTAGTCTGGACATGGACTTCCCCATTCCTAACACCATATAAGATCACTTTAGATACTGTGACAATTTTGCTCTCTTCAGAAATAAAAGCAGAAGCTCTGCAACCCCCCCCCCCATTATAAGCAGTAATTTACAATTGAAGCCATACCTGTATAGAAGGGTAGGCACAAGCATGTGTGGTTAGTGGACCCATTAACACATGTACCCCCATTCTTGCAACTGTTGTTGCAACTATTTGTCTTCAGATTACATCTTGGACCTTCAAATCCATCCGCACAAGTACATCTATTAACAAAGAAAACAAGAGCTATTTGATACTTTGAAACATTTTCTTTTTTAGGCTTTTCTGGAATTTATACCCTTATCTAAATTTCAAGAAAGGTGAAAAATAGGGATGTTACTTCTTTTTTGAAACTGGGTTCAGTATCTCCATAACTCTCAAGTGTTTCATCTTATTATCCATCTTATAGACCAAGCATTTTGGCCTCCAACTGCAGGAGCTAGTTGGATCACTCTAGAAGGCCCTGAACTGAGAAGGAGCTAAAGCTGCTTTAAGTACTGGGACAGATGGAATGGCATCCTAGTGTGGTCTTTGATGTTAACCCCCAAAAGAAAAAGCAGGGCCTTTCGGAAGGACTAGAGAAAAGCAAAAATGGGAGAATCCTGATCCCGAGTTATTTTTTCAGTTAACTTTCTTAAATCTATTTCAATGAAGGGGAAGTTGTAGATAATTATTTTAACTATTTCTTAAGTTTTCAAAGCAACCTCCATAGCTGTGTTTCAGGACTATATGTGGTACTTTTTGAGGCAATCCCATTTGAACCACACGTGTAATAATAGAGATTCATAGAATATACTAATTTATATATGACACACCTGAAAACAGATGCACATTCACGTAAAACAGAGGAGAATATTGTAGATAAAGGAGTGTATATTGCGAGTTGCATAATATGGTGGCATTTGCATTTCTTTTGCATGGACTTTAGAGGAAGAAGCAAAGACAGGAAAAAAATGGTGACCTTGTCTAACAAAGGCAGGGAGTTGTCAGCTCTGATGCCCTTGATCAAAACATCCATGTCCCTTCTTGCTATCTTTCTACAAAGAGATAATACCGAACGGCATGTGTAGGAAATATCTTTGTTATTCCCAAGGGACATTATGTGCTGGCTTTTAAAGACGCTATGTTGATATGGTGATATGATGAAAAGCCATTTAGCGGTTTAGCAAATTGGATGTACAGATCAGGTAGGGCCCCATTTTTTCTCTGCTACCTGCAGTTTATTTCAAGCTACTAATTATGGTATGTTTCCCAGAAAGCCGCCCACACTGTATTCTGAGGAGGGAGAGTAGGAGGGCACACATCCGAGGTTCAGTGTATCAAAAGAATAAAACAGTTGGCAATCCATTGGGATGCATGTATTCCAGTGGCTTGTCCCCCAAATCCCAAACCATAGTTACAAAAATAAATTGCCTGCAGAATCAGACCATGTACCAAAAACCTCTCCTGTCCTCTAAGTCATGCAGGTATATACGATTAAACACTGAATAAACACTTGCCATACTTTTCAGGGTCTATTTCTGGCTTAAGGGAGAAAATGCAGCTGGATTTATTTTAGTTTGACATCTGGCAATTTTGTAATAGGTTTCTGCCCGGGTTCTTGGCAGATATTGCAACTAACCAAGATTCCCCCCCCCACCGCCCATTTTAGGGCGGAGACTCCGAAATCTTGAACTGCCACTCACTTAAAGCTGGCTCCATCTCCTTCTTGAGACAAGCAGGTCCCACCATTCTCACAGGGTCTCTCAGAGCAGCCATCAACAGATAGGTGACAGTGTTTGCCCTGGGATAAGGAAATAAAATGAAACCATCCCACTTTAAATCAGGGGCCTCCAACTTTGGCAACATTAAGACTTGTGGGCTTCAACCCTCAGAGGATCTCTGGGAGTTGAAGTCCACAAGTCTTAACGTTGCCAAGGTTGGAGGCCCTTGCTTTAAATAGAAAATTTCTGGCCAATACAAGTTTTGAAAACCAATTACTTGCTCACCAGCCATCTATGTATAGCAGTGTTTCTCAACCTTGGCGACTTTAAGTCCTGTGGACTTCAACTCCCAGAATCCCCCCAGGCTGGGGGATTCTGGGAGTTGAAGTCCACAGGACTTAAAGTCGCCAAGGTTGAGAAACACTGATGTATAGTGAAACAAGACTAACTTGTTACATATAAATTTTCCTGACTTTTGTTACCAGAAATAGCTCTCCCCATTTCTTTTTTTTCTCCTCCTCAGTGTCAAAGGAGCAATTGGTTGTGTTCACAGAACGTATTTAACTTCACTACCGAACTGACTCACTTTCTGGGTTTGTACAATACAGGTAAGGCCTCGACCTACGACCACAATTGACCCCCAAATTGTTAAGTGAAATTTGCCCCATTTTGCAATCTTTATTGCCCCAGTTGTTAAGTGAGTCACTGCCATTGTTGGTAGCATGGCTTTTGAGTGAATCTGGTTTCCTTATTGCCTTTTCTTGTTGGGTCATAAAAGATTATACATACCCCGGAATACCCTAACCGTCATAAATATGAGTCAGTTGCCAAGATCTGAATTCTGATCACATGAATATGGGGCATGCTGCAACAGCTGTAGCAGAGGTGGGTTGCTGCCGGTTCGGCCCAGTTCGGCCAAACTGGTAGTGGAATTCAGGCCTGGGTCGTGAAACTGGCAGCAACCCTGGCCTGCCACATCCCCGAACCGGTTCCCTCACCGCTGCTCGGCCGCCGCTATTTTGGATTTTAGTGACTACACCTGAACGGTTCACTGTAAATTGTTCTGAGCATGCGCAAAGACATTGAATTATTTTTAAGTCAGTGTGTGCGTGTGTTGAGAACCGGTACTAAAACCAGCAGCAACCCACCCCTGAGCTGTAGGTCTGAAAAATGATCATAAGTCACCCCTTTCAGTGCTGTTGTAACTTCGAACAGTCCCCAAACAAACTGCTGTAAGTCAAGGACTATCTACACTGAAACATAAAACAATCCAGAGTATTGCACAACATTCAAAGCCACAAAAAGGCAAACCTCAGCATTTTGTATGAATGGATTTATATCTTTCATTAACTTGTGACAACATAGCATTTCCCATGTAGACGTTTACCACCCTGCCTTTCACTCTACTTACCTTATAACCACTGGGACAGACACAGTGATAGGAGCCCAGAGGATCTCTTTGACAACTGCCCCTGTTTTGGCAGGGATTGGAGATACAGGGGTTACACTTGGCCTGGATGGTGGGTAGGGGAGGCCCTACATAGACAGAAAAATACATTGCATGAATAAGATTAAGGAAATATACCTGAAATAACTAAAGACACATTTCTTATATCTGATTGTAAAGATTGGGTGCTTCCTGATTGGAATCTCTTCCAAGGAATTGCCCTTTTCCCATCAGCTGAAACCATGGGGCTCTCTGACAAATTTGTGATTTGTGCATATATATATATATACCAGTGGTGGGTTGCTAACCGGTTTACTACCAGTTCGCTTGTGGTCCGGGTGGGTGGGTGGAGCCTCCCGGCATCGCCACTACTGGTTCGGCCGAACCGGGCCAAACCAGGAGCAACCTATCTCTGATATATACATTAAAAAATGGATAATAGCTGAAAAGAACACCCATTCACCTATTCCTAGGCATAATACTGAGCCCTAATGTTAAAATAGCCTTTTTTTTTAAAGTAATCTTTATTGGTTATACAATTTTTTTAAAGAGCAAAACATACAAATAGAAATACAATTTTAAACATATAACCCCCCCCCCTCACCCCCCCCACGGTGACAGTCATTCACAGCCCAACTTTTTTTTCCTTCCTCATTGTTTAGTCTCTAAGCCGCATCTTCTCATTACAAAATTCAGGGATCTATTACAATACCCATGTTCACTTTTAGTTCCCATTGTTAACAACTGCTATTTGACTTTCCCCGTTTTAAGCCCCTGCTGTTCTCCTTGTCGCTCACATATACCATAAGTTCCGGCTAAGATAATGTTCCGTTTCTCCTTTGTCCCTCAGCCAACCCGTCATTCTGTCCATTTCTGCACATTCATAGATCTTTTTAATTATGGCATCTTCTGACGGTATGGTAGTAGATTTCCAAAATTGTGCATAAGTTATTCTTGCGGCCACAATTATATGTAGGCTCAAACGCCATATTGATTTACTCATGTTTTCTGGTTTTATGCTTAATAAAAAATTCTCGGGTTTCCATTCCATGCTTGCCCCAGTAACCTCCATTTTTGAATCCTTCTCCAGTATTTCATGGCCTCAGTACAAGACCACCAAATATGGTAGAATGTGCCATCCCTTCTTCCACATTTCCAACACAGTGGAGATAACCCAGGAAACATTTTGGCTAACCTCGTTGGGGGGAAGTGCCATCTATAAACCATATTGTATATGTTTTCTTTAAATGCTGTAGATATTGTAAGTTTAATAGTCTTACTACATAGATCCCACCATTTGCCCATTTCAATCTCATAGCCAAAGTTAAAATTAATAGTCTTAATTTTCTGCAAAAGCAAGCAGGGTCCCCCCCCCCTCCCAATTTCTTTCACAGGAAAAAGTAAAAGAAAAAACTTTTCAAAGAATTCTACAGTGGTGTGACATACACAGAGGAAAGGGCTCAGACTCAAGGCCTGTTATGAGGCTAATTAGGGATTCTGGAAATTAGAATCTCATTATATCAATAAGGCACCAGGTTTGATGTAGCTAATGTTATTATGCCTGTGCCCATCCTTTAGATCAGGAGTGTCAAACTAGTGGTCCCTGGGCCAGTTGTGTCACGTGCAGGCCACGCCCACCCCAGCTCTGTGAAGGGGGAAAACATTGTAAAATATCACGTGACGGCAGCATGAGGCCACAAGTTTGACACCCGTGCTTTAGGTCTTTCATCAGAATCTGTCTTTCATAATCTTCAGAACCGTGGAATTCTCGATTTACAACCACAATAGGGACCGGAAAATTTGTTGTTAAGTGTGCAGTCATTAAGTGAAGCATCACATGACCGTACCTGATTATATTACATCTTTTGCATGGTTCTTAAGTGAGACACGATGTAATTACGACATGCAACCTGCCAGCTTCGGCAATGACATAGTTTGTCAGAAGCCATCTGAGACGCTTGCAAATGGCAATCATGTGACTGTGTGGCTGCTGTGCCAGTTTTAAGTGCAAAGAAAGGTCAGAAGTCATTTTTTCAGTGTCGTCATAATTTTGAACCATTGCCAAATAAATGGGCATATGTGGGGGATTCCTTGAAGGCTATTGGGTTCGTTTTATTGGCTTCTCTGACAAGAATCTACTTCCTGCATTGCATCTTCATCACATCTGTGTGCATATTAATAAATTCCATGACTCACTTTTCCCCCATATGCCCAATATTAACTTCAACAGTCTTAGATTTGTAACATTCATGCCACAGGCAACTCAGCTGGCCAGAACAAACTGTAGTTCACATAGCCAAAATCTCTTTAGTGATAGGCAGTGCTGTTCTTCAGAATTTTCAGAAGTAGTTCTTCCTACTAATTTTTCTGAAAATACTTAGGGAGCCCTTTTATTTCCCTTGTTGCTTCTGTAGCTTACCCTGGCATTCAAATTTCTTAGCTGGAGTTGTGAGCAGAAGTTTGCCTTCCATATCCGCAGGACCAGCACAACGGGCAATGCCAGGTTCTTTGTAGCCAGTTTTGACCCAGCTTGAGAGCCAGCGTATGTGGCAATCACAATGCAGGGGATTGGCACCAATTGCTCTGCACAGCGGAAAGAATAATAACATCTAAATAATTATTCAAAGTACAAGATCTCTTCCTTTTACCTGGTCACTCTACAGAAATGCCTCTAGAGGTCCTAGAACTAATTAATAACATGTTTTTTTTTACTTCCATTTGTTTTTAAATGCAACGTTGTTGCATTTTGAAGAGCCTCTATTTTCAGCTTTTTATTTGATGTCTTAATACTTGATGCTAAATCTGCTAAATGACTCAAATGAAATGCAGCGTGCTCATATCATTCCTACTCTGAGGTTACAGATACTATGCAATGAATGTAAATTGAGTGTGTGTGTGTAGAATTTTCCAAAGATAGTGTTTATAAGCATGTCTAAAAAGATATATACATTCTTAGAGCTGAGCCAGGAAAAGTATCCTAGCCAATTACCAGGAAAAAACCCAGAAAAAAACTCATGAACTCCACACACTAAGTTCTAATTTATAAATTGCAGTTTGCTAAGTCATGTGTTAACCCAGCCTCAGTCTAGAAGTCTTTGTCTTTTATTCTTCTGCATTGCAGCAGAAGACTTCACACACGTTCCAATTTCTTGGGAGGAAAGTCAGAGGGTTCAAGAGCTAATTTTCCTTGTAAGCACACAATGGAGTATTAAGTTAAGCTGCTAACGGATTATATCAGATGCCAGAAGGAACTTCCAACACATTTCCGCAAGCCGCAATGCATCTATTCTTATCACTACAGAACTAGCAAGAACACTGCTACCTACAAAATTTCTGGAAGCACTTTGTCCAGGGCAGTTATTACCTAAGACATGTGCTAAGCATCTTTGCACAGCTGAACAAACAAAAGTAAACAAATGGTGTTTTCTTCTTTGTATCACCAAGCACCATCCTACAAAAAATGCTAAAAAACCCTATTTGGAATAAAAGGAACAAATGCTTACATTAATGATACAGATACTCACAGATGAGATAGGGAGGTAACATCAGCAAAGATACCTTCAGGGAGCGTGGAGATATCATTTCCATGAAGAGACCTGAATGCAAATACAGACAATTGTTCTTATGCTCAAACAAGAGTCCAATTACGGAGAGGAAGAAACAGAATCCTAATTTTTCATGTGATTTCCCATTGTCTACTATCTTTAGACGATTACATTTGGAGCAATTAGTAATCTTTGTAAAAGTAATGAGATGTTAGGAATTCAGGATTCCTAACCACATGAGCCGTGGTGGTGCAGTGATTAGAATGCAATACTGCAGGCTGGTTCTGTTCATTGCCAGGAGTTCGATCCTGACCGGCTCAAGTTGATTCAGCCTTCCATGCTTTTGAGGTCAGTAAAATAAGGACACACATAGTTGTGGGCAATGTGCTAACTCTGTAAACCTCAAGGAAAGAAAGAAAGAAGAGAGGGAGGGAGGGAGGAGGAGAATAGGATTATCTTCTCCTCTCCTCTTCTTCTTCTACAACCAGGTCCATCCTCCACCAGCTCCCTTATCAGAGGAAGACCAACCCTGCTACAGCAATGGGTCTCTTGGGTCGAATTATCCCCACATGGGATCCCCATTCATTCAGTTCCCACAGTGTCCTGCTCACTGGCCTCAGATATCCCAGCTGTGACCAGCTCTGCCACTCCAGCTGGCAGTTGCTCAGTCCAAAGCCCTCCCTCATTCCAATTGCAACCTCACCATGTCTCACACAAGTCTCCCAATGCCATTGCTTGCCATTTCTCCTTGGGCATTTGCTTCTTGCTGCTACTCTCACTTCCTGCAATAGCCCCAAATTGCTAACTACTTCCCCAGCTTCTTTTAACACGCTGCTTGGGATTTTAATCAAGGTGTATGACCCATTTCTCCTATGCTCAATGTCCTTTTAGGGACTGTTCAAAGGAAAGAGGAGCCTATCCTTCTTTCTTTCTGTTAATTGTATTTAATTTATAGTTAAAGCTTGCCATGTTCTTTCATAATTTTTAGATACCTCTGAGCTTTGATATCACCCTGATTATTTTCCCATGACCCTCAGTCAGTCATATTCCAAGAGAGGTTTGTGTCTCTGGCATGGAATGGCCTCTAGTTGTATCTGGAAGATGGGCCCACATTATCTTTAATCCAAGAATGTTAGGCCACTTTTACCTAGGCTAAGGCAACATTGGAGTCGCTTGCCCATTTACTGAAACCTGGAGATCACATCCACCATCCATGAATCTCAGAGAAAATAACTACCCAGAGCTAGTTCTTTCCAGGTACTAACAGCCCCTCCCCCCTCCCTATAACAACTCTTAGGATCATAAAGTATGAAATGTGAAGGGTGTACACAACCCTCACTGGGAAAATGATCAAGCCAATGTAGGTGAAAATAAGATGTATATCCTTCATTCCTCTCCTCTGAATGACACTTTCTGCATTGAATTCAGAGCCTCTGACACGTCCCAAGGCTGCCAAGATTTTTTCTCAAGAATTCTGTCTCATTTTGCACAGTACAAACAGGTGTATTAGATTACTAGCTTAATTGATGGACTTGCCTCCTAGCTAGGGTGTTGTTGGGATACCATTCTGCCCTCTTGATCCTTGGAGAATTCATGTATTGCTTTGTTTTACTGCAATCGGTAATGGAGCTATGTCTGTTTATACCACTAGGATGTTAGTACTGACTTTACACATATGCACACCTAGACTCCTTATTTGCAGAAAGCACATATACGAAGCATTACCCCAAGATGGAAGGAGAATTGTGAGTTTGTGTTACTTATTCCTGTATGACCCTAGCTGAGAGCTAATTTCTGGATATATCCTCAATGTGGGAAATTTCTTTAAATGATACCTGCTCTGAAAACTCATAATATTGAGTTTCTATTAAGAAGAAATGTAAACTTGGCCTTGAGAATGGAGAAATAATGACTAAACCACTAAGGAACTTTCAGAAAAGTCCTGAGAAAATAGGAGAGCATAAATAACCCCACTCTCAAAATAGCTGCACTTGATCTTGTTTGTGTAAGATGGGGCACAGAGAAACCGAGAGGCTTTCAAGAGTCTGCTATTTTACCCTATTACAGTATTATACAAATTGCTGGAATATCTTCTGTGCTCAATTAATTGATCTTGTCCTCTTAAAGGTCTGAAAAATATCTTGAAAGTCTTTCTCTCTCATCAGAAAGACAGATGCTTAACAAGACCCCTGAAAAAAAAATTGAGTTCACATGGCAAATAACAGCAGATATTAGTCCTGTTGTTTTTTTGCTGATGCAGAAATACAATTTCCTGCACAAAGACTTTGGCATAACAACTAACTTCATAGATGAAACTGCAGTGTGTTAGTTTGTGTTTCCCATGTAGTCATTACAGAACCTTTGTTAGACAGAATAGGACAACTCTGAATGGTCAGCTTGATGTGGCCAACTCACCAGCATCAGTTTGCCACCAGCAATTCACTGCAGGACAACTCCACACGGCCAACTTGCTGTGGGGACAATTCACCATGGCTGGCCAGAATGAGAACAAGTTGGTGGTCAGAGTGCAGAATGGCAGTGGTGGCTGGAGGCTTCCAATTTCACACACACACACACACACACCCCTCACCGTCACCACCACTGCCACCAAACCCAACGGTCTGTCCCAAAGAGGACGGGGACAGGGGTGACAGGAATGTCATGGCAACTGGGTGGGTCCAATTTTCACATACACCCCTCTTTCCTGCTGCTGCAACAATGCTGAATTCCTGGCCAATGAGACCAGGAATAACAGTGACTGTGGCCAAGACAGGCCGGGGTGTGTGTGTGAAAATGGTTCACCTCTGTTGTTGTCCTATGGTGACTTGGCAGTGGTGAATTGGCAGAGGTGACTTGGTGATTCTGAGCTGACAGCGGTGAGCTGGCTGCACCGAGCTGGCTCTGCTGAGTTGTACTAAAGCCCTTTTAGTTGAGACAATCGAAGGACAATTTCTTTTAGGTGTAGCATTCTCAAATTGAAAATAAGTTATAATACAGAATTTTTGCAACTCTATATCATATTTTCCTTACACGTTCCTATACTCAGAATAGACCGGCTATAATTCAAAATCTAACTCTCCATTAGATGCAGGAAGCAATTTCTCCCCTCTCTCACAAGCATCAACAGTCCCATTTACAAACATGCTACTCTTTTTCCTTCTCTTCCTCCTATGCCAGCCTGAATTGCCTCCCTTGCCAGGAAAGTACCTGCTTTTCTTGTTGTTTTTGGGAAAGAGGCAGTAGCTGCCTTACCTCCTCATTGGGTGTGTGACTGTAGTGTCAATTTAAAACCTAAAGCCAGATGCCCCACAAAAGATGTAGTCTCTGTCTATGAAAGAGTTAATCTCTTCAGAACAGTCTCTGGATGAAAATCTGAAGAAAGGATTTGTTTACCCTTCGACATATCCAGCATCTGCCAATGTTTCTTGTAAAAAAAGCAAGATAATTCCTTGAGAATTATACTCAATTACAGACTTCTGAATTCTGTAACCATTAGCAACCACTATGCAATGCCTCTTATTTCAGATCTGCCGAATCACTCTCGGAAGGCAGGCATTTTCACTAAATTGGATTTAAGAGGAGATTACGATTTGATCTGAATGGAAGAGGGCCATGGAAATTTAACAGCCGCTTTCCTGTTAAAATTCAGATGACATCCTGATCTTTTTCAGAAGACCCACCCTGACACTAACAACTTTTGAAGAAAGAGATTTAAATGCTGTACTCAAGAGGAAACCGCCCTGAAAAATGAACAGATTAAGAGAGTTGGAAAGGACCTTATCGGTCATCTAGTCCAACCCCCCCCACTCAAGCAGGAGACCCTACACCATTTCTGACAAATGGCAGTCCAATCTCTTCTTGAAAGTCTCAAGTGATGAAGCTCCACAACTTCCAAAGGCAACTTCTGTTCCATTGGTTGATTGTTCTCACTGTCAGAAAATTCCTCCTTATTTTCAGGTTGAATCTCTCCTTGTTCAGTTTCCATCCATTATTCCTTGTCTGGCCTTCGGGTGCTTTGGAGAATAGCTTGACCCCCTCCTCTCTGTGGCAGCCCCTCAAATATTGAAACACTGCTATCATGTATCTCATGGTCCTTCTCTTCACTAGACTAGCCATGCCCAGTTCCTGTAATTGGTCTTCATATATTTTAGTCTCCAGTCCCCTAATTATCCTGGTTGCTCTTCTCCACTTTTTCTAGTGTCTCAACATCTTTTTTATAGTGGGTGACCAGAACTGGATGCAGTACTCTAGGTATGGTCTTACTAAGACTTTATAGAGTGGTATTAGTACCTATTTGAGTGCTATTCAGGGATCCAGAACCCACCTGTATCTTTGCTGTGGAAACTGATGCCCTAGAATTGGCTTTGAGAGCTGTTCTCTTGCAGGTTTTGACAAAGGGAGGGGAGGATTTTTTGGCCTTTCACCTTATTCTTCCTGACTGAAAGAAACTATGATATTTTCAAGTAAAGATCTGTGGGCTGTAAAAGCCATATTCTAACAGTCGAGGTATTTCTTGGAGGGAGCAACCCACCAAGAATGTGGAGCACCTGCAGACGGCTCAGACACTCCCCCCCCCCATGTCAGATCAGGCACATACATGTTCTCCACGTTTTTTGTGTCAACTATGTTTTATAACTATATAAAAAGCTGTTGCATGCACTCTCATGCAAGATTAAACATTATATTCCCTGGCCATCTCCTCCACCATGATCTTGAAGCTCCCTCCTCCCAACAGCTCCCCACAAAAGAGTCACACAGAGAAACAGGCAATAGATGTGTTGGATTGGATTGGTTTGCAACAACAAGACCCATATGTAGGAGACCAAGATGCCAGGGAGCCCCACCAACCAATTCTTCTTCTCATGACTGACGGACACTCTTTCATAATGCTCTTTTGTATCTTCCTCTTCCTCTCAGCGAATAAATATTGCAACTTTGCCATGATAATAAAGCTGTGGGACGTGTAGTGTGTATTCAAAGCAATGCTCAGAATGTGAACGAAAGAGTGACGCCTGATGTCGAAGTCAATGCTTCATCCTGCCATGCCTACGGCTGGGCTAAGACTGGGCTGAATAAGTCAGCTAGTTTGTTCCAACCGCTCCTCTTCCATCCTACACATTGGGATATAGTTTCCCTAGATTTTATTATTGATTTTTGTACTGTAAAAAAAGTGACATGACCTTTTTGGTGCTAATGAATCTGTTTATTAAGATAAGTTAAGTCACTGAATTTAGGAGATAGTATAACTCTTTTCAGAGTATGTTTTTTTTAGTGCAGAACATAATCGTGTAACCTCAGGTTATAATACTCAGTTTACACCAATGTCCCTTTTCTACTTAGTGGGGATTCATATTCATTTGGCATCCTCTCATCATTCACAATCTAATGGACAACTGGAAAATATAGACAATACTAATAGTCCTCAATTTACAATCAGTTGCTTAGCAACAGTTTGAAGTTACGATGGACCTCTCTCCCCCAAAAAACTACTTTTGCCCTGGTTCCAAAGTTCCAATGGCATGCGAAGAAGAGGCTTCTTAGGAGTTTTTTTACAGGGTTTTAAAAATCAAATCTTAAGGGGTGGGCGGGGGGGTCGATTCGGATGGCTCAGACAGGCTTGGGGGGGGGAGTCTACCAGGGCACAGGCCAGGGCTAATCAGTGGATGCGGGTCGGGAGTGCTGGGAAAGGTTGGAATTCTGGGGGGGACATTAAGCCTTTCCATTGGGCGGTTTACCATCTCTACTATAGGTGGGAGGGGCAGATAAGGTGGAGGCCAAGGGCCAAATTATGCCCGGGGGACACGGGTTCGCTGTTTAAGAGCGATTGCACGTTCCGACCCTCATTGCTCCTCTCGCACACCTGGGTGCGCGGGACTACAGGACCCCGGTCTCCGGCTGGTGTCACTTAATGCCAGGTCCGTGGTACATAAGGCTCCCCTCATTTACGATCTCATACAAGAGGGGAGAGCGGACCTGGCATGTATTACAGAGACCTGGTTTGGCCAAGTGGGGGGGGGTGTTTCCCTCATGGAATTATGCCCACCAGTATTCCGGGCGTTCCACCAGCCGAGAGCCCAGGGCAGGGGCGGAGGGGGGTGGCGGTGGTTATTAGGGAAAGTCTTGGACCTCGGGAGGTCACTGCGCCTCAGATAGGTGGGTGTGAGTCCCTTTTTGTGAAGTGGGGCCTTGGAGCTCAGGTGGGCCTTTTTGTCACGTACCTGTCTCCCTGCTGCGTTTCATCAGCCCTGCCTGAGCTGCTGGATGTGTTAGCCGGACTGATGATTGATTTCTTCAGGCTTATGGTCCTGGGGGATTTCAATCTGCCTTCCATTGGCGAGACATCCGATTCAGCTTGGGAGTTCATGGCTTCCATGACGGCTATGGACCTAACTCAGTTAATTCGAGACCCCACTAATAAGAAGGGACACATGCTCGACCTGATTTTTGTCTCTGGACAGTGGATGAATGATCTAGTTTTAGGGGATATTGTTATTCAACCCTTGTCATGGTCTGATCATTTCCTCCTCAGGCGTGACTTCCATACTGCTACCCCCCACCGCAGGGAGGCAGAACCGATTAGATGGTTGTGCCCCAGGTGCCTGAGGGACCCTGAAAGGTTCCTGATGGAGCTTGGGACTTTTCCTGAATCCCTTGCTCACAGCTCAACCGAGGCCCTAGTGGAAGCCTGGGATAGGGCGGCCCCTGGGGCCTTGGACCACGTTGTGCCTTTGCGGCCTCTGACGCGGTGCTGGTCCCGGGTAGCTCCTTGCTTTACCAAGGAGCTCTGGGAGATGAAGCGCCGGAGAAGATGCCTAGAGAGTGGTTGGAGGGCCAGCCGGTCTGAATCTGACCGGACACTAGTAAGAACTCATATTAAGTCCTACTTAGTGGCAATAAAAGCGGCAAAATGGGAACATTTTTCCGCTCTTATCGCATCTGCAGATAACTACCCAGTCGCCTTGTTTAGGGTGACCCGTTCCTTACTTAATCAAGGAACTGGGGAAGACCCCTTTCAGGGCAGGGCTGAGGAATTAGTCGAGTATCTGCAGGACAAAAGAGCCGAGGTGGCGCAGTGGTTAAATGCAGCACTGCAGACTACTTCAGCTGACTGCAGTTCTGCAGTTCGGCTGTTCAAATCTCACTGGCTCAGGGTTCACTCAGCCTTCCATCCTTCCGAGGTGGTAAAATCAGGACCCGGATTGTTGTTGGGGGCAATATGCTGACTCTGTAAACCGCTTAGAGAGGGCTGAAAGCCCTATGAATCGGTATATAAGTCTAACTGCTATTGCTATTGCTATTGCTAAAATCGCTCAGATTCGGACAGGCTTGGACTCTGACTGGGTAGATTTGGGCGAGTTGACGGGGATTAATCTTGTGGAGACTATCTGGGATGGGTTTGATCCTGTGACTCCCGAGGGTGTGGACAGGATTATGGGGAGACTTAGTGCTGCCACTTGTGTGCTGGACCCATGTCCCTCCTGGTTAGTTTCGGCTTCCTGGGAGGTGACACAAGGCTGGCTCCAGGCGATTACCAATGCTTCATTGAGAGATGGGTTCTGTCCCACCACCTTGAAGGAGGCAATGGTGAGACCCCTCCTTAAGAATCCTTCCCTGGACCCAGCTATTTTAACCAACTATCGTCTGGTCTCCAACCTCCCATTTGTAACGAAGGTTGTTGAGAGTGTACTAGCACGTCAACTTCCCCAGTACCTGGATGAAGCTGCCTACCTGGATCCATTTCAGTCGGGTTTCAGGCCTGGGTACAGCATGGAGACGATATTGGTCGCGTTGGTGGATGATCTCTGGTGGGCCCGGGACAGGAGTTGCTCCTCTGTCCTGGTCTTATTAGACCTCTCGGTGGCTTTCGATACCATTGACCATGGTATCTGATTGTGACGACTTGTAGGGTTGGGAGTGGGGGGCACCGTTTTGCAGTGGTTCTCCTTCTACCTCTTGGATCGATTACAGTTCATGTTGACTGGAGGGCAGAGATAGACCCCAAGGCGCCTCACTTGTGGGGTGCCCCAGGGGTTGGTTCTCTCAGCCCTCCTGTTCAACATATATATGAAACCACTGGGCGAGATCATCCATGGTTTCGGGGTACGGTATCATCAATACGCTGATGATACCCAACTTTTCATCTCTACCCCAAACCACCCCAACGATGGCCTCGACGTGATGTTCTGGTGCCTGGAGGCTGTGTGGACCTGGGTGGGGACGAACAGGCTCAAGCTTAATCCCTTCAAGACTGAGTGGCTGTGGTTCCCATCAGCCCAATTTGTGCATCATGTACCATCTTTGATGATAAGGGGAGAAATTTTAGCTCCCTCAGAGAGGGCCTGCAATCTGGGAGTCCTCCTTGATACGCAGCATAGTTTAGAAGAACATCTTACAGCCGTGACCGGGGGTGTGTGTGTCTTCTACCAGGTTTGTCTGGTACACCAGTTGCACCCCTTCCTGGATCAGGATGCCCTGTGCACAGTCACTAACGCCCTCGTCCTTTCCCTCCTGGACTACTGTAATGCTCTCTACATGGAGCTGCCCTTGAAGAGCACCCAGAGGCTCCAGCTGGTCCAGAATGCGGCCGCGTGGGTTGTCATGGGGGTACCTAGGTGCTCCCATGTTACAGCCCTTTTAGGCAGCCTGCACTGGTTGCTGATTGTTTTCCGGGTGTGATTCAAAGTGTTAATTATGATCTTTAAAGCGCTCCATGGCTTAGGCCCAGGATACTTGCGAGACCGCCTACTGTCACCGGTAGCTTCCCACTGTCCAGTACGATCCCACAGAGTTGGCCTCCTCAGGGTGCCATTAGCCAGGCAGTGTTGATTGGCAACCCCCAGGGGGAGACCCTTCTCTGTGGGAGCGCTTTCCCTTTGGAATGAGCTGCCCCCGGAGCTTCGCATAATCCCCGACCTCTGGTCCTTCAGGGGCGCCCTAAAAAGTTGGCTTTTTCAGCAAACTGGCCTGGCCTGAATAGAATAAATTAAATTATTAATTTTAAATTGTTAATTTTAATTTGATTTAAATTGTCAATGGAAGGTTATTGGATTGCCTATTTAATCTTAATCTTTTGTTATATGTGTTTTTATGTTGTACGCCGCCCTGAGTCTTTTGGGAGAAGGGCGGCATATAAGTCCAATAAAATCAAACCAAACCAAAACAATATCTGAGCCCCTCCTACATGGTCACATGACCACATTTTGGGCACTTGACAACTGCATGTCCTATTTGCAGTGTCCTGTGAGAAAAATAATACCCCATAATGAACAATCAGCTGCACTTGCTTTATGACCGTTGTATTCACTTAATGACTGCTCTGAATAGGGTAATAAAAGCGGGTCTGATTATGTGATGGCTGCTTTGCAACCATCAAAACTTATTATAATTGCAGAGTTTAATTATGGTCATAACTCGAGGACTACTCGTATTTACACTACAGAATAATTAAATTACAGATAGTCCTCAACTTATTATGACCACAATTGAGCCCAAAATTTCTGTTGCCAAGTGAAACATTTGTTAAGTGAGTTTTGCCTCATTTTAAGTTAATTTTGAGGTAGTAGAAAGTATTCGGGAGGCTAGGCTAGGGTAATGATGGAGAGATGTATCATAAATGTGCCTTATAGTAAATGTGTGGTTTATAATTGGTCATTTAAAATGGAAGTCATTTTCTCAAACTTTCCCCAACCTGCCCCTCAAATTCCAAATGTGCCTATCAGCCCCAGAATATTGTCTCATTTTGCAATATTCTTTGCCCAGCTGCTATCCATTAAAACAAAATAATGATCAGGCAAAATTCATTCTCCAGTAAACTAAAAATTAACAGGCGATTCCACAGAGAAATGAATAAGGAGGTGATGTGAATTGGGGGCAAAACACAAGATACATACAGCAGCCGTAGTGAATGCAGACCTTCAAAGGCTAGTGAGGGAATACACTGCAGTGCATTGTAGCTGAGGATCCTAGGTGAAATTAGAGAGAGGCAGAAACAATTTAAACAATCACATGTTGTGTAATTACATCCCATACATTAACTGTATTCCTGTCCCCAGTATTTTGTAAGATGCACTAATAGGTAACTCACACAAAAATCTTAAATATTTGAATCAGAATCTCTCTCTCAATCAACCCCATTTTGCACAGGATATAAATTGCCACTGTAAAGGAAACCTGCTTTGAACAGTATAAAGCCATATAGCAGATAAAATCTCTAAGTCAGTGTTTCTCAACCTTAGCAACTTGAAGATGTCTGGACTTCAACTCCCAGAATTCCCCAGCCAGCGAATGCTGGCTGGGGAATTCTGGGAGTTGAAATCCGGACATCTTCAAGTTGCCAAGGTTGAGAAACACTGCTCTAAGTAATTAAAACTCTAATTATAAAATCGCTAAGTAAATAAAATCTCTAATTGTAAAATCTCTTAAGTAAATCCACACAACCTTTTTGCTCTGGCACAAGGAAGGCACACTAACACTTTCTTGACAACATAACCTTATGTGTTTGCCTGCATCTCAGTGACTCCCACAGCGGGCTTAAGGATTCTTTAAGATGCTGTGCTTACCCTAATATCCCACTTAGGACACTGTATGCTGGCAATGTAGAGTGCATTAATGGGCATTCAGGAGGTGGCCTGACATGCTTTGTGACTTCAATTACCGCTGCTGGTTTCCTGTGGGACCAATCTGTTCTGTCCCTGATCTCTTTGACCACTCTTTCGGTTGTAAGGGAAACTGGAATTCCAGTTTTTGCCACTTTTTTGTTTTTATTTTTTGGAAAATTGGTGGCTGGACTGGCCCAGCTAGATAGGAAGAAGCCTTGAAACTGACATGCCTCACTTGATACTCTTTTCTGCCATATACTGGTCAGCCAACCTGTTAGGAATGTAATCTAACGGTTGGGTTGGCAATATATAAATCATGTAACAATGCTATACCTGTTTCTTTAAATCATACTGTAAAATGTGATTGGTTGCTGTTTTCCTCAATCGGCCATAAGAGGGAGCCAGAATGACTGTTAGCTCTCTGTTCGTTAGATGCTGGGCTGATCTGATCTGAGTGTTTTTGGAAGCTGGCTGTTAGAAAGTGCCTTGAGCTATTATAAGTTTTGCAACTGTTAGCAAACTTTGTGTACTGAACTGATTATATGATACTGGACTATGTTATTTGGATTATCCCTTAACTGTAAGACATTGATGACTGACTGTCTTATCCGTGTATGACTTGGACTATTTGATGGACTCTGATACCTCTATTTCCACGAAGGTAAAAGCCTACTTAAACTGAAGTGTCTCTATATGCTGACTTGTGTGTTCTCCAACACAACTCTCACAACGCTTCTCTGAACGTACTCGCTCTCCCAACGGGGAACTTACCTAACACAACCACATTTTTTTTTAAAAAAATAGGTTACTGGGAAAAGAAAAATGTGCATGGAGTAATTAGAGCATTAAATGTAACAGACTTTTCAAATGCTAGATCCGTGATGGCGAACCTGTGACAGTCTCACCACAGGTGGCATGCGGAGCCATATTTGCCAGCACGGCAGCCCTCAGCTCTGGTGCACTTTCGGCTTTCTGGAGAGCCAGAGGAGGAGGCCATTTTCACCCTCCCCAGGCTTTAGGAAAGCCTCTGGAGCCTAGAGGTGGGTGAAAAACAGGCCCAACGGCCCAACCGGAAGCCTGAAGAGGGTGAAAACAGCCTCTCCATTTCCACCTTCCGGAGGGCCTCCAGGAGGGCTGGGAGGGGCTGTTTTCACCCTCCCAGGCTTCAGGAAAGTCTTAAGAGCCTGGGGAAGGCAAAAACTCGCCCCCAAGTGGGGATGAGTGGGTTGCGAACGCATGCGCAGGTGGGTGGAGCGCATTCCATTGTGGGTGCACAAGCTTGCCATACCTTTAGAAAAAGGTTAGCCATCAATGTGCTAGATGATGATGGGCAGGGCTGGAATTATAGTCAAATCACAGGCTTTGGGGTGTTTTGTGCTAAAGCTGGATAAAAAGCAGCTCAACTTGGGCCTGTTCCAGGTACCCGGTAAGAAAGTGCTACAGAGGCAGCAAAAATTTGGATTTACTGTTAGCTTTAGGGTAGAAGGGAGGACATAGAAAAAGAGCTGAGTGAGTGTGGCCTTTGCCCAGGTTTTCACCACAGGAACCCAATGATATCTGTCCCTGAAATCTGAAGCAGCACAACTCTTTTAGATTCAACTCTGTTAGAAAACACTCACAAAGTAGTCAGTTGGCTCATATTGGTGAAGGAATTGTTGCTGAGGAAGCTGATCTTATTGTTGCTCAGGTCTCTGCAAAACAGAAGCACAGGTCAGGTTCTAATATCACTTTTAACTCAATCTTCCTTCCTTCCTCTCATTTCTCAAGGAAAAATCTATAATCCTTTGCAATTGCAGTGCCAGTATATATACTGATAAATCCGCTTTATGGTTTATCAGCACTTTTATGTAACTATCTGCATGACAATTGCATGATGCAATCCATTATTATACCTTGAATTAGTAAAGGTAAAGGTTCCCCTCGCATATATGTGCTAGTCATGAGGCAGTGCTCATCTCTGTTTCAAAGCTGAAGAGCCAGCGCTGTCCGAAGATGTCTCTGTGGTCATGTGGCTGGCATGACTAAACGCCAAAGGTGCATGGTACGCTGTTACCTTCCTACCAAAGGTTGTTCCTATTTTTTTACTTGCATTTTTACATGCTTTCGAAATGCTAGATTGGCAGAAGCTGGGACAAGTAACGGGAGCTCATTCTGTTACACGGCACTAGGGATTCGAACCACTGAACTGCCAACCTTTCGATCGACAGACTCAGAATCTTAGCCACTGAGCCACCACGTCCCTTACATCCCTAACCTTGAATTAGCTGTATCCTATTCAAAATGGCTGAATTTTTCTTGTAAGAACCCTGCAACTTTATTTGCTTTAAATGGGTGTCACAATTAAGAAGACTAAATTAAGAAGACTAATAAGACGACTATCTAAAAATGTTTCCTAATAATAGTATTTTTTTTCTTAAGATTTTTCCATTTTCTGCTTTAAGCATCATTTTGTATAATGCAAATGTTTCTATTTCTCTCCTCAGATGTTTTCTTATGGAGAGCACAGAAGATAAGAGGACGCTACCTCTCTTGACTATTTCTTGGTCTTCTCTGATCCCCTTCTGTTTCAATATACATAATTCTATGACATTCTATTCTTTTAATGAAATGTTGCTTTTTGCTAGTTACTGAAAAAAGAATATGAAAGATACACTGGGTTATACAGGGCATTCTGGCCTTATGTTCTACTTTTGTTTATAACTATGTGAAGCTTCACTGCATATTAGTAACATCATGGCCACCTGCTTCTATTAAGAGATGCTATAGACCCCCTTATCTTCTGCACCAGCTTTAATTTGTAGCACTACATCAATTAAGAACTCATTGATATCTCTTCCTATTTACTCCTTGTCCAATTAGATATGTAGCAAAGGAATCCAGGTCACACATACTCATCTCGAGTCAGCAAGTTGGAGAAAATGGATCTAGATCAGTGTTTCTCAACCTTGTCAACTTGAAGATGTCTGGACCTCAACTACCAGAATTGCTGGCTGGGGAATTCTGGGAGTTGAAGTCCAGACATCTTCAAGTTGACAAGGTTGAGAAACACTGATCTAGATTATGGTGAAGATCTTAGCAGTTTTCAGAACATCCTAGAGGTTGTTATGATCCTTATATTTAATCTACCATCTCCAGGAAAGACCACTGTAGGTTTCATCAAATGAGTAACTTCTTAGAGCTTCTCGGACACTTACACCAGCTGCAAGTAACGGAAGGTGGAGAGTTGTCCTGGAATAAGGATGAATTGGTTGCCATCCAAGTAGCTGCAAGAATAGTAAAAATATGTGTCAGATATTACAACTGAACTGTTAAAAGAGCAAAGTTCAAGATCTCTGTGTGCAAAATGTATAATATGGGTATATCACCTTGTCTTCTTATTGCTATGCAGATGGTTCATTAACATTACAAAGCAACAAATTGATAACTGTGGCCCCTTCTGCATGTCACAGATTCACTATTTGTGGATGATAAGCAGAATGACAAACTTAAAACCCTAATAAATACATTTGCCACACAAAAATAATAGTTCAAAATATCTAAAAATATATTTTTAAAATCTTTCTTCATATAAATGGCAGCAAAATTGCAAATATTATGCAACTCAAGAGACTGGATGCCTTAGTCAGTTTGCTGCTCCAAATCCAGAGAGTACAGCCTGAGACCCAGCCAGCCCCTAAAAATGTGGGTAGCTCTTCCAAAATTTGCTAGTCACGTGTGTCATTGTTAATGTGATTGAAGAAACACTATTAAATACATGGAAAACAATCATATTACCAGTAACTGAATTTAATTAATATAATGTCTTCTAAAAGAAATTAGTTTCTGTATTGATTCCACCTATATTTTTGTTCTACTTTTGGGGACTCCAGTCCCTAACACCACCTCAAAACCAAGTGTGGTTGTTAGCCCCAAAAAGCTGTGCTAACCATTTCATCCATGGATACAAAGTTCTCATAATGCTCCTTCCAGCCGATACCAGGGATGAAATTCAGCAGGTTCTAACAGGTTCTGAAGAACCAGTAGCGGAAATTTTGAGTAGTTCGGAGAACCGGCAAGAACTGTCCCAGAGTGGGGTGGGAATGGAGATTTTGCAATATCTTTCTCTTGGAGTGGGGTGGGAATGGAGATTTTGCAGTATCCTTCCCCTGCCACGCTCACCAAGCCATGCTCACAGAACCACTGGCGCTATGTGTCTATACTCACAGCTCAGTAACATTCTTGGGTATTCCTTTTGGAAGGCTTTTCAGGTGCTTATTGCTGCAGCGAACTACTGTGTCTAGGCAGGTGCACTCCTGGGGGCACTGAGAACGTGGGAAACAGATGGTCTCCTCCTGACCTACCAAGGAACAAGCCAAGAAGAATGCAATATGATGCTCCAGATATAAATATTGTCTCATATCTTTGCAAGAAATTCTGGGTTTTCTATTAGTACATAGGTCTTCAAGAGTCAGAAATATCAGGAACAATTTGAATGTGGGATGTTAATCAACTGATGTGATTAATTCATTAGAAATAACAATATAGGTTTTTATGGGAAGTGATGGAAAGGTCCCTTTTGAAATGGTGCCTTTGTATTGATTTACAAGAAGGTTGCAAGGCAGAGAAGTACACTTAAAAAGTTACTGTGATTAATTTTTTTCTGGGTCATAGCCATCCCTACCTATTCTCCACACAAAGGCTATGTTGAAAGCAGCTACTGCATTGGATCAAAGCCAATGACATACACGTGCTTGCCAAATTCACATGATTTATTCTTTTAGTGAATCAGTGTTGTCGTAAACTATTTTTTGCATCAAGATATTTCACTTATTTAATCTGGATGGTTAAAATTAAAATTAAATTGCATTGCCTTTAACCAACTTTTTCAAGCTTAAAAAAGAATGCTTAAAATCAATATATATATATATGGAACTGAACTATGATTCACAACTAAAAATCTAAGCCAAATAAATTGAAATATAGAATAAGACTGTACATTATTTTGCAGTGTCTGTTTATGTGAGTGCCCTATGCTATTTTAGATTTACAACAAAACAATGTTGAATTGTTTTCAATTCAGTCAGAGAAATGGTATGAAAAAGTCAATTAGAGCTTTACATCATGTTTAAGCATTTCTTTATTAATCTGGATTACGCTGCTCTTTTAGAAGACACGAAATGATTTGGCACACATATATAAGAAACCTCACTGTGTAAAGCTTCCATATTTGCTTTGTTGTCCTTGCTATTACCCAAACTCTGAGAGCCCATAAGTTACCTTCCTCACACCTGAAGTCGGGGAAGGCAACATCCTGCAGTGGGATTTGGCGCAGAAAATCTGGATTGTGGCAGCGTGGATTCCCAGTCACAATCTTCCTCTTGCGAAGCCAATCACCCAGCCAGGCCAGATGGCAATTGCAATTGAAGGGGTTAGCCAGTAGGTTCCTGGGTTCAAAGGTTATGTAAAGAAGATAAATAATACCACTGTTGATGGAAGTTTTAACTTCCCGCAGTTGGAATGAAGATTCCTGACCTCTTTTAAATCCAATCACCTTTCTCATATCTGGTAAACACCTAATTATATTTTGATAATATAAACCTACTTTACATGTTGTTGAGTTGAGCTATTAGCCACCTAGTCTAGCATTGTTTATGTTGCCATTTCCCAAACATGGATCTTAAGACAATGTTACACCATCATTTTATAATTACAGTCTGTAGGAATTACCAGCAGCCCTCCAAGAGGATTGGAGAGCTGCTGGTAATTAAGATTGGTTTTCATTGATTGCCATGAATTCTTCAAAGTTTCAAGAACAAACCAACTGCAGACCATTCAGATGGGCTACCAACCTATCTGGCTTTAAAAATAAAATCCTAAAAGGCTTCTAGCATAGTTCTCCTCCTACATTGAGAACACAAGTAGCCATACTGGTGTTCTGCCTGTGAACTTCTTGTTAGCTTCTGGTTAGCCATTGTGAGAACAGAATGCTGGTAAACAGAAGAGCTTTGGCCCAATTCAGCAGAACTGTTCTGTTCTCTCATGTCTTTCCCAACCCTACTCAGAGGAGCATCTTTCATTTGCGGAGATCAGGAACTGAATCAAGGAGTTCTGAGTTAAGAAACCTTGCACAAGTCTTTCCTCTGAAATATAAACTCATTAAATTGCCCTAGGAAAATTGTTACCCTTGTCCCTCAATGCTCCCTCTGTAATTGTAAACAGCAAGAGCAAGGTTAGAAGGTAAGATGAAACTCTGTTTGACCCAAGCAAAGGATATAAATATTCACTTGTTACCATGTGTGTATTTTAATAGCTTTACTCCCCCATAAATAGACTTACAAAATTGTGAGATAAAATCAAATATTAGCAATGTGCAAAATAGTTTCTTAGCAACGTCCCATGTTTTGAAACAGTGACAAATGCCTATGTCAGCAACTGCAGCATTTCAACCATGGACTCTAGCTGAAAGTGAAGAGGGCCATTCCCGCGAACGAAAATTTCCTCTTGTCTAGCCTTGACTCCAGAGATGTGGCTCTTTGCAAACAGTTCTCTGATAACTCTACTAAGTTTTAAATGGGAACACCCCAGAAGCTGGATCAGTTCATGATGGAAGCACATTTCTGAGATCAGAGAATAATTTGGAAAGGAAAAATAAAATAACAATACAGGGAAAAAGTCCTACCGTATTTTTCAGAGTATAAGATACACTTTTTTCCCTCAAAAAAATTCTGAAAATCTGGGAGCGTGTTATATACTGAATACAGCATTTTTTGCCTACTGAAACCCCTCCCCTTCACCAAAATGGCCGTGCAGAGCCTTTAGGAGACTTATAGAGTGTTCCTGGGGGCTGGGGAGGGCAGAAATGAGTGAACAACAGGTCATTTTTTTGCTTGTTTTTGCCTCCCCCAGCTGCCAGGAGCACTATATAAGCCTCCTAAAGGCTCTGCATGCCCTTTTTTGACAAAATTGGGCCATTTTTTGCTCATTTTGGGGGGGCACCCCCCAGGAGCACTCTACAAGTCTTTTAAAGACTATTCATGCCCTTTTTTGAAAAAAATGGGCCCATTTTCATGAAAAATGGGCCATTTTTGGGAGGTCTGCAGAGTGCAAAAACTTTTTTCTTTAATTTACTTCTTCAAAATCTTGCTGCATTTTATACTCCCGTGAGTCTTATACTCCGAAAGATACGGTATGCGTTATATTAAACTAAAATTTCCCTTCCTCACAACTCACAGAGTAGAGAGTGACTGCAATGTATCAAAAGCCCCTGGTGAAATAATGCTGATCTGATTGTCATATAAGGAGAGAAGGCGCACATTGCGCAGCCCAGTGAAGCTGTCATTGTGAATACAGTTGATGCGATTGTTCCTCAGCATCCTGGGGAGAAAAGAGAAGATGGGAAGAAGCCATTTTGCAGTAACAATTATTTCGTTGTCAGCAAGAAGCATCAATATTCTGCAAAATGGTGCTCCTCCCCCCTACATTCCCAGTTAGGGGTGACTTACAGTGTCCGCAGCCCATCCAAGCCCCGGAACATGGAGCTGCGCACTGACTCTAGCTGGTTAGCAGTAAAATGTAACTCGCTCACTGAAGATGCCCCCTCAAAGGCCCCATCTTCAATCTCTGAGACTTTGTTGTTGCTCAAATTTCTAGGAAAGCACAGAGCAGGAAGTCAATATAGGAAGGGCTGCATCTTAGTTCACAGTCTGCCAGGCTCTGTCACTTCAACACTAACAAAAGAAGACTAGATCCGATAGATCCAATGCTGGAAGTGTGTTTCATTCATTTCAATTCTCCCCCTAGATTACTTCTGCACCTACTTGAACATCTGTCATAATTTTAGGCCTAATTTTGTAACCTCAAGCAGATTGGTGAGAGATTGATTGGAGTCTAGGCATCTTTGCATCTGTTTCCTGAAGAATAACAATAGTTAAAATAGCTGTGTATTACTTCCACTATCAGAAAGAATATGGCTCCAAAAATTGGTAGGCAATGTGAGCAGGAGGATGCTGTTATACATCGCCCTTCTTGTGGACTTCAAGTAGATAGCTGATGGATCCAGCATAATTCTTTATATCCATTTATACTAATGCCTGTAGGAACTTTGACAGCTCTTTCTCTGCCACATCTTTTTAAAATATTGCTATGCTGTAAAGTCCTATATAAGGAGGAATGTATTCTTAGAAGCTCTCATCCATATAACTCACATTTTCTTTAAGTGTGGAAGTTTCTTGAAGATACCTGTCGCCTCCACCACCGTGATTTCATTGTTATTCAGGCGTCTGCACAGGGAAGAAAGTAAAATAAACATGCAAGACTGAGAGCAAAGGCTTATGCTGCATGAACAATATAATACCCATGATTTCTTATACAAAAATCATCCAGAATAAGGAAAAAATGAAGGGAATGGCGCAGTGGAAAGCGTGGGGATTTCCTGAGAAGGGCATGCGCATTGATACAGAGTTCTCTGAAGAGGCTGCACGTGGAATAGGTATTGCATCTCACTTTACCTTATTAAGGAATGGTGGCAGAACACATCCTAAAAATAATGAGACTTTGCAATTCATTATGTGAAGGAGCCATAGGGAAGACAAAGAAGGAAAGAGCATTCTGTTTGGATTGTGAAAAGATATGAATGGATGCTCAATAATGGGCAGGGCAAGTTCAGATCTTACAATTCAGCAGTAGCCTGTGGGAGGCGCTCTGGGATCTTTGTCAGCCTCAGATTGGAACACTCCACCACATTGGCTTCACAACGACACTTGGCCGGGCAAACCACATCACTATGGCATTCACTGTTCAAATGATAATTCTCCGTACCTGCCAGAAAAACAAAGTGTGAGTTAAAGATAGCTGTACTGCTAGGGAACCTTCTCATAGAAGACAAGAAAATGCCCCTTACTACTCTCTACACTTGGGTATAATCATTGTCACTGCACAGGAGAGCAGGGATCATCTACAAAAACAAAAAAACAAAAAAACCCTTTCTCTACCCCTGTGCTCTCTATAAAAAGAGCTTGATAGATCAGCCTGCAAGATTATCAAGCTAAATTTTCCATTGATTAGCCTTCCAACTCTACTCTTGCATTTGATATTCAGGAATAAAGGCCCTTCCACATATGTGTTTTATGTCACTTCATCAGATTGGAATCTGGATTGATCTCATGATGCTTAAACATTAACTCTAGT
The DNA here is from genome assembly GCF_009769535.1 of Thamnophis elegans. Lineage (NCBI taxonomy): Eukaryota > Metazoa > Chordata > Lepidosauria > Squamata > Natricidae > Thamnophis > Thamnophis elegans. The sequence goes on from NC_045550.1 coordinate 25,318,745, forward strand.
TCAGTGTTTCTCAACCTTGGCAACTTGAAGATGTCCGGACTTCAACTCCCAGAATTCTAGGAGTTGAAGTCCAGACATCTTCAAGTTGCCAAGGTTGAGAAACACTGCTCTAGTTATAATTCTGATCTGAAAATCAATTTTCCCATAGGGATTTCCAGTTCATCTTCTAACTAACTCAGACTACCCATTGCTCTCTCCATCTGCCTCAGAAGTGGGGGTTCTGTTTTTGAGGCTACTGTAGCAGAGGTGGGTTCCTACCAGTTCGCACTTATTCGGTAGAACCGGTTCGTCAAATCTACCGAACTGGTTAGAAGAGGTTCCACCAGTGGACCCGGAAAGCAGGCCACACCTACAGAAGAGGTTCCAAATTTTTTTGAAACTCACCACTGGTCCTTGGATATGATTATTCTACACTATCATGCTCATATTTATAAAACTCAGTGCCTCTGTGAAAGGTAAGGATGACTACTGCGTTTGTGGTGCAATCAGAACATTGCGTGTGTTGTTTTAACGCAAACCAAAGATGCCTTTTAAAAAACATCCATACCAGTGCTGTGTGAGAGGTAATTTAAGGTGGTTCTGACAAGTGTCGTCGGCATCTTCATATCTGGTCACATGGGTGGCAAGCCACTCCCATCCAGTCACATGGGCAGCAAGCCACTCCCACAAAGGAGGCCACACCCACAGAGTAGGTTCGAACAATTTTTGAAACTTACCACTGTACTGTAGCAACATACAACCATGGACACTGTTGTTGGGAGAAAGTACATGGTTGCACAATTACAGGTAGTCCTTAACTTACAACCACAACTGCGGCCAAAACTTATGTTGCTAGGTTCGACATTTGTTAAGTGACTTTTGCTCCATTTTAGGACCTTTCTTGTCACACTTGTCAACTGAATCACTGCAGTTGTTAAATTAGTAACACTGTTGTTAAGGGAATCTGGCTTTCCCATTGGCTTTGCTTGTCAGAAGGTCCCAAAAGCTGACCACATGACCGTGGGACACTGCAATGGTCATAAATATGAGTCAGTTGCCAAACGTCTGAATTTTGATCATGTGAGCATGGAATGCTGCAATGGTTGTCGCTGAAAAAATGGTTATAAGCCACTTTTTTCAGTACTGTTGTAACTTTAAATGGTCATTAAACAAACTGTTGTAAGTCAAGGACTACCTGTATTGTCCCACATATGATCCATTCTAAACCAAGGAAAGGCTACATTTTAAGGATTGTTTTAAACATGGTTGGGGAATGTTGTCCCAGGGGGCACCTGAACAGTGAAGGCACATTTTCTGGATCTCATCAGATGATACTGCTTAATAGATGGATCCTAGAGCAAACCAACTTTGGACAATCACACATGACAGGCAAAAACTACAGAAGGCTGATGCTCCCTTAGATAACAAACTTATGTCAGGAAAGGTTCTATAGGTAGCAACCAGTAGTTTGAGCTGGAAGTTTTAACATACCATATTTTTCGGAGTATAAGATGCACCGGAGTATAAGACGCATCAAGATTTTGAAGAGGTAATTTTTTTAAAAAAAGTTTTTGCAGTTTGCAGACCTCCGTAACCCTCTGCACACCTCATTTTTTGTGAAAAATGGGGCATACAGAGAGTTTGAGAGGCCTGCAAAGTGCTCCTAGGGGCTGAGGGGGGGAAACTGCTGTTGAAATATCCAGTCCCGCTCAATTGTGAATGTTGTGCATTTTTAAATTCTTTGTATTGTCTTATTTATTTCCCTTTCCCTGTTTATTGTGAGCCGCCCGGAGTCCTTTGGGAGTGGGCGTCATACAAAACTAATAAACAACAAAAACTAATAAACAAAACGAGCAAAAAACCAGCCCATTTTTTGCCCAAAAAAGGGCATGCATAGCCATTAAGAGGCTTGTACAGAGCTCCTGGGGGCTGGAGGGAGGCAAAAATGAGTAATAAACGGCCCATTTTTCGCTCGTTTTTGCCCTCCCCCAGCCCCCAGGAGCACTTTGCAGCTATCCCAAACCCTCTGTACCTTCATTTTTGTGAAGGGGGTGGGGTTTCAGGAGGCAAAAAATGCTTTATTCAGTGTATAAGATGCACCCAGATTTTCACCCTCTTTTTGGGGGGAAAAAGGTGTGTCTTATACTCCGAAAAATACGGTAAGTTATTTAATCATAAGCCATTCAATGGCACTTGGAAACCATTCATGTTAAAGGAAAATACTGAAATTTCTACCCAGCAAACAAAGGTATATGCATTCAATCAATACCTTAATCCCATTATATCCCATTATAATATTTTTCCTTTACCTGGAATGAAGTATTGTTCCTTAGCTGTAAAGAAAGATGGGCAAAGTATTAATGTAAATGCAGCAAACACATCTCTTTCAGGCACATTAGAGCAAGCCTGTACATATGTTCTGTAACAATATTTTTTTTTCAAATTAAGAGGTTAGAAAACTTAGTTGACTAATTTATAGCAAACAGATCTATTTCTGTGTTCTAGACATTAAATAAGAGATGAATTGTGGACTAGTTGATCATTTCAACCAAGCCATTCCTGTTACTCACTTTCAGAATGTAAGATGGCTTATGGTTTATATGTAACCTGATTCCTTAGACCTCTGGGCACAAGAAAATTTAAAAATGGGAGGGTACTAAAATGCAAAGGAGGCATTATGTGAAGAAAGAAAGAAAGAAAGAAAGAAAGAAAGGGAGGGAGGGAGGGAGGGAGGGAGGGAAGGATGGGAGAACATTTCTACATGTTCTTTATAGTCTATTCTGTGTTGAGAAAAAATCTCTTAAAAGGTGTGCTAGCACATCAATCCTCTCCTGGACCCAAATTCCAAAGCAACCCTATAGCAGGAAAGCAGCTCATACGGGAACAGCGGAATTTCTTGCTCTTGATCTGTCCAATGCGCTTGTTGGCCAAACGCCGGGGACTGGCACAACGAGCACCACTTGTCTCAATAGGATTGGCACGCAAGAAGTCTGCCAGCCACTTCAGGTTGCAGTCGCAAATAAAGGGGTTCTGGGCCAGATGGCTGCAGTGGGAAAGAAAAAGGAACAACTGAGCATAACCATTCAAGAATCTGTGGGCAGCTCAGGTGGTTGATCTGAGAGCCATGTGTGGCTGCTAAGATGATGCTTCTAACCAGTGCAAAGCTGAATACCTTTTCAGTAGTCCCTTTCTATGGCAGAAATCTTTCTATCAAAGATCATGGAGGCATGCCAATGGCTCTGGAACACATCCTCTAGGACAGTGTTTCTCAACCTTGGCGACTTTAAGTCCTGTGGACTTCAACTCCCAGAACCCCCCAGCCAGCAGAGCTGCTCTAGGAATTTATTTTATTTTACTTATTCATAATTTATCTATTCATTAGGTTTAAAACCTGCCTTTCTTACAGGAGCTCAAGGCAGTATATGGAGCACATTGTCCTCCATTTCTTTTTCCTCTCACCAACCCCGTGGGGTGGGTTTTGCTGAGAGATGATGCAAAGTTGCCTAATGAGCTTCTGAGACTGAAGATGGGCATGAATCTGAGTCTGCCCAATTATAGCCCAATACATTAATCAAAACACTACATTGGCTCAATGAGTATTGAGTCAGTATCTTCCAATGAGAGCAGGACTTCTTTTTAGATGACATTTCTGTTGTAATCTCCTGGTTCTTTCCCCTCAGACTCTGGCCTGCTTTCCCCTCAGCACTCCAGAATTCAAATCTTCTACCATCCTCCTACCACCCCCTATCATCACTGGACAAATATGTACAGAAGCCGAGACTCACAGTGTCTGGATGGCACGCAGGGTGGCAAAAGTGCCTTTGGCCAGGGTCTGGATCTTGTTGTCATAAAGAGAGAGCAGTGAGAGGTTCTGCAGGTCAGCAAAGGCATCTGCTCGAATGCAGTTAATCTTGTTGGCATTCAGTAGCCTGGAGTGATGGAGCAATCATACTATAGTAATGTGTGCACATGCTGTGATAACAGTATACTGGATACTAGACAAAATTATTTGCTCATTATGCAAAGGACCTACCCACCCCACCAAGTTACTAGCAAAGCTCAGGCGAAGAAATAAATTAAACCTGCCTTTTAATCTAAAGTCATCTAATGCATACTTCCAAGTCAATATAAAAATTAAGCAAAGTTAATCTTTAGTATTTACATCTTTCAAGCATCCAATAAATTTTGTAAATAAGTAAATAAATAAATGAATGAATATTTGCATCTTTCAAATGGTATGATTAGCTATATTCACATAAAAATGCACATCTCAGTAGGAATAATGTACCACATTTAATTGAGTCATGGAAACTGCTTGCAAAACTGTAGATTAGAAGTAAGAGTAATGAAATGCACAGGATAATCTGTATGACTTGCCATGTAGTTACTTGTATGGTGAACTGATGCAAAAATGAGATACCATTCATTTAAGGTTTGGAAAAAAATGATAAAAAGTTATACCGCTATTGATCCAGCCCTAATTCAAACCAAGTAAAGGGATAGAGAGAACACAGAGAAGATTTATAGGGCTAAAAACTATCAATGTTTCCATCTGGAATAATGCAGATGGAAGGGGACTAAAGGTAGGCTAGGAAGAGATGCAGAAGCTGATGCTGGAAATGAAATGATAGCAACTAGGGGTGAAAACGTGGAAAAACTATAAATGAGTAAGGCAGGCAATGAGGAAAATAGAGTACGGTATCCTCAGTTTTTAAGCAACTGGGGAGGCTGTTAGTTTCTGAAAATAAATAATAACTATGTCGCTGGAAATGAAGTTCTAGATGATGGTAACAGAGGTATCTAGGGGTCTCCTACTATGCTGATATCCAGAAAGCAATTTAGCTATCTTTCTTATTGGTGCTTACAGTAGTTGTAGTGCATAGAGACCCCCAAATACTCCTTTGGGCAACTCTGTGATCTTGTTCCCATACAAGACTCTGGAAAAGAAATAAAATCAGTCCTTGGATTAGTGATGCCCTATAAAGTGTATTGAGAGAAGAGGCTATTATCATGTATTATTCAATCTTAGACTCACTTTTTAATACACAGTTTCCTAATGTCACACACAACAGCAATGTTTTAGCATTTTAAAAAATTAAAATCTGAGTTCCCATACGTACTGTATCCAATACACCCAAAATATGAAGCTGCTTAAATCAGATGAATAGCTAAAACTCTATAAAGCAGCAGTTTTCAAACATTCCACTGCAAAACCCCTGAAGGGAAGAATTGCAATACTGTATTGTAATTAATCAGCATAATGGCATGAAAACCTGATTCACAGACATATTTTCTCTCCGAAACTAACTAACTAACTAACTTTGAAAATGAATTATGAGGTGACTATTCTACGCATTGTACTTCGGAGATGAGCCAAATGAATTTCTAAGGATGGAGATTTGGCAGTATATAGAAAGTGAAATAGTTATAGAAAATATTGATCAAAGAAACAGGGAACAGAGACTGGCATCTTCAGGGAGTTCCAGCTAGGTATTTGCAGGATATTGTAAACATTACTCTGGCTGGCATCAGTTAAGTTGTGCAAGTGGAGTCGTGAAAGAAGAATATTCTTTCTTAGCATGCAAGCAGGATTTTGCATCCATAACTATAATAATATATTTCATATGATTTCCCCCCCTGACTACTCACAGAGAGTTGAGTGAACGAAGACCTTGGAAGGCATCAGGTGCAATTTCTGATATCTGATTGTTGCTGAGGTCTCTAGAACATATAGGACAAAATCAACATTCCCAAACACTCAAATCTCTTGCTACTTTTCTTCCCTGTAAACGCTTCTCCCAAAGAGTCTATTTGCCCTTTCAAGCTTCAAAATCTTGAATTATAGATAATCATAAGTAGATATTTTCTGTGACAGTGATGAACAGCCAAGGAATCACTTGACAACCTTGGAAAGCTAAAGAAATATATAACCCTTGGCCTATTCGTTTCTTCCATTCCTTACCCACATAGCAGAATATATTCTTGCACTACCCTCTTGAGATTCAGAGTTGGAGTCATTCTTTCTTTTTAAGGATAGCCAGCCACACCTGTGGATTTCAAATGCCTTGTCTCTGATCTAGGTCTCATCAACCTAATTTTCCATTCCATTTATCCTTTCCTCGCTGGATTATAGACAGACATCAATAATGAAGAACAAAGAAGCCTAGACTAAACCAAAGGCGATAGAAGCTGAATGATTGGATGGAAATGATCTGTATCAAGACACTCACATCCTACGTAGTTTCTTGTATGATGAGAAGGCTCCAGGGGGGATGGACTTGATGCCATTGAGTTCCAGACGTCTGTGTTATAAGCCAAGCATTAGAAAGAAAACAACTGGGGTATATCAATAAAAATAGATGAAATGCTATATTATTCAGTAGGGGCACTTTAGAGAGCAAACAGAATCATATGTGTAAGAGAAAGTAAAGTTCTGCCCTAGCTGTACATGAATCAAACTAGCATAACTTTCAGCTGAGCTTGCAGATTAATTAATAATATTTTTATACAATTAAATTGATGTAGTGTATGTTTTGGAAATCCATGCAGAGTTTTACATTTAGTGAAGTGGTATAATTATATACACACTTTGCTATTCAGTACAGTATGCATTCATTTGAAAGCTACTTATGTGGATATAATCACATAATCACACAGTAAACAATTTCTCAATTATCTCAAACTGCAAATCTACATAATTCATTTTCCTAGTATATTTACTTGGACATAATGCATGAATTAGTTACAAATTATATTTAAGCCTAGATAAAATATCCATGAAATGACTATTTAAAACGTATTACTTAGGGTAGTTCTCATATTTTGTCTCCTTAATAGAACTACAAGGCTGATTTGATAAATGAAGGAAGCACTTTAAAAAGTTCATATATTTGAATACATTAATATTCCACTTTCTTCACTTAAACAAAAGTTGGATCAGACAACCATTCATTGATTCATTTGTGCAATTTATATGGCTGTCCATACCATACAAAACTTAATGTGCTATATACCAAATTAAAAGCAAGAAGTAACATTTGACAAAATAAAATGAACTAAAAACAATAAGTGATTCAAATAACCAGAACTATTAAAAGAAGTTTCTAAAGCTGCCTGGCCTAACACTCCCTTGGGGAGAACCAAATTTTTGAAAATTTTGCAAGGCAGACAGGCTAGAGAACATCTGGATCTTCAGCGACAATGCTATTTATAGGGTAGATGTGGTGACGGAGAAGGCGTTATCTCGTGTCCCATCAATGCTTGCAATGGGGAGACATAGTCAAAGATAGGTGGGTCCTATCAGCTCTATGCTGTGAATGGCTCCATAGGGGACAACTAGCACCTTGAATTGCATTTAGAAGCCCACTGGCAGCCAGTGCAGCTCATGAAGTAGCAGTGTTACTTGAGGTGCACCCATAGCTCCTCACAACACTCTATTCTGGATCAGCTGTAGCTTTTAAGTGCTCTTCAAAGGCAAACCCATGTAGAGCATGTGCCAGTAATCCATTTTAGAGGTTACCTAGTCATTAGTGACCATGAATAGGGTCCAATCCAGATAGGGGTTCAGAAATAGGTCCCTTCCAATCAACAGTCCTTAACTGCTTCTCAAGCGAAAGCTGTAAGTGCACAAGGACCATCAGATTGCGTTCAAGTCTGATCTGGGCAATGCAGCCTCCTTTAGAGCCAAAACTTTTTTTTAAAAACCCTCCTAGATAAAATTGCCTCCAACTCCAACTGCTACTAGGTCACATAATTATTCCCTACCCAACATGTTCCTACTCACATCTCTGTCATGGTTTCTGGTAAGTTGGCAGGGATGGCTGTTAGACCTTTGCCACGACAATCTACAATGCCATTGCTACAAGTACACATGGCAGGACAGGACCCAGATGAAAAACTGCAGATATGAGTTCTGGTGGCATCATCTTGGCCTGGAGAAAGAAAAGGAGAAAGTTATTGGAGTCTCTACACTAGAGGAGCAAAGATGAATGCTCAATTAACTGATTGAAGCTTTTGAGCGACATCTTTCATCACAGGGTCGCAGTATATAGATAATAGTTAAATGTGTGTAAACTCTTCAAATGCAAAATAAAAATATAATTGTTGTACCACTTTTAAGCTTTTCCCTCTGCAAGCTGGAGAGAGTATGGACTAGAAATAGGTAAATTTCTAAGTATAGTAAGTCCATGTTTGATTTGAGACTGCAAGAAAACATTGCCTCCTGGAACTGCTGCCTCTCCTATTCATTTTGGTCAACCAGAACTAATACTGAGTTCAAATGTTGAGGGCAGCAAGTATAGCAACTATAAAAAGAAAGGGGCAAATATGACTTTAAGAAGGCTGAGTGTCCAACGAGTAAAGAAACCAGAGAGAATGGAAAAAGCAGGTTAGCAATGTGACAGAACAGAGAATGTAAAACACCTTAAATACTTTTAGGATCTCACAGACAAAAAAGCTGTATTGGTAGGGATAGACTGGAAAAAAAGAAGGGGGAAATGAGAAAAGATCTCTCTCTCTCTCTCTCTCTCTCTCACACACACACACACACACACAAACATCTTTTACAGAAAGAAGAAGTTGAAATTGGAGCTGGCAGGAAGCTAGTAGTAATATTGGAGATGTTTTAAAGAAAAATGAATAGCTAGCGAGTGAAGATATTATGCTGTCTCCTGAAGAGATGCAAGTTACAGTGTGATCGAAAATCACTGAAGAGGAAGTAGAATAAAAATTTCGCTGGAAGACGAAAGACAGCATGACATGAGATCTGTCTGTCTGGTGCAAACACCCAAAGGGAGGAAACCATTCAAAAACATTAACACTGTGTTACCTGCAAGAGGTTGCCAGTTAAGATTTTACCTGAATCTTTTGCTTAACTCTTTGGAGAATTTAGTAATAGCGCTACGCCCTGCTGCAGTTTAGGACCGGCATGCTACCATATTAACAGAAGCATTATTATTGAAGGCAGGAAGATATTTCATATTAGAATGGTAGAGTAATTAGGTCATAAAACAATTTGCTACATTCTCTCCTTCTTTGAAGGCAGATGCCAGAAGGTAGGGGGAGGGACAAGTAGTTATGAAGCTCTGATGCATGCTTTAGTTGAATGCCACTTGGATAATTATCTGGCTGAAGGAGTAAAAATTACAGAGAAATAAATGTATTTCTATCCTTGGTATGCCTCAAACAATAATAATATTTTTAAATGGACTAGGTTCACATGAAGATCCTTGTATGCTATATGTTATTTGATCAATCCAGAGAACCCATGACAAACAGAATTCTCTTCAAAATCACAGGTAATTGTTGCAGCATGAAACAATTTCTGCTGTGCATTAACTAAAAATAGAAATAGGAATGCTGAGATCCTATTATCGTAAAAGAAAGAGTAGTTATGTAGAAGGGAAATTGACAGGCTTAACCACTGACTCTTCGGTTCAACTGCTAGCTAGTCTGCCTTAAACTTGAAAGCAGGCAAGACCCTCCCTCTGTTTGTTTGGGGAGGGGGGGGGGAATCCTAAGAAGATTTTCTTCCAAAGCTTGGAGGAAAACTCATTCTTTTTGCCCCCACAGAGAAAGCTCCTAGCACTTTGCTGATGCCACTGACCTGAGCAGCTGAATTCATTCTTTTGGATTTCTGCAACATTTAGACCACGGAGGGATGGAGGACCAGCACATTGTGTGAAGAGCCCAATAGTAGGTCGCTGGCGGAGCCACTGGGAAAGCCAACCCAAATGACAATCACAGATCAGCTGATTGGAGTGCAAGCGGCTGCAGAGACAAAGTAAAGTTGTGGGAAGAAAGGGGGGAAAAGCACCTTTTGCTTGATACTTCTAATTTACAAAGCAGTTCTAAAGAATAGGACAAAGCTAACGAATTTGACTGATAACTTGGGGACATTTTCTGGAAAGGAGATTCTGATTAGGGTTAGGAATGAATCCTGCATTAAGGATTGAGATGGTCAACCAGATTCCTGTTTGCCTCTTCAATTCTGGCATTCACCCAGCCACACTGTTCCTGGAAGGAACTCAAAACAGGGCCATTTGAGACAGTCGACTAATCCACTTACCAACCTCAGACTGATCATGTCCAGGTTAATTAATTTCATTTAGTCTGTTGTATGGTAAGAATAATAACCCCAATCAATTGTCCAATGTTGTATATCAAGTCTCTAAAGAAAAAGAACTGGAGAAAAAGTAGCCAAAGAACCAAATATCTTCATTAGATATGTTACCACAATAGCTGAGCATCACAGAACACATCTCTCAAGCATTGATTGGCAACAGTGGCCAAGCCAACGGGGGAGAGGCTATTGATGATAGATGTCTTGCTAGATCTTGTGAAATACCATATACTTTTTGAAATTGGGTGGGATTCTATGTTTCCGAAATGGTAATTTTTTTTTACTGTATGTTGCCTGAACATCCAAATGAAGAGATTTCACTGACTTTGTGATTAACTGAATTAGATGTCCTTGAGCACACAACTAAACTTTTGAAGATCTTCCCATGTTATTATGGTGTCTCACAAATCAAACTTTAGTGTCTACCTGGATTTGTTTTTAGCTTTTCCAGTCCAGCCTATAGCACTGAGATTTTCTGGTGTTCTTTGATCCAAGAACTACAGTATTGTCCCTGTTTAGGTTTTCTTAAGTACCCTAGTTCGGCTACATGTTAACATCTGTTATGAGTCTCCTATTATTATACAAGTCCCAGCATGTTGGGAGCATTTCATGCTGTGAAAACATTAATCCTAAAGGTAATATTTATTAATTTCTGGTTCATCGTGATACATATGATACCAGTAGTGGGATTCAGCCAGTTCGCACCACTTCGGGAGAACTGGTTCTTAACTTTCTGAGCAGTTTGGTGAACTGGTTGTTAGAAGAAATCATTAGGGCAGAGAACTGGTTGTTAAATTATTTGAATCCTGCCACTGTATGATACCCAGTTAATTATCTTCTGCCTCCCCCACCCTATCACACCCAGGAGCCATTTCCTTATGTGCTCACAAAGTACGCAGTTTGGGCATATGGTTGAAGCTGGAGATGGGGATGGAGCTGATATTGTTGTTGTTCAAAGTCCTGCAAGAATGAGAAAAAGGAAACGCATCACTTAATACTTGAAATACATGCACTGTCTTATTCTGTCTGTCTGTCTGTCTATCATCAATCTATTTCTAATTATCATCTATTATTTACTATGTTTGTATCGTAGTCTATCTGACAAAAAGGTGACTCGGAGCAGTTTCTCAATTTAAACTTAGGTAAAAATAAATACATTAAAACAGTCACAATTTTAAAAAAATAAAAAATATATTGGGGAAGAAGATTCCACAAGGTGGGCACCATGGCAGAGAAGGTCCATATCCTGGGACCCACTAAATGCAATTCCCTGGCAGACAGAACCTACAGCACGTCTTCTCAATCCAGAAATGGTGTGAAGGAGTTCAGGCAAAGAGACTGCTGTGCAGCAGGGAGAATGGTACAAGAGCAGCAAACTCAACTGATCCCTACAGCTCATCTTAATAAGCAAGGCCTCATATCCAGTGGCATGTGGTGCAGTGCTCTGAAAGCCATATGACATCCCACATGACAATTACCACACCTCCACCCTAGGCATGAAATCCTTTTATTTTTGCTACCGGTTTGGAACTGGGAGCGTGTGTGGTGCTTCTGTACATGCACAGAGCATCCGTGATGACGTCTGGGTGGGTGGGCGGAGCCTCCTGCCTCCACCATTACTAGTTCACCTGAACCAGGGTGAACTGGCAAAATACCACCTTTGCTCCACCCTGCCCCAGGATCTCAGCTAATGCCAGACTCAAAATCTAACTGGATATAGCTCCGGAAGTGATACATGCCCAGTCAGCCCTTTCATCAGTACTAAATTACTCATAAGGGAGGCTTTCTTACAAACCAAATTTGCATTCAGAAGAAGCAACTAAAAGCCTCTGGAAATTTGCTGACAGGATACCAGGGCTTAGATTGAGGAGCTGACCACGAGACCAGTAGCAAACATCAGTCTCCTGATCCCTGGAAATAACCCACTCTCTGACTCTCACCATATTCCCCCATGCCCATCACCACCAGATTACTTTCTCATTCCCCCAACAGCAGCCCCATCCTGTATCTAAGCCTGTCAGTTCCCCAAACTAAGTGTTGTGGTCCGCCAGCAGCCTGCGTAGCTGGCAGCAGAGTGAAGAGGTTGGGGAGGAACCTGGGCCAGTCCTGGAGTCTGCATCTGAGGCAGAGAGAGGGCCAGGGCCATCTGGGAGTTATGTGCTGCCTCCAAAGCCTACGAAGTCTGACATCAGCGAGGCAGAGGAACAGGGGGAGCCTGTTCCCAGTGTGCACATACACAGAGATGCCAAAAGGCAAGAGCAGTTAAGACAAAAGGGGCGACTTGGGAGTAAGACTTGGAGATGATTGGCCCCAATCAGACATAAAAGAGGAGCAAATAGATGTGAGCTTTTGCAGGAAGCAACTTTGTTCGTTCTGATTGGTTTAAACTCTGAAGCTCCGTTTTGACTGTGCTCCATGTGGCCTTGCAAAACTAATTGGCAACTAGGTCTTTGGCAGCATTTCAAGGAAGATAAAGGTAGGTGCTTATCAGTCTTATCCCGAAATACTGTGGCAGACTTCTGTCGGACTATTCACAAACTGTTTGTGACTCATTACGGGCTGAGAACGAACATAATTCACAGTCATTAAAATTTGGGGGGATTTGGGGAACTAAGCATGTGATTTTTACTGTCTCAGGAAGTCTAGGTCAGAACACTAGGAAGCAACTGCTGTCCTTAACAGCCACACCTGGAAGGGGAAGCTGGGCACCCTTTAGACTATCACATTAAGTGTTCAATAGAAACACAAATTCCTATTAGTCACATATGTGGACCCCTTCTTTGTTTGATAACCATTTATTTATCTACCAAACGACTCTCCACAAATGGAGGGGAAGTCATGGGTTCTATGAATTCTCTTACAAAATCCACTTTCAAAGGATGGGTGTGTGATCTGAGAGGACATTGCCCGTGGCTTCTAAGTCTGAAGCTCAATCTGCGATGCAAAAGATAAGAACACTTTTTTCATCTTAGTGCCCACATGTGGAATTCAACTCCAAAATTCTGCAAACAGCATAACTACTACTAATAATTCGGGGATTTGGAATCCACAGATTTAGAAGATCCTGAGATTGGGGAAGATTACAAAGAAAACTCTGGTATACTTCCTTAAGAGAGATACTTACAATACTTCCAGCCCACGGAGAGCACGAAAGGCCCCTTCTTCAATGCAACTTATATGGTTCTTGTCCAGCTGCCTGTTTGAAGAAAGATAGGATAAAAGTGCTATCTATTCGAGATATATTGTACAATAAAATGTTCTATACATCAGCATAGCTATAGTATATGAGAAGTGAAGCAACACAAGAAAACTGTGATCAGAAATAAGGAGCATTAGAGAACTGCAAGAACCAAGTTTGATTGGAGAGATTATGATTTGGGGTGGAACAGAAATATTGCATAATATCCACAAATATTGCATAATAAGTGGCGGACATTGTTTTTAACCTATTTATCTTCCTTTGCATAGGCTTCTGAAATCATCATCTGCCTCATCTTGTTATGCTGCCTCATTTCAGTGGTAGATTTCTAGGAGGAGCAAGTAAACAATACGTATACCAAGAGTACATACTCCCACAAGGGTACCCACGTCATGAAGGTCACTTTGCTGCCCATTTAAAGCAAGTTAAGTATTTATGTTGAGCAGCAGTAATATAAGAAGAGTTGGAAAGGTTACTAAGGATGGCAAAGCCAACCTTTCATACTATATGAGAAAGGCAATAAGCCACTTCTCTATTTTACCAAGAAAACCACATGAATAGGTAATGAAAACGGATTGAGAATATAGTATCAGATGATGAATCCTTCAGGTTTGATAGCACTTGACATGTTATTAAAGAAGAACTGGGGATCTTTCAGAGTACTAATTATGTGTTGATGAAGTGGCTAGATTAAACTCTTTGGGATGTCTAGTTGTTGCTGTTTCCATGCAGGAAAAAAAATCCGAAGCTGCAAACACAAGAAATATAAGATTGGCTTATTTGATCAACTTTAACATAGATAATTAGTTATATTTGGCACCCCTTATTGATTTTTTTCTGATAAAGAACAAATGACAATAATTTGGGTTTTGATTTTAGTTAAGAGTTGAGATATGAGGAGAGTAGAGTAGAGTATATACTGTATAGTGGTAAATTATTTACATTGTACTTATTGGGATGAATGGGGAAGTTACCCCTTTTTTTCTCTTTTTCTTTTCATTCTTATATTTTTTAGATTATATAGTTTTTATTCTTTCTATGTGTAATCTTTAATTAAACATTAAAAAAAATATTTTATAATTTTTAGGAGGTCAATCCATATTCTCCAAAACACCTGAAGACAGGATAAGAAGCAAGGGGTGAAAACTTATCAAAGAGAGAAGCAACCTGAAACTAAGGAGAAATTTCTTGCAGTTAGAACAACTAATCAATGGAACTACTTGCGTCTAGAAGTTGTGGATGCTCCAACACTGGAGGTTTTTAAGAAGAGATTGGACAACCATTTGTCTGAAATGTTATAGGGTTTCCCGCTTGAGTAGGGGATTGGACTAGAAGACCTCCAAGGTCTTTTCAAACTCTGTTATACTGTTATTTAAAACAAAAAAGATCTCCCTGGGTGGGCACTAAGAGGCAAAAGTGATTTGATGGCACATAATCAATGATAAAATCAACAGTATAATGCAGTGGCACACTATCCTATCTACCATGGTCACTCACAAATTCTTGAGATCAGTGGCTCCACGGAATGCCTTTCTGGGCACAGCCTGAAGAAGGTTCTCACTCAGGTCTCTGCAAAAGAGAAATTTGGGGAGGAAAAAGAATTTATCAATTAAGAGGAAGGGGGCTGATAAGGCAATAGAAAACAAGGACTGGTGTAGCCCAGAGGCATGGTCACCTTCACTATTGTTACACACACCAGAATTATAAGGCAACATTGATTTGATGGCACCTAATCAAGAATGAGCTCTGGAAATACAGACTTCACATTGTCTGCTCTTTTCAATAATTGTTACGTTGAATAACTTTGCAAAAGCAAGATGTTTTGTGGCCTATTTCCATAACTAATGATTTGGTTTTACAAAGTTCAAGGAAGTCTTCTTGCATTTTTTGAAAAATCTTATGTGTTTGTATTTTAACTTTTTTTTAAAAAAAAGAAAAAGCCACATTGAAATCCTGATTCACAGATATAAAACATGTGCTCTGTCCTTTTCTTTCAGCTTGCCTTGTGCACTTTTTTCTTCATTTAGTTCATATTTTTGAAATACTAAATGAATAATTTCACTATAGATAAATATAGAAAAATATGTATGAACAAGCAATAAGACACTAATAACAGCGGAGCAAACAAAAAAAATCTAAGATAATAAAGTAACATCTTCCAATATGTCACTAAAGACTTATAAAATTGATGATGTTTCAACAGCATCCAAATATTCCCGTGGGGCTTAAATCTAAATGGTTAACACAGCAGAAATCAGTAAGTCCATAAATAATAGTATAAAATCAATACTATAAGTTATACTGACAGTATAAGTATAATTTGAAACATCCTCAAATCAAGCTATTTAGATGGCTCTTATAGAACATTATAGTTCAAGAACAATTAAATTTTCCAATTAAATTTTAAATCAGATTTATTTTTCAATTAGAATATTATTTAAGAACACTCTTCCTAAGAATAAATCAAAGAACATTTCCAGTAAAAATCACATAGGATGTGTTGAAGGGCTATATGGTTTTGCACAATTTAATAACACTATTCAGGCTGTAAAGGAATTACAACTTTCCAATTTTTTTCCATTCTACTTTTAAACATTTCCAGTATTGTTGTATTTTGCAACATTGCTATCACACTTTAAAAAAGAAAAATGATCCAACCTCTAAAACCTTTTCCCCCCAACATTTTTGAGAAAAATGTTAAATATTAATTTTAGAAATCAAAACTGGAACATCATACCAAAGATAAAACAATTCTAAGTATAATTTTCAAAATATTTGATACTCTTCTATTCAAATTCCCACTTTGTACCTCTATCCTAAATATTCAAATTCTTCATCCATTTGATATACAACTTTTAACTTTTTCACATTCTGAATCATACTTTACTAATAATTTAAAACTGTGCCTAAGGATGTTCAATAGATGTTGAATTCAGTTATATCTCTCAGAGTTCTTTCTTTTGTACAGTAGTTCTTTTGTTGCTATATGGCTAGTTTGTTTGAAGTTGATGCACCGTGTATTTCACAGCATAAATAAAAGCTACCAAAATAAGAATGGGTAATTCATTATATATTAGTGGGTTCCAATTTATAACCCCCCCCCCTCTCTCTCACACACACACACACACACACACTACATTGTTCAACAGTTTGCAAATAATTGAAAGACAATATGTTGAACTAGATTCCAGCAGGGGGCAGAATAGGCTTTTAATTGACATTGGACATATCCATTCTGTTTAGTGTCTTGTTTCTAAGACCTTTGAAATAGAACATCTGGATTTGACATGTAAGTTGGGGAAGTCCTGATTACTGCACATTTTGTGCCAAGTAACCAATCATAAGTGATTCGTGCCATAATAGAAACATTTCTTTTATAATAGATATGCAATGCTTTGTTAACTAGAACATGTGTGCTGATGAAAGCTAAGCTATCAGATCTGGTTTGTAAAAATCCAAGCAACTCTGACATCTAGTGGGTGTCTGGATTTTTGCAAAACAGATCTGTTCACCTTAGGAAAGACAGTACTAGTTTCACATCTTGCTGCACAAATTACATTGTGCATTTTCTGCTCATGGAGAGAAAGTATTGCCTTGAAAACAGCTGCCTTCATTTCATCAGGACTGCTTTACAAGAGGCAGAAATTATTTTGCCTCTTTCTTCTTCCAGTTTAGAATGTTGCTCCAGGCAATGATTAGTAGTGCACACATCTAGTCCACTATTATAGCAGTATATACGAATCCACTGAGTATTACTATTGAATACCCTGGTGACCAAAACAAAGGTTTTTCATAGGGATCATTGTTCTGTCAAAAAACCAAGGAGTTTCTGTCAGTTCTGTTCCATCAACCTGTGCTTTTCAGTAGGAACACAAACATGAAAGCATGAAAGAATAAAATTCTCTGTCGGGACAATCTTCAGGAGTACTGTTTTCCCCACCATTTAAGTATTTTATTCCAATTTCTTGAACTATATAAATTGCTTTATTATAAAAATGGGACAACGTTGATAGATTTAATAGATCTCTGAAGACGTATCAGCTCAGCTCATCCACTCCTTCCTATGGAGCATTTTTATTCACTTTTGGATTGTTGCCTCTCTTCTGTCATTAGTCAAGACCTCTGTAAAACTGCCACAGAACTGTGGGATTGCAGGGCTTGGAATAAAGATGAAGCGTCTGACCTTTAGAGATCTTCTCTTCCAGAGACAGCTTCCTTCAGGATCTTTTCCCTGAAGGAAAGGAAGGGCTTCCTTTGTACAACTCTGATTTCAGTTTCATGGCTTTTCCGAGGAACATTAAGCTGCCACTTTCCCAGACATGTACTGCTCCGATGTTGATGAATAACAGTTTGGAGCAAGAACTCTGTCTGACTTTAGAAGAATAACCTGGCCACTATTTCCCCCATCCAGCTATCCATTCATGCTGGGTCAGATAAATGGATATCCAAAGACAAGCAGCTTTATTACAGAATAAGAGATCACTACAAAGCAATGAGTGGGAAACTAGCTGAGCATGTGGTTAGAACCATCTGTATCACCAAGCATATTCCTAGCAATGAAAATACTGTTCTACCCAGCTGAATCATTTTGAGGCCCTATTCTATTCATCTCCAATTTTATGCTCCTTTACTATTTGTTATTTAACCAAGGGTTTTTTGGTTTGGATTTTAATATGAACTGATCTAATTTGAATTCTTTAATGCTGTAGCCGGGAATTACTTCTTTTTAATTTTTTCACAATTCTTTAAGTCTTGTGATAAAATTCTGATTAAAAAATGACTCCATGTAAATGGGGGGCAGAAGAGTGGATTAATAAAACTCTAAAGAGATTACACAAAATCATATATTCTCTTTAATTCTATATGATTATGTATCATTAATTTAAAGTTTCAATTTCTAGTACTCCTTCTCTCCCCTTCTCTATATATTTAATCAGAGAATATCACAGTATAAAAATTTAGACAAAAAGATTTATGATTTTGAACACTGTAAAACTGGATTTGAAAACAGAATTGTGTGTAAATGATGAGTATGTAATTGCAAAAATTGATGAATTTCAAAATTTGTTGTTCGAAATTTGAAACAGAACAAATGAAAGAATCTATGATAAAGCGGGCTAAATTTTCTAGTTATAATATACAGTTAGAGCAGTTGGAAAACATGTGATTGAAGGGTCAAAAGTTATACTATGGTATAATAAAGATAATTTTTATAAAATTGTCGTCAGAGACATTGCCAAGGATGTATAAATGGTGCCTCAAATTAATGTAGGAAATGCAAACAAGAAGGTATATTTGATCATGTTTGGTGGACATGTAAAAAAGCTAGAAAATTATGGATTAAAATATATAAAATGATTCATGTGATTTATATGACAACTGCAGCAAAATTATTTATGCACAAAAGATGGAACAATTCAGCACAACATACAAGGGAGGAATGTTTGTTGAAGATGATGAAACTCACTGAGATTTTCAAATTGACTTCTTTCATTAGTGAAAAGATAATATCTGCAATTATTGCTGACTGGAAATCCCTTAGAGGTAGTTTTTGATTCACGGTCAATCACTAGCAGACCAGAGGTGGATTCCTACCGCTTTAGACTGGTTCGGCCGAGTAGGTAATAACTCAGCCTGCCATGCCCCTGAACAGCCTGCCACGCCCCTGAACATCTTATTTTTTTGCTCCTGTGCATGCGCATGTCCCTCAGCGAACCGGCAGTAACAGAGGCTGGAACCCACCCTTCCAACAGATCCCAAAAAAGCTACATACAACCCAGTATTCCATGTTCTGAAGTCTCTGCCCTCCTTGGCAGTCTTGTAACCACATTTCAGGCGCTTGGCAACTGGACTGCATTTATGGCCATTTGAAGCATCCTATGGCCATGTGGCCATGATTTATGGCATTTTTGTTAAAAGCTGGCATTTACTTCAGTTTTCCCAAAAAATCCACCACATAGCTTACATTGGGTTTGCTTAACAACCATGATGTTTGCTTGACAATTGTGGAAATCACTCAATTGTTAGGAATATAATCTAACGGTTGGGTTGGCAATATATAAATCATGTAACAATGTTGTACCTGTTTCTTTAAATCATAGTGTAAAATATGATTGGTTGCTGTTTTCCTCAATCGGCCATAAGAGGGAGCCAGAATGATTGTTAGCTCTTGGTTTCTTAGATGCTGGGCTGATCTGATCTGAGTGTTTTTGGAAGCTGGCTGTTAGAAAGTGCCGTGAGCTATTGTAAGTTTTGCAACTGCTAGCAAACTTTGAGTACTGAACTGATAATATGATACTGGACTGTGTTATTTGGATTATTCCTTAACTGAAAGAAATTGATGACTGACTGTCTTATCCGTGTATGATTTGGACGGTTTGATGGACTCTGATGCCTCTATTTCCACGAAAGTAAAAGCCTATTTAAACTACAGTGTCTCTGTATGCTGGCTTGTGTGTTCTCCAACACAACTCTCACAACGCTTCTCTGAATGCACTTGCCCTCCCAACAGTGTTTGCTTAACAACCATTGCAAAAACATCATAAAATCAGGCACAGTCATGTGGTGAATTCAAAGGTGGTATTCAGCCAGTTGTCTCCAGTTTGGGCGAACTGGTAGTGGCAGCTTCCGGAGGCTTCGCCCACACTCCCCACATAATGTGTGACTTTCTGCGCATACACAGAAGCAGTGCGCATGTGCAGAAGGTGGCACGTACCCTCATATTTGCAAACTGGTAGGGAAGGTAAGTGAATCCCATCGCTGGGTAAATTGCTTTATGACTTTCACAACTTATGTCTGAAATTGAAAGCCCAATTATGGCTGTAAGTCAAACACCACTTGTATACACTTTTTTATTGTAAACAAAAAAAAAAGATTTATGGTTTGAAAAGATTAGACAGGATAAATAAAAAGAGTGCGTAGAAAGAAGAGACTCGTATTGTAACTTTAGAGAAAGAAATAAAGCCCAGAGTCACTTAGCTGAGTTGGGTGACTATAACAATTGATTGATTGATTGATTGATTGATTGAATAAATAAATAAATAAATAAATAAATAAAATGCACATTAGAATTATGAAAATACATATAAATGTTTATGCAGACTTTTAAAAAAATCACAAACTGATGCAAAAATGGGGCAAAATGTGTTTAATAAGATAAGAGATTTACAATAAATAAAAGCATGAAATTACACTACAATTTAATACAACTATTAGGCACAGGTTCCTTGTCCTCATACATACAATTCATGACTCAGCTTTTCCATCCTCTTTTCCTCCTCTTGCATCTCCTGACAACTATTCAAGAGAGGAGAAAGGCAGGAGGGGCTCCATGATTTCCTTGCTCTGATGAAAAGCATCGATAATCAAGGGACAGGTGTCTATGAATTGAAAATAATGCAAATCTCCAATCACTTCTTGGGTGACTTGACCTCAGCAGCTTTCATCCAACATAGTATCAAATTTTCCAGAACTGACATTTGCAGATTCCAATCAATCTTCACAAACCATCAGGATTCTGTCAAACATGTAATAGTGACTGTATCAAGAAATGCCGTATATTATACTTAGCACGTGACCATATGGTTTAATGCCTGGAAACTAAAACTCCACTCTGATGGAATGACCATGACTTTAAGACCAATCTAACAAAATTTCTAATTTAGTTGTTATCCCATCCTACCACAAATTCATGGCACACAGAGAATTGCATAGGAACATGTGTCTGCCTCAGCAGCCAATGCCTGTTGTCTTTATCTTCTACATCATGCCGTATATGTTCTGGATATGTCATCTATAAACCCTATCTGGGATGGGTGTTTTGACTGAAAGCAAGGCCTCCCAATGTGCTGTCCAGCATTCAGCAAGGAACTGAAGCCAAACTATCTGACATCCGTAGGGCACAGCTTTCTCAGTGGGGTGCTCACTCAGACAAGCAAGCCAAGCATTTAATCTCCTGCCCTACAGGCCTGGCTGGGCCTGATGCAATAAGGGGATGCAATGGTATTATGTGCCTTTCATTCTCTTGGCTAATCCCAACTTCACACTTTAACCTGATTGAAGCATGTTTGGCTTGCCAGTTCCTCGTGCTGAGAGGATTAGGGCTGGACACAGCAGGATGATAATTGCTTCTTACGGCCTCAGATCAACCATTCTATTTCCAATTCACAGTCGCTATCAGTGAAACAATCAACTTGCAGTTGTGGTGTTCCCTTCTCAAATTTGCCAAAGGATGTAAAATAACAAAAAGTTAGCAAAAATAAAATAATCATTACGACAGTTGCACAATTGCTCAATGGTTAGCCTGATAAAAGGCTATCAGGTAACAACAACAACAACAACAACAATTCACCTATTATTTTGATTTAATCCCCCCCCCACAAAAAAACTAAGTTGTGCTCCATGAATTAATTATGAAAAGCAAGATGAAAAAGGCAAGGCTGGAGCATTGATAGAAATGTGGTAATGGAAGACCTATTTATTTTGAATCTCCAAGACCAGATGAATTTCATCCTAAGAAAATAAATCCTTATATATCACATCCAAGAAATCTTGGAGCACTGATGAAGTACTAACTCACTGGTATGCCCCTATCTTCAAATGGAGAAAAAGGAAAATAGTGCAAACTCAGTTCAGTTTGTCTGAACCTGAAACCTGGGAAGATTCTTGAGAAGATCATTAAAAAAAATCTTCTATACAAAAAGATCTGTATGCAATTTGAAAACAATGCAGTGCTTACCAGCAATCTGAATGGACTTGTAAAGAACAAATCTAGACAAATTAAAATTACTTTATGTTTTGACTGGGTAACTTCCTCCACAGATTATGAAAATGATATAGACAAAATAAACCTGGACATCAGTTAAGTATCTGACAAACTACAGTTTAACATTTTGGTGAAAATGCTGAAGAATCAGCTGGATGGCATGACAATTAAATTGACACATAGTTTTCTTCAAAACTGCATTTCAAACTGTTTATAAATGCTTTCTCATTCAGTCAGAAAAACATATTTGGGCCTTCTATTCATGATTTGAATGAAGATGCAAAACGAATACTTACCAAATCTGCACCTTACATGAAGCTGAGTTAATGCCTTAGAAAGAAATAGATTTCAAAGCAATGTTTCTGGGTTACAGAGAAAGGCTAAAAGTGAT
This sequence comes from Thamnophis elegans, assembly GCF_009769535.1. NCBI lineage: Eukaryota > Metazoa > Chordata > Lepidosauria > Squamata > Natricidae > Thamnophis > Thamnophis elegans. The sequence continues at coordinate 25,341,198 of NC_045550.1, forward strand.
AGAATAAAATGTAATAGAAACCAAAAATAAGTTCTTTATTCTGAAAACAAACATCAGATGTATAGGTATAGCATGGTGGGTGTCAAAAGAAGTAACATTATCTTTTTCTCAATGGAATAATTCTTCACTGCAAACTAAATATGGATCAGAAGTATAACTGACTTCAAAACAAGGAATGCAATTTTAAACTGTTTCAAAATCATGGGAGGAAATGCTTCAGCTTATTTTTGTCAGAACCAGTCTTCAACACTGTCTCCTGTTCTGGCCATCAGACTCCAAGAATTCAGGGAAACTAAATGATTCGACTAAAGCAATGAGGATGATTAAGGGACTGGAAACTACGGTAAGTACTGAAGAGAATCTGTAAGAGCTGGCATGTTAACCTTGAGAACACTGAGGAGAATTACCTTCAAATACTTGAAAAGCTGTCACACAGAAGTAGCTCCAGTGATGCTTGCTATCATTCCAGAGTTAGAGAAATTGAGTAATGGATTTCAGTTACAGGAAGGGGATTCAAATGGTTAGGAAAAGCTTCCTAACAATAAAAGCAGTTCAAGAGTACAGTCAAATACTCAGAGGACTCACCACATTCGTTGGATTCCTGCACTGAAGGGGTCTTCTAATCTATTAGCTTCTTATTTCTCTTTTCCATACTGGGCATGACTTAGCTTATGCCGAGCTATCTTTCCACCTAACTAGATGGTGCAACCGAGACCCTTTTTACCTATTATAAAATTAAATAGCCAATCTCCACTTTTGATTCATCTACTCCAGTGGTTCCCAAACTTGGCAACTTTAAGACTTGTGGACTTCAACTCCCAGAATTCTCCCGGCAGAGCTGGCTGGAGAATTCTGAGAGTTGAAGTCCACAAGTCTTAAAGTTGCCAAATTTGGGAACCACTGATCTACTCCAAGCCATTGCAAAACAGTGTCTTGTGTGGTGAATATGCCAAAGGCAATGTTTTTTTCTACCAGCTTTGCTGTTCTTCTGCAGCTTGTTATTAGCCAGTGGAGAAAACATCCTCCTAAGCAGGGCACTGTAGCAGGAAGGGGGAAGGATAGATCTAGAGGCCTGCCAATGCTTTTTTAAGTAAATGGTTCGTCAACCCTCAGTTAAACATCTTTCAAGTTTAAAATAATAAGAAATAAAAGAAATCCAGACAGATGCAGTATGGGAAAATAACAAATAAGCAAAAACGTATTCCTCTGCTTCCTCAGATGAAATAATGGAGGTTTGTTCCAACCTTATTGGAAGCCTGTTGAGAGAAGATGAGGCCAACGAGGGAGTTGACAGATCTGAAGGAACTCAGAAAATATTGTGATGGAGAGAACAAATAAGTGAAGAATTGCTAGCAATGAGAAAAGGGACATGTTTGTTTTAGATCTTGGGGCGAAGGGAAAGGACGCGACAAGAAGTATGAGGAAAGTGACTTTTATTCAGCTCATAGTGGAAACGATTCAACGAGGCGTATTTCGCGCCCTACATTTATACCCCCAGGTTTGAGTGAGGGACCAATGGGGCGTCGAGTAGCTCGACCAATCAGGGCGAGGATTGGACCGGCTCTGCCCGGGAACCAATCAGGAAGAGTCCTTTGTAGCTCGACCAATCAGGGCGAGGATTGAGCCGGCTCTGCCCGGGAGCCAATCAGGAAGAGTCCTTGTTCGCGCGCTTGTATTTCCCGCGCTAGTATTCAACACCCCTCCCCCCCCAGTCATAGAGTTCCTTTAGGAGGGGCAAACATAGTCTTGTAGGTAGGCGGGACGGTGGCGTTCTCGTCCCGATCTCCGTGGTTCCCCGGCGGTCGTCGACGGGGGGGGGGGGCCGCTGGCGGAGGCGTGTCCGTGGTGGGGGCTTGAGCCGACGGCGCGGCCCCGCGAGAGGGCACTGGCTCCGGGTCCCGTGCCCGATGTCCGTCCGCCTGGGGTGGCGTCTCTGTGGCCAACGGGGTGTCTGGTAGGGGTGTAGGTTCAGAGTCTCGAGAAGGGCTCCGCGGAAAGGAGTAACCAGCTGGGGTGCGCCTGCCCGGAAGGTTCGCGACGGCTTGACCCCCGTTCGCCGGGTGGAAACGGTCCGTGGGGAAAGGAGTCAATGGGGGTGGCTCCTGTTGAGAGCAGATTTCTGGGAAGCTGGGGCCGTCTCTTTCCGCAGGAAGGCGACGCCTTAACTGGTCCACGTGTCGCCTCCATTGTGTCCCGTCGGCCAGGCCGACCCTGAAGGAACAGGGGCCGGTCAGAGCTATGATGGTTGCGGGAACCCACCGTGGATCCCCGGAAAAGGAACGGGCCCATACAGGATTCCCTAACTTAAACGCGTGGGACGGAAGGGCCCCCAGGTTGCTTGGCGGATCTCCTGCGTAAAGTGGATGGAGCCTGTCTAGGGGGGTTCGCAATCTCCTACCCATCAAGAGCTCCGCGGGACTTTTGTTGGTCGTTGGGCAGGGTATGGAGTGCTGGCTCAAGAGATAGGCCGCTACTCTTTCTTGCCAGTCGCCCTGGTCCATGCGGCCCAAGGCTTCTTTTGCTGAGCGAACTGCGCGCTCCGCCCGGCCGTTGCTAGCTGGGTGATAGGGGGCTGTGGCCGCGTGTCTGATCCCCTGTTCGGCCAGGAATTCTTGGAACGTGGTGGAGGTAAACTGGGGCCCGTTATCGGAGACTATCACATCCGGTAACCCATGGGTAGCGAACATCTTACGGAGGGCCCTTACTGTACTCTCTGCTGTGGTGGAGGTCATGATTACTAGCTCCACCCACTTGGAGTAAGCATCGACTACTATCATGAAGTTCCGGCCGTGGAAGGGGCCGGCAAAGTCGATGTGTAAACGGGACCATGGGCCTCTAGGGATCTCCCACTCTCGAGGGGCGGCTATGGGGGGATTCGGCCTAGAGTTTTGGCAGATCCTGCATCGGCCTACGTAGTCTGCGATTTCTGTGTCTAACAAGGGCCACCATACGTAGCTACGGGCTAAGGCTTTCATTCGTGCTATGCCTGGGTGGTTTTTGTGGAGTGCGGGCAGGATTCGTGCTCGTAGGGCTGTAGGGATCACTACCCTATCCCCCCAGACAAGGCAACCCCCGTGAAGGGCGAGTTCAGCCTGTCGCACTTTGAATGGGCGGAAGTGTTCCGCTACCCTTTCCGTGGGCCACCCCCTCAAAACCCATGAAGCGACCTGAGATAGGACGGGGTCAGCCTTTGTGCAGGCTGCCACGTCCGTGGCAGAAACGGGGAGGTCAGATTCGGCAATGGACAGAACAGAGAGCGCGGGCACGTGGGCTGTGTCCGTCTCTGGCAGGGGGCAGCGGCTCAGGGCGTCTGCGTGTCCTAGCTGTTTGCCCGGACGGTATAACAGCGTATACGAGTACGCCGTTAGGAACTCTGTCCAGCGTGTCATGCGGGGGGACAAGATGGGGGGAGTCGGCTTGTCACCCGCCAGTAGCCCCAGGAGGGGCTTGTGATCCGTGACTAGGGTGAACTTTCTACCATAAAGGTAGTCATGGAACCGCTTAATGCCGGACACTGCAGCCAGGGCTTCTTTATCGATTTGGCTGTAGTTCCGCTCCGTGGAGGAGAGTGTCCGGGAATAGAAGGCTATGGGGGCTTCTGAGCCGTTTGGGAGGACGTGGCTCAGCACCGCCCCTACGCCATAGGGGGAGGCATCGCAAGTCAGAATTAGAGGCATCCTATCGCTGTACTGGATTAGGACTGCCGATGAAGTTAAAATATCCTTTATAGCCGCGAACGCGTGCGCTTCACGGCTACCCCATTTCCAGGCTGCTGACCGGTCAAGTAGACGGTGTAGCGGCTCAGCTAGTGACGCCTTGTGGGGGATAAAAGGGGCGTAGAAATTTAAGAGCCCCAGGAATGCTTGTAACTCCGCCCTAGAGGTGGGTGCGGGTGCATTTTTGATGGCGGCAACTTTGGAAGGAGTGGGGTGGATGCCTTGGGCATCAATGAGGAACCCCAGGAATTCAACTTTGGGAACTGCAATTTCGCATTTGCTGCGCTTTAATTTCAGTCCCGCCTCCCTGAAACGTGTGAGGACCTCCCGCAGCGTTTTCAGGAGCTCCGAGTGGCTGGGGGCTGCGACCAGGACGTCGTCGAAGTAGGGAACGACGCCTGGGAGCCCGTGGAGCAACCGCTCCATGAGGCTCTGGAAAATCCCAGGGGCGACCGAGACGCCGAATTGCAGACGGCGGCAACGGAAAGCTCCGCGGTGGGTGACGATAGTCTGGGCTGTAGCCGCATCGTCGTCTACGGGGAGCTGCTGGTAGGCCTGTGCCATGTCTAGCTTAGCGAAAATGCGGCCCTGTCCTAAGGAGTGGAGTAGGTGCTGTACTACGGGAACCGGATACGGGTTTGCCTGTAGGGCCAAATTGATGGTCGACTTGTAGTCGGCACATATTCTCACCGATCCGTCGGGTTTGACCGGGAGGACTATGGGGGTTTCCCAGCGGGCGTGATCTACGGGCTCGAGTACCCCTTGTTCAATTAACTTATCGAGTTCCGCATCTACCTTTGCTCTCAATGCGAAAGGGACCCTGCGTGCTTTTAGCCTAACCGGGGCGACCTGAGGATCGAGGCAGAGAGAAATGGGGGTACCCTTGTAACAACCCAATTTCCCGTCGAACACATCTGAGAACTCGTCTAGGACGCTATCTACGGGGAGGGAAACTACCCTGTGCACCCCTTCTATGGTGAGGCCCAAAGCGGAGAACCATTCTAACCCCAGGAGAGCGGGCAGGTTGTTCCTTACGACTAAAACTGGGAGTTTCCCTTTAAAATTTCCATATTCCACCCGGATGTGGTATAACCCAGCTGTGGGAATCCCATTTCCCTGGTAATCTAGGAGGGAGACCCTGGCGGGGCGCAGCTTTCTCTGGGGGACCCCGGGGCAAAGGCGGGAGAACAAAGCCCAAGATAGGAGAGAACGGGATGAACCGGAGTCCACCTCCATTTGGCAAAGCTGACCTTCGAGACGGACGGCGGTGCTTATTTTCCGGTGGCCGGCGGGAACGGGGGATGCCTGGTAGACCACGCAGTCGGCGCTGGGGGGCTGGTAGGTTGAGTGGCAGTCCTCCGTGCGCCTCGCGGGACGTGGCTGCTGGCGGCGTGGTGGTGCCGGGCGCTGGTCGCTGGGCTGCATAAACGACGGGGCTGGCAGGGGAGCCCGGCATACTCTGGCGAGGTGTCCTTCTCCTTGGCAACGGCGGCAGACGGCAGAACGGTACGGGCAGGCTGTGCGGCTGTGGCGGCCGCCGCATCCGCGGCAAGGTGCGTTTGAGGCCGGCTGAACGGGTGCCGGTGGTTGCTGGGGTGGCCTCCGTTTGGGCTGCAGCCTCATCTGGCCGACGATTTCCTCCTCCTCCTCCTCCTCGTTTTCGGCAGGGGAGAGGTCGTCGACGAGGTTCGTCTGGGCGAGCGGCCCCGCGACGGTTTGTGCGGGGGGGTTTAGCTGGAGGCGTTCCATGTCGGCCGTGGATTGCTCGGAGAGTTCGGCGGCTCGCGCTATTTCCACGGCTTGCATCAGGGTAATCTTGTGATTCCGGAGCAATCGGCCGCGTAAGTGTGCGTCGCGGACCCCGCACACAAATTGCTCCGCAAGGTTTTCCTCCAGGTCTGCAAAATCGCACTGGGCGGCCACAGTGCGCAAGGCCTCCAGGAATTGGCTAATGGATTCATTAGCCCTTTGTACTCGGCGGCGGAAAGCGAAACGGCGTGCAAATAAAGAGGGTGAGGGAGCGTAGTGGTTCCTCAGCCTGGACATCAGCTCGGCCCACCCAAGTTTGTATGCTGGCCTCGGGGCGGCCAGGGCTCTCGCAGAGGCGAACATGGACGGCTCACAGCAGGACAGGAAGAAGCTGCATTTCTCCTCATCGGTCTGAGCCTGGTTTTTCGAAGCGATCAGGTAACACTCGAACCGCTCCATGAATCCGTCCCATGATTCTCCGGTGGCTCCGCCGAATGGCGCGAAAGGAGGAAGCGATGACGCCATCGTGGTGTGGGGCCGGAGAGGGGAGAGGAAGGACGAAGAAAAATTCGCGTTCGCTGCCGGAGTTCTCGGTCTGACGATAGCGTTCTGGCTGGTTCAGACGCGGTGGCAGCTGGCTGTTCTTCTTCGTGGTCGCGGGAATCGGAATCCCACCTTCGTCGCCAGTTTTAGATCTTGGGGCGAAGGGAAAGGACGCGACAAGAAGTATGAGGAAAGTGACTTTTATTCAGCTCATAGTGGAAACGATTCAACGAGGCGTATTTCGCGCCCTACATTTATACCCCCAGGTTTGAGTGAGGGACCAATGGGGCGTCGAGTAGCTCGACCAATCAGGGCGAGGATTGGACCGGCTCTGCCCGGGAACCAATCAGGAAGAGTCCTTTGTAGCTCGACCAATCAGGGCGAGGATTGAGCCGGCTCTGCCCGGGAGCCAATCAGGAAGAGTCCTTGTTCGCGCGCTTGTATTTCCCGCGCTAGTATTCAACAGTTTGTGCCTCTCAACACTCCCAAAACATGCTTCTAATCATGCTTCCTACTGTTGATCTGACTTTGCCTCCGCAATAATGGATGGTAAAATGCAACTGATTTTCCACATCTTCATGCTCACCTTTGGATGATACTAGAGTACATGAATGAGATCTAAGACTAATAGGGCTGAGGATGACTTAAGCCCAGTGGTGGGTTCCTACCGGTTCAGATCGATTTGGGTGAACCGGTAAGTAGTTTGGCGGCCTGAGTTGCTGAAACTGCCAGCAACCCCGGCCTGCCTCACCCCCAAACCATTTCTCTGGGTGAGTGCACACACGAGGAAACCGGAAGTAGTGCCTGCCGGAACCCACCCCTGCTTAAGCCTATCTCTTTCATGAGAAGGGATGAGATAAAGGCTAAATCATGGAGGCAAGGAAGGAAATCATGTCAAGGCATGAATGAGTAATGCAAGTGGGACTAAGACTATTAAAGGCTTTCATCTCACAGTATCTTTGTTTGTGTTCTGTCTTGCCAGAAAAGCCTTGGTATATTGGCTGGTTAAAGTACTGTATATATTGCTAGTGTAATGCTAATCTTAGAAAATAGATGTTTCCTGGTACTAAGCACATGACTTCCATTCCTATGGGACATTAGGCCTGCTTGAAAGCTGCTAAAGCACCTGCTACCATTCCGCTCAAGTCCCCCCCCCCCCCCCAAGATCTGCCAGTATCCCACCTCCTGCTCTGGAAAACTCATAACACCCTATAATGCAATGCATTCTACTGTCACTGTCGGGGACAGGAATGAAGAAATCCCCATGGAGTCCAAATTTTAAGAGGTTTCACAACCCCTCCCATCCAGCTGGTCACTAGCACCACCAAAACAGCAGGCAGCCTTGAAACCTTCCATCTCATCTCTCCCCGCATGATGGACATAGTAATTAGCACAAAAGTCGCCTCTGATTCAGCCCCTGGGACTGATGCTTTCACAGCTGCTGGTTTGGCTCTTGTCTGCTGGAAGCACGCAGACAACAGACAGCAGACAGGTAGAATTAGCCAGGGTAAAAGATGTTTCCTCAAGCGATATTTGTACTGTCTCCAAAGGAAGCATATTTTGCAGCTTTGTTTAACAAAAGCTTTCTGTTCCCGCAGCAAAGGGCCACATCCTAAAGTTATAATTACAGCTCTTGTTTGGTTAGTATTAAAATATAAGAAGTAACAGAATCAACGTTAATACATTTATGGTAGCAGATTATAAAATGCTACCACTTCTGGAGAGAAGGAAAAGGATGGCACCATCCACTGTGCTGGGCAGGAGGCAACAGACAAGGCTCTGGAATTGTCATGGCAACATTTAAAGCCATCTCTGATCAAAAGCCTCCAGGGTTTATAGTATTCTGATCAGCTCTCCAAAAATCCATTTCTCTCCGGCTCCCAAAACAAATTTAAAACTGTCCAATTAGCAGTTAGGCACTTGCAAATTCAAATGTAATTTACTGCAGGAGCAGTGGCTTCCTGCCTCTCCTGCTGTGACCACAAAGCTGAAGAGTATTTAGACCCCTGCATGTAAATGAGATGCTTGGGCCAATTCAGTGCTTGGAGAGGGGCATATTATAAAAAGCTCCTTAGTCCTCCATCCATATATATCTTATATGTCCCTGCACATATACAAGCATATGTTCAAATCCAAGAAAGTCGATGGGAGGTATCTGCCTCGCATCTGTTTCATCTTTTAAAAAGAAAGGTACAATGGAATTGGTGCAGTGACAGATACCTTCCCAGGGAGAAGAAATTGAGCACTAAAGAGCAAAAGAGACACAACATGAACTGACAGCTGGGAGGTGAAGCATGACACATTCCACTATGGAACAACAATGAGTATGAATGAATTAATTTAAGCACTGGAATAAGCTGCAAAGAACTGCATTTGCCATTACTTCTAATCTGCAAACAAAGTCAGGGGGCTTTCTTAGCAGAAGCCACATATAGACAGAGACTGAAGGGAAGAGACACTGTTAACAAGAGGAAATTGTCTTTGTTAGAAGGATGATGGGGGAAACCCTTTGAATTTTGTAATTTAGGACAGCAGATTCTGCAAATAAATTGTGTAAAAATGAATGTTTTATATCTTAATCTGAAATTATTTTTGATAATAGGATAATCACATCTTGAAGTACTGGAAAGGTTTTGCCATGCACAAACTAAGAATAACGAAGAATTCCTCTGGAATGCCTACAGCAGGAGATTCACTATTTGCCTTTGGCCATGATCCTAATCAGTTCAGAATCTCTGGGCAGCCAGGATACTGCAAAGAATTTTAATGTTATAAATAGCTTTGATCAAATCTACATATCAAATTACATCTATTTTATATTTTTTATCATTTGAAATGAATGAGCACCACTTTATTATTGGTCGACAAAATCACAGGATAATTAACTCTCACTGAATATTGAGAGGTGAGACAAAACTTCCTTATTTCCACTAATGTTCAGACAGTTGAATTCTGCATCCATTGAAGTTTTTGTCTTCAAGAGGAGCTTCATTTAGGGCATGGGTGTCAAGCTCAAGGCTCAATGGCCGGGGTACCTTAGATCTGACCGGGTGGGGGGGCTGCCCTGGAAACAGCGAAGGATCAGCCTGTGGTGCTTCTGCCAGCAAAAACAGGCTCCTGAGCTCTGTTTTTGGCTGCCACGGCCTCCTGCAACTCTCTGCCAGTGAAAACGGAGCTTGGGAGGCCACCACAGGAACCCCCAAACGAGTGACATTGAGCTTGCCACACCCACCACGGCCCCCAGAGGTCAAACACAACCCTGATGCTGCCCTCAATGAAATTGAATTTGACACCCCTGATGTAGGGCATATTATAGTAATCCACCTTAACTGTCAATCACAAAGTATATCCCCTCCACATAGGGCTGCAATTGACACCCAGCACTCTCAAACTGCATTTCTGATTTGATCATTTTAGTTGCCAGAGCAAAAGGACTAGGATTCCTAAATGGCTTTGTCTTCAAGCTATAGTCTTTCTTTAAAAAGGTCTATTCAAAGTATTAATTCATTAACAAAATAAAAACCCCTGCAGCTAGCTGGTTACTGGATAGCATCATGCCAGATGATACACAGCAGCTTCATCTTGCAACTCTGAGAAGCTGATCAAGTGGTAACTGCTTCTATGAATGCAAGAAAGAACCAATGTCAGTAACCCCAAGAAGGCCACTTTAAGCCCTTGAATCATATGCACAGGTACCACAATAATATGCAATCCATACTACTCAACCAGGTCTAAGTAGTGCCCATTGCATGTGATGGGAGCTGTTCCAGACAGTGTATTAGAGGACAATATTGTCTTGAACCTAGTTGTCTACTGACTCAGGTGCTGCACAGACGACATTATCCAACTGCCAGTCCAACTGCCTTTGTTATATGTAATAATAACTGGCAGCCATCTTACTTTTGCCTAAGGCAGCAAAATGTTTTATATCTCTTATAAATGCAACCTAAAAATGCATAAAAATATTTTACAGGAATTTTACTTATCTCCTTTATCTTTAATGCATGAATTCCATTCATCAACATTCAGTTATATTACCCAGGACATGAAATTATTTAAAAAAATAAAATCTAAGGATAAAAAAGAGTGCCTTTGGTGAAGGAAATCAATAGTGCATCCAGGCTTGCATTATAGATGAAGAGCTTCAAGAAAGCTCTATACACTAAGGATATCTTCCAGTGGGTTGCTTTTTTTCCTGTGCATTTGTAAAATTTCAACAGGGATTTTCAGATGTTCACAGTTTGCAAAGTATATGTGACATAGGATATGTTGCCACCAAATCCATGAAGCTAAAATTGTGGATGTGACTATCATAAGATTTTTCTGGGCTGTGTACATGCAATAATTATGACAACTGCTGATTATGAAGAATGATGTTTGAACCTTTTATCCACTATAAATAGGAGGCTAAAATCTTATATAATATTATTCTTGTTCTTTGTAATTCTTAACATGCAACATAGGGACAATGAAATACACTGGATTTTTTTTTATAAATTTGATTTGTCTTCAAAGTTGAAAATTAAAATAATAATTTAGAAAATAAATGTTTGACAGATAAAAACTTAAACTGGAAACAGCAGAAATTGCTGCTTTTTTTGAGTGGACATTCTTGCGCCCACAATACTTTCAATGCAAACTTCGATTTTTCCATTTACTTTATGAGTAGCTTGCAAAAGAGGAGAGAATATGTTTTCTCTTAAGAAAATATTTTGATTCTATTTATGTTCAGATAAAAGTATAAATCACTGATCTTTTTCTCCTGGACAATTTTGACTGTTTCTTGGGGACATTTTGCCACATATCGCAATATTGTGTCTAGGAATTCTGGGATACATGAATTCCAACATACATGAATGATGGCAAAATTGGAGGAAGCTGCACTACAAGTTGCTGAACCCAGTGAGAGATTTCAATTCTCACTGAGCAGAGCCAATAGACTAAAAGTCCTAATAGTAGCATGGCTTCATGCCAAACAGTCAGAACTGAACTGTTTCTTTAAAAAGAGAGAAAAGGAGAAGAAAGCCTACAATCTTGGCACAGAACTTCAAAAAACAACAAAAGTGCAATATATTTTGTGTGGGTTTTTTGCTAATATATGAATTGTGCAAATGAAAGGTGTTGTCAAAGAACAGTGATTTACTCCTGTTTCAAACATTCTTATTCATGATGATGTATGCAACAAAGATGCTGCACTACTTTTCCCAAAAGGTTCCTTTCCAGACTGCTAATTCCACACAAATATTTTACTCAGGCAGTTTATTGGGAAAATGCATATACGGGAAACAAATTACCAGGAATTTCACTGGTTATACTGAGACTGATTGACTGATTTTACGAGACTTTCAAAAAAATATCACTGGCCATTGATTTTCTTGGTAGTTCAAAATGAACCACTTATCTTGTCTGCTTGAAAGAAATTTGAAATATTGTAACGTTTGAGTGAGTGAACTTTTGAAATGGGATTGATTTCATATTAATATCAGAAACAAGCATATCTTTAACATTGAATGACATTTATGATTTGCTCACAAATGTTAAGTTGTTTAGTTATGAGATTAACATTAATCCATAAACATTGTAGAAATTACATACATAGACATAGGATGGGACTGACAAGGCAATAGTACTTGAGCAACAGATCTTGGAAAACTAGGTAATTATAATTTGAGGATGAATGAGCAGTCTGACATGACTGCAAAGAAGGTAAATGCAATTTTAGGTTGTATCATCAGAATGGTAACTAACAAATGACAGGCACTATTTCATTCCATTTTGTTTTGACCAGACCTTGTTCAAGTATTATGTCCAATGATCTAGAAGAACAGGAACAGTTCTTTGCTAAATAAATTTGCTAAATAAACAGGAAAGCAAACATATAGTATTAGAAAGTTGGGCTGTTAGCACTTCTAAACAGATTGGAGGAGATGGATATTTTTAACTTTGAGAAAAGACAACCAAGTGGGGAGGATATAATAGTGCTTTTCAAATACTAGAAACTATATCTTATTCCAAAGGGCAAGACATACAATCATGAATTAAATCACAGATTCCAATTCAATGTTATAAAAAAAGAACACCTTCCTCGCAGTAGGAGCTGCTTAGAACCAATTGCTAAGAGAGGTGATATGGTTTTTTTCATTGGATATGGATGATAAATAGCCCTCTGTCTGGTTCTGGTTTCATTTGGATCTCAAGACTATGCAGAGAATTGGACTCAATGCTATTAATGGTCCTTTCCAAAACTTCTATTCTTGACTCTGTGTAATAAAGATACACAACAGACTTAATGTAAGGTGGCTTGCTAGTGTGAAAATAAAAGGTCCATATACAGGGGCTCTAAATGTAGATTTAATAAGACAGTAGTAAAATGTGGCAACTGAGAGAAGGATGTGGAACATTGCTTCTAATGAAATGACTGATTTAGTCATGGAATTGTTCAAGTCAAGCAACATCATTTTGTTAAAGCTAAAGGGGTTATTACCAATGCTATATCATAAATAATTCAAGAAACAACATGAAAAGCCTATGTATTTTTCATTTACAAACTCCCTAAGTGAATATATCCCTGAGAAACTGGATTGAGATCAGCTTCTGTATTCTAGCAAGAGCCCATTAGGGAGGCCAAAGTTGCTCTGTTTTTATTTCTGAATGCTTATGTGAACACCAAGGTCAGGGAATGAATGTGGGCTGATGATTAGTGGTGGCCTGGAATTAAGTCAGGCAGTTGGAGAATATAGATGAGTGAGAAATAAATATTAGTCTGGCCAGAAACATTAAGTAATAAATGTCTAGAGGAGATATGGTGGGAAGGTGCATCTTTTGGCTACCCTTCAAGGATGCAGCCAAGGAAATCAATAGCAGTATGGTGGTTCTTCCAATTTAAACATCCTGTTCTTGAATGCCAGATCAATTGCTGATAAAACATATATTATCCCAATGTGAATCTTATTTTATAGAGCTGAAGTAACATACTGTCATGAAAAATAGGATAATAAAAAAACCTTCCACCTCCCTCTGCTGGGTTTTCATGATGCAGCTGACTAAGATCAGAGTAACTTTAAAAATTCCATCCTGCTGATTAAGTACTCTGTCTGACAGATCTGAATACAGTAAGATAAAGGTTCCCCTCGCACATATGTGCTAGTCCTTCCCAACTCTAAGGGGCAGTGCTCATCTCCGTTTCAAAGCCGAAGAGCCAGCACTGTCCAAAGAACTTCTCCGTGGTCATGTGGTTGGCATGACTAAACACCAAAGGCACACAGAATGCTGTTACCTTCTCACCAAAGGTGGTTCCTATTTTTTCTACTTGCATTTTTACATGCTTTCGAACTGCTAGGTTGGCAGAAGCTGGGACAAGTAATGGGAGCTCACTCTGTTACGTGGCACTAGGGATTCAAACCGTCAAACTGCCAACCTTTCTGATCGACAAGCTCAGTGCCTTAGCCACTGAGCCACCACGTCCCTCCGAATACAGTAGATGTTGTTAAAGTGTGTAGGATGGTACTGAAGTTTTGCTCACATCAATTTCTAATAAACTTTCTTAGCTACCTGAGGTGATTTTAGCTGATTTTCAAAACATGGAAATTAGAAGGTGGAAGAACTTCACTCTATTATCATGGACAGATCACTTTTGACAGAAAGCTGACTTTTGAAACCATGAGTCAGTGAAAATGATCTGTTCCTGATATCTAAGGGAACCAGATAAATCCCTTAAATGTGTGAAGGACATTTTTCATATTGTCCTCAGTGATATTTTCAGTAATCTGGCTGATCCGTGAAATATGAAGAGAAAGTGACAGATTGTGAGTCCCCATCTGTGAAGTTTTTTGAGAAGACAGTCAACTTTCAAGGATGTTTCATTGCTTTTCCTATACATTGCAGAGGGTTTGGTCTAGATTATCTTTGTGATCCCTTCCAACTCCATGGTTTTGTGGCTAGAAATATTCTTAGTTGGCCACTCAATGGTAGAATAACATTTTAAATGTTGAGCAATGCAGGCTGCAACAAAGTAATTATTCCTCTTTCTTCCTTTCCATCTCTTGCTCCCCTCACTGTATTTCTTAAGACAGGTTCTGCCTCTACAAATGCACCTTCACCTGCCTTACTTTTTTGTAGAGTACCAGTTGAAACAACCACTTTCTGAAATCCTTTTGTTTTCTTCCAGTCAATTGTGTTCAATTCCCAGAGACTGTCTGGACAAGTTCTTGCAATTTTATTGGCAAGGATTTTTAGCAGTGGTTTGCCATTGTCTCCTTCCTAGGGTTGAGATCAAGTGACTGGCCCAAAGTCAGTCAACTGGCTTCGTGCCCAGGGCAAGACTAGAACTCCTGGTCTTCTACTTTCTAGCCTGACTCCTTAATCCCTACACCAAAATGTCTAACCTCCAATATTTTTACCGAAGTGCCAAAAGAGTGAGTGTATGACTTTCCGTATGCAAGACATGCATTTGAGCTTTGCGCCCACAAAAATTCAGGGCTGCCTATACCAGGCTCCGCGTTGCCAATAATCACAGCCATCTATTACAAGGCAGCTCCTGCCACTGCCAATTATGTGCTGGGTAAATCAATGGGTGGTAATTGCACTATTAAGGTCTCATTACACCCCTGACTCTGCAGCCCTGGCAGCTTGCATTGGGCTGTGACAATTTGGCTCCCAGCACCAAGCATTGACAGCTGCTGACTCATCTGAGCTTTTTCCCCATTAGAGATACAAATTGGGGGAGAAAAATCAGATGAAAGCAGCGAGGGCCATCCAGGATTCGTAGACTTCATGCCACACATTATGCCAATGATGAAGATATACTTGGGATGAGGTTTTAGAAAGGATAACATCATCATTATGGAATGGCTAGAGAAGATTTTCACTCTGAGCTGTGCTTGTTACAGAAAAAGTGGTTGGGTAATTCCCAAAGCTGTTGTGCTTTCTGCCTCTGATTGGTGTTGCTGCTAATTAACTAATTATCCCTTCCTCTAAATATCTTAGGAACTGCTATTTAACTGTTCTGAATCAGCTTAGATAACATGGTCTCTCTTGCACTATTTGAAAATGGCTAACTTCCTACATATCTTTCAGCCTCTTTGTTCTTAGGTGTAAAAACCACATTCAGAAGAGCTTAATATAAGAAGGCAGTACTGTATAAATGTAAGAATCCTGTCATTCAAAGTTACAAGTAGGGATATCATTTTGCTCTCCAAGGTAGGGGAAAAAATCCCCGCAGTGCATTTGAGGAACAAAAAAAGGGTATACTGATAAAAGATTTTCACTTTATTATTTTTGCTATGAGAGGTTTTCGTAAGCAAAGATTACCATGTATAAAAAGATAAAGGTTCCCCTTGCACATATGTGCTAGTCGTTCCCGACTCTAGGGAGAAGTGCTCATCTCAGTTTCAAAGCTGAAGAGCCAGCACTGTCCAAAGATGTCTCCATGGTCATATAGCAGGCATCACTAACTGCCGAAGGCACATGGAATGCTGTTATCTTCCCACCAAAGGTGGTCCATATTTTTCTACTTGCATTTTTACATGGTTTCTAACTGCTAGGCTGGCAGAAGCTGGGACAAGTAACGGAAGTGTTATGCGGTGCTAGGGATTCGAATCGCCAAACTGCCAACCTTTCTGATTGACAAGCTCAGCATCTTAGCCACTGAGCCACCACATCCCTTATAAAGAGTATATACATACACATATATAGGTTTTTAAAAGGTATCACCCACTTAGCATAATTTCTTTATTGCTTTACAACTTTCTCCTTATTTCTACCACATATTTCTGCATATGTAGATCTGACTACATCCTTCTCTCACTGCTCAGAATTAAATAATATTTGCACACTGTTAATATTGGCAAAACCAGGAGAAATGGAGCATATGGCCAAAGAACAGACCACATTACTCAAATAAAAATAGGAAGGTTTGATATTTATGATTTATTCTTTGTCCAGTTAAATTACGTTTACACATTGCATTAAGCCATAATGTGTTTTTTTCAACTTCCCTCAATATGTTGTACAAAATAGCCTATCAATATTAGTAACAATTTAGAATATTGATATTACAAGCATAAATTAGACTTTTTCATACAAAACTAACATTAAAAAAATGTTAAATCTTTATTTACTGACAAAGAAATAAAGTGAGACTAGTATAGATCTATTTCAAGCTATTTAGCTTTCGTCAGCTAGACATACCCTCCTGGGATTTGAACCTGGGTTCAAATCTTTTTAAAATAAAAAATAAAAAAACAATTGAAGAAACTGCTGCAGATTATCTCAAAATGTTTGTTAAAGAACGTAGGTGTCAGCCTTGAGCTGATTGCTTCATATTGAAGTCTGTATTATAAATTACTTAACACACACATTTGTTTACATGTTAAAGGAAAAATATAAAATCATATTTAACAAAAATTTAAATAGTTTTTTTTAAAGAAATTATTTGATAAATACCCTTTTCAAATAAATGTAATGAAGTAGATTACATTTTTGTTTTGTGGTATTATTGTAATTTTCCCCCTTGCTAACTGTTTACTAAGATTTCAATTTAGCTTCCTTCGACAGACGGTTATAGCTTGGTCTTCTCACTACTGTAGACCCAGCTCAAGTTCGATTTATGTGGAACCATAAAGTTTCTGAAAACGTTTGTGCCTGCAATTTAA
Source organism: Thamnophis elegans (assembly GCF_009769535.1). Classification (NCBI taxonomy): domain Eukaryota; kingdom Metazoa; phylum Chordata; class Lepidosauria; order Squamata; family Natricidae; genus Thamnophis; species Thamnophis elegans. The sequence goes on from NC_045550.1 coordinate 25,357,858, forward strand.
CCAACCCTCTCTCAAGAGTTAAAAAGTTATTATTTATTATTTTAAAATCCACGCCTGTTACAGCTGAGGAATCTTTTCAAATAATTGCCTCCCTCCAAGATAGGTGGTGGCAGTGGAAGTAGTACCATGCAGTTGTGCCATGGCAGGAAAGCAGGGATCAAAATGTTGGAGGGTATCAGAGGCCTTGCAGAAGAGAGATAAGACCTCATGCCTGCTCAGACCTTTTCTCTTTCACGCACAGTGTTCCTGTTTTAATTCAAAAGAGATAGAATTTATATGACATAATTTTCTTATGATGATTCCTTATAAATGTTTTTAATTTACTTTGGATTTCCCCAAAGTTTAATGGGTACATTTAAACCCTCTAAGCAGAGGTGGGTTGCTGCTGGTTCGGCCGAACCGGTAGTAGTGGTGGCAGGAGGCTCCGCCATCTGTCCAGATGCTTCTGCGCATGCACGCAGGAATGCGCCTGAAACCAGTAGTAAAAATATTAGCAACCCACCCCTGCCTCTAAGTCATGAGTGATTATTAATAGTACGCCATCTCACTGGTTGAATATAAACTGTAGGACATTTCAAAGCTGCCTCTTCTCTCTCTTTCTTTTAATTTGGCTTAATAAATTCTTGCCCTTATTCAAATATAAAGTAAGACTCTGGGCTATGGATCATATAAGATATCTTTGAAGCGGCTGGCCATCCCCCAAGAGTGATGAGGAGATAATAAGCTGTTCTGCTGCAAGGATAGACTCTAGGAGGCATTCGGTCACAAGAAAATCCAAAAATCATTCTGTGCCTGTTATAAGTCATATAATAATTACACTTCTCTATTCAGCTAATGGGATATCTATCACTAGCTGATCCCTCTATCCATGCCCTATCAGCATAAGATGCCCTCTTCCTTCTAGACATTTATCCAAAGTGAAAATGAGGGGGGACACACACACACTCTCTCTCTTTCAAATTGTTACTTATTTCTACCGAGGGCTGTGCTGCCAAGGACACTGCATGATGATGTGCTTAGAGTTCCTATTATTTCCTGCTGTGATTTTACTTCACTAATAAGTGTGAACTAGATATTCTCACCTACCCAGATCTGAGAAGGGAAAAGATGAAGCAGAGAAAACTCAAAAGCAAGTTCCAATTGTATAAAGTTACAATTCAGACCACAAACCTCAATCACTGACTTTGAAATAGTCTAGTCAGTGTGTTAAGATATATTTGTATTAAAATACTAATTTATTCTGTGTTTTGAAGGTGATGAAAAGTCAAATAAAAAGAACTAATGAGATTTCAACAAAAACGTATACAGATTTATTAGTTTAAATATAAACACTGGGAATGTGATAGACTAGATAGGATTGTTAGAAGGCAATGGTTGTAAGAACCCTCATACAATTATAAAAAGATATCATGAATAAATTGGACACAACAGAGATTTGTGAAAAGAAAAATAGTTGCTAGGACTGGTTTTGATTCTCATCTTTGGATTGGGAAATGGAAGGATAAATAGTACTACCTCATTGGACTAGGCATTCCTCTTGCTAATTGATAGATCACATAGAAGAAAACTATACTGAAATTTCTAATAATATGATGGTGCAGTTAGATTATTGACAATTTATGTATTTGGTCCCTTGCAATTTACATTTTCTCATAAGTAATCCACCATAATCACTACACAGAAAGTGCTGTGTGGTAAGACTGGGAAATATTTGTCAAATAAGTAGATATTCAACAGCACTATGTGTTGCGTATCATCGTTAAATATACAGTATAATTACTTCTTTTAGATTAAAGGTCAGTGTTAATCATTATAAAGTCAGATAACTCAGATAATCCATCTCACAGCATTGTTGGGAAAATAGGAGGAGAAAGGCATATTATGTATGTTTGCTACCTTGAGTTACTTGTACAGGTAAGATAAAAATCAACCTCTCAATCAGTCAATCAAATAAACTCTACAGTTTTAAACTGGAGGATATCTGAGTTACCCCAAAGCCCAAGTAGCGCACTTCAGCTACAACATGACAATGCCAAAATATTACCAAAATATTGTTTTTATCAATACAGAAAGTTGCAGCCTTCCATAATGCTTTTCTCATATTTTCCTCTGATTAAGCCACTATAATTATTGCATAAATGACCCTGTGATGATTGGTATACATTTCAGCCATCTCATAGTGCTTAAGGAAAGGCAGCATATAAAGAAGTGTCTATGTATGACGAGTCGACACCGCTAACTCGACGCAGCCAGCAGGGGGCGGCCTTCACGCCACCGCTGACTCCTTAATGCCAACTCGTTGCCACCATCTCTTTGCAGGACATCTTAACACCGTAAATTCTCTGCGGGGGTAACTCGCTGCGGGCGCTGGGTGGAGAGCTGGGCCGGCGGGCGGGCTGTCAGACGAAGGTGGTGATGGACGGGTCCACACCGGATGGGAAGTGAGTTGGGTGGGGTGTCAAAATGGGAAGCCCCTGCCGCCCTGCAAATAGGGACAGCTTTGGGAAGCAATAGGGTGGAGATTCTCACAATTCACCGTTTGCAAAAACACACCCCAGCAGAAATGTCACTGGGATTGTCAGTGGGGACAAAGAAGAGACACGTGTTCAGTCTGAATACCCTGAGAAAGGAAAAGCAAATGAGCTTTCCCCGCCTCCCCCCTCCCTCTCACTTTTCTTTCCTTGACATTTATATTCCTTTCCCATTAATCTACCTCCACCAAGCTTATCATAAATGATAGGATTTCTAGGTTTGGCTTGCAAAATGTAATATTAAACGGGTCAAGCCAACATGCTTTCAGATGCTTACCTGACAAGCAAATATACTACGAAGTTGCTCTGTGTTTGTTTGACATTTCCAAAGAACCAGCTTGGAAGACATCTAAAATTTGAATGAAGATAGGGGACAAAAGAAGATATTGTCCTATGGAAACAACCTTCCATTTTATTCCCCCCCCCCCATTTTTTGGAACTCTGAAAGGTGCTTTTGAAGTGACGTCTGTAGTTGCTTTCATAATACAATCTATATTTTATTTTATTTATTTTATGCATTTGCATTCTTTTTCTGAAAGGGCCCCCCCTTGGTTTCAGTAGACTTTCAAAGGTCTCCATGGCACAAGAAAGGTTACGAAGGCCTGCCTTAGTGTTTCTGCCACAAAACCGCACTCTTCCAAAGACATCTTAGTGGAACATGACTAGCTTCCCAGATAAAGACCAGGACCCCGACTTTGTCTCCCTGCTGAACTTGGCAGCACTTGGCAATTGAACAAGAGTTGGCACTGCCTTTTTGCCAAGCATACAGCAATTGGCAAGACCAGCATCTTTTCTTTGAGTCTGACACCACAGTCTCCTGACATTGACTAGCTGGCAATAGTTCAGATCTTGGTATTAGCATGTCCTATTAGTTCCCAGTCGCAGCCAGGCAGCTGCCTCCTCAAACCTTTAGTCACATAATGATTGAAACATTTCTGGATAATTCCTCCCCCACTGTGAGACATACATCATTTTGCTGCACTAAAATAATCACAAAACCCATTTGCCTTTATTACAAAAAGTAGCCCATAAAGCTTTCTTCCTCCTATTTTGTTTTTCAAGTGGCCCCGGACAGAGCAATAAAAGAAATACAAAATAATCTCAAATGCACAATAGCCTTCTTTGAGCTGCCTTCTACAAGCTGCCCCTCCCCAGGTGTTTGAAACTGCAACTTCCAGTATTTCCATCCATTATGGAAAAATTCTGTGACTTTCAAACTCAACATTCCACAGAAAACCAGGAAAACCAGAAAAAAGCAGGAAGAATGGCAAAAACATAATATTAATCTCCAATGTTTTGCCCTTTCTATATAAAAAGTGGTTGCAATAGGGCTACTCTACTAGAGAACCCCTTTGTGTCATTAGGTGCCTGATTTTCCAAGTTGTAAGACTATAGAATTATTCCATAGGTGATGAGCTATTAAAATCTCTAATTTGGGACCTAGTATAGCATTGCATATCCATGGAACCTGTTGCCTTCAGATACTGTACATTGTTGATTCCTCAAGGGCGTCTGAGGCTCATTACAGGGTTTATTCTACTGTGTTATTTAATGTTATTATTGTAATTTTTAAATTATTTTTCATACTTCATTAGCTAAGGCAAGCTGTCCAATGAATGTTTCTGGCCATAAAGTAGCAAGGAATTTTCTTTTTACTTGATGAGCAATCTTCATTCATTTTTCACACAGGGTACAAGGGGTCCATCTGTGGTTCATTTATTCTGTATGCTGGCTAGTACCCTGTTCAGAAACCCTAAGTGTGTTAGTAAATATATTCTGTTCACTGCCTGGGTTGGAATCTCGATATCCAGTTCAAAATAGTAATGCATTTATATGTTGATGTATGTAGGAGAACAAAATACATGTAAGAGTCTCTGCTAACCAAGCTGGTACCATTTTTGTTAGCTGATGGCAAAAAATTATTCAATAGTACAATCTATGTTGGTCACTAGGAAAAGATAGCCTATCTGTTAATTGACTTGCTGCTTATAATGTGTAGACATACATTTAAGTTTCACTGATTTCAACAAACACTGAGTTATCTAAGATTTCACAATGCTGAAATTTGAGTTGAGAGCACCAGTTTGATACAGTGATTAGTGGCACCAGACTAGAAACTAGGAGATAATGAGTTCTAGTCCTGCCTTAAGCACAAGGCCAACTGCATGATATTAGGCAAGTCACCCTTTCTCAGCCCTAAGAAGTAGGCAATGGCAAACCACTTCTAAAATCCTGGCAAGAAAATGTAAGAACTTGTCCAGCCACTAGGAATCAACACCAACTTGAAGGCATGGGGAAAAAATGAATTCATTCTTTTGTTTTCATAACTTTACTCCAAGTAATGCACATAAAGCTCATCCATACCATCTCAGTCAGTAAGCATCATATAATTAAAGCAGAAGTGGGGAATGTGTGACTCTCCATATATCATATCAGCCACAGTCCACGTTGCCAGTGATCAGGAATGATTGGAGTTTTAGTGTTATAATGTTCACTAAAAGGAAACCATATAAATAAGGGCTACTGTTTTGTATTGATTAGCAGAATCCAATATTGTCAACACATATTAGCAGTGTCTATCTATGGGTTCAGGCAGCTTTTCCATGCTGGGGGAGGGCGAGGGCAAACTAGACCACTACTGTGTGTGCAGTTTGTGCTATTATCACTGAGCTATGGCTGTCTGCAACAGTGTTAGTGACTAGCATTTTTTTTTTTTTGAGGAACGCACATACCCTACTTCAAATGGGTCTGCATATAACCCTTTAGAATTAGCATTTTAACAAACATTCAGAGCTCCGTGCTGCCTTCAAAATGTATATTCTTCTTCATGTAATGTCTTTTTGTAGCTCACTGAGTCTAGGGTGGTAGAGATGCTGTTAGTGTTGAGTTTTTATATACTTCAGTGCACAAGAGATGTTATATATTTAAATATTTAGGATCTCTTGCATTATTTAAGAGTTATAACATTTGCACATAATTTTAGATTTTCAAAAACTACATAAAATGGTTTAGATTCTGAGATTCGTCTCTACAGAACGGGACTTTCAGCACATGAAATTGGTTCTTCTGCGGAAACAGGCTCAGCATAAACAAGCACTAAAACAGGTCTAGCTCTTTTCTCTTACGCATTCGACTAACTTTTCCAAGTCCATCCTTTAGAAAATGTCACCACAAAACAGGGCTGCTACACCATTCATAGAAAATGTAGTATCTGATCTATCTATAAGCTGGCAATTTCAGATGGATTTTGGAATATTTCAGGAATATTTTCTAGAAAGATGAAAAGATAGGTGTTTTTATGAGCATGAATCTATACTTGACCTTTCTGTTTTCATACTGTAGTTAGAGCTAGTAGCTACAGTTTGAGTATCAATAATATATATATAATAATGTAATGTAATATATATACATCCCAAATATGGGAGGGAGCATACTGCTTCCCTTTTCTGTCTATCAGCTCACTCTGGGAGCCATCCAGGCAGAAAGCCATTTTTTAATGTTGCCTTGTTAAATTTGTGTTGCATTTGTGCTGATAAATAAATAAAGGGATACACACACATACATACACATATATACATATACACACACACACACACACACACATATTTCTGTTGCATTTGTGCTGGGAAATAAATAATAAATCTCTTGTGATGAGCCGATAGACAGAGGAAGGAAGCAGTATGCTTCCTCCCATATTTGGGCATACCAGGGGTTGTGATACACACACACACACACACACACATATATATATACACACACACATACATACATACACACAAACACGCACACACACACACACACATATATATATACACATATGCATACATGCATACATACACATACGCACATATATATATATATATATATATATATATATATATATATATATATATATATATATATATACATATATATACATCAGTGGTGGGTTCCGGATCCTGTTCCAACCATTACAGTTGGAACGGGCATGGCAGCATCCACATGGATGCGCACAGCACGCGTGCACACACGCACAGCACGCGCATGCATCTTAGCGCCTCCACAAGCCACAGTGACCCTCAGCAGGCACTGTATGCAGTGTGCACATGCGCAGAAGCGCAGAAGACTTAAAAGACCAGTAAGGCAGGTGGGTCCTCCAGAGCACTGTACCGGAACGGTATCCGGTGTAGCATGATATATATGATAATGTTCAAATAGTTTCAATTACAGTCTTGAATTCTCAGTTGCTTGCTTGAGTTATGCAATAGCCAGTTACTTCATGGAACTAGCAATATTTAACTTTTATAGAAGTTGAATTATTTGGTAAAAATCTGGGCAAAAACAACCCGTATGAAGCTTGAGGCCTTAAAGCAGAGAGGTAAGACGCACTACCTTTCCATTGACTCCTAATCAATTAAAGTAAGCACATATGGACTGACCCACGATCAGATAAGTGAAATGCCTACTGCATTGTGAGCACTACAGGAGAACAGATAATTTTTTAAAAAATTGGATGACTTGAAATGCTGAGAACAAAAATCATTGCCAGGCCCCACGTTGATACAGGACCTGTAGCAATGAAGATCTCTCATAGCTCCTCCACGCAAAGGGAAGAAGAAAAGATATGCAGCCAAAGGCTTTAAAGTCCAGCTGGGTATATTGAAGAAGTGGCAGAATGATCACATTCTTGTCACTTTCACTCCTGGCTTTGGAAACTGCTGAGATTTTGAAGCTGTAAGACTTTTGGCAATCTGCTTCATTGAAAACAAGTTTCCCACTGAGACTGCTTCAAGATTTACTAACTGGAAAATAGGTTACAGTACAGAATTTATAACAACTGTGTTGCTTTCATTCTAGGACACAGTTGATCATCATTAGGATGGAATATCTTCCATTTCTTTTTGACATTCCATTTCTAAAAGAGTGGCTGGCTGTCCGTTTTCCAGACAACTTGAGAAATGTTTAGATGTCTGTTAATGTCTGCTTATCTTTTTTCATGAGCTGATTGTTAAGAGTAATGAACATGCCATGACAAAAACCTTGAAATTCAGGAGCTGAAGGTATAAGGCAAGAAGTTGTCTCTAACATGGAAGCACAACTGTAGTTTTTAAACCCACTGAAAAAATCTTTGATTTCACATCCTTTAATCTTCTTTGTAGCTTTCTCAGAAATAAGTCAGCTCAATTCTACAATACTTTTGGTGCCATGGGAATGCAAAAATTTGGAGCTACTTTTTACTAGTTTAGAATCTTTGCATAAAAATCCTTTTATCTCATCTGAGACCTGAGTTTGGGGTATATACGTTCAAATCAGACTGTTAAAACCATGATGAGTAACCCAACATCCATTAATCTAATGTGGCTCATCCATCAACTAACACCACTTATAAGGCTTCAAGTAAGCCTCTTCTACTCATCAGCACTTGCAACCAATAACTCTACTTTGGTTACCTTATGAGAAATGACCCAAAAGAATATTATCAAGATCTTTCAGTGAGTAGCATCTAAAATGTCCTTCCTTATCTACTTGAATTGTTTATGCCCACACACTGTCTGAGGAGGCTGGGCAGAATTTATCCTTGTTCTTGTGTCAGATTCATTCTGCCCTCCACCTCCACCACAACTTATCCATAAGACTTAATCATCCTACAGATACTTATATCTGATTTTTATGAACCTCCGTATCTATCTATAGAGGCCTGCTTTTTTATTTAAATTCATAGAGCTTTATCCTCCTCCACATCTTGTTTATCTTTACAATATCCTTCTGAAATAAATTCATCATACAATTGATAATCCTCAAAAGGCTTTCCAGAGAACTTCTTGATTTAATGAGAATTTGAATCCAGCCAATTATCATATTTGATTCTAACAAAGGGAGATTTCAGTTGAGATTTCCCTACATTCAGATCTCATTGGACCCATCTAGTTTCCACAACTGTTCTCCTCCATCTGACTGGGGAAAAGAACCTGTCCCAAAATGTCTACAACTGGAGCAATTAAGGCAGATGGTAGCATCACTCACAATAGTCACTCAGGGGTGGTACTTCTCGTTTATAGTCTCTTGGACAGATGCTTTGCTCTTGCTGCCTCCTGATATGTAAAAGAGAGGCTGTAAGCATGTTAACAGAAGTATTACTGCAGGTCCCAGAAGGTTCCGTCTGAGGTTTGGATAATTAGGATGGTTGTTTCAGGGAGGTTATGCAAGCATCACCTCAAATGTCAGAAATTTCATTTCATTTCATACCACAAACCACAATATATAAATGACAGAGATTTCTTATTGTCACTAACAGATAGTGGGTTAAAAGTCAACTTTTCAAAAGAAATGTCCATGGTGTAATTAGTTTAGGTGGGAGCAACCAAAGGGATTTTAACTGATTTTATGAGTCATTTGCAATTTCACAATGAAGCAAAAATGAAGAAAACATTCTATAAAATAAAATTACATATATAAATATCTTTAACATTATGTGATATGTGTGGCATGCGATACAAACAACTAATTCTTCTTTTCCAATTGTCTTCATTTTTGAATGCTAAAATATGGCACTCAATGGTTTGGTATGATCTAATTGTAAAGGTGAAGAGAGAAGGCTATTTGGGCCCTTCACCTCTGCCCTTCACCATTGCTCTTCACCTGTCAGCCGAGGGGCAGCTGGTGGTTTCATCACACATGACAAACTATTGCCTGGTAACTTATCAATAATTTACAGGTAGAAATAAAAACTTTAACTACTGTCTCGGGACTGCTGCCCAGAGGAGATTCTTTAAAAAATTATCTGTGGAATGAATTTGGGAAGGTGAGCAAGTTCAACCCTAGGGGGAAACATTCAACAACATGCCACCTAGTAAATGTCCATAATTTCATTTTGAACATGAACACGACATTGAGGCAATATAGCTTCTGAAGAGTCATCAGTGTGAGCAATAATGGGAACAGTTTTTCAGATAGTCAGATTTGTAGTAGCACCAGAGAGACAAAAGAGTTCTTTGGTCTATGTGTCTTATTAGCATATTTTATTTAGTTGCAAATAGTTGCATGAAGTTTAATGTTAAGATACTGTATATGGTCATCCATTTTTTTTAAAAAAATAGGCATCCTTTATTAATTTCAATGGTCTTTTTATAGGGATAATGCAATAAAAGAAATAACATCAAAACAATACATTTATAATTATATATGTTATGTCATTCATTAACCAACCAATGCTTTTTAAAATTCACATGATAGCATAAAACTAGGAAATAAAGGCATTTAATTCATCCCCTTACCTTCAAATAATTGCATGGATTTTGGCTGCATTAAGTAGAATACTCTATTACTATGCTTCCATTTAGACAGCTGTCCTTTCTTAATATGATACAAACCTTAATTTCTCTTTTACATTTCATTAATCAGTCATCCACTATTACTACAATAGGGAGATTCTCAGGAGAGAAAAACAGGATTGAATTAGTTTATTGTTGAAATCCATCTGGGGCATGAAAGCAAATTGCTATATATTATATGAAAGGACACCTGGCATGCTTTTGAGAAAATACCAAATATAAGCAGATTGATTTTACTTGAAATAATGCTCTTGTGTGCTACTATAATGAAAGCCATTCTGTTTTGGGTACTAGCATAGCCAATTTCTTGATATACAACAATAGATGCTAACAGTCAGGTGTGGCAAAAAGCCCTCTGCCTAACCATTTTAAATATGCCATAAGAGATCACACTGTAAAATGATTTGCAGCCATCTCAGATTGGAAAAAAAAACTATCACTGGATAAAGAGAAAGTTTCCTTGTGTAGCTTGAATTCTTTCCCAATGAAGAGTTTACCATCAATGTGCCACATTTTAGTCATTGCGTTAAATTTGCAGGAAGGAAAATACACAAAACAATTTGCAACTTTTTTCCAACTTCACAAAATTATATGATGCCACAAAAACACGAAATCACCTAAATATCTGTGAGAAATTCCATGACAACATAGAAGGCTATTATTCTATGAGAAGAGAATACTATTATTCAAAACAAAGGCTATAATAGATCTCATTCAAATCATGAACCCTTACATTTTTCATATCTTCTTAACATTGCTGTGTTTATACTTATATACAGTTAAACTGACAGACTGGATCCGTGTTCATGCTGTAACCATGTTATAAGAACTTCCATAAATATCCTAGGCATTCATAATCTGGGGGTGGGGGGGAATGGTTGCAATTTCCATAGCTTAAATTTGTACTTTGTCGAGTCCTTATTGGTGAGTGCACACATGGGCATCCAAGGCTGATAACAATTCATCACAGCCTACTTGATGTCCAGAGGTCATAGAAATAGGTTCTAAGGCAAAGATTGCCACAAGCTAATGTCGACTTTGAAAGAAAGCAAGACTAATAGTTGGCATTCTCTCCCAATATCTGTAATCATCTGCAGGATGAGAGAGAGAGAGTTGTAAGCGACCTGGGTAGCAAAAGAGCTTTCAGAAAGAGAATGCTGATAATGACAGACTACTCCTGTCACCAAAGCCTATGCCCTTTAACTGGGGTAGGCGGCCAGGGACAGTTTATTCCAACAAAGATTTACAGTACAAAAGGCACATAATAAAGTTGCATGCTCCAGTTCCTGTGACCTTCTTGCACACAGAGTAAGGGCTAATTCTTCTTAGAGTGAAAAGACGAGGCTTTCCGTATACATTTCTTATTCCGGGTAAGAAAACAGGGGTATTTGTTAATGGAAACCTAAAGAAAATGCCTGTCATCAAATCCGAAAGCTACCAGTGGAGAGAGAGACTATGAAGACGTGTGTGTACACTCACACAAAAATATGCAGTGATGCAAATATGTAGGCACTAGGCAAGGCCAACTCTATCATTAGGTAGGGAAAGGACGTAACACATTAACAATAGTCCTCAACTTACTAGAGTTTGTTTGGGGACCATTTGAAGGCCTGAAAAAATGGACATGACCATTTTTCATGCTTACGACCTTTGCAGCATCCCCACGATCACGTGATCAAAATTCAGCCCCTTGGCCACTGACTCCTACTTATGATGGTTGCAGGGGTCATGTGATCACCTTTTGCAACCTTCTGACAAGCCCAGTCAGTGGGGAAACTAAATTCACTTAACAACCATGTTACTAACTTAACAAGTTTAATAAGCAGAGATTACAGTTCTCTTTAACTGTCCACGTACTCATTTAACCCCCTAATTTATGTGAACATTTTTTTTCATTTCTTCTTATTCCGAATGTGCTGTTGATTAAGTATTATGAACTTAACCCTTACATGCTGATTTGTTGAGTGGTGTGCTAGGAAAAACACACACAAAAACAAAAGCAGCTAATATAAGTTGTATAAGCAAAGATAGTTAATGTAAGTTGTGGACTCAAAGGAAGATTATAGGAATTTGAAGATGGGCATATTATTACTGTATTTTATTGTAATAAATCTAGCTTTCATAAATGTCTTTATGAAGGACTGCAGTAGGGGGAAAGAAAGAATTTATTGAACTGGAGATTTGTTTCATGTCTAAATCTTGTATTAGTTACAGATGTTACGATTTATGGAGCTTTGCTACAAAATAGGTGAGATCTTCATCCATCAGACTTGCACCAGTAGCTGCTAAGTAAATTCTATATCTGTTATACAATATAATTTGAAAGCTAATAGATAGTTAAAAATATACTCTAAAACTGAGTAGGAGTGAAATAACTTATCTGGTTACTTTCTTAGCATGTAAAAAGACCCATTTATCCACCTAGTGAAAACCTATACTTTTCATTGAAAAAAAGATTTACATACAGGAACACAATGATACAGAAAAAACAACTTAACCATCAATCAAGCTGTCATTGTCCAGTTTCTTATAAGAGGAATTCATAGCTACTTCTACAATATTTCCTGTATCAATAAAGCTATCAATCAATAGAACAAAATAGAGAACTTGCAAATCTATTAAAAGGCTAGGGAAAGCACATATAGAACAGCTTTAAAGAGCTTTAAATCAAAGTTTAAGTGCATTTCTATGATGTCCTATCTAAAATTTCAACTCTCTATTGAATCCAGCATTTGACTACATCCTCAGAACAGATTACTATTTGCCATTACAAGGACAGGGCTGATTAGAGAAGCTTGCCTATAGTTAAGAATAGGATGACTAATTTTTATGGAGACCACACATTCTGCAGCCACAAGTGCAATGTAAATGCAGGCAAGAAGTCTAGACCCCACAACTAAGACTCGGGGGGAAGGCTAATGTTTGCTTTATCTCAAATTAGTGACCCAGGCTGCTGTGGAATGTCAAGGGTCAGCACCTGTGGAAAAGGAGAGAAAAATGCTCTACAGGAGACTGGCAATCTATCCTGAACATCAGTCTTCTCCCCAGTCCCCTGAATCCCTGCTCTTGAATTCTGCCCTATTTACTTTTTTCATTATTTGTGGAAGGAAATGAGAGAAGGAAGAAACATGAATCCAAGCAATAAGGAGGCAGCTCAGAGACAGAATGTCTGGAAAAGGCCAACAGGTGGGCCTCCCTCAGTCTCGGTGACACTAAAACTGAGAAAGAATATCTCATCAAAATGATCCATTTTAATGTACTTTTCTCAAACTAGGTTTTCTTCCCCTTACTCATCTGTGAACATAGGATCTCCATACTCCACCTTATTCAATACGAAACATTCTAAAGGCAATTTTATTTAAAGTAGGAACCTACATTTGTAGTGCTGGTAGTTCCACAGGATAATTGGTTGGGAGCAGTGCTGGGTTCCTACCGGTTCAACCAAAACAGCAGTAGCTTGGTGGCCTGGGTTGCTGGAACAGGCAGCAACCCAGGCCTGCCACGCCCCTTAACCGGTTCTCCCGGGATCTTGTTTTCTGTGTTTGCGCATGCGCAGAGCAATTTTAGTTGCATTGTGCATGCATGCACAGGGCATCCCTAAGCGAACTGGCAGTAGTCTCTGCCGGAACCCACCCCTGGTTGGGAGGAATTGAATACTGGTATATACCTCTTTTCTTTATGTGCATGACACATGCCACTACTCATTATTCCTAACCGCTCACCAATAGACGTTGATGTGATTTTGTATTTCCATATAATGCAGAATTAAGCCTATTCAGTAATGGGTCATACTTGGGTCTTGTTTTGTTCTGCCCTGTCCTTGGTGAGAAATCTATGTAAACCTATGATGTTTCTCATCTTCATTCCAATAAACCCTGAGAAACAGATACTTTTTAATTTTGAGATGTTCTCATCACCACCTGTTATAAACAAAGTCTCCTTAGCCTCTTCGATGGTCTTATTCTTGGCAGGACTGCTTAGTTTTAAATTGTGATGGTTCCACTCTTGGCAAAGGGACAAAACGTTCCAAGATAAAGTCACCTTTTACTCTTTGTCCTTGTTAAAATCCAGTGAGATGAGCCAATTGAAAAGCAGGTGTGCTTAATTAGGGTTCAGGGCTTATATAAGTTAATTTTAAAAAATCTCATAGAATGGAACTTCAATGCTGACCTACCTGAGTGCTGCTGCATATTTGCTGACTTTGAAAGAGTGTAACTATCACCAACTTTCTGGCATTCCTAGCTAGCAGAAAGGGTGTAGAGTTTTTCTTTCTTGTCATGTTGTAATCTTGAATGCTTTTACTTGCTGTCTTGAATTGATATTTCTTAATATATTGGATAACATTACAGTTTCAGTATTCCTGTATATTCTTTGATTTCTGTCTCTGATTCTTTCATTCAATTTTTTAATATTGGCTTGGGATAAAAGTTCATATTGATGGGGTCATTGCTCCCAAATCCAAAAGAATTTGTAGAATCTGTGACCCAATCCTGCTGGGATAGGAACAGAGCAACATAACTTCCAACTCTTGACCTGAAAAAAGATTGTGCATCTTGATTTTAAAGGAAAGAAGTATGCATCTGGCCTTCCAATCTCCAAGAATGAGGAGGAAGGCAGCAACTCCCGATGGGTCAAAATCAAATAGGAAGGCACTCATAATATGCAGTGCCCAACCAAATTCAAATAACAATCCAGGTCCCTAGAAAGAAACCCAGTGCTCAAAATGTTAAGCTAAACTTGGGAATCCCCTTAATTATTGGCCTGTCTGATCAAAATTTTAAATTAAATTAAAATTTTAAATTTAATTTTGTCACATTCACATTAAATTTTGTCCCATACACTACCCTAAATTGTATCTTAGGCACCAACATTTTTCTTAAAAATGAGAATAATGAAAAACATTTATGCGAGATTTTACTTTTTCTATGTAGGTTATGATGTGTCTTGAGTTATGAAAGTCCAACTCTAAAAGAATATTTACAATGACAATGGCCACTACTAGTCTGATCTTATAAAAAACTGATTGATTTCAGGAATAGGAAAAAGAAAGACTTCTTTCTCATTATGGTAGCTGGTTAACAAGAGTCTTTTTACCCAAGTGGGTGCTCTTAGTATGGTAGGTATATAACATCATGGCTTTTCTGAGAGTTGAACCTTATCTTACCAGAAGGTACCAGAGCAGTCAAGAGCCTAAACGTAAAGGTCAAAGTTCCCGTTGCACATATGTGCTAGTCATTCCCAACTCTAGGGGGCGGTACTCATCTTCGTTTCAAAGCTGAAGAGCCAGCACTATCCGAAGACATCTCTGTGGTCATGTGGCAGGCATGGCTAAATGCCGAAGGGGCACAGAACGGTGATACCTTCCCACCAAAAGTGGTTCCTATTTTTCTACTTGCATTTTTACATGCTTTCGAACTGCTAGGTTGGCAGAAGCTGGGACAAGTAATAGGAGCTCACTCCATTTCACGGCACTAGGGATTCGAACCATCAAACTGCTGACCTTTCTGATCAACAAGCTCAGCGTCTTAGCCACTGAGCCACCATTTCCCTTGTCAAAAGCATACTCATAGCTAATATTGTATATTCATTTGATCTGTGCCATCTGGAGGAAGATGACTGTTTCACTGAGCACTTAAAAAATAAATCAATATAGAACAGCCACTGGAACATGAAAGGAATTTGTAACTTGGTGAGCAGAAAGACAACTATATGTAGCAAGGAAACAAAGGACAGAAGGGCAAAGCAAAGAGAAGTCTCATGAAAGTACAGATTCATGCGAACAGCTTATCAATAAACAATATTCTAAAACTGATACTCTGCAGGGTAGAATATTTTTTTATCTCAGATGTATATGAAGCAAAAGTTAATTTCCTGTAGACACGACCCTTCTTTGTACCAAAATCAGTTATTGACTTTAGTAGAGAGGCAAAACTGGAACTGATTAACTCTTTTAAATCTCCATTTTAAATGGCCAGTGTCTGCACTTACACCTGCTCCACTTACATTAACATGCAGCCATTAAGCAAATGGCTAAACAAACATGCAGCAGAAAATCACATGCATAGTAATGGGAAACGAAAGCACCAAATTCCACTAGACTGTGTGGGAGCTGGAATGTCTCAGGGCTCCACATTCAAGGGTAAGAATTTAGGGAGACCATATCCACATAATCCTCACTGAGAGAGAAGGTAGTTTGGTCTATAAATCTAAAATGAGTGCATTTATCTTATTAGTACCAAATCCTTAAATCACACAATGCACTGTATAATATGTATTGCAATGGAATAAACATCTAAATATACTCGCATCCCTTATTCATCCACGGACAAATCTAATTTCAAGCATATTGTATATGCATTTGATCTGTGCCATCTGGAGGAAGATTTGGAGGACAGAGAAAAATGGCATGTGGATGATTACAGTTAGAAAAACCAGCAAGGTTGAAGTATATGCTTCCTTCTCATACAGCCACTGGAACCAATTTCATAGCTCTTGAACTTGTATTTCAAAGACAGTGAAGTGAGGGGGGGGAGGGATTGCTTCCATTTGTCTTGAATGACTGATTCCCCTCATACAGGGAGCCACACAATAGCAATGGACTGACACCTCTACAGGAGGCAGAAAGCACCAGTCCTTTGATGGAGGATGAACTCCCAACCCCTACCCCACTCCTGCCACCATCTGTTCCAAAGAAAGGACTTAGAGGCAGAGGAAAGGATTTGTCCTTCCAAACCAGGAAAGCCATGGTAGTGGAGAAAGGAATTGACAACTGCCAGAATTGATGATTTAAATGTTTTTCAACATGCAGAAGACCAAGGGAATGGATTCCCAAGAAGGCATCAGCCATGGGCCTGGAGTATCTCCCCAAAGTACTACATTGTTACAAAGATGTCAGGTGGATCTCCATGTTGCTCAGTAGCTTACACTCCCACTCTTTCTACACACACACACACACACACACCAAAGGGAAGGAGAAGCAGCTGACAAATGACAGAGGAGGGCCCAGGACGCCCAGGCAGTTCTGCAGCTTTTATTGTGGCTGACCTAAAACCAAATACCCAGGCCCTTGTCTCCCTAGCGACACCTGAAGGGCCATGTTTCCTAGCAACCTGGAACAATAGCCCCTGGGAAAAACACATGCAGCTGGGTCCTGAACTGGCTCAGAATCCCTGCTGGCAAATAATGGGATCCTGAGGGCCTGGCACTGTCCTGTGCTGAATAAACCAGGAGCAGTTCCCTAACCGATCTTTAGGCTGTTCCTAGGAATGTTATTCCATAAGTCTTCCGTTCCTCCTCCCTTCCCAATTCAGCTCCAGTTGGAAAAGCTAATCCCCTCTTGAGGGGCCTAGAGAGTCAAATGTGTTCTTTCATTTATCTAGCAGCCAAATGCCAGGTCTCTGCGGGCTGAATGAACGTATTGCTGGGTAAACCGTACAATGCATCTGCAGCGCTGTCTCTTAGCAATTGCAGGCAGAGCGCCAAGTTTTCTACTTTCCCTAAATTTGGAAAGGGAAAACAATGAGTTAATACTATTTCTGATTAAGGGGTTGGAGAAGGAGTCAGGTGGAGGCATCAGATCCTCTATTTCTTGCACCTTTAAAAAAGCTAGCAGAGCAAACCACTGCACACGCTCAGCCACTTTGTAAGAATTTTTCTTTTCATAAAATCCCAGCTGTAACATAAGTAGAAAAGGGGGGAGGGTAGAGTGGAAATGGCATTGTTACCAACCTGGACTCTGTCACCATTCTCTATCTTCTTACAGTCCAAGAAGCAAAAGCACTTACAACAGAATTATAGTGAAGGGGAAGTCTATTTAAGCAAGAGGGCTATAGAAATATCCTGGAGGTTAGTGAGGGAAGGATAGACTCTTGTCTGCCAAATTACTATACTGAAGCCTTTTGCAAACATCACTTGGACATTTCAGCCGTAACAAAACACCATACTATCCCCTTTTAAATAATATAGAAAGCACCAAGAAGATATAAAATAATAAACAAAATTAAGGAAAGGAACGATAAAAAAGGAAAGGAAACACAACTAAAGGTTGTATTAATTGGAAATGGAATGTGTAATCCCCATCACTCTATCCTTTCAAAATTAATTTTTGCTTCCACTATAATTTATTTGCCTTTTGTTCTTTAAACTTATCACCTTTCCTTTTTTGGAAGATTTCAACAACTCCATCCAACTATGGTTTCCTCAGGCTTCCTCTTGGTCCATTTGTTCCTTTTTCATATATTGGTTTTTGCAATTTTATCCTTAATCATTTTTTTTTCTTATTCATTTTCAAATACTCAACATTCTTCTTTTATACCAGTCACTGACTTTTGTTGCAAAATTGAATCAGGGTTGGTCACCGGGAGAAGAGGTTTAACTCTTCCGAGCTTTCAGATTTGTGCTGGAGCCCATCTTCAGGGACCGTCTGTCTCTGGAATTGGTGCTTTGAGTTACTCTGTAAGTTGTATTTATGTGGTACCTTCCTATTGGTTGATTGGTATGACTTGACTTTTGTATTCAATCTACATTCATTAATAATTCATTCAGCATCCTGTTTTTTTTTATACCCTAAAGGTTTGTCTTACTTAACTATAGTAATTAGGACCAACAACTCTGTCCCTCAACAAAGCTGTCATAAAGCATGACATCATGCGACTGGACCAAATTACAACAGCAATTTCAACAGCTCCAGTGGCCATTGTTAGACAGTTGCAGTGTCCTGTGGTCATGTGATCACAATTCGTGACCTTCTACCTGTCTCTCCATTGACTGCCTGTTGGAAGCTGGCAGTGAATATAGCAAATGGTTAAAATGTGCCTGCAGGATGCTGTGACCATAATTGCAAGCTGAGCAATTTCCCAAGCACTCAGATTACGAACATGTGACCTGAGAGATGCTGCAAGCAACAACCAACCTCAGAGTGCATCATGGACTCTGCATATTCTTGTTTTAAGTAATAGATTTTGCCACCATAATCATTATTTAGTTATTTGTCAAGATGTGCAGAAGCTTCCAGTCCCTCTTAACATTATTTATTTTCCCATTAGCATTTGGCTGAATTGTATTGATACAGTAACATAAAATTTAGAATGGTATATTCTTCAGGATTTCGCGAAGAAAATAGTTGTCACTAGTGACAGCCACTCTCTCATATAAAATAACAGCTCAGTTTTTTGGCACAGCAGGGTAAGAGAAACATTAAACTCCCTTTCCAACTTTCTGTTCATCATCTGTGACTTCTATTTTAAGTTTATGGAAAAGACTCGAGAATGAAATATTAAAAATAGACATAATTTATATAAATGATGTCAGGTTTGAACAAGGCATAATCAACTAAAGTGAATCTAGGATGTTCATGCAAAATGACACATTCCTAAATGAAACCATAAACTGAAATACATTTAATGCCATACAGCAGGGGTCCCCAATCTCGAGTCTGCAACCCAGTACCGGGCTGTGGCTTGCTGGGAACCAGTCTGTGCAAGCAGCGGGTGAGTGCACGAGTGCATGAAGCCAGTGGTGGGTTTCAATATTTTTTACTACTGATTTGCTCTCGCATGCGTAACACTTCTGTGCATGCACAGAAGTGCCCGGGCAGATGGGTGGAGCCTCCCATCGCCACCACTACTGGTTAGCCCAATCCAAGCCAAACCAGCAGAAACCCACTGGCAGAAACCCACTGGGCAGGTGGGTGGAGCCTCCTGCCGCCGCCACTATTGGGTTGCCCGATCTGAGCCAAACCGGCAGAAACCCACTGGAGAGGTGGGTGGAGCCTCCCACCACTGCCACTACCAGTTCGCCCGATCTGGGCCGATCCAGCAGAAACCCACCTCTGCAGAAAGCTCCATTTGTGCAAGCAGTGGGCGCATGCACAAAACCATCCCCTCTCCCCACCACCACTGCTACCGCCACTGCTGCTGGTTTGTGGAGCCAGAAACAGCTGCTAGACAGGTAGGTTTTTTTCTAAATGAATTGAATGCAATATACATCTCACTCCATATAATATAATTTGACAAGTATCCCATACAAGAGATTTATAAAACCTATTCCAATGCAACTTGATTTTCTATGGTGGACTTTTAACACACCTGGGTGTACTATGTTGGAAAAGCCTATTTTACAGCACAAGGGAAGAAATTTCAAAACTGATAAATACTCCTGGAATTAGGATGAAACATGCCATAGCAGAATTGGGGTTTACTCCTTATTTCATAAGTGAAATATTGATTTTGTTTCTCAATTTTTTCTGGACCAGATGTTGAAGTAGATGAGAAATATCCTACAAACTTTCTTTAGTGTTATTCCCTACCACCCGGTCACAGTCAGTGAGACATCTTTAATTGCAAATAGATCCCCTGGGGACAGTAAAAATTAATCCAGCTTTCCTTGTCTTTAGGAAAAACATGTGTGTAAAATGAGATTGGAGCCTCCAAGGGATTTGGGTTGGAGAAGAAGGCAAACATTGAGGGATGTTAATGCGAAGCCTGTTTAATTGCTCAAGTGCTTTAGGCCAGTTTAGAAAGGGTCATGTCAGGTTAGGTACCTAACAGCAGGTTAGTCTGGAATTGTAATTAGTTTAACAGACAAGATATATGAATCCTATTTTTCCAAATCAGATGAATTTAGGATGTTAGGAAAGATAGGATGAGTTTATGCCTGTGTACATAAGATGCAGTCAATACCCTTCATGGTGTTTAGAAGCTATAAGGGTCTGGATAGGGAGCAACAGGCTTTGACTGAACCCTAGCAAGACCAAGTGGTTTTGGATGCATGGAATCTCAAGATCTGAATTTTTGTCATCTTTAGTTCTGATTGGGGTTTCACTTTCCCATTCAGATCCAGTTTGCAACTTAGAGGTTCTCCTAGTCGCATGACTCCTGCTCAAAGAGCAGGTGATAGGTGTGACTAGGAGAGCTTTGCACAGCTTTGGTACATGCAACAGCTGTGAACTTTCCTGGATCTGGACTCCCTGCCCTCAGTCATTCAAGCCCTAGTCATCTCTCGTCTGGGCTCCTGCGATGCACTCTACATGGGGCTACTCCTAAAATCCATTAGGATGTATCAGCTGGTATAAAATACAGCAGCGTGAGCAGTTTTTGGGGCCCCTAGAATGGCCTATGTTACACCTCTGCTCTGCGAATTGCACTGGCTGCTGGTCTGCTTCTGAGTGCAGTTCAAGATGTTGGTTATGGCACTCTTAATGGCATGGGTCCAGGCTACCTGATAAAGCATCTTGTGACCGCCTAGGTCACTCGTGCTGGCAGAGAGGGCCTTCCTCAGATCCCATCAGTTAAAGGACTCCAGCTGTCATGATCCCTCTCTGCTGTAGCACCCACCCTTTGGAACGTCCTGCATCTCCCCAAATAAGATCTGCCCCCACCCTCCTATCCTCCCATGAGAGCCTGAAGAGCTGGCTCTGCCAATTGGCCTGGGGGTCCATTGGAGGAGTCCCACACTGCTGGTGGCTACTATTGGCAGATTGATAGCAAACTCCCCCTCCCCCTCCCGCATTCCCTGTTTTCCTTCGCCCATCTTTTAATCTCATATTACTGCATTTTCATTGTTTATTTTATTGTTTCATTATTTTGCTACTGTTATGTTTACATTTGTTTTAATTTCTCTGCTTTTACTGTTTCAAGCCATCTGGAATAGCCCCATAGCAAGATAGACGATAGATTAGATAGATAGATAGATGGATGGATGGATGGATGGATGGACGGACAGACAGACGGATGGACGGACAGACAGACAGATATAACTGCCATTGACTTCAACAAGTGTAAATCACTAAAACTTCATGTCATGTCTTTGTGTATTGCCTATATATGAAAGAAAATCTTTTGGGAAAGGAAGAAAGACAAGGCAAGTTGGAACCAAGTCCATCTAAGGTACTACAGTGGGCAACCTGCCAGCTTGGTGACAAGGTGCAATGACAATAGAAAAGGCAGACATGTTATGATTCCCATCTAAAGAGAAGAAAAGTATCATCCACAAAATAAAAATAACTTTTGGGGAACTTTGATGGCAACAATATTTACAGCTATATATGGAGAGGCAGCAGAATTAGAATCCAAATTCTAGAAAGAGCAACATCCAGCTTCACACTCACAAGATGAAGATTTAATATGGCTTGGCAATTTAGCCATTGTCTTAGCACACTGTGTGAACTAATTCAGATGTCATCATATTTCTTGGAAGCGTTTTATTACCACAGATTTAGGATATTATGTGAGTATCCTGGATATATAACCAAATCCAAACAACTATCTCTAATATTTTCTGACATTCAGCTTATTAACATATTTCACAAGAAGGACAGTGTCAGCATAAACTAAATATATTGTTTTATATATCTTTTAAAAGATCTTATATTCAATTCTGTCCAGCTCTCACTTTCTGGGGCTCAAATTAGCTACATAACCATTTGCGATGAGCTCATGTCTAAACAAATCCATTTTGCCAGTAAATTTGTCTTTCCATTTCCAAACAGTATGGAAACATGTCAGCAACAAGAAATACAGAAAAAGACAAAATGCAAGCAAAAGGGAATTTAAATAGGAATTGTTATTCAGGCAATTACAGAACAAAAGGAGTCATATGTTTTGTTCAGCAGAGAAATGCAGAAAAAAGAAACCAATGGACTGGAAGGAAAACCAAAATAAGGCAAATGTCCCCAGTAAATGCAATTACATTACTCTATAATAGGGCAGTCTGTCAACTCCAGTATGTTCATATCTCTAGTCACTTTCAATAATCCCAATTTAAGGCATTGGGTAATATTTTTTAACCTTTTTCTTTTCCACAAATCAAATTATCCTAGACCGACCTGCTTGGTAAACAGATGATAAGGTTCTTTACTTTTGATAACTACTTTGAGTTATTCTTATGATATTGATTGAACTAAACTGCATTAGGAAGATGGTGTTTTCTTTCTGCTAATAGCATCTAAGTCCTAAAAAGGGCAATTCTCTGCGCATCCTTCTATAAAATTAAGTTTATCATTTGACTAGTTTCTTGTTTATATAGAGAACATTAATTTTGGAATACAAACTATTCTTAAGGAGAGAGAGGTAGTCTGTTCTCCTTTTGTTCCCACACAAAACGATATTATTTTATTAACTTTTCATTGTTTTAAATACAGTGTTCATTTAAGAGAAATGTTACAATTCTAAATGTGCATAAGTTTCCTGCCAGTTTACCCAACAGAAGCAGCATTTAAATAATTCAGTAAGTTGACACTTGAAGAGTTGCAACATGAATCAATGGCCAGGTGCACTGAAATAATTTAAGCCACGACTATAGGCCAAACATCAAGGGGAAAAATTCTGTTTGTGCTATATTGCTAGAATAGAAAGGTGCCTTACTGTGCATGCTAGACAGGAATTGTATGAAGCTTGCCTTTTTAATTCATCAATTGGTGCTGGAATATAGACAAATGTTTCTTATTTGCAGAGATGGATTGTGATACAAAAACTTCTTATTACTTTAAGGCCCTGAGCTCTAGCAACATCCTGTTTAAATCAGAAATGATTTGAATCTTCTCTAGACGGTGTCTGTCTAGAGACTAAATCAAGAGATCCCTTTTCTGGCAGTTTCAGAGCCTCTGAGAAGCACCAAGGAGGCACTAGCATCACAATGTTGTTATGAAGTAAATATCCTGCTTTTCTTCAAGAAATTTAATCTGACACATAAATATTATTCTATTTTATTCTTCCAGTTGCCGTGTAAAACATTGACCATAGCGTGCTTCCTAACAAACAGTGCAGGTTTCAATGCAAACCAAAGTAAGGGTTTTTCCTGGTCTGCTGATTTATGCCAGTAGAAAATGGTATCACCCAGGGGTGGGTTCTGGCAGGCACTACTGCCAGTTTGCTCATGGGCATGCCGCACATGTGCTTTGCGCGCTTGATGCCCAGTACAATTAAAATTGTTTTGCACATGCACAGAAGCCAAAAACAAGATGGTGGCGCCTATGGCGCCACCTGCAGAACCAATTTGGGGGCATGGCAGGCCTGGGTCTATGCCAGTTCCAGCGACCCAGGTAGCCAAACCACTACTACTTCCGCCAAACTGGTCTGAACCAGTAGGAACCCACCACTGGTATCACCATGAAATTTGCATGCCCTATTAAAAGGATTCCTGTTCTGCCTTTAGGGTCTCTTTTTCAGCCCACTGTTGATACATGACTTCCTTCCACACACAACTAGACAGCTGGAAATCTGCATCATGTTTTAATTCAGACTTTGGCCCAATTTGAGAACACAGTGGTTCTCATTTAAAAAAAAACCCTTAGTACAGTGTTTCTCAACCTTGGCAACTTGAAGATGTCCGGACTTCAACTCCCAGAATTCCCCAACCAGCGAACGCTGGCTGGGGAATTCTGGGAGTTGAAGTCCAGACATCTTCAAGTTGCCAAGGTTGAGAAACACTGCCTTAGTATGAATGAATAAGTTGTTACATTCTTTATTAATAATTGAACACCTCAGTTAGTGATTGGGATACTTAACACACCGCATAGTTCTCCTTTTACTTACTAGATTGACCTTCTAAAACATATTTCTTGATTTGAACATTGCATTGAACAATGGCTATTTGTAACATTATTTGTTGTGTATGACATAATTAGGTGCTTTGTCTGTGGCACTATCTCATCTAAGTACACATAACATGTTGCAGATGACATCTTAGTCTGGGCTTGTATTTTGGATCAACATGAAAGGGTGTAACTTTAAAAGGTGAAACAAATGACAAATTTTCAATAGTTAGAAAGTCTATTCAAAATGAATATTTTGGCAAATTCTGAATGCAGAATAAGAAGCGAATTTCAAACACAAAATATGGAAATGAATAATAATAAAACTGGTACCCTGGAAAAGGTGGGCACTACATGAATCAAATATTGCATGTCTTACTGGCATCCAATTTTAATGTACAGTTCATTTTAATTCACCACTCTATATTAATAGTTTTACTTTTCAGATGTTACCCATTATATTTGGTCATTAAAAGGGTTGATGAGCATGAGAAGAAGGTAGTATTTCTAATTCATAGAGGGAACTGGCTAAAACAGAAAAACGTTCTTCAACATCTTAACAGGAGAACTAAGTGGCTGTAGAAGCAATTTCATACATGGGGACATGATATAATTGATAACATTGGTATCTCTCTGCTCTCAGAACTTCAGGGAAGGTGGTGTGTATTTATCTTTCTGATAGCTTCTAGACATCCCTAGATATCCCTGAAATGCAATCACTGAGTAACAGAAGCTGGATAGTTTCTAAAGCTAATGCACTCTATGTAGTCATCTAAAATATGAAAATCTGTGAGATCAATTCCTGGCATAAGGTTTAAACTTCATACAATAACACCTGACTACAGAACTACTCATATCTAAGGAGTCCTCCTAAAGCTGAAACTGGTGATGCAGTGCCTCCTAGTGGTCAATGTAAGTGATTATAGAGAAGTGGGGTTATTTATTTCATGTCATCTGACATTATCTCAACTTTGTATTTATGCTAGGAAACTTCTAAGGAAGCACTTCCCTAATCTGAATGTTGCCTGAAAAAGATATTTTGTACTAAACTTGTGATACTGGAACCTCTAATTTTTTTTTTTTAAATTTATTTACAATTATATAAAATACATATACACAAAACTTAGACTTACACCACATTTACAAAATACAATACGGACAGGAGCTTCCTATTCTTTCTAATAGCAATTGCCAATCAATATCGCTCACCTTATATTGTTTCCCCTACTATTATATTTCATTTGCATTTCATCATTCTTAACCCTCTTATCTTATTCCTCTGTCTGCTATATTCGCTGATTACCTCGAGTAAATTTAAACCACTTGGATACATATATGTGTGTTAATTCTCCTTAACTACTATTTTGGGGCTTTGTTGTCTTCCTTCATTAATCCTTGTTTCTTTCCTCCATCCACCCATATCTGGTAGTATTCTGTTTCTTCTTTTCCCTGGATTTCTTTTGTTAATTTGTCCATTTCAGCGCAGTCCATAACCTTTCTTATTATTTCACCTTTGCTTGGAATTAATTAATTTTCCATTTCTGGGCAAAGGCAATCGCCACCGTAATTATATGTAATATTAAATACTGAATTTCTTTTTCATATTTCACAGTCATTATTTCTAATAAAAAACCATTCTATTTTAACACCTGTTATTACCTCTAGCCACTTTTTGATCCTTTTCCAAGGAAGCACTTCCCTAATCTGAATGTTGACTGCAAAAGAGATTTTGTACTAAACTTGTGATACTGGAACCTCTAATATTGTTCTGGTTGTAATGGTATAAATGCATGGAACATTTATAAGCAATCTAGTTACTTAAAAACAAAGCATTACATTTGCATTCAGGTGATGAAGTAAATGATTATTTTCCCAATTTGCCTGGAATTAAATAATGTCACAGTGATAAGAATAAGAAATAGAGAATGTAGGAAGAGAGTTAATCCGAAGTGGCTGCAGAAAGGCTTCGAGTATGCGCAACACTACCGTGAGTGCACACTGTGTCTCAAAGAGCAAGAAGAGCAACCTGGGACAGTGCAACTGTCATAAATACATGCCAGTTGCCAAGCACCTGAAATTTTGATCACATGACCATGGGGATATTGCAATGTTTGTAAGTGTGAAAAACAGTCATGACATCCCTTTTTCAATGCCATTGTAACTTTGAATGGTCACTAAACAAATGGCTGTAAGCTGAGGACTACCTGTAATAGAGAATGAAAATTGTGCTTTGCATCTAATCACAGCACAGACATCCCCGGCTAGAAACCAGGAGATGGTGGTCCCAATTTAGGCATGAAAGCTGGCTGGATGATTTTGGGTCAGTCACTCTTTCTCAGCCCAACCCACCTCATAAGGTGTTGTGGGAAAATAGGAGGAGAAAAAAGTGTTAGATATTTTACCCACCTTGAGATATTTGCTATGTTATGTTAATATTTTAACTTTGTCCTGAGTGAAATAGACTTAAGTTGTCCTTAGTTGTACCAACATTAAATAATGTTTTTGTCCTAAGGAAAAGCATGCAATAACAGCTACAAGGAGAATAAAAGTGCAAAATCTGTTGCACTTTTCAACCCATGACAAAGTCAAGGACACATCAAGGGGATCAGAGTGTTGTATTACAGGCTGAAGTGAGCAAATACTCTCAAATCCCATGGCTTCTCTTTTTTTTAGCACTAATGGACAAGTAACAAAAAAAAGAGCTCTGTGTGTGTGTGTGTGTGTGTGTGTGTGTGTGTGTGTGTGTGTGTCTGTCTACCCCAGCAAAATTATTATATGCTCAAAAATGGAAAGGTTCAACAGTACCCACAATAAAGGAATGGTTGGTGTAATAAAGTAACGGTTGGTTGGTTAAATTATATATGTATGTATGTATGTATGTATGTGTGTGTGTGTGTACATGTATGTATATGTATATGTATATGTATATGTATATGTATATGTATATGTATATATATATGTATATGTATATGTATATGTATGACTGGAAACTCCTTATAAACTTTTTGTATGAAACAGAAAAAGACCACTTATGTAGTTTTGATGTCATGGATAACTGAAAAAAGTGAGCTTTTTTGTATTCATAAGAATAATTACAAATTGTTATCATAAGGATAATTTTGTACTTGAATGTGCTATAAAGGAAAATAGAAGCTTCTTTCTTTCTGCATGTCTGTTTTTCCTTATCTCTTTCTCTCTTTGTTCTCTTTATTTTATATTATGTAGTTTCTTATGTTATTAGTTTTTTATGTCCTTTTAATTTTTTTATTTATATAATGAGAGAGAGAGAGGCAGGCAGAGAGACAGAGACAGACAGAGAGAGACAGACAGACAGGCAGACAGAGATCAAGACTGATGATATTAAAGGGCACTAAGAGATCAAGGTAGGCCAGAATGAACACAGCATCCCATCTCAGTCTTGTCATAGGTTATCTTCAACTTGATTTATGACTAAATGGATGTAGGATGAAAATGGCCCCATGGAAGATTGCTGGAAACCTATAGGCCCCAATCACATGCTTTTGCTTTCATGCACTACGTATTAAAATAATATTTTCCTGTGATTATAAGAGGCTATTATGCAACCAAGAAAAAGTTGCAACTTTTTTAAATTAAGGGACGATTGGGACAGCGTATGCACCCACCTTTGCTCTGAGGACTGTTTTGGTGTACTTAAGGCAGTGTCATTCTGTAGTGAGTCACAATAGAAGCAGCACAAACTTTGACAATGGGGCAACAGATATTAGGCCAGTATATATTTCACTAACTCAAAGAATCTGAAATAGTTAAAATGTGTATATTGAGCACAGAGTAGAGTGATTTTACTCAGCAATGAGAAAAAGTCCTTAGTTTCCCACTGCTGTCATTTTTCCTTGGGGTGGGGTGGGGATGAAATCAATCTCAAGTAAAATATATTCGCATTTACAAAAAAAAAAACAGAAATAATATAGAATCTGCATCATAGCCAAACATGGATGCAATCACAAACACGTAGAAAGAAAGAGAGCAATTATTTATGCTTTAATTTAATGCTAGTTGCTCTGAAAAAAGGGAACATTTGCTCTCTCCCTCACTGCAGTCCCCTGCCATATGTTTTCTTAGATAATAACAAAGGTCACTGTCCATGTGGGTCATGAAGCTATACTTCTAGCAAGGGAAGAATGATGGAAATGTATTTAGTCATGATATACCAAAGTAAAAAGGTGACCTTGACAACTGAACAGTTCTTCATTTTCACAGTGAGACTGGTCCTCTTGCAAATGCGAGATGCAGGAAAGGAGCAGGAAAGGCCTGGCCTTTTGTTCATCTGTCCAAGGCTGACAATTTAATTGAACCCCATTTGAAATAAGGTCAGCAGGTTGGGTCTTCCCCAGCAAACTATCAGACAAGCACCATTTCCTGGCTCTGAACGCTCATTAATGAGAAGAAAGATTTAAGGACATGTATTTCTCCATCCCAATATAATTGTCTCTCAATTATTCCCATCCAGGGAACATACACAACACTGCATTTGATCCTCTATATAGTGCAGAGATGTGCAACCTCTGGGGAAGCTGAATGCCACATTTGGCTTTTCAATGGCACGCCAGGAGCACACTTCAAAAATGGATTTAATTTGATTGAACATTCTCAAATTAAATTACATTAAACAGAATATGATTACTTCCAGCTTATTTAATAATCTGCCATTGCCACATTAAAAATAACATGCTTATGGCAATTTTTGGAGGGACTCTGGAAACTGCATACACCATAAGACCTCTTGAGTGTGCACCCATTGTAGAGACAAATTGTAGTATGGGACAACAGAGAGGTCTGTTTAGAGGAGCTGACCGGGTGACGTTCAGCAAATCAGAGCTTCCCACATTCCATGCAGATCAACTAAGAAGCTAAAAGCGAATAGAGTTCTTTACTAATTTGCATTCCATAAAAAATGTATATACCTAAGAATACCCATACCACATATACACCATGAAAATACTGTAACTCAGGAATGCTGCAGCAGTTAGAAGCACACAGCTGTGTTTTTTAAATTGCTTACATGAAGAGAAACAAAAATGGCCACAGTGCTTTGAAACACAACTTTATTTAGCAAAGCAATATATTTTGTAAAGGAAAGGTCTGTTTATCCACAAACTCTCTCACAAAATAGATGCTCTGAAATGTAGGTGGTTTTCATAATCTATATATTTTTGTCTTGACAACTAGTCCACTTTTCCTTTAGTCATTTTATTAAATAGCCTTCATGACAGAGGGGAAATAAATTCCTTACTTTTCTCCTTCACCTGTCTGCAACAAAAAGTCATACAGCAGAATGAAATAGACATCGGTTAATGGGAATTCTCTCTGTATGTGTTGCACATTGATACGCAAAAGAATTACTGGGGCTACATAATGAAACAAGTTGCAAACCAGGTTGTCATGGTTACATCTATGAAAAGTAATGGCACAGAGATGCTAGGAATCCCTTCCCACCCATCTGAGAGGTTTCTTGGCAGAAACGGCTAACAGTTAAACCAGTATCTGCTTGTTCTTTGAACTGACTTGAGAAGTTTCCAAGTCAGCTTTGCAGAGGGTTAAAATGAGTCTAATAAAGGGCACAGTGACAGCTAGTTGTTAGAATGACACAGGGTTTAACTGCCCTCACAGTGTTTTACACACAGCCAAGTTAAGGGTGGCAGTGATTTGGCTGCAGTTCCTCTTTGTGCTTAGACTGGACTTTGCCGTACTCCATTCCATCATGAAAATGGCAGAACACAATGACAGAACGTCAATATTTCATTATGTTGAGTATTCTTCCTTTCCTTGCTTGTTTGTTTGTTCATTTGTTTGTCTCCCATCTCAGAGTTCGAGGTGATTTTGGTCAGAATTGGATATTAAGGCTTATGTGCTCCATTAAAAAAAAAAGGCAGAAGTAGAAGCAGAGGACTGTGCTATTCCCAAATCTGGAAAGTTTTAAAAAGTCAGTTCTAGGTTTTGAGCTCAACAATGCCCCTCATATATACTGTATGAGTCTATTAATGCAACATATTTTCCATCAATTGTGTATTATAATTTTTGTGTTGTTGTTATTACTATTATTAGTAGAAACAGTAATAATTTGCCTGTTTTAGTAGTTTCCCTATCCTTGGCAAATATTATAATAATCCTGAAGTGCAGAAATATTATATTGTTTTATATCAGATTACTGATGAAGCTGCAATATAACTGCAAATACTTCATCAAAATCATGGCTAACCTCATCCTATTTACTACTGTCAACACAAGTAACTGGTTCCTCCCCGCCCGGTTATAAAGATATGTCCCATAATAAGGTGACCAGATTTTAAAATTGGTAAAGCGGGACACCATTGACCGGGGGGGCGGGGGGGGGGGGGCGGTATGTTCTTGATTAAAAATTCTGCCACCCAGCGCTGCGGCTGAGGTGAAGCCGCCAAAGCTCCCACTGGGGCCCCTGCCTGCAGCAGCGGCAGCACCACCTCCCCCTCCACTCAGAGCACCTGAGCTCGTTACCCCTGCCGCCACCGCCTCCTCCTCCGCCGTGCTTTTGAGAAGCCATGGGGCCTTTTTTTCCTGCTCCCACCCCCTCCGACGCCTTCCTACTGGCTCCCGCGGCCTCATGGCTCCTCAAAAGCATGGCGGCGGAGGAGGGGCCAGGGGTAATGCAGTGCCCAGCTCAGGTGCTCTGAGCCCAGCTCAGGTGCTCCCCTGAGAAAGGGGGAGGCACCACTGCCATGGTCGGGGGCGCCGGTGGGAGCTTGGCGGCTTCACCTTTCAATGTTTTTATTGCAGAGATCCTCTGAAATCCTCTGTATTGTTTAAAACTCCTCTAGGGCTTATGACCTCGTCTCCTAGCATGTAAACAAGGGCACCTTTAAACATCTGCAAAATTGCATTTCTCTCACTGCAGTCTATCTCCATCATCTCTAGATAATAAAGGAGATGCTCAGTGTGTAACTTCTAGAGCAAAGGTCCCCAAACTTGGCAACTTTAAAACTTGTGGACTTCAACTCCCAGAATTCTCCAGATGAGCTGGAGAATTCTGGGAGTTGAAGTCCACAAGTCTTAAAGTTGCCAAGGTTGAAGACCTCTATTCCAGAGCTATGTTAACTTTTGAAACAGGCTTTCCCATCCTCAGTTTCTGCGGAGACTCCAAGCCCTAACAGCGGAGCCTCCTGCCTTTCTCCCACCACTCCTCTGCAAGCCAGAAACACTTACAGAGTATGCCCGCAAACGTTGACCATCAGCTTGATGGAAGGGTTCCTGTATTTGGTGGTCTTGCACCAGGGGCAACCTTGGTCATCTATGGCGAGAATCTTCTTACTAAATTTGCCACTGGAGCCACCACCACCCTCACTCCAGAAACACGGCATCCGCCCTTTAAAAGCATCCATCTGGCTCTCCAGCGAGGGGAAGGATCGTTCCGTTGTGCAACAGGGAAAAACGTCCTGCACCCTTTGCTAATTACTTTATGTGTGCTTTGAAAAAAGGAGAGCGGGTGAAAAGCGGGACTTTTTTGAAATGCTGCGGGACGCGGGACAAATTATTAATAATCAGGACTGTCCCGCCAAAAGCGGGACATCTGGTCACCTTGCCCATAGATAATTTCCATATTAGAAACAAAACCTTTCAAACTCTTCAGTAAAAATGTGAAAAATATCCATGGTTTCAAACAATGTAAATGACAAACAATTGTTGGAGTCTACGCAGCATCAATTAGTTGTTTAATTATCTATTGACCATAGATAAGAAAGAGGAAAGAGGAAGTTTTTAATAATGACTATTTCTGTTGCAAAATAAATGACAAAGGCCACACTGTAAAAGGTCTTAAGCCCACATATCTCGTCCACATTCTGAAAGCTTTGCCTGTCTTTCTTATTTTAGGTTGATTGATTACATGCTGTCAAGTTGGTGTCAACTCTTAGCGACCACATAGACTTATTATAGGACAGCAATGTAAAGAAAAATGAGAATGTGCTTAAAAAGTGCTTGTTCACAAATAGACTTAAGTCCTTAACAAAAGTGCCTAAAAATAGAATTTTCTGCCTTCAGAACTTGTTTCTATTTCATTAATTTGTTAGTGCAGAGAAATTTAATAACCAAAAAGTACACAAAAATATTTAGGATAAACCGAGAAAAAAAAATATTTGTGTGCTAATTGACATCATAGATTACTTGATAGTTTAGACTGCCTTACCCCTTCCTCTGCTTTGAAATGAAATAGAAATAAATTGACTATAACAATATTTTCATTAGAGTACAAAACTAAGACAACTCATCCAAGCAACTCAGTGAGTCTGCTGTTCTATAAATTCCTTAAAATTAGAAGTTTATACAATATTATTCTTATTTGACAGTCTTCATCAAAATAAATTTTTAATTCAAGTTAAAGCTAAAATAAAAGGGAGTAGAAAATCCACAAAACTTTTGATATAACTGCTAACACAGTTATATCCACAAATATAACCACAAATAATTGAAACATCCAGCTGTTTTTCAGAATTCCAGACAGGAGAGGTATCTTGGATCTATAGCAATTTGATGTTTCTGATCTAATTTCTGTGTCTTATTATAAATAAATTGAACATAAAGACCATTGACATTTACAATTGTTCTATAGCAATAAGTAGTATAATTGCCTATCATGCTAAACCTCAGTGGCTCCATGCTGCTCATTTTCAAAATGAAATGGGTAACCTATAAACAAACAAAATAATGTACTTCAATGCATTGAAAAGAAATTTAAGGTATGCAAAGTCCATGGCATTTAAAAATACACTGCACTACCAGAAATAATGCATGCATGTTCTTAGCTCGTATAGCCATTTGTATTCCCCTAAACTTTAGGTTCACAGCAAACATATGCACCATTACAATAAACAGAAGACAGAAAAATCCACTTAAATACAATATAATCCTTTGTAACTTTGATTTACATTTTGTATTCTCCAGAAATCCTTGAAGACATAATGAAGTTTAGAAACATAAAGTACAATGTAACATATAATCTAGTTTGAAAGATGTATTCTAACAGGGAGGGGGGAGCTGAAGGCCACCTAGCTCCAGCTAGAACAGAAAGGGGGATTGAACACATAGATTTGCGTGGAAGGGCTTAATCCATTCACAACATGTACATGTACTGATCCCTCATAAATCTAGAAAACGGCTACGGTTTTATTTATGAGAGGGATACTGTCCAACAACAGTGGGCAACTGTCTAAAAACTTGAAGGAGGAAAGTCATTGGCCAATGGCAGTGAGCCAGATCAAGTAATCAGCTACCTTGGCAACGGCTGCCTCAGAAACCATGCTTGTTAGAGAGCTAGCACAGACCTACCCTTGCTCTTGTCCTTTTATATTATTCCTTACAAAACAGAGGAAACCATCTCCTTGGTACTTCCTTTCATTCTCATTCCTAAGATCTTCCATCTAGATGAGAAGCAAGTCCTGGACTGCAGTGGGAAACGATTGCACATCTCCACCCACCCACCCCGTCCCCCAGTTGTCCCTGAGACTGAAGCCCCTATTACCAAGCCAAATTGGCATTCCATAGGAATCAACTTGGTGCTTCTTAAAAGGTAGGGGAGAGAGAGGGGAGAGCAAATCTCTCCTTGATAAGCTTGGCTTTCTTCAGCTCTGCCCTTCCTTGCTGGGAGAATGCCACCCACTGGTTGAGGCTGCTGGATTCCTTCATTATTAGACTACTATTAGGTACTCAAAAATGCATGATTAAAAAAAACTGGCCTTCCTGCCTCTTTCCACTATAGACTACAAAATGTGGCTTGTGTAGATAAACTATAAAA
This sequence comes from Thamnophis elegans, assembly GCF_009769535.1. Taxonomy (NCBI): domain Eukaryota; kingdom Metazoa; phylum Chordata; class Lepidosauria; order Squamata; family Natricidae; genus Thamnophis; species Thamnophis elegans. The sequence goes on from NC_045550.1 coordinate 25,392,031, forward strand.
TTACCATATTATGTTGGGCTACCAATTTATCTTTCTTAGCTTTGAATGGGTTTTAGACACTAATAGAAAATTTGTCACATATTCACAGTGCTCAGAACTGTACAGTTCAGGTAGGCAAGACACAAAATGCAAGTCCCGAATGTATCTTAATTTGTATTAGCTCATAATTTCAAAAACAAACTGGAGGGGAAGGTGGGCTTTATGTATATTTGGAATTGGGAGATCCTGCCATGGCTACAAAAATATTACCAGGATGGACAAACCCAGTCATAACCATTTCTTAGAAGGCAAACTAATCAGGTTGGATCCTCTACTCCAGTGGTTCCCAAACTTGGCAACTTTAAGACTTGTGGATGTCAACTCCCAGAATTCTCCAGCCAGCTGCTGGCTGGAGAATTCTGGGAGTTGAAGTCCACAAGTCTTAAAGTTGCCAAGTTTGGGAACCACTGCGCTACTCCTCCTACCCCATATGATTTCTATTACCCCAGCCAAAGTTTTTCTATTTTGCTGAAAGGATGACCACATTTAGACTCAAGTCCTGGGATGCAGGATTTTTATTTCCTAAAAATGTCTCTGTTATGTTGTGAGCTTCAGAGGTAATATCAGAACTGAATATTATGCACTTGTAAAATATTCATATCCCATTCTTTCTTTTTTAATAATTACATTTGTAAAAACCAGGTAAGTATTTATGAGCACTGTATCACCATAAATGGTGTGTAAACAACTCTGATATTCAATTTTTATAAACATGTTCAGATAATAAAAATCTATTGAAAATAAAAATTATCAATAGTCACTTCTGATTTCAATAATTTCTTTCTCTGATAATTCTTAAATATGGCCTTGGAAACATTATAAACCAGGGGTGGGTTGCTCCCGGTTTTACTACTGGATCACTTTGTGCTTGCATGCACAGAACAATTTACAGTGAACTGCGCATGTGCGTGCACTACTAAAGAGCGGCAATGGTTACCAGGAAACCGATTTGGGGGGTGGGTGGCCATCTTGGGACGCTGCCAATTCTATGACCCAGGCCAAAATACCACTACTAGTTCGGCCGAACCGGGAGCAGCCCACCTCTGTTATAAACATGTAATTGGGCAAGTTACAAATCATTTAAAGTATCAGTTTTACTTATAAAAACTTCTAGGATTCAAATGATGTGTTGATTTAGTTCAAACTAGGGCTACTGTATTATACAAGCATGAAAACCCAGTCAACAATGTAGCAGGATTTTAACCCAAGCAGGACACAAAATTGTTTGGAGTTAAATTTGGGTTACCATATGTAGCCTGTAGAAATCTGGACAACCATAAAATAACAGCAAAGAGCTTTCTCCATACTTTTTTTCTGTGGTGATCGAGATTGCTGCAGCCTAACCATGGTAATCCTAGTTTACTTGAGATACTTCTGCCTGTCTTCACTGACATGCAAGCCAAAATCAACCCTGAGGACACCATCTCTAGTGAGTTTATTTTTGATCCCCTTCCCTCAGGCATAGGAATTCATTTTCAACCTGTCAGTTTCTCCCATTGCAGACCATGTACCCCTCTAAATTGTTATGAGGAATGGAGGAGTGTATGAAGTTCCTTGAGTTCTTTGATGCAAATCCAACCAAAAAAAAAATGAATCAAAAAGAACCTGGAAACTAAATCACCCTGCTATCTCTCTGTGATGATTCAGACCACAAGAAGATCACTGTGGGATTTTCAGTTTTTCATTAACATGTTTAAAAAATGCAGCTGAGATCCACTGATGATTTGCTGGTGGATCCCCAGATAAGTCTAGCCAACACAGCCACTGCAGTCAGTCACTCTTCAAATTCTCAAAAATCCAAAGCTGATGTCATCTTTTGGAGTCCGCTTTGGATTCAATACGACTTAGTAAAATTTCTACTTGTGCTCTTACCTTCATTAACTGGAGAAGCATGCACTCGCTAATTATATAAGTGGATTTTCTGATTCAAACGCTTTTCCAGAAGCTCTTTTCACATCCTTCCAATATGTGATAATGAGCCTCAGCAGGTGCTCCCCCCTCACATGATGTTATGTTTTGCTAATAGTTAACAATCATAGAAGGAAACATATTATATAACTTATTGCTGCATTTGCATTTAGAAAAGCTGTACAGAAACAATAATTATAAAGATGCTTTACCAACAAATTGAAGTTTAAATGTTTTATGACAAGCAATTTGGGAAAGAAATGTACAGGGTCTTTTTTTTTTTTACATTTGTACATTTTGCCTTTAATCTATTTACAGGTTGGTTTGTTTTTAAAGGTACAATCCACTTTTTATCTTTTTTTTAGCTCCTGGCAATTAAAAAATGAAAGCAAATAATTACATATCTGCTTAATGAGAAATATAAAATATTTAAATTAGCATTTAATTCTGTAAGTTAGAAATCCAGTTCTCATTCATGAATTTCTCATCTGAAACAATTTGGAGAATACTTCACATGAATGTACACAAATAGTTATACATGTATACTATGCTACTAAAATGTATCAATATCAATTTAGCAAGAGGCATAACTGTAACATCCTTTCAACCCAGGTACATCTGTGCAGCATGTGAAGTTATTCCTTTCTTTGTACTTTTTACTACTTGAGTATTCGGATATGGATATGCAATGCAGCTCCTTTGTAACTACCATTCTGCCTGCCCCAATTTTCATACTTACCCTATGCCTAACTTGCAGACCAACCACAAGTCAAGATTGCTTCAAAAATTCCTGTAGAAGTACAGCCAACTGAACAATCAGTACAATGAGTACCTGATTACCAATCAGCTTTCATATCTCAGCTATTATCCTAAAATGTCATTTGGTAGAATTCAGCACATCTAGTATTTAAATATAAACTGCAGCAGGGGTGTCAAACTCAAGGCCTGGGGGCCGAATGCGGCCCGCGAGGTGCTTAGATATGGCCCATGTGACCACCCTGAAAAAAACAAAGGACTGGCCAACGAGCCTGTCTGCCAGCCCCATCCTGAGCTCTGTTTTCACTGGCAGAGGGTTGCAGGAGACCTTCCCAGTCAAAAACGGAGCTTGATCAGGAGCCCGTTTTTGCTGGCAGAGGACTCGGGCTACCACAGGCACCTCTGATACGAGTGATGTCAAGCTAGCCAAATCCACCCTGGCCATGCCCCACCCTGGTCAATCACAACCCTGATGTGGTCCTCAATGAAATCAAGTTTGACACCCCTGAACATACATACCCCTAAGGTATGTTCACCTTAGCATATACAGTGCTAATATACAGCATATACAGTGCTATATACACAATATAGAAAATAGCCTTTGACTTCCTTAGAAGAAGGATCTTAGGAGCCCAGGGAAGCAAAAACATTGGTTCGTATTGATCTGGTACCTATGATATTAAGGTAGTACAACATCTATAGGTAAAGACTGGACAAACCTTATCTATTTCTTATTCAACAACTACAAAACACAAACACATCCAAGGATTCATGCTGCATTAGTATACTTCACGGGTGTCAAACTTGCAGCATCATGTTGCCGTCATGTGATGTTCCGCGACGTTTCCCCCTTCGCGGAGCTGGGGTGGGTGTGGCCTACGCGTGATGCATACGGCCCATGGGCCGCCAGTCTGACACCCCTGGTATACTTGTTTGCATAATTCATCTGAATCATGGCACTGACACCCATGCCAAGCACTTTAAATGCTTTTAAATGCCTGAATGAACGGCAGCACCAATTCACCATCATTTTTCAGGAGAGCAAGTTGCAAAATATTACATAATCAGCAATGAACAAAATGCAGTACGTTACTTACAGTCGTGACAATGCTTGGTTATTCTGGAAAATGAGCTCTGGCATAGTGTGTAGCTGGTTCCTATTTAGCCGTCTAGAGAAATGGAAGGTGGAGAAAGAAATCATCATAAGCATTCTTGGATACATTTAGAAGCAGTGGGACTTCCTCAACCCAAAGATATTATAGTACTGACTACTACATGCGGCAATTCAATTATTTTTGTCAGTTTTCTGCAAGATATCTTCAAAATGTTATGGCTAGAATGGAATAATGCTTCCCTGGTCTTAAAAAATAATTTTCCTAGTCCATATTTATTAATCTCTCTATGCAAATGGACAGAGATATGTGCAATAAAACATGAACATTAGGCAAGGATTACCAACACAAACCCTGTAAAATGTCTACAGTGAAATATCCTAATTTATCAGTGATGCAGTATATCCTTCAATGTATCTCATGTTGTCAAAGCTACTGGTAATGGTTTCCACTGAATACTCCAATTATTTGAGGGAATAGCCATCATGAAAGTCAAGATTTTCTTTTTCCAAGCATTGATTCCATAGTGTCTCTAAATTAGATACCAGTGGCATAACCTACATAGCCCAATTGGTGAATGTAGGCTTACAATCTAAGTTTTACAAAAGGGGCAAGGTTTGGGTTATGAAACTGTATCTGCTGTCTTGCTTCTTTAGACAGCCCCATCCTTACCCATCAGTGCTGTTGGGAGAAAATCCTACTATATTTGCAAAGACGACTCCAAAGCCTTCTTGACAATAATTAGTATTTGTCCTGTGTATATTTTATGCTGTAAAACAGTGCTAGATTCAGATTTAAATTCCAATACATCGTATCGGTTTTCTATTCATGTTTCACAATGTCAATGTCTCATAGCTTTCTGGTTTGGACATACTGTTCAGCAAATTACTCCTATTTAGCGTCGACATGTATTTGCAGATTTAGAAGATAATAAATGATGAAAAACTTAATCACCAAATATTGTAAATAGAAATTCTGAATATAAACACCATAACATAACTACAGTATGCACATGCATAGTTTTAGTTTTATTACTCAGATTACAAAGTATGTGTATTTTAAATATATACTTTTGGACTATTATCAAGACTGACTTAGATTAGAAAAACTTTATGGTCACTTTGAATGTACCCTAATCGGCATATGTTGAAATGAAATTTCGTTGTATACAGCTCTCAAAGGGTCACCACCTCCAATATACACCACATAAACATGACAAAATAAATAAATACAAAACTATGCATATACCACATATATTATATGACACAGAGAAACGGTTCAGATGTATACATGTACATGGCAAGAAAAATGAATCTTGTGAGTTTACCAGATGGTTGGCATAGGGATCAAAGCGGTTACAGAATCTGGAAGTCCTGCTAGAAATACTTTGAAACCTCCTCACAGAGGGGAGCAACAGAAACAGACCGTAAAGGGAAGAAGGCGGGGCTTAGCAGTGAGAAGATGGAGTTTCAGGCTACTCCTGAAATTCCTCTATACCGAAGGATTTTTGGACGGGTTCTTTGAACTCTAGCTGTCCCGTAGACGACAGTGAAGGTGAGGAGAGACCCAGGACCTCAGAGACACCCGCAAGTCTCTGGGGGGGGGGTATTAACTCCTCGTGCCAATTCCTTTTTGGATTAGCTGCGTGCTAACTGAAACTGCAGGTTGCCCCTAAGAATGGTAGAAGTGATGTCATCTGGTAAGCTGATTTTATCATCCAAGAGAGACTGTTCGCGTTAAAAACTTAAGATAACTGAAACCAAAGAACAGGGAAATTTAGCGGCGAATTGGCTTTTTTTAATGGATTTATGGCTGGTGGTTACTTCACTTCTTAAATGCTTCAAGAAACTCCTCGACATCCTCCCCCCTCTGAATCTCCCTAAGTGGATCGTAAAATTTATTTTCTACTAATTAGCCCGTCATGATTCGACACTTTTATTACTTTATTACTTGGCTTTGTTTACGATCAGATAAGATTGCACAGTCTGTAAGAGACTAAGAAGTCTGTGGGGAAAAAAAAAAGAGCTTGCAATTTTTAAACTGCGACACATCATGGCGTCCCAAAATACCTCTAAGATTTCATTTCAGATTCTTTTTTCCGCATGCAGAGGACTCTTTGACTCTTATCAAAGGCTGGAAAGAAAATTGGATCATCTGATTTTAAAATATGAAGTAAAAACTGAGATCGTTGAATGTTTAAATGCTCCTGAAATACAAACGGAAAATGTGAGAAATGGTGTCTGGTCTATCTCAGAGGAAGAAAGGAGGGGGGGAGCTATAAAGAAGACTCATTTAAAAAGACAGAGTGCAGGAGGAATGGAAAATCCACCCCTGAGAATTAAAGTTAATTTGGAAAATTTTACAAGCCCAGGACAACATTATTATTTCATCACTGACATTCAGAGTCCAAAGGTGCCAAAATATCTTTGTCTGGATTTGCTTATGAAAACATTTGGTAAATTTATCCAACGCGTGGCAACTGGCTGGAGAAGATCTTGCTATTGGAGAGACACTGGCTGATAGATGGAAGAACGTAATTTAAAATCTAGCTAAATCTGATTACCTTAATGTGTAATAGATATAGCTGAATAATGACTGATATAGATAGTAATATATATAATTTGGAACTGGCTGATAGAGTGAAGAATACAATTGAAAACTAGTTAAACCTAACTGCCTTTTCTTGTAACAGATATAGTTGAATAATAATTGATATTGATAGTAATGTATATAATGTGGAGTTGATATGATAACTAACAATTGGAAGATTATACATAAAGAGTATTAACTACAATAATTATTACTATTAAAAAACTAAATAAAATACATACAATCAAATGTTAATCAATACTGGGAAAATGTTATGATATATGATATAATTAAATATTATGGATGTCCAGCTAAAATAGGATATGAGGATTTGATGATAATAGAGGATTCTACAAATAAGTAAATGAATTGTCAGCATGTGTTATGGATTAATTATGTAATGCATAGCTAAGGATGAAGGATGTTTAAATAACCATAGGTAATTAAAACTGGAGGTATAATGATGTTGATATGGTAAATATTAGAGTTAAGATATTTGAATTAATATGAGTTAATGGAAGAGAAGCACCAAAGCATGTTGTAACCAGTTGATATACTTCTTTTTTTTTCATGATAGACACCTGTGTTTTGTTTTGTTTTCCTGCCTTGTCTCTTGTCGTTTTTGTCTTTTTTTGTATTATTTTTATCTTTTATTTTTTATTTTAATTTTTATTTTTTATTTGTCCTTTTTTTCTTTTTTTTTTTTTTCCTCTCCCACCGGTGTGGGCAGGGATTGTTCAAGATTATGAGTTATGTTGGTTGACTGTGGAGGAGATGTACCAAAACTTATCTGTAATTGATTGATACATTCTGTACAGATGTAAAGAAAGATGTGTACCTGTCTTAAACTAAAATTAAAAAACATTTATTAAAAAAAAAAAGAAACAGACCGTAAAGTAGGTGTGTGGGATCTCTACAATGCTTTGAGCTCTAAGCACATAGCACTTATAGAAGTATCCTGAATGACAGGAAGCGAGATTCCTATAATCCTCTTGGCTGTCCTCACCAATCAATGTATGGACTCGCTCTCTGAGGCATTGCAGCCACCAAACCAAACAGTTGGTTAAAACACTCTTAATCGTGCCTCTATAAAAAGTGGTCAGGACAGAAGGAGAAAGATGTGCTCTCCTCATCCGACGCAGGAAATGCACGCTTCACTAAGGATGACGTGTGGAGAGAGCAGTTCAGATTGTTAGTTATCTGCACCCCCAGATACTTAATATTGTTGACCACCTCTACAGCTGCATCCTTGATACTGAGTGAAGTATTGTTGTGGCCCGCCAGCGACCAGCAGAGCTGGTGGCAGACTCAGACAGTGAGGAGGCTGGGGAGGAACATGGGCCAATCCTGGAGTCTGGGGAGTGCTCTGTGTCAGAGGCAGAGATGGGGCCAGGGCTATCCGGCAGTTATCAGCTACCTTCAGTGTTGGAGATAAGTAGGGTTGAAGAATAACTGGAGCCTGTTGCCAATGTGCATGCACAGAGCTGTCAGGAGAAGGGAACAATTAAGGAACACGAGTTGACTTGAGAGTAAAGGAACAAGGGGATGCTGAATAGTCCCTCCCATAGGAAATAAATAGAAGCAAAAGGGGAGACAATTAGTTCGTTAGTGTGAAGATTTGCTTAAATGAGAGACTCCTTGCCAAGTATTTTCTTGTATAGCATTGAGTCTGGAAGTATCAGCCTGGCAACTATCCAAGGACTGATAAGGTCTGTGTTTGCAATTCACCCTTGAAAGACTGTTTGCTGGGACTTTGCTGGATTTGAATGCTAGGAATTCACATTAGCCAAATAAAAAGGGTTTTTTTCAGGACAAGGAATCTCTTTCGTGATTTGGTAAGCCTCGGTCAGAATAAGTGTGACCATGCTGGCTCTTTCTAAAATCTATGATAATCTCCTTTGTTTTATTAACATTTAGAACCTGGTTAGTTTTATTCACAGTCCACCAGAGCCTTCACCTCTTCCCTATAAGCATCTTCATTGTCATCCTGGATAAGAGCCACCGCGGAAGAGCAGAAAATATTAATGCTGCAACAGCAATTCTACTGAGTCATAGAATAGCACCATGGAGGCAGATTTTTTTTTCTAAAGTAGGGGTGTTAAACTTGCAGCCCGTGGGCCAGATGCATCACAAGCTGGCCATGCCTACCCTGATTTAACGAAGGGGGGAGGAGTCACGATACACCACATGATGACAACGTGACGATGCAAGTTTGATACCTCTGTTCTAGCGGATGGTGATGATGATGGAAGAGTACAGAAATAAGGAGAAAGGCTAATATGACACAGAAAATCCACCCAAAAGTAAACAGAAAGCTTTCATGGTGCGTGCCAGTTTATAGATGGCATATCTCTATTACAAGAAATGCCAACTTAAATGTTGACAGGGTCTAAGGATATTGGACATCAGTCAACATTGCACTGGGACTATTCTATCTTTCTGAGCATGGCACAGTTAAGTAACTGTTTAAGGAGAGAAGCAGCAAGCGTTTAAGTGGTCTTTTTTACAGTTGCTAAGAAGAAAACATGCAGATGTTGCTGAGACAGGTCTATGCACTGTCCCTGACTTGATGCTTCTTGCTGAAAATTATTTTGGACCTGAAAAGAATGGCAAACAGATTGAAAAGCATCTGGGTATAAATGCCAGCCAAGCTGTTCAAGATGAGTGTAAAATCACATAGATCTTGCACCATCTGCTCATATGAGCAGGAGGGTGGGGGCAGAGAGAAATTATGCTTGATCTAGGTAATAGAATCGATTGCCTTTGAACCATAAGGTGTGTTCTTCCTATCCCTGCTTAATTCCACTTTTAATTTATCAAGGAACGGGAAGTCCAATGGGAACCCTAACTCATGCTTGTGAATGCATGGTTTGGTTGAGAGGAAAAAGTGGAGATATCTATTAGGAAATTGCATCTCTTTTTCATTCTCTGGTATTTTTCCCACCACCAACTTTCATAGCACATCCAGAGCCCTGAGACACTCACAGTCGCTCTAGTTCTTTCATGTCGTCAAACGCTCCTCGTTCCACCACATTGATCTGGTTTTCCATCAGCTGCCTATAAGAATGACACAAGAATCAGAACTTGGATACCTAAAGGGACAAACAGGGGGACAAAGGGCACACTTATTACCCTAGTAAGTGGAAGTCATGTTTCTTGTCTTTGCCTAGGAGCATGCATCTTCCTTCAAGCAGGGACCCATCCTTTTATGGGACTAGGGCCACTGTCAACTAAAAGGAATACCTGGCATAAATTTGAGTGATATTGAGACAGAGCAAGGAGCAAGGCGATTATGTTTTATTATGAAAAATCACTCACAGAACTCTCAGCTGCTTCAGCCCAGCAAAGTCATGTTTACTGATCCGAGTGATATTGTTTCCATTCAGTTCCCTGTGAAAAAAAGGAAACATCAACAATGAAAAGATATGCAAGTCTCAGAACCACACTCCCCAGAAGAAACTCCCCGCCTGATGTTCTCAAATGTATTGGCTACATATAGGTTGAAGGTTAGCTATAGAAACTGAAGGCACCAAGCTGGGGGAAACTATTATATAGGAGTTCATCCAATAAGCATTAAGTCATTCCAGTTTTTGTATAGATTATTTATTGAGTTAGTTCATAAACCTAAGGTTCTTCTTGGACTATGACATTTTTGGAAGCCACCCACTCTGCTCCGTTTCTTCATGAAATTGTTTATCTCATTCTCTTGCCAGTCAGTGGCCTGTATTAGTCCCTTATGAAATGGATTTAATAATCAAGAGGTATTTTTAAAAAGGGCACCTTTCAGAATTTCTCTTCTATGAAGACTGCTACCACTGTACAGGTTCAAATGATCATAATTAAGAAATTAGTAAAAAGTCGAAGGGTGAGTAAAGTTCACCAAGAAAAACAAAGAATTTAGGTCTACATATATCCGAGGCAGATGGGAATTGAAATTAATACAAAAATTTGAATATATGCAAATTTAGGTGTGCTATTCAGAATGTAGCAGTGATGAATATTTTTGTGCATGCTTGAATTTGGGATGATTAACATTCACAAGAGAATGAAAAGGAATGTGATAGAATGGGACATTCTTTCCCACTAGAAAGAATGCCTATATCAGCTTTTCCCAACCAGGGGCTGTCTACATGTTGGATTTCAGCTCTTTTGGCAATACTTGCTGATAATCACAGCTGAAGTCCAATGACTAGAAAAGGAACAGGTTTGAAGTTTGGTCTATACTGCTAATTATTTGCATTCCTGAAGGAAGTGTGCAAAATGATTTTGTATCCTGAGATGAACAGAAATTTGCACAAGAAAAACTGTGCTACTGATAGTTTCTGATTTTAAAATCAACTAACCCACTCATAGATTGGATAATAATGCAGCAACTGCTTTTCTACTCGTTCAGATGCAAACTAGTAAGAGGCATGCAACTTTTCTCAACCTTGCAAAGCAGTGATAGTAAGCCATACCTGCTAAATGCTCACACCAATACTAGGAATGGATCATATCTCCTAACTCTTTGAGAAATTGAGCTACATTTGCTGTGAATGATAATAGCAAGTTAGAGGCAATTAGTTAGCAAAGAAAGGAACACAGCCACTCATTTAATGACATTTAAAAAAGAACAGCAAAGCCCCTGGATAAAATTGTAAGGCAGGAAAAACTGCCAAAGTAATTTTATCCTCAGCCGGATACAATCATTATAATAGTGATTCTCTCTTTACTGGCATGTTGTGAAGGGAAATTTAAGCCCTGCCAACAAGTTCGGAACCTCTAGAGAATGAGAATTGACAAGGACCTTTGAGAGAATGTCATCAGAGTTCTGTAAAGACAACTGCTGGAAAGAGTTTGTCACAGCTGCTAACACTGTTTCAACATTTATGTACCTCAGCAGGTGTTGGCAAACTGCACAGAGGAGGAGAAGCAGCAGCCGCTGCCACTGCCAGCTCAGGCTCATGATGTGTTTAAGGGCTTTTTGGGGTATAACTCTGTCAGCTTCAAGAAAATGACTTCCTCAGCAAATTGCCATTTATATTGCTTATGGTATCTAGAGGCCATCTTGGAGATCGGGCTATTGTCTTGGGTACCAGTGTGAAGCAAAAGCACTGTCACTCAAATGCCCCAGCACCACAGGAATTTACATATTCAATTACGGAAGTACAATCATTGGGCTCTGGGCTTTACGCCTTGAGGAAACTCTAGGCCTCAGAGTTTTGATTGCTTTGGGTTTGTTACTTGGAACTCTGACACAATTTTTGTTAGAAGGAGACTGATAAATTCCTAAAATAGTGGAAATGTTGTGAAGGCTTGACGGATACACACACGCACTCTAGTAACTAGAGTGCATCTCTCTGAAAAGCACCTGGCTATCAGTTAGTCACCCTGCCAAGTAAACACAGTGGCATTCCTGATTTTTAGCATGACAATGGAGAAAAAAGTCACCCTGTACTCCAAGAGGGAATGTTTTGCTTGCTGCTTTTTTGTGCACTTTAAAATGAACAGCTTGGCGGCATTGGCCAAGATTTTCCTGGTGCTAGCAACTATGATCATATCTAGAGAGTCACCCTGGGTGTTGCGTGGAACAAATGAAAGAAAATTGCTCTCCCAACCAAAGGCATCTGCTGGGAGTGGGGAAAGTTGGCTATGACAGAGTGATCAAGACACACACACCCTTTTAAAATCATGTTTCCTGAAATATATTAGAAGAGTAGGGCTTTGATTGTTCCATTACTTCCATTACTTTAGCCAGGAGAAAATGATCAAATGGGTATCAGTATTACCACAACTATATATGCAGACTAGATATTCATTAAGAGTACATAGTATATATTACTGTCCCAACCACTATATGATAGATTGTCCTGAAATGAGTAATCAGTCATAATCACAAGTAACCTAAAAGTAAATTGATGAGACTATACCCCACTATACTTTCTAGCACTTTACAAGTTCAAAATTTTGGATACTTTCCAAATGAATCACTGAGGTGTTCCTAATTACACCTCTGGGATCTGTAGGTTATCCAGTGACATTCTGAATGCCAGCATTTTGCACTGCAGTACAGTAACTGTCCTTTCATTTTTGAAAATTAAATTTAAAAAAAAAAAAATCAAATAAAGCAATGAACTGGGGAAACCAAGGGAAATGTTGCTGATAGACTGGATTTTGGGGGCCAAAATCCCTCTGCATAAATCTGTAGGAGTATGGATATTTTGATTTAATCCAAATGATCAACATTTTTCCTTTTTTTGCTCATACCCTTTAGTCCATCATTTGTGCCATGGCCATAGGAAAGCTACTGCCTCTGTGTTCAGAAGAATAATGATTAGCAAGAATGGAAACAACAGCTGGTGAAAAATTATTAGCAGTGAATCTACTTGACTCTATTGTAATCCTTCCACTTCCAAGTCTCCATCCATCCTCCAAGTATTAATATTTGTCCGCCAAAACTGATCTACCAAAACCAGGCTTAAATTGTGTCTTCATTCCTTGTCTCGTTGTGGCATAAGGTGATTTGTGAACCTAGCTATTATGGCTTGCATTTGGGAATTTGCATTATGTGTGAACCAAGTTACTATGGTTTCTTCATCAAGGTATTGCTTAACAAATAGAGATCGATATGTACATTTCACATTATTTCCTCTCTGCTACTAGAACATATTATCTTACTGACTCAGGCTTGTAATCAATTTGCCCTAAAGTTAACAAAGACAGAATGATGATAACACTGTTCTTAATAATACTAGCATATATGGGAGGTAAATTTTAAATAGCAAAAAACATTCTGGATAAAAATAGAAATTTTTAAAATAGATATCTGGACTCTGAAAATCATCAGCATCTCAATGATTGGGAAAAAAATTCATCCATTCTGTCTATATACAATGAAGGACAAAGGCAGTTATCACGTAAAAAACTTAACTGGTTAAGTTATAGAGCCAGAAACTTCATCTATATAACATATGTCAGAAAGAGACTAGCAGACCCAGGGCAGAGGTGGGTTGCTCCTGGTTCGGACTGGTTCAGGCAAAATGGTAGTGGTAATTGGGCCTGGGTCACCAAACCAGTAGTGATGGCTGGCTGGCCATGCCCCCGAACAGGCCCGCTCCAACACTCCCCCTGCCTCGCCTTTGCCACGTGCATCCACAGAACTGCCTCCTCCAGGAGAGAGGGTGAAAAGAAAGAGGTAAGGAGAGGAGGATGGACAGGAGAGAAAGAGGAGGAGAAAGAGTAGGAAGGGGAAGAGGAAGAGCAGGAGTAGGAGAAAGGTAAAGGAAGACGGAAGGGAAAGGAGAGGAGGAAGGAAGAAAGTAGAGAAGGGAGGGAGGGAGAAAAGAAAGGGAAAATAAGGTGGTGTTACAACAGGAGGAAGGGATGGTAAACAAAGCAACCCAAACAGTATATTATAACCTATTAAATGAAATAATAAATGTATAAGAATGATAAATGTTAAAACACTTGTAACCAAACGACATGCTATATGTGATGATGGGTTTTTTTTGTGTGTGCTTTTTTTTTGTTTTGTTTTTGTTTTTCTTTTATTATTGTGTGTATGTGTTGTTTATATAATAAAAAAAATATTTTAAAAAAAGAACTGCCTCCTTCTGCCTACACACAGGTAAGCATTCGCACTAGCCTAGGCCCCCCTCCCCACCGCCAGCTTTGCAGCCCCCCCTTGGAGTTCCAAGCAGTGGGCGGGGTAGCAGGGGTGAGCTCTTAGCACTTTTTCCACTGGCGGGAAAAACGCTGAGGAAGATCTTCACTCACCTTTCACCAGTCACCTGGAGCTCCAAGTGGCGGCGGGGGGGGGGGACAGCAGTGGTGAATTCCAAGCAGCAGGTTTGCAAGGTGTAAAGTGGCTTTCAAAGAGAATGAAGTAGGTGTGGCATACCCAAAGCCGCATCTTCTTCGCAACAGTTGCGCCACACCTGCTTCATTTTCTGGGTCCTCTCCTTCCCTTGATTGCTACTGCCGGATACTGCCAGATACTGCCAGGGGAACTGAGGGAAGGAGAGGGACCAGAGAAAGAAAGGAGGCATGTGATAAAGAAGCCCTCGCCACCAAGGGCGAAGCAGAGCGCCCCTCTGGGTGTCCTCTTGTCTCTGCTTAACCGCCCCCCATCATTTCTTCAGCCTTTGTGACCAGGCAACACAGGGGAGGAATGGGAGGAAAAGCAGGAGGAGGCAGGCAGGTGGGCGAAGAGAGAGAGAAAGAGAGAGAGAAGAAAAACTCACCCACCGACGCACTGTCTTCACCCAGGCAGGCGGTGCAAGCACTGGTATGATATGTGTCTTGCTGTACCCACCCCAACAAATGAAGGAGACACCAGCCACAAACTGCCCACCCGCATTCAAACCATCCCGCCTCCCCTCCAAAGAGCATGGGCTCTTTGGAGGGGGAGGGAAGGTCTCCCAGCTGGCAAAACAGAAATTTTCACCGGTTTGGTGGGCATGGCTAGGTGGGAGGCATGTGACTGAGTGGGCGTGGGTTTGAGTGACATCAAGTTGGCCATGCCCACTCAGTCACATGCCCTGCTAGCCACACCCACAGAACCGGTAGTAAAAAAATTTAGAACCCACGACTGATCCAGGGGGAGGAATCAAGCAGGGAATTAGTATGGAATCTCTGCATAGCCACAAGTGGGCAAAGTCCAACCCCTCTTGAATTCTATTGAACCTTATCTAATTTGGCTCAGATGAAAATCAGCAGTCTGGACAGTTGTAATGGAGGTCCAGTGTGCAACAGAAATTTACCCCATGAGTTCTATGAATTCTATCCAAGGCAAATCTCATACTGTTTTTTTTTAATGTAGTATTATTCTCAGCTCAAAGCCTTGCTGATATGGCTGTAAGGATGATGTGTGAAAAATCAATAGTGATATTCTTCGTACTGCTCAAGAAAATAAAGTAACAATAGTCATTTTGGGAAAGTTATCCTTTCTGTGCTGCTAGGATCGTTCCCACCTACTCATTCTGCAGAAAAGCCTGATTCTTTCTGATGGAGCTCAAGTTCCATTTCCGGCTTATTTCAATCAGGTATAATAATAGAGCTCATTTGCTGTTTAACATTACTTCAAGTATTTTAAATATAGGCGGAGAAATCAACTACACACTGAGCAAAACATTAATTAAATAAATGAGAAGGTTGCAGGTGTGTCTTTAAAAAGTAAAATAAATTATACAGGACACAAGAGGATATATTCTTTCAGAATAAAATCATATTAATCATGCCTCACTAGTTAAAACTGTCACATCCCCAAATTGTTCCTGCACCCAGCAATGTTTAATTAAATAAAAAACAAAAATATATCCTAAAACTGGAACTTGGAAGAGTGCAAGCTGTAATTAATACTATGCTGATGAGAATCAGACATGCATGTATGAGGCTGTGAAAAATCTGCCACATGCAAGAGGTTTTGGTGTTTCACATCAGGAATTTGCTTGCAGTCACCATTTGACTGCAAGGAATCCCTAAATATAATACCTGACTATTTCTGTACATTGTGAAAAATTTACCTTTTCTGTTAGTGACAATAGGTCAGCAAATGCTAATCAGTAACCACTGAGTAAAACTGAATATTTCCAATATGTGGCAATTCCTGGAAAGATGGTTTACTATATGGAGTCAGACGAAGTGTGAAAAAGGAAATGACAACCACTCCAATATTTTTTGTCAAGAAACAAATGTATATTCACAAACAGTAATAATGGAAGATGACTCCCCGAGTAGAAAGATATCCATTGAACTATTAGAGGAAAGCAGAGGGTCTGAATAACACCGGTGCTTTCCCTGTGGCTGGATTAAAACCAATAGGATAACTAGATATTGATGTGCTCAGAAATGTATTGCCCTTGGTACATGGTTACCGTATGTTGGAATCTTGCTCAAGGAGAATGTAATGTTGTCAGATTATGAAATGTCAAGACCTAATGCTCCTGTTCTAGGAATCAACAAATTGAAATGTACTGGAATGGGAATATGAGGAATATCTTCCATTATGAACAAGATAAGATAAAAGTAGCCTCTGTTGTTAAAAGGTTATCAGTGTTAGTACATCAGATTCTCTATATTCTACAAGCAACGGCACTTATAAGCCCTAATTGGTCACACAAATAGAACTTGTACTGATTGCTGCAGAGACAATAAACTCCTTGCAAAATTACAGCTTGAAGACAACAAAACCATCAGACTAACAAGAAACAAAACAAAGTGAAATGGTTGCCTGCTGTCATGTTGAAAACAGCTGAAGAAAAGCAGAAAGCAACAGACAGGAGAAAAAAAATTACCCAAGACAATACTAAGTTTCAGAAAAGACCAAGAAAATATGAAGAGTTATATTTAAATAGGCAGTGCAAGGAAATTAAGGATATCAATCAAATAGAAAAGAAAAATAGCAAGCATTAAGAAATTAACAAAAACAATTTACACAGAAGTAAGCATGATTAAAGATGAGACAAATCTATGGGAGTAAGAAAATATAAAGGAGGCTGAGAGGCGGGGAGGATATCGCGATGGTACGACGTGCAATCTTGAAGCTCCAAGATCACTGTCGATATCTCTGCCGCTGGACGGTCTTTTTGGACCTAAATTGTCCTGTAGAGACGGTGATAGAGAAGGGCACATTCTGTTGATCCAAGGGACATCGCAAAGTCCCTGGTAGATCCAGGAGAAGCCTTTTTTTCCGACAACAGAGAAGCAGCCATTGAAGCTGCTGAAAGTTGGGACAGCTCCAGAAATGGAAGGCAAGCTGGAGGAAAAGTATGTCGGATTGGTGAGATAATTTTTATTATTAGATGAGAGAACACCCCAAAAGATTAAAAGTAAAGTTAAAATTGAAGACAGAAGAGATTGTGGCGAGATTAAGCCTGACTCTAACTTAGTGTGTTATTTTTCTTTAATCCTTTTACTGCTGGAATGTCTACAAACGCTTCTTATTTTTTAAACTGGATTGATTTTATTTTTCTTTTTTTTAAGACTTTCTTTTTTTCCCAACGTCCTATAGTATTTTCTTTTTAATTTTTTTTCTTTCCTGGAAAATAAAGAGGAAATGAAAGTAGATGAAAAGAAGTAACACTGCCACTTAGAGGTTTGGAGGCTTAGAAATATTGTTTTTTTTCTTTTCTTTGTTTGAACATTTGATAATTTTGTAAAAAATAAGACACTTCAAGGTCTTTGAGCTTGTTTATTGAAAATGATGGTGGGATGAGCACGGATTGTTTATACAAGTGCTCCTCTGGGTACTATCAGTAGTTGGACTGGAGTGAAAAGCTTGAAGTTGAAAGATTGCAGTGAACTTAGAAAGAGAACTGTTAACTTCGTTTGGAAAAGAGCTTTAGATTCTATATAGTGGCAGTGTTTATTATCTGAAGGAAAAGATCAATACAGATGATATTGCAACAGGAAAAAGAAAAAGAAGTGATATTGCAGATGATTATGCAAGAAATTCAAAAAATACAAGTAAGAACAGAGAACATTGAAAAGAAATTAGAGAATATTACGAGGATGAAATATGAGATTTCAAAAAATTGAAGAAAAAGATGACAAAGAGATAAGAAAATTGGAGATATTGACAGTAGATTGAGCGTGATTGAAAAAGACAAGAGTGGAATATTGGAATGGGAGATCAACAGACTAGAATTTTACCTCAGATTCCAGAATATAGAAGAAGAAAAGGGAAAAAATTTGGCAGAAGTAATGATAGAGATTCTGGCAGAAGCATTGGTGATAACCAAGAGGAAGATGATGGAAGGAACAGATGAGGGGTTTTGAGCCTTTACAAGATATGCAATGAAATATAAGTTGCCAAGAGATGTCTGTTGTGGTCTGGCAGGAGCCGTTAGAGCTGTTGCCAGACTCCGACAGTAAGGGGTCTTATGAGTCGGCCTTGGAGGAGGTGGAGGACCCTGGACAGAGTGTCGACTCTGAGCAGGGCAAGGAGAGACTGGTTGGCCACCAGGTGGCAGCCAAGCATTGGATCAAAGGGAATGTTCATGAAAGCATTTGGGAGTTGTATCAGGATGCATGCAGGTGCAGGTCTACTCAGCGTAAAGGACAAAGGAGTAACTACAGGAGGTGACTGCAAACAGCTGAGGCTGATCAAGATCCCCTCCTGCTGATAAAAGAGACTGCTGATGCCACGCCCTGGTGGCAGAAGTCAACGTTCCGTTTCCGTTCTAGTGATTGTTCTTGTTCGTGTTCACAAACCGAGAGAAGCCAACTTGGATAAGTGGTTTGAGATAAGAGAAGCCGGGTTTGCATTTTGGTGTGAGTTATAGGACTTTCTGCCAGAGCTAATTATCTTTGTTTATTTGGGCTTGCAGCCAACAAAAACTTTGACTGATTAAAAGAAACCTTTTTAGTTACGTGGCTTTTGGCTTTCATTCCTAGATAGAGAAGGGGGGGGGGGTCAGAACAGATTGACTTCTGCCAAGACAAACCTCCATTCTGTTTACAATGGAGCAACTCCGTGCTGAGAATGCCCAGCTGGCTCAGTAGATTGCAGTATTGGCTGGTCAAGTTTCTCAGCTGCATAGACCTGCAAACCCCTCCCCCCAGCCACGGAGGAAGTGTCCAGTGGCTATGCCGGATAAGTTTGATGGAAACCAAGCCATGTTTGCAGTGTTTCTGGGACAATGCCAGCTGTTCCTGAGTTTGAGAGCGGAGGACTTTCCCACTGACCAGATGAAGGTGGGATTTATTATTAGTTTGCTCTCAGGCACAGCTGCCTGTTGAGCTACACCCTTGCTAACTCAGCCTAGCCCTTTGCTGGATGACTTCCAGGGCTTTTGTCAGCATTTCAGGCTGATGTTTAAGGATCCCATTAAGGGGGAAACAGCAACCAGACATCTTAAGTCACTGCAGCAGGGGAGTGGTTCATTACAAGACTATGTGAGTGAATTTCGGCTGCATAGCCAGATTCAGCGTGGAACGAACCAGCTCTCATGGACATTTTTCAGGACGGGCTGTCCGATGCCTTACAGGATGAACTGGCGAGGGTGGACAGGCCACCGATGTTCGACGCGTTGGTTCACTTGTGCCTCCGGATAGATGCCCAGCTGCAGAGGCGGAGGCCTTGCCATGCATCTCAGGAGACCACTAGCGTGCCAGTTCCTCAAGAGACTGCAGTTGAATGGGAGGAGCCCATGGAGTTGGGTGCTGTCAGACCTCGAGTGTCATACACAGAGATGGACAGACGACGTGCTGAGAGGTTGTGTTTTTACTGTGGGGATCCTGGACACCTGGCTAGGAGTTGCCCCAAGAAGAGTAGGAGGGTTGCACGGCCGCCAGCCTTCCCTCAGCAACGAACTATCGTGTCGGGAAACCGGCACGTTTGTGCGGCTCTGGTACCCCACTTGTCCAAGGTAATGTGCATCCTTGGTGTGTGGAATCAAAGGGCAGATGCCCTGTCTAGGAAACAAGAGAAGGGGGGTCAGAGCAGATGTCCATATAAGATTTACTAAAAAAGCAATTAGAATACAAATACTACAAATGGCAAGAGATAAAAGATTGTACTACTATTGGATGGATATGGATACAGGATGATGTAATGAAATACTATAACAAAAATTAATTTGAATTTAAATTTAGAATATTTTGCATAAAATGAAGTAATAATAGTTATAGTCAAATAAATGATTAACAATGATAATAATGCATACATATATACTAGATTGATAATACGAGATTTTATATATATATATATATATTTGTAAGTGAGGGCTATGGAGAGGATGCACAAATGTTTTGTAACCAAAGATAAACAATTTTATAAAATATGGGACCTATCTTATTAATGGTTAGACAAAAAAATGAAATGGTTAGATAATACATGTTGCCAAGAGATGTCCATATAAGATTTACTAAAAAAGCAATTAGAATACAATAATAGTTATAGTCAAATAAATGTTTAACAATGATAATAATTGTATACATATATACTAGATTGATAATACGAGATTCTATATAAATTGTACGTGAAGACTATGGTGAGGATGTACAAAAGTTTTGTAACCAATTGACACACTGTACGAAACTGGAAAATGGTTTTATTTTATGTTTGTCTGTGCTTGTTTAAAAATAAATTATATATATCCTCAAAAGTATTACTAATAATAAAGATGCAGAATGTGACATGCCAGGCAGAACTTTTTAAAATCTTACACAATGAAGCAGTAACAATACTACATGGAGTTTTTAAATAGACATGGAAACAAAACACAGACCTAGAGACTTTTATATTCCAGGACGAAACAAGGCAGTGCTACAGAATATCCAAAATATTGAATAATTGTAATTATTTTACATACTGGTAAGATAATGCTCAAAATATTTCAATCCAGATATCAACATTACATACAACAGATGAATCGAAGAAATAGGGACCCTCAAGATCGCATTGCTAACATCCAAAAGAAACGAGAATTTTAAAAATATTTTGCTGCATTATTTATACCATTTCTTTTAATGTCTAGACATAAAAAATTAGAAAAAATAGGGATAATGTACCACTCGCTCTAAATATTGTAAAATATATGTGATGACAAGAGGCAAGAATTTAAACAGAATATGGAGCAACTAAAGGTTCAGAATAGGGAATGTTATATTATCACCATATTTATTTGATAAATGAAAAGCAAAATATTAGAGAAAAATGCAAAACTAGGAAAAATAGATACTGGAATTAAATTTGTTGAAAGAAATATCAACAGCCTCAGATATGTTGCTGAAATCATTTTGGTAGAAATGAGGAAGACTTAAGAAGTTTCTTGCTGAGGTGAAAAAGTGTAAAAATTGAATGCTGCTCAATGTTTTAAAAAAGAACTAAGATTATGTTAACAGATAATTTCAATCCAATGCAACAGAAGAGGTTGTAGTGGTCAACAGACTTTATCTCAAAAAAGGCTCAAAAAATGTACCAGGATAGTGCCTTTGCCTGTAGCAGGGGTGAAATTCAACAGGTTCTGGAGAATTGGTAGCAGAAATTTTGAGTAGTTCAGAGAACCAGCAAATACGACCTCTGTCTGGCCCCAGAGTGGGGTGGGAATAGAGATTTTGCAATATCCTTCGTCCAAGAGTGGGGAGGGAATGGGGATTTTGCAGTATCCTTCCCCTGCCACGCCCACCAAGCCACGCCCACAGAACTGGTAGTAAAAAAAATGAATTTCACCACTTGTCTGTAGCCATGAAACAGAGAGAGTTCTGCTAGTTGGAGAAAAGGCTATGAGACAGATCTAGACAAATAGCAAAGTGGAGAGCCATAAACTTACTAAGTGGTACATACTGTCAGTGCCCGTGAAACCAAAAAACAATCCTGCTAAATCACATCTAATTCCAAGTACCTAAATATTCTGGACAAGGTGTTAATAGAGGTATTTATTCTCTACAATAAAATCAGTATAACCCTTCCTACCCTTCTTCCCCTCTTACACACATATGTGCACACATACAACTCATCCAACTGTACAAGGCAAGGAATGCACACTAAAAGAGTTAGGTGTTGTTTTAAAACGCAACACCTTTTCTTTCTCTTAAGTCTTTTTGTGTTTTTCCTTAACAAGTCCAGAGAGTAGACAAAAGGTGTTAACAAAAGCTATTGTTACCTCCTCCATCACCAGGAAAACTCAATCAAGTCAAGTAGATTAAACAAGAGTATATCCTAATGTGTTGTCTTCTCGATCTCATCATTAGGGAGTAACTGAAAATGCCTGAACAAATATTAAGCATAAGATAAAAGGTTTTTTTTTCCAGGAGCAGAATCTGTGAAGCATTATAAAGTGCATCCATCTTGTTTATTTATTTATATCCCACATTTTTTCCAAGTGGTTAAAGGCAGTGTCAGGATTGGATTAGAGCCAACTCATACGATAAACACAGATCAGAATGGTGCCCCTTGGCCTTCCCATTGCTTAACTGAATATATATTAAGACTTAATAAGTGTTGAAAACTAGAACTGAGTGTATCAGTGAAAGATTAAAGGGCATGATAGCTGCGGTGGGGACGGAACCCTCTGTGCTATCCTCCTTCTCTTGATGGCCTAAGTACATACTTATTTTTGCTTAATGGTTAATTCAGGATGGATATGAAGCTCTCCCCTCATTTTACCATAGCAACAACCCTATGAAGCCATTTGAATCAAGAAGGAATGTCTAATACCTTAACCTTTACATATATAATGATGCCAATGAACATGATGCATCATTTGGAATTAGATTTTAGTTTGGGAAATTAATAGCAGTTCTACTCTGTCTCTTGAAAGTGGTTTTATTCTATTCATAGAATATGAAGTCCTGTGGAGAAAAGCTTTGTATGATACTTGTATGTTTTCTCCAATATAGCAATCACAGATTATCCCATTCTCATTATCCCATTTCTTAATCCTTAGTCCTTGCAGATTTACTGTATGTAAGAGATCTGATCTGGAATCTGACTTCCTCCCTCTTCTGTCTCAGAGACACAAGAAAAGCTCCAGTAGCTCTTCCTTCAAAATAGAATTGCTACTTTTCCAGCATCAGAATGTCATCAATTCTTGCTATAAGGTCCAAAGGACCCTCAATTGTATCTTCTCTTTAAAATATATACTGTTCCCCTCTGGAAATTTTGTGGTGATTAGAATTCAGTAAATTCGACTTCTGTTGCTCTCCCCAGTTCTCCACTCACAAAGCTTAGAAACATTTTTCACTTCCTCATCTGTTAAATGAAACTTGACTTCTTTCTGATTGCCTGAAAAAAGGTCCTTTTCAACTTCAAATTTATATGATTCAGATTTATCCAGGCTTCTGATACAAATGGCTACAGAAGCTAATCTTCTGAAGAGCTAAAAATTATAATATGGAGATCATTTTGCTATGTCCAGAAAAAGATTGTGCGAAGGCATCTGAAAATATATTTGCCTTCTTGCTTATGTGCACTACTTCTATTTACTGCCTCTTACAAAACTAATGTAATTGTTCTCTTTTTTTGACACATAATTGTGAGCCTTTTTCCTTTCCCTGCTACCGATTCCTCTTTGATCAGCAAATGCCAGCATAACATTTGTTCATTATCCACATTGGCAGCCCCTATATTGTTCTCTGCCATTGCTAAATGAATTGGGGATCTGCCCCTTGTTATAGGCAGAGGCTGGTTTCTTCCTCTGGCTTTACACCCCCCCCTCCCTACTTCAGCCCCTCAAATACTACTAGGGGAAAGCACTGCAGAAGGAATGGGGTGGATCTGCCTTAGGTCTGCCTCAGGTACTCTAGACTGGTTTGCCTACCACTTCTGCACATACCATTTGAGCCTCCCAAGTGAAAATAATATGAAAAAAAGAAATGTATAGATACTAAATAATTGAATTTCCCAGGGAGGAAGGAGGCCGATACTGCCATGACTGTAGCAATTAGTCAGATCCTGCAGGACAACATACAAGCAACTGATGCTAGCCAACTGTTCTCTTAGGAGGTGGAGGAAGTGACTGAAACTGACAAATATAGGGAAATTATGAAATAAGCAACAAAAGCTCACATTCCTGGTTGAATAGTTTTCAATTACTTGAAGATGAGATGGGAGGATGCAAATAACTAATTAAATACACTGTGTTTCATTCAGGGACTTAAGGAGATGTTTTCTTTGCCCTATTTTTTCCCCCACAACAACCTCCATGTGAGGATAGAATGACTGGGAAGAAGTCACTCAATGGCTGCTGTGGCTAAGAATGGATTACAACTGGGTCTCCCTTTTTCAGTCCAACACCTTAAAAACCATGCCACATTAAGCAGAATGACACAAATATTTCCCCTCTCCTTCTCAAAAAAATTTTTGGGGAGACACTGGCCATTCAGAGTATTGTTAAAACAGTTTCCAAATATGTCCCTTCCCCACGGAGTCCTGTCTTCATTCATGTTGACAGCTGGAGAAAAGCTGGTGGAGATGACTGGGCATGCAAGCAACTCAGGAAATAGTAGTAACAAAGAGGACTATGCTGGGAGAGCAAGCAGAGGTGGAAGCAAGTTAGAGACAAGAGGTGAGGGTGACCCATGTCTTCTAATACTCCCCAAACACACCACTGGTCATGCTCACAATATACACTGTCGGATTTTATGTACCCTAAAGCTGTGGTGGAGTAGTGAGAGCTTATGGAGAGGGAATATTTTTACACTGTGACACACAGGTTATTTGAATAAATCACAAGTGAGGACGCAGGCAGGATGCTTTTATTTAAACCAAATACCGTTCTCTAGGCTACGGGGTATATCAGATCAAGGTCAGGTCTTTTGAAGACTTGAAGAGACCAGGGGGACAATGTCCCTTGTACTCTCTTGCCCCAGCACAAATGGAGAGGATTTTCATTCCACTGCATCCCACGTTAATGAATTTTTCTTCTCTGTCTGTCTGCCTGTCTCTCTTGGTATGGTAATGCAAATTGTCTTTTAAAGTAAATATGGGTATAACTTGTTTTCGTTTAATATATTTCTGTCATTGCACTGGTTTAACATATTTTTCTATCAGAGTCTTTCAAATACTGAAACATAAATTGGGTAAGGTCCCTTCATATGTGTTGCCCAGGGAAACAGGGTTCTGTTCAGCTTTTCAATTCAACAACAAAGAACCTTAAGATGTTACAGTGCTGTTTGTCACCCTACTAGAATCAGATTCCTATTAATCTGCCACTGACTTTTTATGTTTCGTCTGAGTCAACATTACCAAGTTTCCTAACTTTGTCTGCAAGACCGCAGTAACCTACAGCTATTAAAACCAACAATGAAATCTTTATCAAGAGAAGTTTCATCAAAGTTCATAGTAGAAAAGGAAAAACCAAAGTGTAACACAATAGGAAAGACAAGCTAGATAGCAGCAGGAGTAATCAGCAGATGAGAAAGAAGGGAAATGGATCTGATCCCAATTTGGGAGAATAAGGAATGTAAGGCCATTCTGGTTATTACTTTTAATATGGGATTTATGCGCCCTCTCAGTTTAACACATGCATTGAATTGCCTTTAGTGGCCAATAAGAAACACATCACTTTGAGAGGATATATATCAAGTTGAAGGAAGATGCAGTGATGCTATAATTCAATGGGCTCCAACCAAGTCTCTCTTCCAACTTTTGAAGTAAACTCAGTCGATGCACAGTTGGTGTTTTTCAAGGAAGTATACAATACCTGGAGGCATAGTGAAGAAACTGTTGTGACTGTTCTGCAATTTAGCATTTACATTGCAAGCATCAGCTGGAATCTATTCCTCTTAAAGCTCAAAATCATTAGAGAAATAGAGCATCTCTTCTTAAGATATGTTGCTTTCCTTCCCTGCAGCAGAATCATGACTGCTGTGCCTGAAGATCACAGGACCCGGATCTTTGTGGGGAGAGCAGCAGATTATAAGCAAGAGCTTATTTGAATAAAGGAAAGGTTCAATTGAGCCACAGGTATAATAACATAGATTGTATTATAAATGCAAGGTTTATTATTAATGAAAAAGGCATCCTGAAAGAAGATGATGGCAAATTCGTTTTGTTGCGCTGCCAAGAAAATTAAATGCCTATAATCATCGGAACTGATATCAACCCTACTGCTTTTTTACCTTCAATCACTCCAATCATTATATGAATTGTACATACAAATGCACAACACAAATACAGATTACAATACAATACAATACAATAGCAGAGTTGGAAGGGACCTTGGAGGTCTTCTAGTCCAACCCCGACTAGGCAGGAAACCCTATACCATATTATTATTAATTATATAATATATAATAATTATATAGATTATGACACTCCATTCAAAGTTAGTATCATCTGCATCCAATCTACCATCAACTGTTTTGATTGACACTACTTTAATAATCCTTCATAATATAGAGGCCATTCTCACTCTAAAAAGAAGACATAATTCAAACTAGAGGAAGAATCCTATCCACTTTCCACTCTTGGATCAAAAGCCTTTTATTTATGATGAACTGAAGTATAAAAAGCATATTTTAAAAGGGCAAAGGCTTTTCAAAAGCACTGAAGCATCATAAGCAAAGTGCAAAATAGTGATTACTGTTAACACTAGGTCTAAAAATTCTAAGCACAAAAGAAGTAAGAAAAAGGCCACTGTACCAGGACCAGGCCCTGTCTGCGGCATTTGCGTTTTCTTCCTATTGTCCTTTGAGTTCTTTGGTTATCATATGTTGTTGTTGACTTATTTATATTCCATCCAAATGTGGACAGTTCTTCTTCCATAGATATGGTCCACTTAGACCTAGTCACCATGTCTAGTCACCATTACCAGACTACTTAAATGTTGCTCTGCCAACCTTCTAAGACTAACAGGCAGCCAAATGGGTCATAGTCTATTGTCAAATTTCTATCAAACTTGTCTACCTTAAAGGTCTGCTGTGAAGCTAAAATTTTGTTCTGGTTTCCCAGAGATATAAACTTATAGCTTTCCTCAAACTATCTGCACATTACAGAGGCCCCTGTAATAGATTAAAAGCAAGTGTATATAAGGCATAATAAACACAAGGCAATGGGAATTTGTAGGAAATCTGTTGTATTTTATTGAAAAATGCTCTCTGAAGGCAAATTCTGCAGCCTTACTGCCTATTAGTGGGCTTTTTTTCATCCCTCGGGCAATCCATCCTGGTTAACAACCTCAGCTCCATCAATACAAACACTGCAGAGTTTTTAAACTAATATTTTTTCAGCACACAATTCCATGGAGAGACGAACTCATTGTTTCCATGGCAATACACTGACAGCATCTGCTTGGGAAGTAGCTGAAGGGAGAAATTGGAATAGAATTGCAAATTCCCCACCACCCAGGCAAGGATCTGAAGGAAATGAAATGAAACATGACTGCCATTGTGATCTATCACAAGCCTATAATGCTACTTCCATAAGGAATTGTGTCTTGTGCCAGAACAGTGAACATCTCGTCTCCAGTAGCAACTTAACTTTCATATTAGCTAAATGTATCTAAAACTTCCAAAATAGATATATGCATATTCCATCTAGAATTATTAACTCGTTTGTCCCTTACAACATCTGGCTATTAAAAGTGAATAAATTGACTTTACCAGTTCCTATTTATTTCAAAATAAGATCTGACGTATATCCATATTTTCACAAAGCACATACAGTATGACAACTTTTCTAGGCAAAAGGTTTTGAGTGATTTGCCTAGTACTACATTTCAAAAAGTAGTGAGTGATTACATTCATCTATTTAACGATTTCCCAACTGGATAATAATGGTGAAAATCTCCGGGGGATGGGAGTGTGCTGTACCCAAGCCTTTCAGGAACCACATATCTAGCTCTTGAAATTGAAAGGATGCACTTCTGTCTACTGACTAAAAAGAAACACTAAAGTTTCTCTCAGAATTGTTCTGTGATGAATGAATTATGTGATTCATTCTGGGATTCAAAATTACATATAATTTATTTAGTTGCCATTTAAATTTATAAAATCATCCAGTTCAGCAGTGGTTGTAGTAACACCCAAACAAAACTGCAATACAATAAAGCAGAAAAGGAAAGGATTATTATAACAGGAGGAGCAAAATCATAAACCAACTCAACATAATGTAGCCTAGGTGGAGACATATTCCAACTTATGGGTGTGTTGAGACCCATTAAAAGAAAATCAGGGTCAAAGAGCAGTTTTAGGAGAATCAACAGAAAGAGCTTCTATTATTTTAAGAGCAATCAGGAACCTCAGCGCAGTCTAGGTCAGGCCTGTCAAACTGGCAGGCTGCAGGCCAGATGCGTCACACACAGGCCACGCCCACCCTGGCTCTGCAAAGGCAAAAAACATTGCAATACATCACGATATGTCATGTGACGTGATTGAGTTTGACACCTGAGGTTTAGATGTTCCTTTGGAGAAAGCATATGACTTCTGCATGGCTAGAATACACATTAGTCTCATCTGTATTTCTGTTGTAATTGCTATACAGCTCAATAATTCTACTGTGTTGACTAAACCATGGAAACAATATACTATCTACGAACTTGGGTTTTAAAAAGAAAAGGCATAAAGGACAATGAAATTGCAAAGCAGACTCATGTGAAGATAGAGCAATGGAGTCTAGAGGTGCTATGGTTCAACCCAGCCACAAATTGAGCACTGGATTAACAACAGATCCCACCTCCGCACCATCCTGCTCCTGCCCTCCACATCTTTTAATTGAGCCACAGTGTTTGCCTTTTTGTGTTAACTTATTTATGTTTTTAATTTATATAGGTTTTTTTATCTTTTACAATTGTAAACCGTCCAGAGTTACATTGAGTTAAGATGAGCAGCCAATAAATTTTACAAATAAATAAATAATTGGAAGATGATTAACTGGAGCTATCTTTTTCTTTCCTAGAAGGATTGGTTCACAATGGCATTTGGTAAAATGTAACAGAACCGATGCATCCACAGGGAAGAAGTCAAAAAAGTCAAGATGACAGCTATAAGCATGGGATCAAAGCCCCACCCTTTTTCCTGATGATTGCATGCTTGTGGCTCTCATCCTGGGGGTTTTTCAACCTCTATCACAGTGAACAATTATCTGGACCTGACAAAACTGGATTTCAGTAGGATCTTCTCTTTCTTTAATGGATTGTGACATAAAGGCAATAGAAGATTTGTTCCGTTCACCTTGAATATACCTATTTTGGTATTCTCCCCCCCACCCCCGCAAATGTTTTTGTACGCATTTGATACCTACTTGGTTTATAATGATATATTTTGTTCTTTGTTCTATATGTTGAAAACTAACTTAATTTCTTAAAGATAAACGTGTAATTTACCATTATAAAAAAAATATTTGGATCTTCACATACTGGAACACACAAATCCCCCACAAAGAAGTACAGCAGGGTTATGGAAAACCTTTTTGAATTTGAAATATTGGCACTTGGGAGATTTGTTTCAAGTTTAAAATGGTTGTTCCAAAGTTTAAGTGCAGCCCAGGATTACTTTAAGTTCAAGGTACTGTATTTTAAAACCAAAAGGAGCAACTCATTTGCAACTGAAAACATTTTAGATTCAAAACATTTTGCACATCCCTAATCTACAGAATAGAATAGTCTTAAGAAGAATCAAGAAAAGACACCACTTAAGTAATCTGAATCAGGTTCTTCCATGTCATAAAAATAAGCGAGTGTGAAAAGTTTCTTTTTTTGAAAAAAAAAATACATCATTAGAACGCAGGGCTACCTGCCAGATGAATACCATGGTAATACAGCTGATATAGTTTCTGTAACTCAGAAACTTTATTAAAAAAAAAAGAGATGTAACTGGTCATTCTGGAAGAAGCTATGACTCAATTGATATGCTATCTTAACAATAAGGTAGGGACCCACTGTAACATGGCTTCTCCCCATATCTATCTAGCACTGTATAAAGAAAAGGAAATGCGCAGACTGAATATGACTGAAATGGCCGCTTCCTATCCCAGCACTGCTTTGCTGGTGACATTGCAATGAAAAATCACCATGCCGGTTGGCCTGATTGCTTCTTTTTCAGTCTTACCAAAGCAGCATGGGAAACAGCCACAATGCAAGAGCTCCTACCCATTCATAGTAAGACCTATGAGGTCACCCAACTCTTTCATACAAGAGATGTTGTTGTCTTTGCAACAAATGCCTGTCTTTGGGTTGATTGTCAGCTGACCATATGTCATCTGTTGAAGACCAGCCACATGATGTTAGCTGTATTTCTACCTAGAATTTATAGATTGATTCCCCCACTTCCCTGTGTTCTTATAGTAGTAATTGCTGCCTTGACTTTATGCTGATTAGCAATCGCTGAGACCAAGTTAGCATTTATTTCAGATGCATTCACATGATTTTGTTTTAACAGTTACATTTTTATTTTAGTATCTTGCAGAATGCCATTAAGAATAGCGAGTGGTATCTAGCAATCTGTCTGCAATGTTAGTTGCTCACCAAATGCTCTCTCGGTGCCTTTCTTTAGAAAGAACTATCCATCAACTGTTTCAGCTTGGTATTTATTTCTGAAGCTAGGACACCAGGGGACCTATTTGTTAAAGAAAGAGGCCCATATATTTGGTGAAAGGCAGTCAAAAAAGCATCAGAACAGCTCTTGCTCTATCTCCTAACATACTGCCTCCCCCAGATTTGCCAAAGAAAAACAAAGCTCAAATCTATAAACAAAGTTTACTTGGCTAGCTAACTTCCTTAGTGATACTAAAGGAAACAAGAACAGCATCTGCTCAAAGAACCATAGAATTGTGGTACCCTGAACCATGCAAATACAGGAGAAGTGTGAAGCAGGGGCAGGGAGGGGAGCTATTAAACTTTGGAAAGTCTTTGCAAAAGGTTCAGTGCACATTTTAGAGCAAGATGCAGTTACCTTAAGGATATTATATACTCCTTTTATTAGATCTTCTCAGCTTATGAGAATACAGTGCTGGTCTACCTTTAGGCATGAAAAGCTGATTTTTGGAGATAATGAAAACTGTTTTTTTAGTTACTGTATTATTGCTTTCTATTATTAGAGAGGGAATGTGAGCCAGTATGGTCTAGTAGTTAAGGCATCAAACTAGAAACTGGAAGACTGTTAGCACTAGTCCTGCCTTAAGCATAAAAGCCAGCTGGATGTCTTTGGGCTAATCACTCTGTCTCAGCACACAATGTCAGGCTTGGTGACAAGCCAATCAGTCAATTCCTGGGGCAACCAATGGATGAACACATGGTTGATTTCATACCTTTCTACAAAAAAATGTGAACCCTGCACTCTCAGGAAAAACACTAAAAGAAGAAGAAATGCTAGAGAGGTAAAGAGATATTTGTAGAATTTACTGCTAAAGGTTTCATACTAATTTAACCTGAGCTAGATACTCTGTACTTGGCTTCAAAATGCTTATCATTTGCTGTTTGCTTCACGTAAAATATCTCAAGTTGGTCCTACTTGCAGCTTACCCTAACCCTAACCTTATCGCAGAGTTAGAGACATATTTGTTGGATCAATTCAGGTATTACACAAACCATAGCTCGTGCTATCATTTAGAAATCAAATCACTGTTTAGGATATCAAACATGCAGGAAGAGTAAATATGTTTTTTTTTTCTGTTTTAACAATGATTGCTTCATAAATTCCCGACTCACTCTTGTCTACATAGAGTAGCATACAAATATCATTTAAGTATGATTTGCTTATTTGGATATCCTATCAAATTCTATTAGTACATTATTTCTTCTTGTGCCTTGGTAGACAATTAAAAATAAATGGTTTTCAGTTTGAACCTCTAATAGAAGAAAAGACTAGAAAAGAAGACATCCAATAACAGGCAGAAGACTAGTAGAATGCATCCATGAACACCAGCTAACAATCAGAAGACACAATGAAAACTCTTTAGTCTCATAATAGATAAACAGACTCAACCTTAATTTCAACTGGAAAATGGTGAGCATCCTAGACCAAGCTAAATAAATTTAAATGCTGGGGAATTCCTGGAAGTTTGGTATTCAAACAAATCAGCCAACAACGGACATACAGAAATAAACTGTATTTGTATACAATTCAAAACAGACAATATAAATGCTCAGAAAAAAACCCAAAAAGACTAGAATACATCCCCTCCAGTAGCCAATACCCAGATAAGCAAGGATTAACATCAAGCAAACAATCAGGCAGCAAATAAAACCCTCCGTGAGCTGCACTGGCTGCCAATTGGTCTCCGAACGCAATTCAAGGTGTTGGTCATTACCTTTAAAGCCCTATATGGCTCAGGACCAGCATATTTGCGAGACCACCTACTGCCACATAACTCCCAACGGCAGATAAGATCCCACAGGGTGGGCCTCCTTAGGACTCCGTCAGCCGGACAGTGTCGGCTGGCAGGGCCTCGGAGGAGGGCCTTCTCTGTGGCCGCTCCGACCCTGTGGAATCAGCTACCCCCAGAGGTCCGGACCTCGCCCACCCTCATGGCCTTCAGAAAAGCTGTTAAAACTTGGCTGTTCCGGCAGGCCTGGGGCTGTTGACCTATTATGTAGGGTCCAGCCCCAATTTGAACGTATGCGTGTTGGAGAAATTTTTTATTTTTATTTTTTGTTTGTTTTTCTTTTCTTGTTCTGTGTAAGCCGCCCGGAGTTCTCCAGGATTGGGCGGCCGATAAATCTAATAAATTAAAATAAATTAAATTAAATTAATCAACAAATTACCAAGGAGAAAACCACATCCCTCTAAAACAGGCAGGACAAGTACCTCTATATAAACAGAGAGTAAACACCACACTCACTCACACTGATGATGTTACCTACTTCAGTAATGAAATGTCTCCAAGCACACAACCAAGCTCAGAGAGCATCAAGGATTCCATAGTTTGGGTGTCAGTCTAAGCCTTGGTTTTCATTAAGCATAAACTCTGAATTGAAGCATTATTTTATTCTTAGCAAGGCATTAAGCATCAGAGCAAAGGCAATTTTCATAGCGCATTTTCTGCTATGCATGAACATCTGTATTCTTCCCAAGTACCGTATGAATTTATGTAGAAGTTATAACTTTCCAAGCAAGCATTTGCAGATACAACCAGCATCAATTACTGCAGCCAGGAAAGTGTCACTATCATCCCAGGAATTGCTTCTGGCTATATGTATGATCACCAAATTCATAATTTACATCAGCCATCCCATTTCCATATATAAAATGTGAAACAGTCCAAACTGAATTAGCAGTCTAGTAACCTGACTCCTTCTTACATTTGCTTTTGCTTAAAATAATAAAGTAAAACATATCTGTACAGATAGCTGTGTACCACTCCATGAACTGCACTGTACTAAAGGTTCTTTGGAAATCTAAAATAAAGAATGCAGCATAATAAACAGCTAAAATAGATTATTTTCCTCTCTCTTACATATTTCAGTTGTTGGACCAACAGAATGAATAGTACCCTGGTTAGCCAAGCAAGTGCTTGGACTTTAATTGGTCCGATGATGGGAGCTTTTTAAAACCTGTACAGTACTTTCTATAATAGTAGGAGTAGATATAGGAGGAGGAGTAATTTTTCCCTAACACAATTCCCCTTTAAAGAAGGAGATCTATATAGCATGTGCTAGCAATCCCTGTATGTCTCAGGATACGGAGGAGGGGGAGTTATGTGTTCATATTATCCATAAATTCACTAGGTATTCCTGAAACCATTGATTTCCCCTCTGCTTCCTCTTTTTTTGACGTGAACAAAAAAAGAGTTACAAGAAATGACAGCATTGCAACTATAAATAACAAACTAGATGCCTCTTGTCAGCACAGCATGGTACCCATTCTTGGTATTATGCCATTTAAGAGCAGAATCTTGTATGTGTGGATCCCGCACATACCAAGTGATGGGCAGACTCCATTCATCTATGCTCCCCAAGCAGCTCCTTATGGCTGAGGCATAATAATGACTTCAGTGAGGGCAATTAAGGTGCCAAAGAAGGAAATGCCATTAAAGAAGACATCATGCAGGGCTGCTAGGAGAGTTCACCAAGGCTGCTTTGTTGTGCACAGAGGTGTCCACAGGCGGATGACCTAATTAGGCTTAATCTGAGAGCATTAATTGGTTTGTAGGAGGAACAACAATAGGAGGGGTGGGTTGCTCTGTGCATGATCCTCCAGATGCACAACAGGCCAGGCATCCTAGAATATGGCTACTTCCAGTCCAAAGCAGCTGTAAGTCCTGGCAGGGGAGGCTGTAACTGTCACTGGACTGTCTCATTGCAGTCTCCAGAAGGATGGATTATACCCCCACATCTGGCTTTGATGAGCACAGAGGGAACAAAACTCAAGCTAGGAAGGGGGCAGCCAAAGGGAGGAAAGTCACCCTTAGTCACTTTCCAAAGTATAAATCTCACCAGAATGCCACAATGCTACCATATCAAATGAAATGTTCATTGCGCTGCTGTTTGTATCATTCAAGTCAGGTGTAGCATCGCCCTGCCCAACAAGGGGAGTATCTCCCCTTTGCTTCTGCTTCGCCTTTTGCTCATACAAACCTTGCCCATTTTCATTCTCTGCCAGGTTACCTTGTGCTTAAATCTATACAAGCTATGCATGCACTGCACCAAGTGGCATACCCTCTATCTGGCTTCAGGACATGCAATCCATGGGGGTGAGAGGGGAAGAAGGAGACTTTGGAAGAGTGGTGGATTGAAAGCTTTGAGATCCAAGGGTGGATGCAGAACTGGCAGGAAGTGAAGAACGGACAACATGGGGCTTGGGTGGCTGACCAGGGTATCAGTTCTTTCTACCAGACTTTAACCATTAACTGTCCATAGAGTTTCAACTAGTTCTCAAAGAGAAACCAAAAGAAACCCAAGTATGAGAGGCAACATTCTGCTCAGTAGCAGCTACACCACCTTGCCCACTTGTTCTCCTCCCCTGCTTAAATTGCACTATCCAGCGTTGCACTTTCTAATGAATTGTTTAGTATGCCTTCCACCTTTACTTTCCTTTGCACCCCCTCCAAAGTAGCCACCCCCTTCAAGCTGAAGAAACATTGGGGTCATTCTAATCAGCAGAGCAAAGGAGGCTGCTATGAATGAGCCTCAATAGTTCTACCATCACTAACTTATTCTGAAGAATTTCACAAACAAGAGAGATCAAAGATGCTTGATTCTCCTTTAGTTGCAAATGCTTCAGGCAACTAGTTAGGAAGCCCAAATGGGTTTAACTGAGCCACAGGATTAGTTATCTCCCCAAGTAGTTTCCTCTTGCTTTCCTACAGCCCTAGTTAAACTGCTGAATGGAGGGGGAAGGGAGCTCACTGGGACTGTGTAGAGGGTAGCGCCCTTAGCCTTGTAGGCTCCTTAGGGAGAAAAAGAGTCGTCCCACAAGCACCATTTAGTTTTGAGCCCTGGAGTATTTGCTGCAGCCTCCACACAACCCAGATACATTCTAGCGATACGTTTGCCAGGCGAAGAGGCTTTTTCGACCAACTCAGAAAGGAAATTTAGAGAGCGATATGATGACGCCAGCCAGTTCCAGCGATGTAAACGCCGGTCTCAATTCCTCCTCCTCCTCTTCCTCTCCCATTTCCATCAAATCTCCTCCCTATCACTCCCCCTCCCAAAGCAGGTATCTATGTAGCTCCGTCCCCACCCCAATCCTGGTGCCCCCTTTGGATGCCTTGGGTGAAAACTCCCGTTATCCCCATTGGAGCTCCACGCATCTGAGGTAGCGCCAGACAACAGTTTTCGTGGGAAGCTGTGGGAAATAACCAGCCCCAGCCAGCCCCCAGAAGATTCACACCCGCCTTGCCAACGCACAACCAAACACACGCACGCACACGCCCCCTCCGACACACAAACACACACAACATATCCCCGAACAACGAAGCTGGAGGGACAAGAAAGTTGCCTAGCGGGGGAGGGGGGGGAATCTCTGCGCTATTCGCCGCGGAGGGAAACGCGATCCTGAGTCTGCGCCCAGCGGGAGCCGCTGCTCTTCATCCGACCCGACCCGCTGCCCCGCGTATGCAGAAGGGGAGGGTGGGAGGCTCCTGCTTCGTGCAGACCCGGGGGTTTGAGATGGGGGCAGAGCCGCACGGGAGCGCGCCACGGCTGCCTAACAAAGGCAACGGAGGGATTGTTCCCGAAGCCCCACAGGAACGCTCGGAATCGGACGCTGCCCGAGTCTAGCCCAACTTCCTCCCCGCATTCCGACTTCCCCAGGGGGACCTTTGTCTCGGCCGCCTCCGGGACCGTGCGAGCGCGTCCCGGAGCGAGGCATTCTAAGCGTCGAGGGCGGCTGGGCTCCTTTGTCAGGGGCGGCAGGGGAAGCGCGACGGGCAGCATTTGCGGAGACCCCGCAGGCGCCGGCAAAACGCGGCAATCAAACGCCTCCCAAGTGGCCCTTTGGGGGGCCCCGAGAGCCGAGAGCCTTCCCGGTGCGGCGGCGCGTCCCCTCGGTCCGGCGACACTTACAGCCTCTCTGCGCTCCTCGGGATGTTCTTGGGAATAGCGCGGAGCCCCAGCCCGTGACAGTCTACCGTGGTGCCGCTGCAGGCGCACGGTGTGGGGCAAGCGCTCGCCCGGACGCGACAAACGGCCGCCCAGGCCAAGAGGCAGGCTCCCGCCCGCAGCCACACGCCGCCTGACCCCGCTCGCCGCTTCGGAGCCATGCCGCCTGCCTGGGCTAACCCGCTAGCGAGGAGCTGCCCCGCACATTATCTCGCAGCGGCGCGTTTGGCTGGCGCGGCGTGGAAGCAGCTCGTTGTGTCTGACGCAAGCGAAGGATGCCAGGTTCTGTCGCGCCTTTGCGCGTCCGGAACGCGGAACTCGGGGCACGGGCGAACGGGCTCTCCCTTCCCCTCTTTCGCTCAAATACACACACGCGCACACACAGAGAGAAGGAGCACTCATCCATCAATCCCAGATGGCAGGAGCAGCCTTGGCTCCACCTCTCCCCCCCCCCCCTTAGCTCACTCTCTGCACTCGCCTCGGGCGCAGAGATGCAACACTCCCCCCCCAACAAACAGTGAGGAGAACGGGACCAGGAAAAGGGATGCGCAGGGAAGCAGAGGCTTAAAACTCTTGCAGACTGCAAACACGAGGCAGACCTGTAAAGGAGTGAGCGCTGGTGTAGGCATCCAGACAGAATAACCACAGTACCAGTTTCCTTCCAGAGGAGAAATAATATCCTGAGCACTAATAGTTATAATTTTGGTAACTTCTTTTGTTTACCTTTATTTTCTCTGCATCAACATTCCCCCCCCCCTTGTGTATTTTCCCTGTTTTGATACACGGGAGAGCAGCATTTGGCAGTGTAGCAGTGAACGTCTTGGGAAAGATATTCAGATGCTATGATGGGTTAAACCTATAAATGATCAGAACTGTGGAGACAATTTTCCCCCTATGATGCTTCATGGAAGTGAAAGTTGAAGAAGCAAAATAAAAAGAGAATTGGCAGTTCTAAACTTTGGTATTGGAGAAGACTCCTAAAAATACCAGGGTTAGACCCAAAACAACCAAATAAATTGTAAATCAAATC
Source organism: Thamnophis elegans (assembly GCF_009769535.1). NCBI lineage: Eukaryota > Metazoa > Chordata > Lepidosauria > Squamata > Natricidae > Thamnophis > Thamnophis elegans. The sequence continues at coordinate 25,429,368 of NC_045550.1, forward strand.
AGTTGAATTGATCTGAGTTCTCAGGCACAAATGACCAGATTTAAATTTGCCTCCCTTGTGAAATCCACAATGCTGGGAGAGGTAGAAGGTAAGAGAAGATGTAGAAATGGTGCACAGACAACCAGCATCAAGGTGAATGTACAGGCAGTCCTCAACTTACAACAGTTCACTTAGTGACCATGTGACTTTACAACGGTACTGAAAAGTTATTTATGACCATTTTTTCAGACTTATGACCATTGCAGTATCCCCATGGTTATATGATTTACATTCAGATCCTTGACAACTGACTCACATTTATGACGGTTGCAGTGTCCCGGGGTCATGTGATCACCTTTTGCAACCTTCTGACAAGCAAAGTCAATGGGAAAACCAGATTCACTTTACAACCATGTTACTAATTTAACAACTGCAATGATTCACTTAACAAATGTGGCAAGAAAAGTCATAAAATGAGACAAAACCTGCTTAACAAATTTCTCACTTAGCAACATAGATTTGGGGCTCAGTTTAAGTCAGTTGAGAACTATCTGTACTTGATTTCAGAAGCAATAGCTGCACCATTGGTAGGCCTGAAGTGGACAGATCATCCTAGAGATCATCCTATCAACGTGGCCACTAAGAATTAACATTAACTTGATGTCAGTATCAGTCAATCAAATGTGATTTCATAATGAACCTATTACTCAAATTAAACATGGCTATGCTTATATGAACAAGTACCAATAAATATGTGGATAGTCCCATTAAGGACAAGTAGTCATTTGGAAGTACTATATGATTGTCTTATTTAATTTTTGTGCCTTTGTATCTGACATATAATTTGATTTTATCTTGATGCCTTTATATCGGACATATTGTTTGACTGTAAAAATTCCAATTATTTGGTATTAAATAATATTATTTAATAAATAAAATTAAATAGCAAATCCTGTTTGGATTTTTATTTCTTAAATTATGGGCAACAGTATCTGTAAAATTTGAACATGGTTCAAGCAGAAAAAAACGGATCAGCCTAAGTAATTCTTTGCACTGCAATACATTCATGCTTGTTTCATTTCAAAGTAATTCATTTTAACAAAAACTTTCTTTAAAAGTATTACATTTGCACTATAGGTTCATGCAACATTAAGTTATATGCTATTTTAGAAAATACCTTAATATCTGGGTCTTCAAGCTGAAGTTAAAATTAATGCATTTTCTTGTAACACAGAGTGGTGTAGTATTGTTTTAATTGGAGACTGCTAATGATGATTAAATAAGTAGATCTGGGTAACAGATGAAAGATACATTCTGTGCTTCTTAAGATTAGATCCAAGAACATAAAACTATTAGATTTTTGCTATAATATAGGAAAAGGTATACTTAGAAGAAAAATACCTTCAATTACCCCCTACAATTGTTACTTTCTTTCTAGTGTTCAGAAATATCAACCTCAAAAATTCCCACAGGATGTGCTGAAAGAGAGGGGTTCAGGATCCGAAAGATTCAAAACCCCATACGTTTCCTTCTCTACAGCCTAAAAGTAAATTAAATAAGTAAGTGCAATACATGATCTTATTTTATTTATTTATTTAGTTAGTTAGATTCATTCATTCATTCATTCATTCATTCCTTTATTATGGCCCCGATTTCACCTAGTGACTCCCAATGCAGAATCATTGCTGCATTGGGAGCAAACACTATTTTTTAAAAGAAAAAGTTCAAAAAGATAAAAACTGAAAAGTACAGGCATCTTTCTTTCCTCATTACTCATCTCACTGTAGGTCATACAGTCCTGGGGGAATCAGTTCTTTCCCCAATTATGAGATGGATTGGATGAGAGAAGTAGAACTGTCCAGTTGCAACCAGAAGTCAAGAAAGATAAAACTCTTAAAGACATTACATGATTACAGAGGATAAAAGTTTGGCCTTGAATATTGTCCATGCAGTTTCAGTGAAAACAATTAGGATGAGTTCCTTTGAATCAGGGCTATAAACTGAGCCCCTTATAAAAATGAACAGATGTTTTTGTACAGAGATGAATCCTATGTTTTTATTATGTGAAAATTACACAAGTATTATGCCCTTGCTGTGAATTACACAAGTCTGGAAGTTGTGAACTTACAAAGAACAATTTATATGGACATATACCCTATCCCACCCTGCAATCCCAATGGATTTATTTCTGGCAGGATTTCCATGACACAAAGGAGCACTCTGGACCATTTTAGAGCTACTATGTCAGATTCAGGAAACAAGGGGGCCAAATTGCCACACCATCTTTCTTCCATAAAATTGATGAAGATGTACACAGCTTTTCACCCTAATCTTGTGATTCAGACGTTAATCACAGTTGTCACTCACACTGCATAAGTTCAGTAGGTGCAGGCTGCAATCATTTTTATTCTGAAGGCAACATAGAAAGTGACAGTATGAAGAAATGCAGCAGGCAATTTTGGCAGCCACTAGTCGAAATTCAGGCTATTAATCAGTGAAATAACTGTGTGCAAGGCTTCCTTGTGGGAGACATTCTAGCAGAAGAAGCAGCAACATGTAGAGAAAGAAACAAGAAGACAATAACATTTTAAAAACCTCAAATCTAAATGATGAACTTCAAAGTGGATCCAACTTCAAAACATTATTTTATTGTGGAGAATAAAGAGCACGATGATTTTTTTATTGTGAAAAATAAGGAGGAATAAAGTAACCTTGGGTGGCTACTTTTGGGGTGCTGGTTTTGGGTGTTGGGCATCCATCCTCGCTCTGTTTGACTTCTCAATGGCCTTTGATAACATTGACCATGACCATACTGGACCAGCTCCAGGAATTGGGCAGATTTGCTCCTGTCTTCAGAGTCATTTCCAGTCAGTGGCAATTGAGGGGGAGAGTGCCTCAGGGTTCAGTGCTTTTTCCATTCCTTTTTAACATCAACATGAAGCCACTGGGTAACTTTATTTGTCACTACAAGTGAGATATGATCAATATGTGGATGATACCCAATTATACAATCTCTGCTCCTAGCAAATTAAACCCACTGTTGATGTTCTATCCAGGTGCTTGGAGGCTATCGGGATCTGGTTTGCAAACAACAGGCTTCAGTTGAAACTTATAATACCAGGGGGGGGGGCTCTGGGTTTGGAGGGCTTCTAATTCTAGAACTGCACTATCTCTGGTACTGAATAGGTTGCACTGCTCCAAGCAACCCTGTAAGCAACTTGGAGGTCCTCCTAGACTTGTGACTCCTGATCAAAAAGTATGTGGCAGTAATGACTAGGAGGGCTTTTGCATAACTTCGTGTTGTACAACAATTGCACCCATTCCTGGATGAGAAGGCTCTGGTCATGGTTACTCATGGTTAATTAGGTGTCCTCTTAGAATGGCACACTTTACATGTCTCCTCTGCAACTTGTGTTGGTTGCTAGTTTGCTTTTGGTGCCAATTCAAGGGGCCAGTTTTGATCTTTAAAGTCTTTCATGGTATGGTATGGGATATTTGAGGAACTACCTTAATACATCTCCCAGTCCCATCAGGTCTGACAGAAGAAATATGCTCTATGTTCCATCTGCTAAGGAACTACATTCTGTGGGATCCAAGAGAAGGCTTTTCTTCTGTGACACCTGCCATGTGGAATATCATCCCTCCTGAGATGAGATTGACACCACCCCACCTTTAAAGTCCTTCCGAAAGTCCCCTATCACCTGGCTTGGAATTGTCACAGAAAAAGGGATTTAGTTGAGGTGGCTACATTGCAGGTAACATCTAATAATCTTTCTGAACCCATATATATATATATGTATGTATATAGTCATACATACATACACACATACATACGTACACAATGTTTACAAAATACATATGGTTTAGATGCAATATGTTAAAGAATTTATTTAGTACTTTATTAATATCATATGGCTACTTTTTCTCTTCAATTTTAGTTCATTTTAACCATTATCTTAATTTATTTTGATTATATTATCAGTCAGGTCAAATTAAAAAGTCTCTGTTAAATTTAGTGGTGAACCTCTGCATCTTTTTTAGAATAAACTGATTACTGATTACCATGATAAAAATTCTTTAGGATAAAACCACATGTATTTTTAATCTCAAGACTGTACAGTCTGAAAAAGGAGATGTAATATAGGTTTTGCTAAGCCTCATCATTTATTTATTATTTCCAGATTCTTTCATCAAGTCTGTTCATTTTGCTGGTCTTGTAAGATACCAGACTTTGGGCAAAATATACTGATGTAATGTATGGATATGTATTCTGAAATAATGAATTTAAAGCAAAAAAATTCCATAATTAAATATTGATAGATTTCCTGCCAGAAATCACATCTTTAAAAAAAGATACCGTATTTGCCCAAGCTTCATGTATTGGTACTAAATATATTAATAACTGTAGGTGGGTGACAATTGCATAAGAAGGGGTTCTATGCTGTATTTAAGACATCATGTAATCATTTGTTTAGGGTCAAAGCTATCTTCTAATGATTACTTAGATGAATTTCTATTCAACAATAGTTATTCTACTGTTAAATAAACATTTGACATCTACACGTTTGGGTTGTTTTATTTAATCTGTCTATAGCCTGAGAATCATAATCCATGCTGTAATCTCTTGTAGAGATATCATGGTTTGCTGGGTAGTTATCATTGCAGAAATATATCACCAGTACTTACCATGTTCCCAAGGATAGACAAAAAGCCAAGTTCTCATAATCCAACATAAATTAATCAGCTATATCTCAGACACAAGCAAGATACCAACACCCATTTTCTATTGTTTTCTTCAGTAATGCCAAGTTTCTGGGCACACACAGAAAAGTGAAAAGAAAGAATTGAGGTCAAATTTGGTGGTACTCCCATATTTCCCCAAAAATAAGAAAGGGTTGGCCTTATTTTCAGGGAGGTCTTATTTTTGAGGAGGCGGTGAGCATGGTCACCTCATGGCTGCTGCTGTGTTCCAGTATTTTCGGGGAGGTCTTATTTTCAAAGGAGGTCTTATTTGGGCAGGGGGGGAACAAGGTAGTCTGAATTTTAAAAATGGTAATCAATTGCAAGCTTCTGTATTTTAGGAATCCATCAAAATGGAGACAATATTTTTAGGATCTGCTAAGGGGAGGGTGGGGGAAAACAAAAATGTGATATGTGAATCAGCAGTAATAGTCAGCAAATAGACAAAACACTGCAGATCAGGCAGAAGGCCACCATCAGTCTTGTGTGGGCTTCAAACCACTGTTGCTCCATCTGTATATTTGCAATGTTCTAATTATGGATTTCTACAAATAAACATACATCCAATTAAAACAATTGCTTAAACTGTACAGTACTCTGCAGTGTTGTATGCTGAAAAGTTGTATATATATTCAAGAATTAAAAGCACATTTTCACAATTGCTGTATAACTAGCTGTATAACTAAGGGAATCAAGCAGCTACCTTAGGTAGCAGATGTTGGATGATATGCAGTGGCAATAAGGTAGTGAAACAGAGAACTGTGGGTACCAGAGAACCTATATATATGGGGATGCTATCCTGTAACTAGTATTGAACTAATACTGATAGAGCTGCTTATCCATTCAGCATTTGACGTGAAACAGTAAACACCAATCTGTCTTAATCTTGGTTGCTAAATATAACTCATGAGTTTTGAAAGCTTCCCACACTAAATCATATTGGAATAAGATTGGATGCTTTTATGGAATAGATCTTGGAAGCCTGCAGACTTGTTGGGAAGTTGATGAGAAGCTTTCTTAGGATCACAAAATCATTTCACCTTGAAGACAAGACAATAAACTGGGTCAAAGAGTCTTAAATCAGTTCAATTTGCCAAATATGAGAAAGAAAGTGTGCGTGGCAGGGGTGCGCACTGTTATGATCCTTTCTGAAGTTTCAGAAGTATACTGTGGCACAGAATATGACTTTATTGATTTCTGGAATTTTCAAGGAGATATTAATTCCATGGTCCACAATGAAGTTCTATGGCATTCTACTCCAGACACATTAAGCTACAATTCCCATCATTATTCAGTCAAGGTGATTTGATACAATAGGGGCTTATAGGCCGATGGTGAAATTCAATTTTTTTTTACTACCGGTTTTGTGGGCGCGGCTTGATGGGTGTGGCAGAGGAAGGATACTGCAAAATCACCATTCTTTCCCCATCCTGGGGCCAGCCAGAAGTGGTATTGCTACCAGTTCTCCAGAACCTGTCGGAACCTGCTGAATTTCACCCCTGCTACAGGCATTAAAAAGGGGAAAGTCACATGAGAGGAACAAAACAATTATCATCTGGTGTATAGATATAAACATGAGTTAGCAGTTTAATCAGAATTGAAAGGATAAAAGAGAAAAATATATGGCAATTGTACAAAAATAGCACATAGAGAAAATCAGTTTTTAGTTAACAATTTGTGTTTTGTTCATAAAGTCTTAACTTCAGCTACGATACTTCCAGTCGCCTTTGGAAAAAATGTGGTACTGATTGCCAGACTTCAGAAGACGTAAGTATGGCCTGACAACATTGTAAGAACATTTCAGAAACAGGAGATGGGGAAATTAAAAGATTTCTTCACTTTCTCACCTGTAAAAAAGGCTCAATGATTGCTACCCAGGATAATCCGTTCACTGATGTAATGATATGAAATTGTCAAAGAACGAATGTTTGTTCTACTTTTTAAGACTTAATTCTTTTTTTAAAAAGCTACATTTTTTGCATATTAGAAAAATGTGTTTGCATACATATCATTCTCTGCCAGAGCTAAGACCAACAGGCTTCTTGTGATGAGCCGGGTGTCTTTTGTTCTTACATATAGCTTCAGTTATTAATGCAACGGTCAATTAATTGGAATTAATTAGTACAAGTTCAAAATATAGATATCATATAGTTCTCATAATATTGAACAAGCTACGCCAAAGAAATGAAATTTTACTGTAGAAGTTATTAAGATAAGCTGTTATTTTCATTGAAATATTTCAAATGTATCAGTGGATGGAGATGTATAGTAATAGTAATTTCCACTGAGCAACCAGTAAAAAACAAGGCAGTCTATCTCCACACACATTTGCTCAACTAGCATGAATTTTCCTCAATTCCTAAGGGACAAACAAGGAGCAGACTTTGGAAGAAAAAGTGTGTGAAAAATGGATGTCCTAGGCTTTTCATGACTGATACTGCAGTGAGTCTCCAGGAGAAAAAAATATTTGGATACTAAGTAATATAATTATCACAACAAAGCTACATCTGGAAGTCTTTACTTTGGCCCCTAGGACCACCTACCAAAATTCTAGAATCAAAGTCTTTAAATTATATCACTTTCTGAACATACATTTCTGATTTATGCTGTTTGGACTGTCAAAATTCTACTTTCCAAGGAAATCATCTCAAGTCCTGCAAACTGGGGAATGTAATTTCCATCTTCCCTGCTGCATACCCTTCAACATGTACATCCCCCTTTGAACCCCATTTACAATAATAATATTGATGTATTTTGTTTCCGGCATGCAACTAGAGCAAAAGGATTTCTAAACGTTATCACATCCGTGGTGAAGGCACCTAACATGCCTTCCTTCTCCAACCTGTGGGATGGTAGACAAGGTACTTATCCATGTTCTTAACAGTTTTACTAAATGATGAATTACTGTGTTCAATGAAGAGTATCTCAACAAAGTCTTGCTTGAAGCAATACTGTAGTAATGCCTTCCTGACCATGGGGATGTTTCTATAATATGCTTTGGTACTACAGGACCCTCTTCTTGAAGAAAGGTGGTGATTGGAGAAGGGAAAAGCTGAGCATTTCCAGGTATGCAACAGTGCACCATGTTTATGTGGCTTAGTCTTCACCTGGAATTCTATGGCAGAGCACATAGCCTGAGTAGAGATTCTCCCATCTTTTTTTGTATATGCCCAGCTTGTGATGGATGTATATGTATCACAGCTTCTGTTGTACCTTACCTCATATTTCAATAACAGCAATTATCCCTTCCCATCTCCAGATTTTAGACAGATATTTACATTTACACTTATATTATTTTATTTATCCTTTATTTCCCATATTATTATTATTCCTAAACTCTTCATATGCTCAGATCAAATTTTCTTATCCAAATTATATTCGGATTTAGTTCTCAATTTTTTTTTTATATTGAAACAGGTGATAATTATAGCCAACGTTTTTTATTTTTAAAGCTGAAGGAATCAGAACAATGTTTATTGAACAAGCTTGGAAACTGCAGAGCAATTTGTGAGCAATTAATTGTTTCTTTGTCTTCTATAAGAAGAAAAAGATGGCTAATTCTGTGTATAGTAGGGGCTATGTTTACTTGTTTGTAAAACTGTAAGAGCTGTCCTGAATGCTGTCGAGATTGTTTCAGACATTCCTTGTAAAGAGGAAGAGAATTGTGATAATTGAACCAGAAATGAATTGCCTGAGAATATTAGTCAAGAACGGTTTGACTTGCTCAATTTGCTACTTATTTACATGCCCACCATTTTTAGCTTGGTAGTGTATTTAATGATAATGCATACACTTCTTCCCTCTAACTATAAGTTTCAGATTTTAAAATACACAATACCAAACATATCTACTACAATGTAGGGCCACTTTTATCATAGCTTGCCTTCTTCCATATTTTATGTCATCTGACCAGAGATTTTCATGGGTTATTTTGATAATTAATTGAGGCCAGCTTTCAGAATGTATCAGAGAAACAGTTCTTCTTACTGTTTGTTCTTTAGAATCAGAAAAATGATTTTTACCACACAAATATTTGTTGGCAGGTGTACCAACTTGAGATTATTGTTTAAAGTTCTACGGTTCCTACACAGACTGCAAGATGAGCCCACCCTCAAGGCGTGGTATGTACAAAAATAGGTCAGGTTACATCTAGACATTTGACAAATTTGTGAACATTTGGTTATTCTTCTCGATAGCATTGATCATATTAACAATTCTTTCTTTCATTCTCATTTTGTGAAAATCATTAACCTTTGCTAAGAAGCGAGGATAATTTACTGCTTACTAGGCTAACTTTCCATTGCTATTGCCAAGTATTCCTCACATAATTCTCCAGTGTCAAGCACTGCAGTTTTACTACAATGAACACATCCTAGTTAAAGAGTATTTAGATTCCCAAGGGCTTCTCCTGACTGCTTTAGCTTCTAGAATAGCTAAAAAGATTTCTAAAGATGTGCACCAGGAAGAACTATTCACTACGATTCTTCATTCTATTTAACTTTCTTTTGCATAGACCATCAAATTCTTCTTTTAGCTAAAGAAGTGGTGGAGATACAATAGCTCCATCTTTCTTAATTCAAGGAAGTGCCAAGAAGTTGTCTTTTTATATTTAGAATGAAGTGAGTTCTGATCCTGATTTGCCACTTACTAGTTTCTGTATATAGCCTGTGACAATGTTGATTTGTGGAATAGTTTTTATTTAGGTAAAGAATTTGGGCCTATTCAGTTTATAAAAATGAATAACTGAAGACAGTAAAGTTTTTAAATCTCAGGACTCACCCTGTACAGGGACAGATTGGCTCTTATCAAAACCAGAATAGGTTAATATTTCTTGCAATAATTTTTCAAGAGACAGTAGTCACTCTCACAATTCCTCTTTGCTTGCCAAGTGCATGAAAACAGGAGTCTGGGGCATATAAGCACATGGTTTAAAACAAGGATGTACAACTAACTCCCCCTTGTGGTTCCAAAGATAATTTTATTGTAGTTTTATATATGAAATCAGCAAATGGCCCATTTTGGGTAATTCAAACTGCTTTATAGACAGTCTAAACATCAAGTAAAACAGTATACAGAATGGTGGCTTGCATGGTAAAGTAATCAGAATTCAGACTGCAAAAGGTAGTTATGGAGAAGTCATCTTTTTTTTCTAGGAAAAGGAAGACATTTGATCTACAATCATTTCCTATGACCAAAAGAATATATCTTCCCAAGAAAAACAAGTCAACTCTGCAAAAGAAACCTAATATTTCCTTACCTCAAAACCCTATAGTCATGATTAAGCTAAGGAGTCAAACTTTTCAACAATATCTATTTGCTTAACTAACAGCCATTTATATAAATGGTTATTTAACTAATAACTATTTATTTTCAGTCCTTAAAATTTATATCATCTCCTCTTCCCTATCACTGATCTCATTCTATAAATCATCCAGTTCTTTGGATTTAATGTTGTTATACCAGCTTTTGAATGTTTTGCTTTTTAATTTTCTTTCACTTTCTTTGCCTTTGTTCACTTTTCATTTTTTCAGCTGACAGCATTCCTATATTTTACAAATCGTTAAAGGAAGCTTTGCTTCCATTCACCTTTTGCAAAAGGTACATTAAGATACAATCATAAAATACTATTTCACTTCAATAAATCATCAAATAATGATAATCATGGGCCCTTCATTTAGTAATAAAATATTCTTTAAGAGTAAAGTTGTGAATATATCATTTCTCTCCAAAACATCAGCAAAAGTATTTCTCCACAGAACCCATAAACTTATTTTAAAAAACCAAGAGCAGTGAACATGTTAATTAATTAGATGAGCAATTTTGTTTAAACTTTTGGAAATGTTTTAACTCTTAAAATTAAAGGAGTTATTTCAGAGTTGCTGGCCAACTTCATTTCTTTATGTCTACCCCGTACTCTCATTGCCACGGTTAAATTTCAGGCTGGGATTTACACGAATAATGAAGAAAGGAAATTATTACCCCTCTGTTCCAGATCCACATCAGAAACATGCATGTGAACAAAAACATATCTGAAGCACTGCAAGTAACATTCTGCTTGGAAAAGGTGAATGATTTTTGGCATACCTTTCTCTACTGCTTTGAATTTTATGACCCCCAAAGGGCTCTTGCCTTCTCTTTCATGCTTTATTTACTCAAAAGTTCTTTCTTTTTTACAAACATTGGGGGGGGAAAGCATTTCAGGTATTTCATGACACTTTGAATAGTTTCTTGCTGGTCAAACTAGCCATAAATCCTTCATGAATTCCTTCTTAAAATGTCTTTTTCTTCTGGAATGGTATCCTGATCATTCTAATTAAAAATTAGATATCGATGGAGTCTATGTTATTCTCTTCCTCTCATTTCACCATTTGTAAAAAAAAAATTATTATTTTATTAGATCAGGATAACACAATGAAATATTTAAGAAGCGAACACATTTCTGAGGCATACACACTGCACCTTTTTTTCTTGAGCCAATTAACAAATAGAAAAAGTCAACCCAATTTTTTAACCTAAAATTGATTAGATTTTTTTAAACATAGTTCTGAAACTCAATTGAGACAGGGCACTCTCAAGAACATGAATGCAATCTATAGTACAATTTGACAAACAACTATCCATAAATAAGGTAATATACAATCCCAAAGTTACTCTCAGTTGCTCTTTGAGTGGCACTGATGTTACCTAGTTAGGTAATTAAATATCTCCAGACAAACAATCAAGCTCACAGAGCACTAAGAATTCCATAGTTCAAGCCTCAGTTACAGATATTATCTTCCATTGGAATATATCTTTCCTGAAACTTGAACATACTTTACACTGGAAAAACAATGGCTTTTTTATACTTAGAAATCTTCTGTTTGGAATTCAGTGCCAGAGACACAGTCTTTTAAAACTCAATGTAAATATGTTATAAACCTCCCAGACACCCATTTGGTGCTACAAACCAGAATTGAAGAAACAAAAATGGAGAAATTTGTTAACAAGGATCCAACACCAAGAATTATTTAATGTAGAAATTTCACATTAACAGATAGGGCAACATTACAAAAATATTTACAATATTACATTGCATTGGTAAATGGAAGCTCTCCACAGCACAGATGAAGTTTAGAATAAAACGTAACAGTTCTTGCAGGCAATTATTCTAGATTTGGTCTAGAATTGCCAACTTTAAAATCAAAGATCTGAATTACTAATGAGCTTAATATTTTAAGCATTTAGGCAATGCTTTTTGGGGCAATCTCAAATAGTGAGTTCCTTGCGTGTGGTAGAGCAGTTCACATATCACACTAACTAATAAACTGCACGTTTATTCCTCCTGCACAGCATGCTTACTTATTTCATGGCTTGTACAGGACTACACTTTACAATTATATCTGAACGAATGAGATAACAGTTTGCATTTTTCCCTCCAAAAGTTTGCAATTCTGAAATGGAGGGGAAGCTACCAACTAGACTTTGTCAGTTTGAATGGCAGTTAAAAAAAATGGTTTGCCACAATGTAAATCACTCATTTGGAAAGAATTCATAAGAAGGATTATAGTTAAGTACAAGAACACAATACCAAATAATGGCTTGGTATTACATAAAATATGAGAGTGATTTGTCTATGGTGCAGAAGAAAGCTTTACTTTCAAGATTTGAATGGGAGTTTGGACATATTCCTGTCAGATTCTTCTCAGTGTAGTTAAACCTGACCAAATCAAGGTAAGAATGAGAACTTAAAGAGTGTTTCTCTCTACTGTTTTCCCTATCTCAGTTCTCTTGGCATACTCTCAGCCTAACCTATGACTTCACAATGTTAGCAACCATCGTGACAAGTTATTGACAAGTAGATTTGTGGGTATATGCATCCTGCTAGAGAACATATTATATAATATTGTATATATCTCATTTAGAAGTCTACTCCTTTAAAAGAGGAAGATCAGTCCTTATATTTAAGGACCCCAAATAGCCTCCCAATCCTTAAAAAAAATCAAACCAGGTTTTGTTCCATATTACTTCAGTTTTTTTTAAACAAAATGCCTGAAATTTAAAAACAAAATAAAACCTCAGCATGAAACAAAAGACAACATATAGACTTCTCTTTGGAGGCGGGGAATGAAACTCATGTTACAAATCTTTCAGACAGCAATGTTTTCTGGAAAGATGGCAGAAATGTTCACCTAACTCAGTGTTGATTTCTGAGTCTTCAAGAGCAGGGAGAAACTTAGCAGTTTCAAGCAGTTGCAATATTGCTGTAGTCTTTTTTCCCCTCAAACAGCAATACTGCTGTATCAGTGCACCCTCCTCCCACATGTGTTTGTCTGTTATTGACAAAAGAAAAAGGAAACATTTCTTTTAGTAATTTGACAACCTTCCCGCCTTCCCAATGAGCAAGTCAGCCGCCTTCCACATTAACGAGCTCTTCTGCCTTTTAGTATTCTTCCAGTAGATTGTTAGTCATTAAACTGTCAGCTCCTTGGCCCTGCCTGAAAAATGTGAGTCAGAGCCTGGATTGCAAACAATGGAAATGTAACGGTGGTGCTGGAGAGCTTCATCCAAAATGTTTTCACAGCACTGAGGAGAAAATAAGAATGGCATTCCCAGGACAATTACATTTAACAATGGAATCACTAGTCCTGTGAAAGGAGAAAGATGTAATTGATTCAGAACACTGAGTAGAATTTAAATAAAGAGCCCTGTTACATTTTGTTAGTGAGACATTTTCTGGAGATTGTGTGCACAGCACAATTTCTCTACACTCTTGATCTAAATATGTGTCAAGATAGTTCAGGGATTGAAAAATTGGTGTGAGAGTGGCCCCAGCAACCTGTGGGAGATAGTTAAATGTAATACTCCTCCTCCCATCCTGGTCATCACATAACTGCCATTTCCAAAGATAACAAGAGGAGCGTAGCTGCAAACAAGAATTAACTGTGGTGGATGTTAATGGCAACTGCCAGGTTAAAAAAAAAGACACAACCTTGTATACATGAGCATAGACAGAGGATGCAAAGCAAACCTCAACGGTGGTCAAAATAGTGAACATTTGGGAACAAAAATAAAACTAAATAATATCATCCAGTGCATCAACAAAGGAACAGACAGAAATGTCCTTATGAAAGAGGAAATCTTGTTATTCTGGAAGGCACATAGCTGTAAGCTGCAGTAAGTGAAGTTAGACATATACTGTACACCATCAGCTCAAGGGAAATATTCTTGAAGTTCCATGAAATCAAGTATTTTTAGAGGCATCCTAAATCAGAAGAAAAAAATTAATCATCTGTCCCATGGTTCAAGAGACCACAGACACACATAATAAAAATACACTGATGAGTTAGCTTTTACTTCCTATTGTAAATACACCGGGGTGGGGGGGGGGGGCAGCAGCACCAATGTAATAATAAACATTTAACTTTTAGTTGTATGGTACAAGTTCACAGACTTCAGGACAAAGAAGAAAACATGCCATTATAAAAGATCAATATTGTTATAAATATACAGCTCCTTTACATATATTAAAATTCTCACCTCTTTCCTGTGTTCAAGAGATTTCAGCTTAGCTCTTATCAAATTAATTGCTGGAGAGGAAGCTGGTGTCTGCAATTAAACAAGATGCAAACTGAAACTCTTTGAACTTCACTATGACCTTTAAAACTAAAAGAGTTTTAGAGTCTCCTCAATTATCCTGACCTTAATGTAAATTAACTTATTTAATCAATTTATTAGTTCCCTCAGTTGTCAAAGCAGTTCTAAGCTTTTGACATTAATTTAGTTATTGCATTGCTTAACATAACAAATTATGGTTATATCAATCCAACAAGCATCTGGGATATTAAAACATCTGAGGAAGCACCATGAAGTTTATTCTATGGTAACATCCCCCAAACTTGCATCTTGAAGTACATTAAACCATAACCAGAAACTTCTGTGTTGGCGGATAACTCTAGGAATTGTTTTATTGTGAAAAAAAATATCTAATTCTAAATATATTAATAAAATAATATAGAAATTTAAAATCTAATAATTTAGGAATAGTGAAAACAGGTCTTAACTACGAGAGAGAAAAACAGAATCCAGGAGGGCAGAGCAGAAGAGGACAGAACAAATGAATCTAATGTTCCTTCATTAAATGATGAGGTACATAATTAAGGAACAGCCCTATAAGGTTGGTAAAACACCAGATATATTAATATGATGACTGATATGGGGCTGAACACCACAAATACAAAGCAATTGGACAATTTCCATTGAAGACACTGTAGTTGAGGCATTATTATTCTCCCCATTCAATTCATAGGTACCACCATATCTGATGCACAAAATTTCACTTAAAATTGCTCTGTGGTCAACTAGTTAAAGAACTTGGCAACTCTTGTATCATAATGCAAGTTCCCTTTAAAACTACAACTACAACACTTTTTGTTTTTGTTCAATGGAATTTAGTGGATTGGGTCTGTTTTTTCCCTTATATTGCAACTGTGATGAAAAGGTAACTTTGTAACTAATTGTCACATTTATGACTTTCATAGGTTTGTAAAACAAGAAGAAAAGCTGAGGTACAATCATGAGCACAACTGCTGTTTTGCTTAGTGACTGTTTTGCTTAATGACGGAGTTGCCAATCTCAATTGTGGTCACTAAATGAGGACCTCCTGTAGTTCTTTTAAACAAATTTCCCCTTGCCAAATAAATTCCATTGGTTAATATAGAAGAAACCCTTCTTCCAGCAAACCTTACCATGCTGATATTCTCCTTGCTGCCATGCTTTGAATCCTTAGTGCCTGCAGGTTCTGTAACAGTATCATTTTTCTTTTTGTCTAAAATCACCTGATTTCCCAACACTTTACGCTGCATTTGGAAAAGAAAATTATTTTGAGCTGTGATAGAGAGCAGGAAAGTAATGGAATAATATTTATTCCTGGAAATTTCCAGTATAATAAGAGGTATGTTTCTCTGGGTGAAAAGCCAGTGAGTTTTCCCCTATACTTTCTCTATATTTTCTGCAGAGATGTTTTGACTATGGATCCCACATTTGACCAAGCATGAACAATCTTATTCTGCCTCTCTTACACCACGAAAAGCTTATTAAAATTACATCCTATAATTTCTGATGAAGACGTAGAAGACGTAGGAAAATACATAATAAAATGAGATGGAAGAAAATATTTTCAACTTTCATAAGTGGCTTTAATGGAGCAGCATCTAAGGCAGGTGTGTCCAAGTTGTGCCCCACAAGCTGTGCATGCAACCTTGGAGAGCTTGTAATACGACCCTACAAGATCGTAAAATTTTAAAGGAAGTTTGTTCTTTATATACATTTATTATATATTATATATGGCCCAATGCAGTTCCTCTTTCACTCAATATGGGCCAAGCAAGCCCCAAAATGTTGGACACCCTAAGGTATCTTAGACACATCTCATGCAATGCCTTCCTTTACATCAGAAAATTTTGGTGACAGTAGAATGGATTTTACCTTGATTAGGCCACTGAAGGAACGAGTTCTGGCACGTTTCTGAATCTGTGTGGACATAGCTGTCTGAGGAGTAAGGGCTTCAGGGTGCTTCTGAAACTAGGAGAACAAAACTTAATAGCAGAGTTAATTCCATGATGTTGTACAGTGTCCATGCCAAAGTCCAGTTCTACTTTCCACTCATGCCCTTTTGCCCCAACACCTAATTTTACAGAGATCCCCATGCTTTAATCTATCTCACTGAGACAAGGATATCTAAAGATTGCTTTCTCCCACACATGGTTATCTACCTGACTTGAGCCTAAACTATTCCTTTTGAAATCTGCTGTCAAGAAGACCAAGATAAATAACTTCCAAATGGCTTACTGGATGGATGTAAAAGTTGCTGTGAAATGCCTTTCTTGGGAGGCTCATCCTATATGATCAATTTGATTTTAGGTGATGCCTTCAGGTCTTTTAATAAAGTTGTGAATTTTGTTATTTGGAACCACCATACAATATGGCCTATTGCTATTTCAAAACTGCTTTGATGGCTCTCTTTCTTTCCTGGGAGCTTTTCCATTGCATTTGCTCTTTCATGATATGGTGCTTTACCATCATCCTTATTTTGTCAGGTGAGCCATAATCATACCTGCTGAATAAGCTTCTTTTTCTTGGCGGAGTCTGGCATATTATGAACATGGCAGAAAAGCTCTTTCAATGCTTCTTCTGTATGGTGCTGTGTGTCTTCCAAATGGGCAGAAGGATCTAAGAGGCCTCGTTTCTTGAATTTCAGAAGCTGAATGTCTTTGAAATTCTGGACCATTGGCAAATCCAGGTCATCCTTTAGAAATTCAAACAGACCATTAAGCTGTTGGTTCAAACTACCATATTTTTCGGAGTATAAGACGCACCTTTTTTCCTCCAAAAACAGGCTGAAAATCTGGGTGCGTCTTATACACCGAATACAGCATTTTTTTGCCTCCCAAAGCCCCGCCCCCTTCACCAAAATGGCAGTGCATAGCCTTATGGAGGCTTTCAGAGTTTCTGGGGGCTGGGGAGGGCAAAAATGAGCAAACAAAGGGCACTTTTCCCCCTCCCCAGCCCCCAGCAGCACTCTATAAGCCTCCCTAAGGCTATGCATGCATTTTTTGACAAAAAATAGTCCGTTTTGGGAGGTTTGCAGAGTGCACCCCCCCCCCCCCTTTGACAAAGTCCTAGGTGCTGCATATTGTCAGTGATTTCCTTCTCCAGCACATGGATAAATACACCTGGAAACATCTACCTACTACCTACTCTCTCTCTCTCCCAACCTACCTACTGTATTTCTCTCCCTCCCCCCCCTCTCTCTATCCCTTTAACTACCTACCTACCTACCTATCCTTTTTCTCTCTACCTACCTATCTACTGTATTTCTCTCTCTCTATTTCTTTCTCTATCCCTCTACCTACCAACCTACCTACTCTCCCTCTCCCTCCCTATCTACTTATTTCTCTCTCTCTCTATTTCTCTCTCTCTATCCGTCTACCTACTTACCTACACCCCCCCTCTCTCTCCCTACCTACCGACTGTATTTCTCTCTCTCTCTCTCTACCCTCCCCCCTACCTACCTACCTACCTACTTTTTTTAAAAAAAATCCTCTTCAAAACCTTGGTGCTTCTTATACTCCAGTGAGTCTTATACTCCGAATAATACAGTAGCTTGATTCTATAAAGCTG
Source organism: Thamnophis elegans (assembly GCF_009769535.1). Classification (NCBI taxonomy): domain Eukaryota; kingdom Metazoa; phylum Chordata; class Lepidosauria; order Squamata; family Natricidae; genus Thamnophis; species Thamnophis elegans. The sequence goes on from NC_045550.1 coordinate 25,447,245, forward strand.
GTTATTATTCCAGTGAAAGTCTTCCATGAGAATATTTCCAATTTGAACCTTAGATCCAGTAATAGAACAATATCTGCCTGTCCTGTCTGGGTCCTGATCTTCCCTTCTCCTCTGTTCAAATATTGTGCATTTTAACCAAACTCTCTAAAATGGGCTTATTTGATTGACAGTTGAATAAAAAGATGTGCATTATTCTCCAGTCCATGGATAGTGAACGCTCCAAAATCTCCAGAATGGTTTTCAGCAGATGCAATCCCTCACCCACTCCATAACTCCAGCATGCCTATCATAGAGCTGCCATTGGTTATTTAGGCCATCAAGGTCTAATTACTTCCCAATGAGGAATCCAAATGTTTATATTTATTAGATTTATCTTGCCTTTATTTTATACAACTCTAGGCACTGTACATAATACTCCCTCCTCCTCTTTTCTCACAATGGCTCTATGACAGTGATGGCGAACCTTTTTTGCCTCGCATGCCATAAGTGGGGGGAACGCAGGGGGGGGGTTGTGTGCGGGCGTGCAATGTGTGATACCCCCGCAGTGCACATGCTTTATAGGAACCTGGGGAGGGCGAAAACAGACTCCCCCGCCCCCCGGAAGCCCTCCGGAGGCTTCAGGGACCTTCAGGAGCATTCCCTGAAGCCTCCGGAGCAGTCAAAACGACACTCCGAGCAAACCAGAAGTCCGTTCCCGAACTTCTGGTTTGCCCATAGGGCCGGTATTTTGCGCTCCGGAGGCTTTAGGGAAGCTCATGAAGCCTCCGGAGGGCCTCGGGGGGGGGGGAGGCTCTTTTCGCCCTCCCCAGGCTCCTATAAAGACCTCTGGAGCCTGGGGAGGGCGAAAAATGGCTTTAAAAAAGGGTGAACTCAGCTGACCAGCGTGCTGGCCAGCTGACAGGGCAGTGCCTCGTGTGCCACCTGTGGCATGCGTGCCATAGGTTCGCCATCACTGCTCTGTGAGATGGTTGGGCGCAGGATTTATGACTAGCCTAAAATCACACAGCCTGCCTCTGTGACTAGATTATACAAAATATGCTATCCTGGTTTTTAGTGAAGCTCCTTAATCATTACACCAAATTGGCTCAAACCTATAAAGACTGTCTAAGCCGCCATACATACATGATTGATGGCAGTCATGTGTATATTAGGTCTCTCATATTTAATCTAGCACCAAATGCAGATAGGTCACCCATTAAAAAAAAGGTCACCCATCATATCATAATTTGTAAGACTATATAATAAACTAAAGGCTTAATCTAAAATTTAATTCTGCCGTTCCTTTTTTCCCCAAACATAGATCTCCAGAACACTCCAATCTCACTATTTCCCATTATCATTAAGAAGCCTGTTTCAGATTGCAGTTTTCTGTCCAGACTATGTCTAAGTTCTTTCCTTCCTTCTGTGGAAGATGGCACAACTTCTTACCTTTGAAGCATGAGTTCTGGAGTCCAAATAATGTATCCTGGCATATTCCCGGATATATACTGGAGCCTTACAGTGAAAATGGGGATAAAAAGTAGAAAGATGAATCAAAATGCACTTGATACTCAAGAGAGACACATAGGTTTACAACAGGGGTAGTCAACCTTTTTATACCTACTGCCCACTTTTGTATCTCTGTTAGTAGTAAAATTTTCTAACCGCCCACCAGTTCCACAGTAATGGTGATTTATAAAGTAGGGAAGTAACTTTTCTTTATAAAATTTATAAAGCAGAGTTACAGCAAACCCCTACCGCCCACCATGAAAGCTGGAATGCCCACTAGTGGGCAGTAGGGACCAGGTTGACTACCACTGGTTTACAGGAACTGATCAGGGATTGCCAAGGATCCTTCCTTGTAAAAGATATCAGAAGTGGTTCCAATTACTGTATTTTTCAGTGTGTAAGACTCACCGGTGTATAAGACGCACCAAGATTTTGAAAAGGAAAAACATTTTTGTCCTTCCTTGCCCCCAGGAGCACTCTGCGGGCTTCAGCAGGGCTGGGAGAAGGCAAAAAATGCTCCTGTTTTTCTGAAAAAATGGGTGGAAAAGGGCCATTTTTTTCAAAAAATGGAGGCTTTTTTGCCTTTCCTCAGCCCTGCTGAAGCCTGCAGAGCGCTCCGGGAGCAGGGGCAAGGCAAAAACATGTCGGTTTTTGGAAAAATAGGATGCGGCGGGCGGGGCTTCAGGAGGCCAAAAATGATTGTATTTGGTGTATAAGATGCACCAACATTTCCATGCTCTTTTCGGGAGGGAAAGGTGCGTCTTATACTCCAAAAAATACGGTAGTTCTTCACAAAGAGAAGATCAGTTTTCACATAATTCCAGTATGGTCAAGAAAGGAATTCTTTGACCCATAGGTCACACACAATGCCTTTGCAGCTCATCTGCAACCTTCTCTCCTTCACTTTATTTCTGCTAGTATAGCAATTGGGCATAGAAAAAGTGGCCTGTCTTCCTAATTGCAAATCAGAACTTAAACTGCCAAATGGTTGGCAGTTACAATTAATATTTTCTTCACCCTTCACACTGCCATAACTGCTTGCTACCATTAGGTTTAGAACTGCTTAGTAAATACAGAGTTGAGGTTCATCAAAAACCCATAACAATGAATATCACCTACTGTATATTCTGCATCCACATGTAGTAAATATTTTTTTAAAATTCCACATGTGAAAGATAATGTTGTAAAAATAGGTAAACGCCAGAGAGCCCAGCAACAGAAATAAGTAACTCCTCTAAAGCAGCACCTCTAAAAAAGCAGATCATCTCATAGTTTGTTCATAGCACACACTTTCTCCCAATGAGTAATATCCTCAGACAATAGGGCAGCAATGGCAAACCTTTTCAGGACCGAGTGCCCAAAGCGCACATGCATGCGTGCACACCCAAAGCCCCAAAATACAATCTGTACGTGGCTCCTGTGCATGCGCACATGCCATGCCACTGCATGCACCCTGCCCATGCCCACATGTGTCCCGTGCATGTTCAACCCCACACTTGCACGGCAGAGACCCAAAGACCAGCTGGCGAGTGGGAGGTGCGCATGCGCGGTGCTGCTGAGCTGGGGCGATGGCTCGTGTGCCCACAGAGAGGGCACCGCGTGCTACCTCTGGCATGTATGCCATAGGTTCGCCATCATGGCAATAGGACAACAGAGTTGGAGATTAGTTCCTCTCTCTATGTAACCTTACTTTGAAGAGTTTTTGTGAGTGCTTGATCATGAAAGCCATTCCATTATTTAGTTTGTTAATGTTTTCTTGCAGATCGCTGGTAGTCACCTAGTAACAGATGCAGAATGAGGACAGGTTAAGCGAGTTGTAAAATCACAGGCAAGTTTATTTTAATGTTGAATTACATCAGTCAAACTATTGAGCAATTCCATCCTTCCTAGCCTGCCCCACAATTCCCTTTTTGCTGTTATATGAAACAGAATACTTACATTTCGGGGCCACAAAATATGAGGTGAAAACATAAGAGCAAGGTTATGTGCTGACATCTTATTCTTGTCCTGTTTCTTGGCTGTTTGATAGAGCAGATCCAACAGCAATTTCAGCAGATTACGATTGGCAGGTGGTAAGATCAAGAAGAGCAATTGCAGTGCTTCAATCTGACGCACTTTATCTGGATTGTTGGTCTTGTTGCCCTTGTCATCAAACTGCATCAAGTCTGTAATCCAGGAATCAGGGAAATGTCTGTTAAGTGTGGCTGACTAAAAGAAATTTCAGCGGCATCAATAATTCTATCCAATTCTTAAAACTATTTATGTTCAAAATCTGATTATTAAGAATCCCCAAAACTTCATATTTAAATATCCTTGTCATTGGTTTGAACAGGGAAATATCAAGGTCTCCAAACTTTTTAAAGCACCAGCTTATTATTAGTAGTATATGGCATTGTTACAGTGGCCAGGAAATCACAATTATATTGCAGAGTGGTAGTTTGGCTCTCAAAAGTACCAACCCTGTTATAGGAGATGCTTGCACATTTCCTAAGGTGCGCCACAGGAGGCTTTGCGCCAGAGAGAAAGGCGAGAGGCTCTTCCTGCAGTGTTACCCAAGGCCCTCTCCCTTCCTGGAACTGCCCCGCAAACAGGTACTGCAAACGGGAAGGTTCAGAGCCATCAGGAATCTGACTGCCTGAATAGAGCACCAGGCCATCTCACTACCGAAGTTATACCTATCTATCTAGTTGCATAGAACATGCTTTCGAACTGCGAGATGGACAGAAGCTGAGGTGAGTGGTAGGAGCTGTCCCGCCACATATTGCTTGGAGCTGAGACCATTTCCAGTGTCATTAAGCCACTGAGATATTGTGCCTCCAACAACCAGATGAATTAGAAAGATGGATATTTTGAAAGATGGAGCTCTTTCAAAAGTGCCTGCAGGAAAGAATATATAACTGATAAAATTGCCTAGTTAATGTTGATTACCTGAAATTTTAAGGTGTGCATGGAAATGTTTGTGAGTCAGCAAAGGCTCTGGTAATTCTCCTAGGAACATCTTCAACAAAGTAGCCACATCATTGGAATGAAATTCGCCTGAATCCAGGTCAATTTCTGTTCCACTATTCAATGCTTCTTTCAGGTTCTGTTGCCTAGTACTGTTTCCGGGCACTCGGAACAAGCCTTCTGTCCGTAAATCTGCACCAAGATAGGAGAGGTATTAAACATATGCCAGATACAGTAATTGCTACCATTCTTATTTTTGAATCTAGATCTAATTTTGAATCTAGATCTTGATCTAGATTCTAGGTCAAGTGATTGTCTGGCTTTTTGCAGTCTAAGATATGATGTCCCTTTTCACATCTTTCTCCTTCTGTTTAAATCTCTTCAGAGTCCTAATAGAAGAGTCAATGAACTGTACAAAATCAAATAGAAATAATCTGGTTATATTTGGGCCTTCAAGATTACCAAGGACAGAGAGCAACAGGAACTATTGAATGCAGTGAAGGGAAATTTTTAAATTCAAGTTCAAGACTTGATTCACAAAGCAAGATTGTCTTTCTTGAGTGCAAATATTTGGAGAGAGTCCACTTGAATCCTATTATTCCAATGGCACTTGAAAGCAGCAGTCCTGAAAATTATGAAAAGCTGTTTTTAAATATTTACTCCCTCCAACTTTTATTAGCCAATACAGAATCATAGTTTTATTAATTTATCTTTTATATACTTTTGTCATATCTCATTTACGGTATATACATTTTTGTGGCTGAGCTGATGTGTTCTCATGTTATATCACAGAATGGTCATTTAAATTGATTTTCTTATTTTCTAGTTAGGACTATTAGTTTACCAGAACAAAAGAAACATAAAATAGAAACTATTTGCACAAGGAGAGAAGAAAATGTTCAGATTTAGAAGCATATGTAGGAAATTTTTATAAATCAAGATTAATAACTGCTAACTTAAGAAATATAGAAGGACTTTCAAAATTACTTACTCTTATGCAAATACTCAATGAGTTGAGATATTTGAGCAATGCCTTCTTCAGTCAGTGGTGCTCCAAATACCACCCCTTTCTCTATAAATTCAAAAAAGCAACGAGGAAATGATTAAAGGGAATATTAACTGTTTTATTGAAACGCAGATCAGTTTATTCACTATCTCAAAATGTCAGAAGTAAAACTTGGGGCAGAATATATGTTCATTCAGTATCCATTTTCAAAATAAATAAATAAATAAAACCTTACTCTTATTATTTGTGCAAAAGGCATCAGTTTGGAAAAGAGATATTGTTAGTTTTCTATAAAGGAAGCTATGTCACAAAATAGATACTTTTTGTCTGTATTTATGCCTGGGTCTTGTTCACACTGTGTAGTTTATGAAAGAATATCAGCAAGATATTTTTTTCTAATCAAGATAAACATCTATCTAACATTCAACTTCTAATATTTGGTATTTCTGTGTACTGATATATAGAATATTAGTTCACAGCATCTGGGATTCATAGAAACGCTGCATCTGTGTATAAGAGATGCTTTGCCATTCTAGGTCAACTTTCAGTATTTTAACTAATTGAAATTGCTGTATACTTGAAAAAATGCTATCTTGTTTACCTTTGGTCAGGTCTTGATTCTTAGTCATCTGCTAAAGGCATCATAGCTAGGAATAATACTTTGGTTACCCACATGTGAATTTTAATCTATATCATTTTCACCACCCCAGCTTCTATCCCAGAGCAGTAACTATACTGAATTCTACTGTATAGTCATAATGCAATAACAGGGGTTTTCAATTCAATTGTACAGAATGTGAAGGATGTGTGTTTTTGTTTTATTTTTATGTATAATGTACACTGAAGATGGCATTTAATTTCATTGTACGAGGTGCAATGACAATAAAGTAAATTAACTTACTCTAGTCTAGATTATTTGAAATGGTCCACAAGATTTATTACCCCAACAGCTTCTGCATGTTCAGAGACAGAGTCAAGATTAGGCCTATCCATTAGGCCAAAATCTTAACGATTAGATCACATGGAATATTTTGAAACTGATGAAGAAGAAGAGAGTATCCTGATATATATATAGAAAATAGAAAATGCTCTGGCAATCTCATATACCATAAGTTCCCTGCATCCAAACAACTTATTAGTTTGAACAAGAACCATCTTAAAATAATATCAGTAGAAACCAACATTCACTACATAAGGGTATGTGCTGATACCACAGAAAAGCAAAACAACTTGTCATAATATTTTGCTACTATATTTAATGTACCACAACAGTGCTTTATAGCTCTGATTATAAAACTTATATTCTTCTTACTTCAACCAATAAATATTATAGGAATACTTTGCTGCTATTAAACAAAACTAAATCTAATCAATTTTTGGCTGTATTGTGAAGTACTGAAATTATAGGAAGCAAAGCAATTAAAAAGATGGTGAGGTTTAAGCTTTTTATTTTAGTTTTTATTTTATTTTTTCTATAAAACATAAAAAATGTTTTTTTTTTGGCAGAGATTGCTACCGGTACCAAACAAGTATAGCACTAGCACTTATATGCCACTTCATTGTGTTTTACAGCCCTAAGCTGTTTACAGAGAAAAGTATATTGCCTCCAACAACCTGGGTCCTGGATACCGACTTCGGAAGAATGGAAAGCTGAGTCACCCTTGAGCTGGTCAGAATCAAACTCATGGCAGTCAGCAGAACTAGCCTGCAATACTGCATTCTAACTGTCTATGGAGATTCTCAGTCATCCAGGTCATGGTTGTCCCAAAGATGCTTCAGCATCTTGGATGAGAAGCGAAACGTCTTCAAACAAAAACCAGAAAGTCCAGTTGCCTCTTGAAAAAGCACCTTTGGGACTGCACTCTAACCTCTGCGCCACCATGGCTCTTGTATGTATGTACAATGATTATGTAAATAAACCTAAACAAGCATGCACATGCAGATGATATGGCTCTCCTACAGATGTTAGGAGAATTTTGAAGTCATTTTGAGCCTTCAAGATATGTTTGTGTGTGTGTGTGTGTGTGTGTGTGTGTAAATATGATAGAATCTACCTTGATTAAAAAAAACTATTTCAAATGTTAGCACACTGAATTATCTAATAAAAGTAAGTATAATCATTATTATATACTTCAAAGATCCTGGGAGAATCACATTGTTGAAATATAAATATATGCCAAGCTGCTAAGTACAATAAATACTTGAGCTAACTAGACAAATGATTTCTCATTCAATTCTTCTTTGCCATATTATTTACTTTCACCTCTGATCTCACATATTTTATCTTTGGTACATATTAGCCATGATTCAATTATATGTTACTATTCACAATAACTTATAGTTACAAATGTATTTTAGGTGAGCTCTGGATGGTCTTTCAGCTTGATTATTTGCTTGCAGTCATTTCATTACCAGACTAACCAACAACTTCAGTGTTAGAAGGCTATGGATTTGTCCTCTGTTTATTTACAATAACTTGCCCTGTTGGTGGACGAGTTGGGGTTTTCCATCCATCTGTGCAGTTTATACATTTCAACCCTCCGCTACGTATATTCTCTTCTTTTCAGCGCTCTTTTCCTGAATATTCCATTTACTTCTCCCTCTAAGTCATTTCATTATCCCCAAATACTTCACAGTTTGTATCCATGCTAGTTCCAGTAGTAATATCAGTTCCTGTTACTGAGATATATTCCAGCCTACCATTTTGTCGCATGAAAATAAATTTGTACTACCATCTTCCAATCAACAGTAACTTCTGATGACTTCATAGACATATGCAATTTCCTTAGCATCAGTATGGAATGGTTGTCACTGCCCTTTTCTGGGATGTTTTTCAACTTCACAGCCAGTTTTCACCTTCTGATTGTCTAACTCTGCCTGAGCTATTTAGCTTGGATTCTGGAGAAGGTTGAGCAGGTGCTGCCACCTGCTGCTGAAACTACATACACATGTACTCCAGTTGAGTTCAATTCCTGATAAAAATGTTTTTAAAAAAATAAAACATAGTAATTACAAGCTCTTTAATCAGAAAACTTCCTCTTTCAATCACTTTTGGAACATTAGAATGGAAGGAACAAATCTTAATTCTCAGGGAAGTCTATTCTACAAGCCCAGAACAACAATGAACAAACTGCAGTTCCAGACCTCCATTCCCCATTTCTTCAAGAAAGTGAGTGATGAGCAAAGCTTATCCAAGACAGAACATACAGACAGGCTGATAAAAAATAGCAGAAACTAGTCCTGTAGGTACTAATAAAGTACTTTATGACTTGGTGTCTGTCAAAGTCAGTACTCTGAATTAGACCGAAAACCTGTCAATAACCAGAGGTGGGTAAGAAACACATGCATAATATTATACTGGTAATATTATCAGTAACTAGGGCACTGCATTTTCTACCACTTATTGGATGGTCTTTAATAATATTCCCATGTAAAGTAGTTTAGTCTAAGAAACGACTGTTACAATATAAAACTAAATTATTTTTTTTCTAGTTAGTATTTGTAGGCATATTGTGACTACTCAAAAATCACTTAAGCAATCTAAAATGTCATTTCTTAAATGTGACTGTCATTATATTATGAGAGAACAGAATGGAACTTCTAATTACACTGCAAGTAGAGATTGATGCATATTTGAATTCAGTTTGGAAAGAAGTCTAATTAGATGACAATGATTCCATAAACATAGCAAACCATAAGACAGGATAAGAATGGAGGATAAAAATGCAGAACCCATTTTCTAAAGTCACAGAAACATTTCTCTAAGATACTAAACTAAAAAGAATCTATAAGAAACGGTACAAGAAGTTAGCAATTAGTGCTCAGCTCCAAAGATATAGAATGCTACTTTGTCCAAGATGCAAAAATGTTTTACAACTCTATCTGAGATCTGGACATTTTTCCAAACTTAGTAACTCAGTAAACATCTGAGATTCTTAAGCAGACTGATGGGATAGCAGGTAGAATGAACATGTGTACCTATTAGATTAGTATTAGAAAATATTAGATAGCTGTTGGGTTGTAATTTTCTCCATCTAGCCGATTATCTTCTTTGAACTTTTATATACCGTATTTTTCAGACTATAAGATGCACACCAAGATTTCGAAGAGGTAAGTAAGAAAAAAGTTTTTGTTGTCCCCAGCCCCCAGGAGCACTCTGCAGGCTTCAGTAGGGCTGGGGTAAGGGGAAAATGCCCCCGTTTTTGTGAAAAATGAGCAGAAAACAGGGGCATTTCCCCTTCCCCCAGCCCTACTGAAGCCTGCAGAGTGTTCCTGGGGGCTGAAGGAAGGGGAAAGTGCCTCCATTTTTGTAAAAAACGGCCCATTTTTTGCAAAGGGCTTCACAAGACCAAAAATGGCTGTATGCTGTGTATAAGATACACCAACATTTCCATGCTTTTTAAGGGGGGAAAGGTGCATCTTATACTCCGAAAAATACGGTATTTAAAATAGCTGTTGTATCACTGAACTAGAGATCTCCTGTTCTAAGAACATAAGGAACAGGATGGTTTTTCTCCTAGAAGCGCCTTCAATATTGACTATTTTTTCTTAATTGTATCATTTGATATTAAAAAGAAATATTACCATTCTTTAATTTCCATAACGAAAACTAAGGATTGACTGTAATAGATATCTTTGTAACACTACTTCCCTAATTTTTAATTTGGAAGTTTATTAATAAAGTAGGTTTTGCTGTAACAGAAGAGCCAGTCTTAAATCAGAGTAGTAGCTGTATGAATATCTGGGAAGGTATTATTTCATCAATTTCTTTGACTGTAGTGGCTCACGAGGTTAGGATACTGGGCTGATGATTGTTGTTTGAGACCCAGTTGCTGTCGCAGGATGGGGTGAGCTCCCGTCACACATTTCAGTTCCTGCCAACTCAGGAGTTTGAAAAACTGTTTGAAAACAAAACCTGTTTGAAAACAGGTAATCACGAGTAGATAGGAGCCGAGGTGGCGCAGTGGTTAGGGTGCAGTACTGCAGGCCACTTCAGCTGACTGTTATCTGCAGTTCAGCAGTTCTAATCTCACCGGCTCAAGGTTGACTCAGCCTTCCATCCTTCCGAGGTGGGTGAAATGAGGACCCAGACTGTGGGGGCGATATGCTGACTTTGTAAACCGCTTAGAGAGGGCTGAAAGCCCTATGAAGCGGTATATAAGTCTAACTGCTATTGCTATAAATAGATACCACATTGGTGGGCAATTTAACAAGGATGTGAAAGGAGTCCCCAACTGGGCATCCCTTAGGCAACTGTGATGTCACCGTTCAATCCTTTCAATCTGGAAGCACTTCAGCACTCCTGATACAACTCTAGTAATAGTATTCATTACTTTGGAAACACTGCCAATTATAAAGAAGTGAGTCCATGATATCATATTATCATTGAAGGCCAATAGAAAGCACTAGCAAACACATCATATTTACCTTTGCGTTTCAGAGACATCAAGGAACGGAAAAAACCTGAGGAAATGCTAGGCCCACCAGGCAACGTGGGCTCTTCCTCACCCATCAATTGAGCAAGCTCTGCTCCAGGCAAGTCAATCAATCGGGTAATGTTGCTGACCACAAGTTCTGTGAATGCTTCAGGCTTCTCATGTCTCAGCTTCTCCACAAAGAAGTCTGGATTAAAGATGATTTGATGCCGCTGAAGGGAAGACTCATTGCAGATAACAAAACTGCAAATGGCATCACTGTGGAAGACAGTTAAGCATTACTTTATGAGAGACACCTGTATACAATATAGCAATAATCTTTAGCCATGCAGGCATTCAAATTAAAATGGTTTACAGTTTAAACTGTAGAGATGTTTCAAAATAATCTGCACATCTTTTAAGGACACCATTCTGCCCATTTCTGCAGTATGCAACAAATCAGAATACTAATCATGCTGGCTGCATGAGAGAGAAACTACAGTGATTTGCATGTTATACTACTCCAAAGAAATACACAATCTCTGTTCAAGATAAACAACAAACTGTGCAATTGATCATCTTGGGCAATTATAGGTCATATGTTAACTGATATAGAGACAATTAAATTTATGATTTATTCTTTAAAAAGGCTTTCATTCAGCTTTTAATAAAAAATGATGCAAGCATAGAAACATTTTTAACAAAAATAATGTTCTAAAACAGTACAAACATTTGGAAATTATTCAGAACAGAGTTAGCGTGGAACAGAGTAACATCCAAAGTACAATATCATCCGGTGGATATCAAATGGTACTTCCTGCTCTTAATGGGTGTAATATTAGGGAAGCATGTAATAGAAATATAATTCAGTTCTTTTCTTAGAGGAAAATTAAGTATCATTTGTTAGGTTATATGCTGTATAAAAATCAAAGAGTTTCTGAAATATACAATGCATAAAGTAAAAACTGTCAATTGAATTTACCCCTTTTTTGAGAATTCCAATAGTCAAACATAGTAGAATATTTTTTATCAAAATTATTCAGAACTATCCTAGAGAGACAATATTTGCCACTGTGAAAAATCGCAATAGATATCCTTTTGCAGTCCCAGCCTGGGATTTAAGGGGCTAATTAAATCTGAAATCATCCAAGCAGTGACGTTGTCAAAATCACTCCAAAAACAGTAAGCCACAGAAAAGAACAGTTCTCTTCATCCCTGAACAAGTAAGCTGCCAAGAATAATGTAATTCTAGCACTGCTTCATAAGAAACCCTGCCGTTTGATATGTTTAACAAGCTGAAAACAAGATGGAGCCCTTCAGTTTAAGCAGCTGGGGAATGAATGTTAATTGACCTCATACTTTTCTCCATTGCACTGTTTTAACATGTGCTAGCCAGGCAGGACAACATAAATATGACTTATAAGCTAATCATAGACCCAACATGTCCTTTAAGGAAGACCAATGTGATGTTAATGTCTTGCCCCAATAAAACTGCTAAGTCTGCATAACATCTGTGTCACCTATTCAAACTCTCATTCCTCATGTTCTAGAATTTAAAGAAACCCTAACCAATTTTCAAGGCATAGTTAATAGCTAGCTTATGCCTGCCTATTTGAGGACTTTCAATTCTTAATTTCCAGAAAATCTTAAAGCCACTATTTCTGAAACAATAGAAAAGACAAATCTCTTACACAAGTGCTGAAAGTTTCTGGCGCGGCATTGGGAAGCAGAGATGTAATGAGAAGAACTCATTCCTTGTTTTCAGAAATAGAACTGCCTGCTCCAACGCAGCCTATGCAAATTCCACACACAATAAACAAGACAAAGACTCATTTGTTGGCCCCCTTCTAACAAATAAACTTTCGTTAGCATCAGAACAGAACTCAGATCAACCAACTTTACAGAATACTAGAGAGTAGACCGCATCCTTGAAGAGCTTACCATTTCAATTGTCCATTTTTGGGGGGAGAATCTAGTATTAAGCTTAACACAAGATTTCTATATATTCCCTTGATTTTATCTTCTCTTTTTAAAAAATTATTTCATGACTTCCTCATTTGATATCTAGATTATGAAGCCAACTCTTATAAGGCTTTTCTATAAAAATATTTCCTTATTATTTCTAATTTTTCTTGATGTATGAAAGTGAGTTGTAAGTTTTCACCTCTTTTTTACCTCTTATATGTCTTCAGCCTAATTAATCTTCAGAGTGCGGTATGTTTTGTTTGAAAATGTCAATCACGTATAATAAACTGGATTGTGGTGCATTGCCGTCTGCTTTTATAATCTCATTCCTGTTTTATGGTGAACAATTTCATAATATGAGCAGCCCCTAACTCTCTACTAAATTCCATGCTAAACATTACTAGACTTTGTAATTTTGAAAGGTCACTTTATCAGCAACACTCCCTCGCACAAAAATATGCTTAGTTATTATTACTAACACTAATGAAAGTCAGAACTCTTTTCCAACAATTCAGTCATACACTATCTAAAGGTAAGGAAGAATGTGAGCTGTCCATTTCCATTTGCATACTAAAAAGAAAGAAATGAGAAGCGGAAGAAAGATAAACAACTGTATATTTGCTTTCATAGACATGTTTGACTAAAGAGTTAGCAAGCTAAGGATTTGCTCAAGTTATCAAGAAGAGGATGGCCCTTGAGTAAAATCCTCGAGGATATAGGATCCTATCCGATAGAGAAAGGAAGCCAAGTTCAAGGACAAATGAACAAAAACCAGATTAGATTGGCTTCATAACTAGATGTCTTTTAATAATTTATGCAGCAAGCTATAACCAATCATTCTCTTTAACACAGAGCAATGTTGAGGAGGCGGCAAACTTTGTTCTGGTTTTATGGAGCATTTTCCATTGGTGCATTCAAAGGGAGCCAAGGTATCAGATGACATCAGCTCATTCCCACTATCTTACAATTTATAATTTTATAGAAATTAAATATAATTTTATTTTGTAGAACTGTTTAAAATGTAGCTAGCATTCTTCTGAAAGAATGCAAAATGTGTTTTAAAAAGTAGCCCACAAACACCTGAAATGTTCTATATAGGGCTGGTTTAACTGCCTGGTCCCAGAACCTAAGAGAATATCTAGGTTTTTAATGCCTTATGAAGGGTTGGGGCCTTCCTGATCTCTGGTTGGATGCTGTTCCAAAGAGCAAACTTTGACAGAGAAGGCACAATTCCCAAATCCCAGAAGATGACATTTCCTAATAGAAGAGACCTGGAACATGCCAAACCTACCAGTTCTGATAAGCTGAGCAGAAATGATAGGTGACAGATGGTCCTGCAAATATGGTGACCCAATGCCATGTAAGGCTTTATAGATGACAGCCAGCACCTTGAAATGCACCAAAAATTGCACTGGGAGCCAGTGCAGCTCACAAACAGACATTATTATGTATTTATAAAAAATATACAAAAATGCCTATAACTGCTGTATTTTGGACCAGGTGGAGCTTCTAAATGCTCTTTAAAGGCAATCCTACGCTACAGTAATCCATCCGGGAATTAATATTGCTAGTTTCTGGGCAAGATCTGTTGAATTTGTATATATTTTAATCTTGTATTTTATATTTTAAATTTTATGTCATATAGTATCCTTATTTTAATTGTGATGCTTCTGATACTAATAAACAAACAATAAACAATGTGATAATAAAAACAAGACAGTCATAAGAATATGTCTTTTAAAAATGGCTATGGCACTAGCAAGTTTTTGTGCCATGGTTAATGAGACAACTAAATATAAGCTAACTCATACCTTTTTATTTTTTTGTTTTATCATTTTGAGGGGTTCTCAAAGCTACACAAATAAAACTTATCTAAATAAGTTTCTTATAATAGCAATATAATTTGACTATGTTGACTTTTTAAGTACAATTAACATCTTTATACTTGCATTTTGTATTTGCTCTGCTAGAAGAACTATAATCCATGGTGGCACAACGTTTAGAATGTAATATTGCAAGCTAATTCTGCCAACTGCCAGAGTTTGATTTTCACCAGCTCAAGGCTGATTCAGCCTTCCATCCTACCAAGGTTGGTAAAATGAGGGTTCAGATTGTTGGGGGCAATATGCTGACTCTGTAAACTGCTTAAAAAGAGCTGTAAAACACTATGAAGTGGCATATGAATCTAAGTGCTAGTGATATTGCTATCTTGAACCACTCAGAATCTTTCTCTCTAACTCCCAAATCTACTGGTCACCCAAAATTATCTCAAACCCTAGCTATTTTTCTCTTCAGGTACCAAAATAGTTTTCTCCTTTTCTGTCCTATTCATATATGATTCTTATTATACTCAAGCATCACATTGGCTGAGTTTAAAGATCATGTAGCATATTTTGAGGGTAACTGGCTAGGAAAGGGTGATCAAAACAATAGAAGAAAATACTTCCACCTTCTTCCCCGTCCCCTTTGATACAGCAAGTTTGTGTCTCAGAAAAATGGATCTACACTCAGGGAGCATAGTTATAAAACAGAATTTTATAAGTAATAATTCAACTGCCACACGGGAAGTTGTTTTATTTAAAAAAATTGCATTGGCAAATCAGCTAATCTCATTTCCTTGAAAAAAAACTAGCTAACAATGCACATCTTATCAATCCATCAAATTATGATTTACCCATTTATCTCTGTGTTCTGGATTTCTATGACACAAGTAAAGACAAACTAACACATCACCTGGGTTCCTACTGGATAATAGGGAAGCTTGCACTGTAGTGGATTGTGCAGCCACTGCTACAGTCCATCTTATTGGGGAGAATAAAATCATACAGGACTCTAATGAAAGTGTGGTATAATTGTTGAACATACTGAATCATAAAGTAACCACACTGGGTGGGCTCATGCAATGCACTGAGCCATAACCTACTCACATGCATTTTAGTCTAGAATTGTACTGGTACTACCACAGACATTGACTAGCAGTTCTCTGATTAAAGAATATTTTAACCTTATCTGAGGACCCCAGGGATCACCTAGCACTTTTTGCACACAACTCATTTAGTTTATTTCTGAAATATGTGTCTATGGAGATTCTCAGTCATCCAGGTCATGGTTGCCCCAAAGGTGCTTTTTCAAGAGGCAACTGGACTTGAAGATGTTTCACTTCTCATCCAAGAAGCTTCTTCAGAGCTGCAGAAGAAGCTTCTTGGACGAAAAGAAAAATCAGAAAGTCCAGTTGCCTCTTGAAAAAGCACCTTTGGGATTACTGGCAGGGACGAAGAAGAAAATGTACTTCTGCTTTACTACACCGCTAAAACAACCGCGCAGGCCACGTCTATTCGTCCATTCGGAACCCGACTCTCAACATCCTTTTCAGCTGCCCTACCGTGCTCCCACATCAAACCCTACCAAACAGCTTTCTCGTCAACCTTCAGCGCCCCCAGCACTTTCCCGGACGCCGCCTTATCTGCGATGGCCGCTGACTTGTACCTATAGGTTTGCCGAGCTGCACTTTTCCTCCCAGACGATTCCGTCGCCATTTCATATCTGCCGCTTTGCTTTCCCATAGGCCGTTCAATCGCAAGAGACAATTGGCTATTTCCAGAGCAGCTTGTTCGCCCCCACCTTTTCTTCATGCACCCATTGGTCTGTTCGAACGTGGCAACCGCTTTACGATTTGTTGCGGCTAATAGGAAGACTGATAAGAAAGGAGAGGTATTGCGCTAAGGTTTCTGGGATTTGTAGTTTTGAGGCGACGTTTATGTGATCAGAAAAAAAACCCCGAGCTTGGAATCGATAGAGGTGGCGGTTGCGTTTTTTAATGAGGTGGACATCTGCGATGACAGGACTCACGTGAAAGTTTTATATGCTGAATTTAGGTCACTAGAAATATTTAGGACATAGGAGCACCCTATCCCTAAAGTTAGGATATAGGATTTGTATTGCCCACAAACCATTACAAAAGTTATGGAGCAATGTCTAGTTGAAATTAAGGATTGCCCATCTCTTTTAATATTTCAGAAATTACTTAAGACTGAATAAATTAACTTAATTGATTTGTTGGGTTTTTGTTATTCTACTTGTGTAATTGTGCCTGTTGATTAGTATATATTTTACTTTACGCAATTATTAATTTCTTAACTTTTACCATAAACCATGAATTTTACTATTCACCTGCAATGAGCCTTTATTGATTTGGCAATGGAAACAGAAAGAAGAAATAATTCATGCAAAACAATTGGCAATTTTATATGGAATGGAAATGAAGTAACAAGAACATAAATTGATTGAATTTGATTTGATTTGATTTGATTTGTCTTGTATGCCGCCCACTCCCGAAGGACTCCGGGCGGCTCACAATAGACAGGGAAAGGGGATAAATAGACAAAGACAAAGACAACACTTTAAAAAACACGACATTCACAATTTCCGTGGGGCTGGATGTTTCATAAGCCCCCCCGGCCTGCTGGAGCAGCCAGGACTTGGTGGCTTTGCGGAAGGCCGGGAGGGTAGTAAGGGTCCGGATCTCCACGGGGAGATCATTCCAGAGAGCTGGAGCTGCAACAGAGAAGGCTCTCCCCCGGGGAGTCGCCAGCCGACATTGGCTGGCAGATGGAATCCGGAGGAGACCTAACCTGTGAGATCTAATCGGTCTGAGGGAGGTAATCGGCAGGAGGCGGTCTCTCAGGTACCCAGGTCCGATGCCATGTAGGGCTTTATAGGTTACGACCAGTACCTTGAAGCGGATCCAGAGACTAATGGGGAGCCAGTGCAGCTCGCGGAGGATAGGTGTGACGTGGGTGTACCTAGGTGCACCCACAATCACTCGCGCGGCTGCATTCTGGACTAACTGAAGTCTCTGAACACTCTTTAAGGGCAGCCCCATGTAGAGCGCGTTACAATAATCCAGTCTTGAGGTCACAAGGGCGTGAGTGACTGTCTGAAGAGCCTCCCGATCCAGGTAGGGTCGCAATTGGTGCACCAGGCAAACTTGGGCAAAGGTCCCCCTAGTCACAGCCGACAAGTGATGTTCTAAAGTCAGCTGAGGATCCAGGACGACTCCCAAATTGCGGACCCTCTCTGAGGGGCGTATAATTTCAAAAAATCAACTACCTGGTTGGTTAAGTCAGTGCTTTAAATTTAAAATAGCACAGATCATAGTTCAATCTGCAGAACATACTCCATAAAGAATGAAAGGCCTACAGATCCAGCTGCAAGTTTAAAACAAAGTAAACAATGTGGCAGAAGAATTATGCAGATTACAGAACTTTTTAATGTACCATAATGAACATTATTTTGATAAGAGTACAGTATGGCAAAAATTATGACATTCTGGGTAAATAAACTGAAAACTAGGTGTGGCTTAGCATATGAGTTTTATGGTATGGTGTAACTTGACTAATTAGAAATGTAACCTTTTTAGCAATTTTAAAGGAACAAGAAAAATTGAAAAGTGAAAATGTAAATGTAGAAAAATTAAATATGTGCAGTTTAACACTCTTTATCAAATGCATTAATTTATAAAATGTATTATTTATTATTTGGTTGCTTTATAAAAGGATAAGTATATGAAACTGAAAAGCATACTTTGTTCAGGCAATTATAAACTAATAATGTATTTAATAAAATGTTTGATTTTTTAAAAATGGAATTACAAACTATTATTATTATTATTATTATTATTATTATTATTTATTTATTTATTTATTTATTTGTCTTGTATGCCGCCCACTCCCGGAGGACTCCGGGCGGCTCACAAAAGACAAGGGAAAGGGGGGAACAAGACAAAGACAACATATTAAAAACAAAACCAACATTCACAATTTCTATGGAGGTAGATGCTTCTCAGCTCCCCCAGCCTGCTGGAACAGCCAGGACTTGGTGGCTTTGCGGAAGGCCGGGAGGGTAGTAAGGATCCGGATCTCAACAGGGAGCTCATTCCAGAGGGCCGGAGCTGCAACAGAGAAGGCTCTCCCCCGGGGAGTCGCCAGCCGACATTGGCTGGCAGATGGAATCCGGAGGAGACCCAACCTGTGCGATCTAATTGGTCTGAGAGAGGTAATCGGCAGGAGGCGGTCTCTTAGGTACCCAGGTCCGATGCCATGTAGGGCTTTATAGGTAGCAACCAGCACCTTGAAGCGGATTCGGAGACTAATAGGTAGCCAGTGCAGCTCGCGGAGGATAGGTGTAACGTGGGTGTACCTTGGTGCACCCACAATCGCTCGCGCGGCTGCATTCTGGACTAATTGGAGTCTTCGAACACTCTTCAAGGGCAGCCCCATGTAGAGCGCATTACAATAATCCAGTCTTGAGGTCATGAGGGCATGAGTGTCTGAAGGGCCTCCCGATCCAGGTAGGGTCGCAATTGGTGCACCAGGCGAACCTGGGCAAAGGTCCCCCTGGTCACAACTGACAGATTGTGTTCTAGAGTCAGCTGTGGGTCCAGGAGGACACCCAAATTGCGAACCCTCTCTGAGGGGTGTATAATTTCGCCCCCCAGCCTGAGAGATGGAACTGTTGAACCCCAAGAACGTAACATCTCAGGTTTACCTGCTTTGTAGGAATGTGGGCAAAAAACAATATAAAATCATCAACTCTGTAGTAAAACAAAGAAAACTATGTATTCTAGATTTTTCCACCAATACATCAAACATACCTATAGAAAGCACTACTTTTCAGAATAAAGCTGAATATATTTTGCATTGATTTGCCCAGCTTGCCATCAGCAGCTTCACTTCTGGTAGTTTTCAGGGACTCTGTAAACTGGAGTTTTGTTTCAGTACCAATTTGCCTTTTACAACATTATTTCTAGACCTTTTTTCACATCTTAAACATTTCACATTATTTAAAAATAATATATTGGGAAATTCTCATAACCTTTAATTTTTCAGAGAAAAAAATGAAAATATTTCAAGGAAAAATATAGATTGTTTCCAAGCCTTTAGTGAGGCCAGAAGTAAATCTCAGTGAGAAGTAAATTTTAAACTAGGCAGCAATTTAGGAGCATGTTCACATTATTTCATTTTGCATCTTTTTAAAAAACTGCTTAAGAAAACCATTGAACATTCCATTTGAAAATCATTTTTAACTGACAGTACAAGAAGTCAATTTGAGAAATCAAACTTCCATGGGCACGTTTGCCTGCTTAGCAGATGGTAATTTTATACTGATAATTGTTTTTGAGGTTTTGGTATGTTAATTAATGACTAGCATTTCTTTCTGGCTTTTGGGGGAAGGGGTATCTTCAATTTGCCAGAATAGATTTGTTAAATTCCTATACTCCAATGTTTCAGATAACTTTTTTCTGCTGCAAAAATTAACACTGGAGTTAAGTGACCAACATAAATAAATCTCTCTCCCTCTAACTATACTGATACCTCAATTAATTTTCCTAATATATATTTTAAGCTATATTGCTTTAAGAGATATAGGTAGGTAGGTAGATAGATATAGATATATTGCTTTAAGAAGCAATAAAGACTACACAATCCTAGTCCGTAAAAGAAAATTTTCAGGTGTCAAATTGCTTCTTGAATGTAGCACTTTAATTTTCAGAAACGAGTGATAAAGCTGGACTCCAAAATATGATTAAGAATTAATTACTGGCTTAATTTAAGCTTCTGGCCATAAGACCTAGTCCCCTTTTAGATCACTTTCAAGATTCAGGGGTATGGATTCTGGCTGGTTTATTAAATGTCCTTATGCATTGAAATGAGAAAGTGTAGGCAATGCTAAAACAGAAAATAATACTGATAAGACTCTGCAAATGTAACTATTGAAAACTGGATGTACAAACCTGACATAGAGTATCCCTTATAGCAGGGATCCCCAACCCCCAATCAGTGTACCAGCAGCGGTTTGTGGCATGACAGAAACTGGGCCAGGGAAACATCCCATCTGTGGGATGCAGGCAGTAGATGAAACCACGCCCCCTCTGGTCCATAGAAAAGCCCCTCTCCATGGAACTGGTCCCTGGGGCTGCTTCCTTATAATATATTGTAATATTATAGAGCTTTTAAATTGCCCCCAAACAGTGCACTGGATTGTTAACAGAATGTGCACTTACTAAGGGTTATGTTACTTTATTTGAATGTTTTAATTGTATTTATTTATGCAATGATTACAGGCCACCCTGGCCACTCTGGATTGTGAATTACAAAGCAAAATATGAATAGCACCAAAATCAAAACATTACATTACTGTGTATGAGGAGTATCCACAACAATTTGAGCTAAACACATGTTGGAACGGTGTGACTGTAATTACATTGGAAAATTTAAGGTGGGAGGGGGCTATCCAGAGTTGTGTTGCCTATTGCAAGCATGAACTGGAGAATTGTTCAGTAACTACTGTATAATAAAATTAGGAGCCAAGGTGGCGCAGTGGTTAGAGTGCAGTACTGCAGGCCACTTCAGCTGACTGCTATCTACAGTTCGGCGGTTCAAATCTCACCGGCTCAAGGTTGACTCAGCCTTCCATCTTTCCGAGGTTGGTGAAATGAGGACCCAGACTGTGGGGGCAATATGCTGACTCTGTAAACCGCTTAGAGAGGGCTGAAAGCCCTATGAAGCGGTATATAAGGCTAACTGCTATTGCTATAAAATTGAACCTGAGTATTTGGCTGCTATCTGTAGCACTCTTTCTACACTAAATGTATTTCTAAGACAGAATGGAGAACCTGTGGTCTTCTATGTGCTCATTTATTCAATTGTGGCATTACAAAACCTAACAAGCTTAAGAAGCATGGCTAATAGTGAGGGATCATAAGAGTTGTAGTAATAGATGCTACTAATTAACATTTTTGTCCCAAACAACTGAAATACATCAAAAAGGGATGTATATTAAAGTGCCACTTATTAAACTAGATACCTGCAGAGGGATTTCTTTGGAAAGTGAGAAAGAAAGATGTACAATATATTCACCAAAATCTGACTGAGCTAAAAGTTTGAACTGAAAGTTTGCAAAGCCTTGCAGAACATAAAATCTAAAAATCAGCTGAAAAGGATTGGCCCTTCCTTAGTCACCCTTACTTCTGAACTTTCTTGTAAACTTCCCTAAAATTAATCATAGTGGAAAGAGATGACTTAGAAGTCCAGATAGGAAGAGGAATGGCACGAGCTTGGAGTGTCTAGTTTTTATAAGCACATAAACAGATCTAGTAAATACCTTATATGAGGGATGGAACAGAATAGTGATGGCTAACCTTTTTCTAAAGATGTGCCAAAATTGTGAATATGTGTGTGTGACACACACACACATGTGGGCCTTTTTTTGCCCTCCCCAGGCTTCAGGAAAGTCTCCGGAGCCTGGGGCGGGTGAAAAACAGCCCAACCAGAAGTTTGAGAACGAGCTTCTGGTTGTCCCATTGGGCCTGTTTTTTGCCCTCCCCAGACTTGAGGTTTTCCTGAAGCCTGGGGAGGGGGAAAATGGTCTATCCCGGCCCTCCGGAAGGCCAAAAATAAGCTGGCCGGTGCACAGATGTGCGCCGGAGCTGAGGGCTGCTGTGCCGGCAAATATGGCTCCGTGTGCCACCTATGGCACAGGTGCCATAGGTTCGCCATCAGGGGAATAAAGAATGCTTACAAGTTTAAATTGCAGTTTTATTCATATGCAGGATTCACAATTATCAAATAATTTCCTCTATAGGGGAATGGAAACTTCTAGGCTCTATTCCAGCAAGTTTTTGCTTTAAACAAAATTGGAAGCAGCTTCTGTTTGGAGTATAGTCAGACTCAATTAAGAAAATAAAAAGCTTGATTGCTTCCAACCTTAATTAAGAAAAACACAAGCAGATGGATAAACGTGCAGATTTTACTCTTATGGGGGAAGCAAAGTGCTGCCGCCCAAAACTTCAGATAATTCAAAATTGCAAAATATGTACCCTTGCATTCTAACTTTTGTTTCTTTGAAAACAGTTGCAGAAGATTTAAAGAACATAATCTACATAGCATTTTCATGAACTGAACATTTTATTATGGTAACTGCTCAGAACAGCAAGACATACTACATTTCATTGAGCCCTTAATGTTTCATCGACTTTTGCCAAGTTTCTTTGTTCCATAAATGGGGATAATTATTTTGTCAAAAGTCTAAAGAGGCAAGTGTCAATTTTAGAAGATATGAATGGTTTGCAGAGTTCCATTCCTATTCTTGTTTGGCTGGTGGCATCAATACCAGCAGTGGTACTCATCTCCAATCCATTACTCATTCTGTATCACTCCAAAAATCCTGAATGTCAAAATGTTGTAACTTTATCATTTTTTAAATTAGTTCTGCCTCTTAAAAAATCTTTTCAATGTTTGTGATCTCAGTAGAAAGACATTTCTTATATATATATATATCTTAGTATCAAGGAATTAGAGGAACAGAAAACATAATTTCCAGTCATTATGTTCTTGTTACTTTATGTTCTCTGATAACAGGCAATTTCTTTGCTATTCCACCTTTCAATGGCCTTCTCCCTGTGAAATCAGTGCCAACTAACTCAATCTGAAAATAACAAATGCACAGCTGCCACGCAAGCTGTTATTCAGTTTTATATTAAGCCTTTTAACCAACGAAAAATATCCTCTCAGAGAAGGTAAGATTTCCATAGCAAGCAGAGAGTAAAACAGAAGCAGCTGTTCAAATAATTCCAAGCACCTCCAAACAACAGTTGAAATCCTTCCTATGTGTGGAGGTATCTTTTAACCTCTTTATTGTTCCCACAAATTAGAGGACTATTGTAAATCTGCCCCTTTTATACAGCATAATGGTTTTGATCCTGAACCATCGTTCTTCTATAGTTCAACACAGAGGAAAAATATATAGGCTCAACACAGATGCCTATACCTTTCTCTGTAACTAATAAGCTACCTGTGGACATATATGTATCTGAAACTAACCAGAGATTTGGTAAAAAGTATGGGTAAAGGGGTTAAATTCCTCCTTGATACCTCAGCTGTGAAGCATAGAGGAAGTAACCAGAAAATTAGCTCATCCATCTTCTTTAATAGTATCCAAAACATTGAAAGCACCATCCTATATCCAGGTATGCTTTTCTCAGAAGAAATACAGTTCTACATTCAATGTAGCAATGTAACAGCCTCTAGTGGGAGAATTTCTAGGCTCCGATTCTTGTCTCTTGCAATAATGCAACTAAGATATGCTGTGGTCCATATTTTTCCTAGGTCTTGTGTCTACAAGAAGGCATCTTAGATCAGTGAAATAGCTGGAGAAGTGTTTAAATCTGCCAGTGAAGAACTTCAGAGTCATCCTAGATGCCTTTAAATGAAAATGGAAAATCAATCATGGAATTTTACATTTCCTTTTTTTCTTCAATAGAATAGAACAAAATTATTGCCACTGATCACTGTTTTCACATTTGGGAGGCAGGCTTTTTTAAAATTCTTGCCTAGAGCAAATCAGAAAATGTGTGCAAAACCTAAACCACACATTTGGTTGCAGAAATTAGCTTTTCCACATAACAGTACTTATTCTCAGATCTGGAGTTATGATCAGAGTGTTCCAATTACTCTAATCTAATCTAGTCTAGTCTGATAGTAGCAATAAAAGTACCATTTTATTCAGAAGCTAAGATCACAAGTTCTCCTTAGAAATAATAATTCTTTTGTTTTTATTACCTTTACCTCTGTTCTTACCTACTACCAAATAAATCTAGACTTCTTGGAGAATGAAAATGTAGTAGTTACAAAATGAAAATAGCAAGTTGTTTCAAATAGAGAAAGGAAATAGACAGAAAAAACGGTTTCACGGGACCAGTGCCTATATTATACTGAAAAAACAGAATTTATTATATTATGTATTGCTCAAGTGTTCACTAGGAAGCAATAATCAGTCTCTTTCCCCAAAGTTCTAGTTCTGCTCATACTGCTCATAGCTGTGGAAGAAACTAAAGTAACAACTGGCAAGAAAACCCCTATTACGAGGATCGATAAATAACAAAAGGGAGGATGTATACATTTTTTACTATTCTTTCTGCTGAAAACAATAGGTATTGCCAATACGCAGGAATAATGAGCACATTCCATTTTTTAGAAATAACTCAGTGAGTGGAATAGCAGCAACAAGACCCACAGTCCATTTCTGCGTCGCCTTTTCTCCTTCAGGTATGTGTCTGCTTTTTGAAGAGTCTCTTGCCTGCTTGGGCACCACGCTGAGCCCCCTTCATCAGATTCGTGTACTGTCCTTGAAGTTTGGCTTTTTTCCTACCAGAGAGAATAGATGATAATCACTACTGAGGCTAATCAGTATTGCCTACATTTGATCAGGTAAATGTTTAAGGGAGTAAAAAAGGAATTTATATATTTGGAGATAAAATACATGGATTATAGCAAACAATACTCTTTTGAGTTGGGATTTTCCTGTACTTGGACGTTATCACTGGTTGCTGGGTTTCTAGCAACCTTTTCCACTCTTCTTCACCATTCTTACCTCCTGTTTAGTTTTGCTCTGTTCAGTGGGATGTATGCATAAGGATCCAGCCCGCCCTTTTTCTTGATGTCACCTTTGCCTTTCTATAAGAAACAATAGAATCTGTGCTCAGTGATAGGCAATCTAGTAAAGTGCATGGTAGCAGCCCATTTCTCCACTAACTTTCCAAAAGATTTGACATTTATTAATACGTCAGTTATTCAGAACTATCTTGATACCAAATCTCATCTGAACATGAGAACTTTTTTTAAAAGCCAGTCCTGTTGTTATCAATATAATGTTGTTATATTGGATTACCAATATAATCCTGTTTTTACCAATATGAAAATGAATTGATTCTAGATATAGGATATGGTCTTTCCTGTTTAATCTACTCCACTCAACTTCCCTAGAAAGAGTGCAAGAGGTATGGTCTGTCACTTCTTAGGGCTTGGGCCTATTTCCCCCCCCCCCCAGTATCTTTTTAGATTGCTAAAAAGATATGAATACTTTGAGGAATTGTTGAAGAAGAAACGTTGGAAGTTGCTTTAACAATGTAGAGGAGTAGGCGAGAAATAGTATGAAGGAAAAGTCATCTCAGACCTCAATTCTTAAGGTGGAATTCCCTACTCCTATTTTAAATTATGCCTAAAGAATATGCTCCAAATAGAGATAAATTTTGTTTCCATTTCTGTTACAAATCATATGAGGTTATCATAATTAATGGTTCAATTGACAAGATTATAACAGATAATTCTATAATAGGAAAGCAAGTAACTTCCTATACCTACATCAGGTTTGGGCCCCAATCAATCACCTTATGATCTTACCTTTGCTTTGTATTCTGCCCCAGGTGCTGCCTTCTTGCTAACAGGCCGATGAATTCCTTTGCCCCCCGCTATGAAGAATAAATGAACAGGACCAGGATAACTAAACGCTCAAGTACAAATTGGATTATAATTCTTACAAAGAATTTCAGGCTTGAAAAAAGAGAACCACCTTGTTCACTCCTTGGAAATTATTTATTTATTATTAAACTTCTATGCCACCTTCTCACTGTGGTGACTCTATGTGGATCATAGTCATATAATTAAAATACAATATAAAACCTTAGAACAATAAATAAAAACTATACATTTAAAAATCAATTAAAAATCAATATCCTGACAAAATAACCAGTACCTTTTACTTAAGCTTTGGCTCAAAGCATCAAGATTAGAAAGGAAGCAGAGGGATGCCACACTGAGGTTCTTTCATCATATATATGTACCTACACAACTGATTTTAATCAAGGCCTTATTTCTAGATAATTATTTTACCCGACCTCCCCATGCCAAAGTATATCAGAATCCATGCAATGGTGGCTCACTCCATAACAGACCTCATGGAACATCCTAACCTTTGTATTGTGGTTGTGTATCAGCAGGAAGCCCTTCATCATCTGCCTCTTCCCGAAATCGACGTTTCCGAGCTTTCTTCTGCAAGAGAGAGATCATGCATCAAAGCAGCCCTTGATAGGATCCACCATCTTCTTTATAGATTTCTGTGCCTTCTTCTTTCCTGCATTATTTAATGGCAACAGGGAATCTATCATGATAAGTCAAATATAATTGTCTCCAAATATCTGAGATCCAGCCATCACAACCCTAATGGGCAAAGTAGAGACACACAACTTGCGAACCCACAGTTGTATTCAGTCCTGACATCTACCAAAGATGTTGCCAAACCTACCAGGAATGTAACATAAGGGGGAAAAATATGTGACTGCAACGATCATTTCAATGTCATTTAATTTTAATGAAATCAAATTTAGTTCTTTTGAGTTGGTTCAGATGGTCCCCAACATGCCACTCAACTCTTAAACAAATTACATAGTATTGGTATAAACACTTCTTAATATTTAAAGGGAATGCCAATAATTCTTGTTCCTCCCCTTCTTTACTTACATTCTTGATTCCAACTTCCTGCATTATATCTGCTGACTCCTCATTCAGCCCTGTGGTAGACAGCATAACAGAGATCAGAGACAACACAAAATATGTTTAAAACATAGTTTTTAAAGCCAAATCCTTCTCATAAAACTTAGGGATAAGCGAAAGAGTAGAAGGGCTGGAAGCAACTTGGATGTCTTCTAGTCCAACCTCCTGCTCAAGTCAGGAGATTTATCCTAGTCAAATGATTGTCTGGTCTATTTTTGAAAATGTCCAGTGACCCCAGGAGCACTCATTGATTAATTGTTTTCACTGTCAGAAAATTTTTCCTTATTTCTAAGTTGGATCTCTCTTTTAACAATCTTTCACAAATTGCTTCTTGTCCTGCCTTCTGGTGTCCTAGAAAATAACTGAATCCCCTCTTCTTTGTGACAGCCCTTCACGTACTGGAAAACAGCTATCTTGTGTCCCCTAATCTTTCTCTTCGATTGGCTAGATAGGCTCCCTCAACCATTCATCATACAATTTAGCCTTTAGGCCCTTTATCATTTTTGTTGCTTTTCTCTGCACTTTTCAGTATTTTTTTAATGCCAGTGTTAGAAATCATCTAAATTCTGTACTGAGAAGTTCCGAGGTTCTATATCCCATAAGCACCAAGATATTACATTAAAGACATTCTGGATATATACATCTAAAATGCTTCCTTGTATAGCTCCTTCTGTTTAAATAGCTTTAGTTATTTCTGTAATCAATGATCACTGGATAGTTATTTGATGTGCATTTAATCAACTGCTGAATTTTTGTACCTGTAGGTTCTTCTTCCTCTTCGCATATGATTAAGCGACCATCAGCTGATAAGTTGAAATCATGTTTAACTTTTCCAGTTTGGGCAGTGCCTGGCCTGGTAGCTACATAATAGAACAGCACAAGAGACTTATGAAAAAATACGTCTGATTCTGGAGATACTGATCGATCATCTTCCTCATCAAACTGAAGAATTAAATACTATGAACTTAGAATGGGCCATCTTCAAAATTCATCTTACCTAAAACCCTGTGTGCCACATTTGGATCCAAGAAGTTGAGAGGCTCATCACTTTCTCCCTCCTTAAGCCAAGCTTGGCTTTGTTGCCGTAACACTTTCCTAGTTGCTCTTCCTTTTTGTTTGTCTGTCTCACCTTCTAGATCAGAATCTGAGTCTGCCAAGATATCCTCAATGCTACAAACAAGAGCATAGAAACAACACAGGCTCATTAATGGAGAGTCCATAGATCATTTCATGTTCCAAAGCACTTGGAATCAGCCTTAAAAATATTCTTAATCTCCCTTCTAGTGTGACATTAAGATTCTGAGCATGCACCTCATTCGTACCTGCCTCCCTTAGGTGGTGCTAATGTTCCTTCTTCTTCTGCAGAAGTGGCTGCAGCCCTTTTCACAGCTTGTCGCTTGCGGTTCCTTGATTCTGCCTTACGGATATTAAGCAATACTTTGCGATATGATTCAGGAAGCAGAGCCTGCAAGGGCTCGAACCTAGGAAGTCAAAATAATAATCCAAAATCATGGAAATCAATTTCTTTCATAAACATCACCCCCAATCATAGAATTTAGTCAAATATCCAAACTCACATAATTTCATTTAGCTTGTAAATTTTCAGCCAAATTCAATAATCTTTCAACTGTGCAAATACTGGTCAAAAAGAGACTGAACGTAAACTGATTTCTACAAAACCAGGTTTAAAATGCCAATTAAATGCAGGTTTCCACAAACAAGTTTGCTACTCTTCCCCTTAACTCTCTGAACATGAATGGAGATGAAGTGACTGAGATGAAAAACACTTGTGGTTCTATTTGTCTGAATATCATAATTGAGTTATAAAACAAACAATAAATTAATTAATCACATGCACTGAATCTTTGTAAACACGTTTAGCATACATTCTAAGAATGTGGATAATCTACCATATTTTTCGCACTATGAGATGCTCCGGACTATAAGACACACATAGCTTCAGAGGAGGAAAATAAGGGGGGAAAAATCTGCCTCTGCCTCCCAGCATCCATCCAGTATTCATCTGGCTAGTGTCCTTGTAGCAAACAGCCTGCCTCCTCCGTCTATGCTGCCTCCAACAGGGAATGCTGGAGTCTTCGCTGCTGGGTAGCTGATTGGCGGTTGGATTAGCTCCCAGAATACTGCTGATCTGCTGTTGTAGGCGGCGGGAATCAATGTGGCTCGTTCGCCACCAATCGGTACGAATGGTGGCGAATGGGCGGCAGTGATAGGCACGGCGGCAAACCTCACCACCTAGAGGATTGCACAGCGGCAATCCTCACCCCTGATCGGCACCACACCAACCTCCCTGCTATTTCTCTGCATGGAAAGGGCCAAAAAAGAGTTATTATCTTATCTGGGATTAGACTAAAAGTACTTTCAGGGGAAGGAGGAGGAATGCTAGACAAAAATGAGCAGATCCCCATGAAATACATGCAGACCTCGGTGCCTCATTTTCCACTGCAAACTTCTATTTGTGTATGTTCATTTATTTATACACATGCACATACCCTTGTATCTAAAATGGGCTGTGTCAAGTCCAGCCAACCAAGATAACAAGGCTCTGTTTGAGCTATATTTCTAGAATGTAATGAGGTGGATTTTTTATCTCTCTGATCACCACAATATTATCCCCTTTTAAAGTCAGCACTAACCCAAATTTCCGGATCAATTTGGAAAGAAGATTTCGTAGCTTCATACGGAAGTGGCGCCTCATGTCATCTGTCAATCCTCCAATGGCTTCTAACTGTAGAAAAACACAAACTTTTAAAATTTGGGCACTCTCTACACCTCCCCTCCCCATAAGCCATTCCTGTCAATCTGCCCTGACATACACTGACACCTTGGACTAGTATCTTGCTACTTCCCAACTGCAATAGGAAGGAAAGAATACCACGCAGAGCTGGACAAAAGATGAATTAATGGATTTCAACAGACAACAAGAAACTCAGAATGCCTTATGACAAGACAAGTTCTAAGGATTTAAATACATTTCCATATTTCTCTTTTTTTATTATGTAAACTAGGCCCCTCTTCATTCCTAAGGTACTGACCCTCAGTGTACTTCCCCATTCTCACCATAGTCTCCAAGTGCCGACCCAGCAATGTTGTGTCCAAGAGCAGCACTGTCACCTTAAGGAACCCCAGAGCTGATTTGACAACATCCCGAGTCCGTGAGCCTACCATGAGGCAGACATGTTTCACCAGCTGCTCCAGAGCATCTGACCCAATATATTCTGCAATCAAATGGGTTATATTAGACGTATAAACTTCAATTGATCAGATTTTTTTCAAGCCATAGGGAAACAATAGCATCATTTGAGTTGCTACCAGACACAAGTAATTCTGCAGCTAAGTAGTAAACTGCCAGGACCCGTAGTGCCAACAACAGATACTGTGCTGGGAAACTTCAGGTTTACAGTTCTTTGTTCAAGACAGTCAGTATACCAGAAACACCATCTTAGATATATCAGTACAAATGTTCAACCCAGCTCAGTTTAAAAGCAGCCCCCAAAATATAATTAGCCTTTTTTATCTTGAAGCAATTACCAGTATAAGGAAGAGATTCTGCTTTGAACTGTTGGTGGTATAAACTCTTACTTAAACCAATTGACAGCCTTTATTTTCTCACCTTTGAACTCATAGAGTAGACGGGTAAGAGCAAGCACAGTGCAGCTGATCATAGTGACAGAGCCAGTTAAACCAGCATAGATCAGGAGGAGATAACGCTGCATTCCCTCTGAAAGGACACATACGAGAATTTGTATTGTAATTATACATCAGGTACTCAAGAAAACAACTTATAACAAGACTAATGAAAAGCCTCACAAGAACACCAATAATTGAACATAAATTTGTACAAGAAAAAAAAAACTTGCGGAGACCATGTTAAAACCTTAAAGCAGGTTAACTCGGGATATCAGCGTTCACCCACCTCTAAATGATAATGGTCAGAGCTCAACTGAACTTTGTCATATTTTAAAAATACAAAATGAAACCCTGAGGAGCCACTAAGATGGATGGATCATGATCTGACCTAATGAAAGACAGCATTCTAAGATGAGAACAACAGACAGGCAACAAAGGGAAAATGATGGGAAGCAATGCATATCGGAGACTGAGATGATAAGTGCAGAGTTTTAGTCATGGTTATAAATCTCAGACACAGAATTTGATGCCCTTAAGGAAGTGGGGAAAATCTAGGAAATGAAGAGATAATGCCAATGAAGACCAGAGTTGCAGAAAAGGGATGACATACTTTTAGGCTGGAATTCAGGCCTTACAACATTGTGCACAATAACCAGACAAATCTGGATTTATTCATTTGCAAAAATTAATCAACATTTTAGAATTCTGCAATCCAGTGCTTAATTCTGCTTAATTTAATTCTTTAAATAGGAACATTAAATGTATACAAAGATTATACTGGAGCAGACTTGTTTTAAGCAGGGCTTTTGAAGGAATTATAATTAGCATGATTCACAGACACTGAAATTAAAAGAAACACTGCATTGTGGTTTAATGAGGAACACTTTGTTATATGGGTAGTCCTTGACTTACAACCACAATTGAGCCCAAAATTTCTGCTGTTAAGCAAGACAGTTACCCTATTTTATGATCTTTCTTGCCACTGTTTTTAAGTGAATCACTACAATTGTTAAGCTAGTAACACAGTTGTGAAGTGAATCTGGCTTTCCCATTGACTTTGCTTGTCTAGAAGGTCACCAAAGGTGATCACATGATCCTGGGACACTGCAACCATCCTAAATACATGCCAGTTGCCAAGCATCGGATTTTGATCACGTGACTCTGGGGATGTGGCAACTGTCATAAGTGTGAAAAACAGTGAAAAGTCACAGTTTTCAGTCTGTTGTAACTTCGAATGGTCACTAAACAAATGGCTGGAAGTCGAGGACTACCTGTACAGACTAGCAATAAGACGAAGTTCAGTGGTAAACATGGAAAAAATGAAGTACTCAAGATGAAAAAGGATGCATTATCTAAATGAGAAAGGAGACAGAGAAGACCAAGCTTGGAAACGAAGGACAAAGAAAACCAACCTTTTAATGCAAAACCCCACATAAGCAAACTGGGGACTCACCATTTGGAGTGAGACCAAAGCGTATAAAGGTGTGGCCAATTTCTACCAGCAGATTGTAAGCATTTTTGCGGGCACCCACAGAAACTTCTTTGGTGCAGAGGATCACCTGGAGAGAGCAAAGAGATGGTCAACAGTCTATCACTTACCCATTGCCTCCATCCTAAGTTTAATATCTGCATTAGTTATCATTCGTTTAAAAAGAGAGGGGAGAAAAACTAAGAGGCTAGAATTCCAACCATTATTCTAAAGCTTACAATTACAATTACAATAACAATAACAAAACAAAACTAATTTAGAAAGTTCCTACCGCAGTAATTATTGTTCAAGAAAGACTGAACTGGATGGCTATAAAGTGTTTTCAGTAGTGTAGGTGATTTCCTTAACTTTGAGGAATGTATAATTCCTTACTAATATGACTAATTAATGAGAAAATATTTTAATTATTGCTGAAGTGTTATTTAAACCTAAACACAGATCCCTTAACTCCTCAGCAACATTTATTGCAAAATAAGCAGACTGAACACTGAATGGAGTTACTCTTCAATCAAGGACAAAGTTGTTATCTTTGATTTGCATAACCCCTGCAAAAGGTAGTAGTGACACATTCCAGGATACTCTGATGCTAACTCCATTACAAGAGAACAGAAATACGACCCTGCTTAGAGAAAGACCTAAAGTTTGCAATAAACAGAAAGCAATGTAGAAGCCTCTTTTACAAGTTTGCTAAGAACCTTACAAGCTTTCAGAGTCAACTGGATTCATACAAATTTATATTGCATCTTATATTTGTTACTGATGTTTTATGTCTTATGTCTAAGCATATTACTCACATTGCAAAATGTTTTTTATTATCCTTTCCATCTTCTTTACTACCCCTTTTGAACTAAAAACAAATTCCTTATGTGTCTAATGACACCTGGCCAATAAAGTATTCTATTCTATTTGATGTAAATAGTTTAATAATTTTACAATATTTTCAGAGATCTTTTACTGTGAAATTGTTGCATTTCAAAATTGAAGTTGTTTTAAGCGTACTTAAATAGCATGGTCAAAGATCAGGGATGGTTTTATAATGAAAAGCAGATTTGAGATTTTATAAATGAATAAAATAATAAATACTTCATTCCACGCCCTTAATTTTTCTCCATCTTCTGCCAACATAATTCTACACTCAAATTTCCAGTTTCTTCGGGGCTGTGCTAGCCCTTCTTTTACTGTGTGCTCTCTCACCTCTGGCACCAGAGCTGTGACAAAATCTTCATGTTCCACTGTCAGCTGTTTGATAATATGGAAGAGGCACTTCAGCCGGGGCTAAGAACAAAAAAAAAAGTGATATGGAAATGTACACAACATTCCCAGCCATCACTATTGATACCCTTCATAGTTTGCATCTTATCTACTTTGGATGGTATAAAGTTTTTTCCTTACTCTCTTGGCAGGTGAAGTTGCACTGGTTAAGGAGTCCAACAGAGCACTCTTCAGTTCCTCCAAATGACTTTTCACAAAATTATGACACGCAGGTTGGTCAGAGGCACACACTTCCTCTAGCACCCGATAAATCTTTTTCTGTATTCTATGATCTTTGTTCTAGGATAATCAGATCAAATTGAAAATATATAATGTGCATATATAAAAAGCACAGGGACTCAATCCTCATAACCTTGAAAGGGAGACACCATATCCTGACGACCCTCACCCCAGATGTATTTTGGGCACTTCTTCTAAAGACCATCTGGAAAGTGCAGTTGGTTCATAATCAGTGATCTGCTATTTGGCTGGTGCTTGCTACTTTGAGAATATTTTGTAAGGCTGTGGAGTAGCAACTAGGTTTAACAGAGCTAATTGTAGGGGGCTTCTGGGTTGAAAGGATTTGCTGGTGATAACAGTGTTGCCCAGGGGATGCCAAATGGACAAAAATAATGCAATCTTAGTGGGCCTTTGAATTTGGGAAATGCTTTTAATTTATTTATCTTGTATATTATTGTTTGGGGTGAGTGAAGTGTTCTCAAGCTATTATTTTGGATATATAAATTGTTCAATATCTATTCTTACAAGGTCTCTGGAGTCTTGAAGGATTTAGCAGCACACAAGACAAATAAATTCAAGACAACCCAACAATCAAATAAATGCCATTGCCATGCTGTTTTGGCCTGGCCTAAGCTATGTGGAAAAAGCTTACAAATGAGCAATTTCAAGTGGCTGAGAGGATGTTTAAATAAAAATGTATTAATACATTTAATAATAATCTAATAAATGTCTTTCCTATCAGTACAACAAATTAAAAATAAATGGCTGCCTCAGTTAATAAAACATATTCTCACTAGCCCCATGAAAATGGATTACATGTATGTTATCTAGAGGTCTTCCTTCAGTTTGATGGCCTCACTGATCAAAAGCAGCAGGGTCGCTGTGTGAAGCGTCACAACATAGAACCCAACAACTGAACAGTAACTCACTTGCAGGGAGGAGTGGAGTATACTGCCATACAGAGCATGCAGAGATGATTCGTCAGCATAGGGAGCCATAGCCACCACTAAATCCAAAATGGAAAGCCTATGGCAAGGAGGATACAGTTAAAAAAACACAATCCCAATAATCTTTATGAATTTGAACTCTTTCAGAATAGAAGATGACTAACTCTTCTCCTAATGGCATAAAGCTACCAGGTGTAGACTAGAATTAGCAATGGAAAAGCTATGTAGCTCACCCTGACATTTATTTTATCCCTCATTTCCTTCTCACCTTATCTAATGGAATGGGAGAAAATCTCCCCATGTTTTACAGAAGACAACAGGATTAAAAATAAAAGATGCTTGGAAATGTTTCAGAGATTGATATAGGTAACTCTGGTTTATGTCCTATCTTCTGGAGCATATATAAGGTAGATGCTGAGCATATCCACTTGAAGTGTAGAAGAAAACACCACAAGGAAAGGTCTATCTCTCTAGTAACTTTACACCTAGGCAGGATGGGAGGCACACAAATCTAATAAATAAATAAACTTTACCTAGTGAATTCTGAACTATCAGAACTGGTCAGTTTCTCACAAGATTTCTCCAGGAAGGAATTCACCAGCTGCAGTGAAAGATAAAAGGGGGAAAAATCTATATAGAGGGTTGTTTTTCCAGTACCAGCAGCACATACCACCATAAATCAGTTTAGCTTCAGGCAATCTTCCTGTTTTAGTATTCTAGCAAACGGTGAATTCTGAGACCCATATTTTTCCCCCAAAGATTGCTGCTCACCCCTGCGTCAGTAACTGTCAAGTAAGATCGGATGGTGTCCAGCAAAGAGCGCCGGTGCACTGAGCTCGCACTATCATTATCCTCTTGGCTGTATACATTGAACATGATGGGCAGAAAGTTCTTTGCAAAGCGTCCAACCTCAGCACGCTCAGCCTCTGCAAATGGAAGCAGAGAAATGGAACGAAGAAAGTGTTATTGTGAGTGCAAAGATCTTCAGGCAGTTTAACAAGGACTCTTGCCAGGCCTTTCCACCACAGAAGCTTCAACCCCAGACAAATCTTGGGAAGATTACATCATAATCCTTTATTTCCCCCATCTAGGAACAAATGGAAATGAGATGAAGATGTTGCCAATACGGCAATTAACAAGTCATCTTTACCTGTTTGGCAGCCCTTATTAATTAGTCTGCGCAAAGCTTGGCACACTATCTGCCGCAGTTCAGAAGAATCATTAATGGCTGTGCCTAGAGTGCGAGCCAGCCCTTTAAATGAGAGTACCACATCTGTAGCATGGTTGCAGAAACTGGGCAGCATGGTCCAGATCTGAAAGACAAAAAAGACAAAGTCAACACCTTTTACCTTCATTGATATTTCCTATGCCAAAATCATAATATGATTTATGCCAGCTATCAAACAAAAGAAAAGAAAAGAAACCCACCCACCCCAAAACAAAAGTCCTCACTTGCCACTGGAGCGTATTGTAGATCTTAGCTTCTAACTCCTGACCCGCCTGGCCAAGTTCGGTAGCTGCAAAAAGAGAGAGATCTATTTGTAATTGTGTTTTAATACGCACAGGGGTAGGAATGAGGAACAAAAGGCTCTCCAGATGCAACTGAACTATTATCTCCCAATTTCTTCATTGTTCATGACTATAATAGCTGTATTGCTGGAAGCTAATTCCGCAACACACCTCCATCCTTGCATGACAGTTAATCTAGAAAAATAACTGACAACGTTGGTTCTGCAAAATATCCTAAATTTACATGCCACTGCAATATCACAGAGGATCAGGAAATTATCACGAGATACTTAACACATATTTGTTTAAATATGGTTGGTAATCAATTGTATATTGAATACCTTCCAAAACTTTTCACAATGTAGAGAGAAGAGAAAAAATCCAATTAACCTACTATTTTAAATCTCGATTTTTATAAAATTATATATACCAAGTAGTCCAAATTGTAATCTCCTAGGGAAGAAAAAATCACCTTTGAGAAGCTAAGTTTTATTTTTGGGAAGCTCCATTTTAAAGATGATGGGATTCTCCAGGTTTATTTTGTCACATGATTTTTGATGTCCAAAACTTGGAAGTAATATGGCTTGTCCTACTTGGATGTCTAATTACCTCTGTTTTTTAAAGCAGCAGCAAGTGGCAGGAAATGACTGGAGAAAAAGGCAAGTGGTGCACTTTGGATGTGGTCTCGGAACACAGGAAGGAGCCAACTGTGAGGAAAATCCAGTGTCTCCCTGTAGATAATATAATGGTACACAATTAAGAGGACATGGGAAATACCACCAGTGAATATGTTTGATTTGAGTCCTAATATGCTTTTCTCAATGCTTTCTGTTTCTAGCCACAACAATGTCACAGAACTATAAAATCCAAAGGGACAATTTAGCATGGTCAGACGGTTCCCTAGTTTCTCTTGAACATACAGATAATCCTCAAATTATGACCAAAATTGGGAGGAGAATAGTAGTCATTGACGAAGAGCCTGTTAAGCAAAATGCCCACATGGCCACTTCATTCAATGACTGCAATCTTGGCACTCCTGGTTGTGGCATTAAGCAATCTCCTGGGTTGTTAAGTCAATGAAGTGAAAAGACTATCTGACCAGAGGAAATCTCAGCTCAGTGTGAACCTCAGATCCTCCCTACACATACCCTCTCAGGCAGGGAGGCAAAGCAAGGAAAGGGCAAGGAGATAGGGAGAGATGCATTTTGGGCTCCATGCATGCTTGAATTTCAGAAGTCCAAAATGGATCTGAGACAGTGGTGGGTTTCAACTTTTTTTAGAACCTCTCCTGTAGGTGTGGCCTGCTTTGTAGGTGTGGCCTGCTTTGTAGGAGTGGCTTGCCAGCCATGTGACTGGGTGGGTGTGGCCAACTTGTAAAATGTGGTGAAACTCACTTAACAATGCTCTTGCTTAGTAACCAAAATGTTGGCTCAGAAACTCTGGCATTTGAAGCACGCAAGTCTTAAAGCTGTCAAGTTACAAGACCCTTGCACCCCTAACCCTTTAGAAAAAAACCCCAGGGATGTTCAAACTTGAAAGCCTTAAGACTTGTGGATGTTAACTCCCAGAATCCCTCCTCTCAATCTTCATCTTGATGATGTGCGGACGGGTGGGGGGAGGGAGCTGGAACCGGTTCTAAACGGCACTGTAGACTTGTGGAACCTCTTCTATAGAAAAGGTTAGAACTGGCAGGAACCCACCCCTGATCTGAGATTTCAGATTTATGATTGTAAACTGTCCAGAGTTACCTTGAGGTAAGATTGGGGGGCGGGGAGGAGGCTATGAATTTATAAATAAATAAGAAATTTAAGCACAGACATAGCTTTGAATCCTTCTCTTCCCACCTCTGCAGAGAACTCCTCAAAGGAGGGGAGAGGGGGATTTAGACCTCTGAGGCTGCTTGAATTTTGGCAAGTGAAGTTCACGCGTACAAAAAACGTGTGCTTCTTCTCCTTCCACCAATGCAGATTTCAGCTGCTGAGATCCAAAACAGGCAAGGGTCAGTAGTAAGCTCTTTCAAATCTGCACTCATATACTCAAACCACAAGAAGACTCCTTCTCAATCCAATGACCCCTCAAATACCTCTAGTGATTGGCAGCCTGTTCTATTAAACTTAAATTAAGAATACAAAAATTAAGTTGTGCAGCATAAAACATGGCAAGTGTCAAGGGTTGCTTAACAAAACCATTCCACCTATCTTTGCTTTATTTGATGGTAGGATTTCAAAAATTCTACATAAAGCATGAGATGTTTATTCTGAGTGCCACATTTTTGTCCCCGTTATATGCCAGTAATACCAAAGTAACTGTATAAAAATCAACTGATAAAGGAATAAGCTACAATTTATAGCCATAGCTCAATGTAAAAGACATGCTTACCATGTAAAAGTTCTACTGTATATGTCTAATAAAACCTCTCCCTAAAATTGCTGCCAGTCCATGCCAATAATATTAAACTATTATAGCTGGATCAGAAATCTGAGTCTAGAAAGGATAACATCTGATATTCCTTATAAAAAAATAGTCATCATAGAATATACAATTGAAAGAAAAGCTCAGTTGTTAAGAAAACCAAAACAACCATACAAAACAAAACCACTTTACAAATAAATGTATTTGTATATTATTTATTAATTTAATAAATAATTTCTAAATAAATACATTTATGTGTGTTTCTTATTTGTCCCTTCAATCTATGTACTCATTTCAATGCATATTTCTCTTTTTCAGTGCTACAGTCTTTAAAAGCAACTTAAAAGCACAATCAAAACTTACGAACCAGATAAGAATGATCACTAAAATAATATGAAAGGGATTTTTCTTTTTGCTTTGTTAAATTCATTAATTTTGATTTTTGATTTTTGATTAAGTAATCGGCAGGCTTTGCTCTATGCCTACATTAATCAGCAGATGCTGTCTTAATGCCTTGTGCAACTGCAAAGAAAACCCTCTATAAATAAGGGTAAA
Organism: Thamnophis elegans; assembly: GCF_009769535.1. Classification (NCBI taxonomy): domain Eukaryota; kingdom Metazoa; phylum Chordata; class Lepidosauria; order Squamata; family Natricidae; genus Thamnophis; species Thamnophis elegans. Next base: position 25,486,502 of record NC_045550.1, read on the forward strand.
TGGGGGTATTGCTTTGAAGAACCGAGTGGCATTCAGAATCTTTGCAAAATCAATGGAATTACAAGTCATATTGCTCCTTCCTCTATAATTTAAAAGCTTGGGGCAATTCTGAAATTAGTCCAGAAGGCAGAACAATAATACAGAAACATCACATGCACTGGCCTTGCAAACACGAAGATGGAAACTGTACTCACTCTGTGCCATCAATATCTAGGGGAACAGCCTCCAGCACCACTTGAGGGCCCATTGTGGCTACTGCGGCTCCCAGAGTCTGATCAAGCAACACAGTGTGGGGAAAATGTGAGGAGCTGCGCAGATCAGCTAACGACTGTAGGCACTGCAGCAAAAGGGAAATAAGAAAGGATCACACAGGAAAAAGCATCACAATTTTTCATATCCTCTAAGCATAGCTGGCAACCAATGGGTTTTAGAGTCTCTTAGCTGAATTTCAGCAGTACAATTCCCAAAGATAAATCTTTTTTTTTCTTTTGAAAAAAAGCAGCACACTAAAATAATGTAAATTTGGAAGATGCTTAACAAAATTAAGAACAAAAGATTAACAAGAGAAGTCCAAAGCCTGTTTATTCATACATTGTCTTGTTTGTTGGAGTCTTCTCCCCTGGAAAACATGAATTGTACCTGGCTCTGGAGGCACTCAATTCTTTCAGCTGGGTGCCTGCAGAAATTCCAGCTGCAGCACCTTCATATCCAGTGGGGGAAAATCATTCTAAAAAATCTCTCCCTGTACTGGTTCAAATCCTTAGCCTTCCAATACTAATAGTATAAACTCACATTTTATCTCCCTATTTAGGCTCTTAAATCCAGATAACAGCAGCCAATAATCCAAAGGCTTTACTCTCTACAGATTCTTAATCTGGATACTTGGGAAAGTCTTGCTTGTTTCATGTGTCATAAATGTTAATGACCTACAGCATTCCTTTACCTTTTGCATTATAGGATGATACTGCTGCCCACATGCTTCAAAGAAAACCCTCAGCACTTGCAACACCGAGGCCCAAGCTGCGTGGTACTGGTATGTCAGACCTTCTTCCACTGCTCTGAAAAGAACATCCATTGGCAAATCAAAAAAGAGGCTTCAACATTCTAGGTTTGTAATAAACCATAAATAGGAGGTTGTTAAACTGCTGCAACCAACCAAGCTATTTCACGTACCTGAACATCTTGCAAATGTGAGCAGCGGATCCAGAGGGAGTTGCAGATGAAACAAGTCCTTGTTCTGTCACATGAGGGGCCACACATTCATTGAGCAAAACCTGAATCGTGCAAATTCACATTTGTATTTGCATCAACCCACGTTCTCTACAGATCAAGAGCACACAAGCCAACAATGACAATGCAGGAAATGCTTCATCACAAAACTGCATGTGGAAATGCCCCACCATTCTTACATTAAACAAAGTTACTAAAATATAGCTCCTTGCACTCTACATCTAGAAGTAAGGGCAATGTAATACCATTAGAGTCTGGGCAGCAGCATCCACCACCTGGCTGTGAGGAGACAGGAAACAGTTCATAGCTGCGCTGAAGAGACGAGGAAGATGAGCCCAGCACAGATCCCACTGCAACCTAAGATCAAAAGAAGTTATTTCTGACTATCTGAACAGCATTTCTTAATTCCCACATAAATCTGTGCCATTACTATCTCATCCTTACTTTGCTAGATTAACATGTGCACGTTCCATGACAGCCAGCCAGGCCAACAGAGGCTGCAAGTCATTCTCATTGGGTACATAGTCATAAAGAGCCTGGTGGTGCAGAACAACAGAAAGGGTTAATCGAACATTCATGGCTGGCTGTGCCGCTTTCACCCAATTAATGCACTACTTACCATAATAATCTGGGCATTAAGTTCAGCTGGCAGACCCACTGGAGACTGGGCAGCAAAGAGGCTATGAAAAGCTTTCATAGCACATGCTGTCACTAGCTGGGCAGTGATGGGGAGAAGAAAAATGAATAACAATTAAGCTTAATAGGAAAATCATTGCTCTTCCTTTTTCTCTTTTCCCATCCCGCTAACTAGGAAATCAAGTATGATGCAACCCATCCATTTCCGACAAGAGAGGCATTTGGGTTTGCAACTAGGCTAAGCCAAGGTATTAAGGGGAGTAGATAGAGATAATACATCTTTGTTGTTCACTCCCACTGAAGCTCGCTGGTCCTCCAACTGGCTTACACATTTGTGACTATACTGCATTCAAAAGGCAGCACAAAGTTGACCAAAAAGAGGAGGAACACTTACTACATGGCTGAGGGTCATAACTCGAAGCAAGGTTTCACAGCAAGATTTGACAGCTGGAGCAGGAAAACAGGGCAATAAATCACGCAGCAAAGTCAGCATATGCAAAGTTGTTGTGGCCTCCTTAGCACCTGAGGAGTCAAACAAATATTAGTCCTACTTTTCTCTCAACACATAACGTATTTTCTATTGCTCCTTGCAAAGTTTGCATTCCAGTCTTCAAGCTAATTTTACAAACATCTTGGGATTGTGCAAAGTTGTGGAATAAATATATAATATTAAAATCCTGTAATAAACAAAATCAACATAAGAATGTTTTTTAGGAACAAGTATTACATTTACTTGAAAAGATTAAATTAAAATGATCCTTCCTTGGAAAAGGATGATTAGACATAAATAAAAATGGAAACATATTTCTAGGAAAAACAGTTGACCTTTCAGCAAATTTGCTTTAGAAGATAAAAAAGAGGAATTCTCTAGTTTCAAATCACTTATCCAGGAGTTCTGCATGGGGTTGCAGAGTTGTCCTACTGCAGAATACCTGCAATTCTCCTGCTTCTTGCCCTTTCATCCAGTTTCTGAATCATAGCCACAACTCTCCTGCTAAAAAGTTTCTGTTTCTGTTTTTGAAACCAGAATATATAGTTTCAGGGGGAATTCAGAGGAACAATGTAGGGATCACAATTAGGGACAAACAAAGATAAATGGAAAAGCTTATCACATGAATTAAATACCTCCAGATTTCTCAATTTCTTGAACGCAAAACTTAGCAGTGGAAATTGCAGCTGGGTGGTGTAAAGGAGCTCCATCTCCAAATAGGAAATCACTACCCCTGAGGATAGAGCAAACACCATGCTGAGCGGCTTTGCGGACCTGAAGGAGACAAGAAAAATGGGAGAGGCTGCAAACTAGGCTAGAATGTTTGCCCAGCTTCAAGCCATATTATACTGGCCATTTAACAATCAGATTTTAAAAATTGTGAACCATGAACCGTATAAAATATATATGAAATATATGAACTCACCTTGGGCTTGACATGGACAGTGAAGCTGAGAAGACCATGGAAAACTTGCATTGTCACAGGGTAATTCCATGTTATCAAATTTTGTCTTCGTAGCAATATAGCTAGGCAAGAGAGGATCTGATAAAGAGATAAAGGATAGAAATGAGGCATTGTCCTAAGAACACTAGAACACAAGAAGCATGTTTCCTGACATGTCTGTAAAACACTTAAGCCTTGAGTTCAGTTTTAAATTCAATGTACCTGACAACAGGTATTAAGCAACAGCAAGTTCTTTTAAGTGCAATAGTAGGCTTAATTCAATCCAGCATTTCTTCACATACTTGTTACAGTACAGTTCAAAATGCTGAGGAAAGGGGCTTCTAACAGATTTGTTCTGTCTTAAAATATAGGGAACATTGCAGGAAACATTCTATTATTAACAAGAGCATCCTATATATAATATTTAGATAACACACAGATGGCCTCTTTGATGTACTTACCCATCGTAGAGCCAAATTAGAGTCTCCACAAGCTTGTGAGCCCAGAATTCCCATAAAAACCTTGGAAGTATCAGAAAACTTTTTGACCAGCACAGGGCTGGGTACCCTGGGGAAAATTCAGAATATGAGAGGAATCAATAAGAGGAATTAGTAAGAAGCATTCCACTGTTTTTTGCATTCAGTGATTTCATGCAACTAAACTCGCTTTTGGCACTCTGCATTTCTACACCTGCAATCCCACTTATAAGATGCACAGGCAATGATGACACAGACTACCTTCTTGTAAGGCATCATTAGTATGCCCGTTGTTAAATATAAAATAAGGACACGTACAGAGACAGCATATAGTGCTCTTTTAATCATCCCTCATCTACCTACTGCAAGAACAAATTCAAGGGGGAAGCAAACTGGACACCGTTACAGTGGTAACGGAACATAGTAGAAGAAATGACTAATAGTTTCAATATGTTTTACACAAAAAAGAATATATAAGTCTAAAACATTTCCTTTAAGTAAATTTTAAAAGGATTATCTATCACTGACTCCTTGCAAGATCTAGAGTCTAATTTATAGTAGTATCTTTGCCCAAGAAACCAACTTTGTTGCACAGAATTTTATAGTGTTCTCCTTGATTCCTTTTAATTTCTTCTCTGAATTATCCTAAAGTGCATCCCCAAATTCATCAAAAATGCTTGTTGTGTTCCTAGAACTCACCGCTTCAACACTAAACTTAAGAGATAAGCAACAGCAGCCAAGGATTCAGGAGATTCCACAGCTTCCAGAGTAGTCATCTAAGGAGACATAACACAACTCAGGAAAGCAGAGAAATGGTGGCTGCATGTGTCTTTATCCGGAAAGAAACTGATCTCTACATTAGCCTATCTATACACTGTTTTTCTGATACTTGCTGGTTCTCCATGCCTCACCTTGCCCCACTGCCCCTTGCAGTCAAAAACATGGAGATATTTTCTCTCCAGCTTCAAATCAGTGATCAGATCACGGACATTTATAATGCCCAATGAAAATCTCTGAGATCAAAATGTGGAGAGGGAAGGGTACTTTTTTAAAAAAACAAGCTGATTACAGAATATTCAAGGGAGCAAAATGAAAACCTGCAGCATAAAGAGGGAATTCGTAGCTTTTCAGATATTTTTAGATTCTCATTATTCTGTTTTTAGTAAACATATTACTTTTTATACTTCTATGTTCTGGAATTGCCAGGCTATTATTTGGATGTATTTCCTTTGATACTTACCAATACACCAAAATACTCTGTCTCACTTTCTGTGCCACCCTGTGTTCGAATTACCTCTGTGACTGCAGCCAATACTGCACATATCTATAAGAAATCCAAATTAAAGAGTCAAAAACTCTATTCATCCAATTTAAAACTGCTTGTAAAATACTCCTCAAGTTATACACAAAACTTGCTGATCCTTTCATCAAGCTCTTACCATGTTTTCCCCAAAATAAGACAGGGTCTTATTTTGACTCCCAAAATAAGTGCTTGGCCTTATTTTTGGGGAGGTCTTGTTATTTTTGAAGTGCAGGAGGCGGTGAGCGTGGTCACCTCATGGCTGCTGCTGTGTTGCAATATTTTGGGGAGGGCTTATTTTAGCGCATGTGCTCAAAAGCCTGATTGGGCTTATTATCCGGGGTGGTCTTATTTTCAGGGAAACAAGGTACAGCTGCTGTGAACAAAGCAGCATTTATTACCCAGACAGTGTATCAAAGATGAGACACCAAAGAAAATTCAAACCTTGGGTATCCTCCATCTTATTCCTTTCTTCCATGGTAATAGAAGAATAGTGGAAAATGTACAGCTATTACTTAATAAACATTTATTTCTGTAATTTGTACTCCACCCATATCAATATTGATTCTGGGTAGCACTAATTAAAATATATATAAAAACATTAGGTTCAAAATAAATTAACCCAGCCTATGAAACTTTGTTCAAACACAGTTAAAAAATAACAGAAATCTCAAACCCCAAATGGTTGATGGTAAAGCAAGTTTTTAATCATTCCCCAAATAATAGAACTATTAGGACTCAAGGGATAAACTGTTCAGGAGAAGCAGAGATGCTACCAAGAACACCTGCTTCCTCCCCTCCCTTACCAGGCTGACTGTAGTTTGTAGTTTTATTGACATTTATAGGCCGCCCTTTTCCCTGTGGGGACTCAGGGCGGCTTACAATCAATGGGAAGGGAGTGTAAGACAAAACACAAGAAAGAAAAAAAATGTGAATAAAAAAAATAAACCGATAAAACACAACATTCATTCAGCATTCGGGTGGGGCGAGGTTCGGATCTTATCCCCAGGCCTGACGGGATAGCCAGATCTTGAGGGCTGTGCGGAAGGTCTGGACGGTGGTGAGGGTACGAATCTCCACGGGGAGATCGTTCCAAAGCGTCGGAGCTGCAACTGAGAAGGCTCTCCTCCGCGTAGTCGCCAGTCGGCACTGACTGGCGGATGGAATTCGGAGGAGGCCTACTCTATGCGATCTGATGGGACGGAGGGAGGCAATTGGCAGAAGGCAGTCTCTCAGATAGTCAGATCCACTACCATGGAGGGCTTTGTGAATGGTAAGTAGCACCTTGAAGCGCACCCGGAGATCAACAGGTAGCCAGCGCAGCTCACGGAGGATCGGTGTTATGTGGGCGAACCGTGGTGCGCCCACGATCACTCGCGCGGCCGCATTCTGGACTAGCTGAAGTCGCCGGATGCTCTTCAAGGGCAGCCCCATGTAGAGCACATTGCAGTATTCCAGCCTAGAGATCACAAGGGCTCGAGTGACTGTTGTGAGGGCCTCCCGATTCAGGTAGGGCCGCAACTGGCGTACCAGGCGAACCTGGGCAAATGCCCCCCTGGTCACAGCTGACAAATGGTGGTCAAAAGTCAGCTGTGGGTCCAGGAGGACTCCCAAGTTGCGGACCCTGTCTGAGGGGTATAAATTTTGACGCCCCAGCCTGAGTGATGGAATATTGGCCAAATTGTTGGGAGGGAAGCACAACAGCCACTCGGTCTTGTCTGGGTTGAGTACCAGTTTGTTAGCTCTCATCCAGTCCTTAACGGCCTCAAGACCCCGGTTCATCACGTCCACCGCTTCATTGAGTTGGCACGGGGCGGACAGATACAACTGTGTATCGTCCGCATATTGATGGTATTTTATCCCGTGCCTCCGAATGATCTCACCCAGCTGTTTCATGTATATGTTGAATAGTAGGGGGGATAAGACCGAACCCTGCAGCACCCCATAAGTTAGGGGCCTCGGGGACGATCTCTGCCCCCCCACCAACACCGACTGCGACCTGTCCGAGAGATAGGAGGAGAACCACTGCAAGACAGTGCCTCCCACTCCCACCTCCCGCAGTCGTCGCAGAAGGATACCATGGTCGATGGTATCGAAAGCCGCTGAGAGGTCGAGGAGAACTAGGATGGACGCATGGTCTCCATCTCTGGCTCTCCAGAGATCATCGGTCAATGCGACCAAAGCGGTTTCTGTGCTGTAACCGGGCCTGAAGCCGGACTGGAAGGGGTCAAGATAGCTAGCTTCCTCCAAGGTACGCTGAAGCTGGAAGGCCACCACCTTCTCAACAACCTTCCCAACAAAGGGAAGGTTGGAGACTGGACGATAGTTATTAAGAACGGCTGGATCCAAGGATGGTTTCTTCAGGAGGGGTCTCACCACCGCCGTTTTAAGTGCGGCGGGGAAGTGCCCCTCCCGAAGGGAGGCGGTAACAACCGCCTGGATCCAGCCTCGTGTCACCTCACTGCTGTTGGCAACCAGCCAGGAGGGACACGGGTCCAGTATACAGGTGGAGGCGCTCACAGCTCGCATAGCCTTGTCCACATCCCCGGAGGCAACATCCTGAAACTCAACCCAGAGATGGTCTGCCAAGTTATTCCCCTGTGTCTCGGCTGGATCTGCAGGGGTGGAGTCCAAGTCCGACCGAAACCAAGCAACTTTGTCCGCCAAGAACTGGACATAATCCTCAGCCTTACCCTGCAAGGGGTCCCCTGCCTCCCTCCTAGGGAGCGCAAGGGAGCGGGTTATCCTAAACAGGGCGGCTGGGCGGGACTCGGCGGACGCAACCAAGGTGGCAATGTGTGTTCTTTTAGTTGTCCTTAGTGCCCGGATGTATTCCTTGGTGCATGCTGTCAAAAGTGCTCGGTTCGATTCGGACCTATCGGACCTCCACACGTGCTCTAGGCGTCTCCTCCAGCGCTTCATCTCCCGGAGCTCCTCGGTGAACCAAGGAGGCCTCCGGGATCCGCCGACCCGGAGGGGCCGTAGTGGCGCAATCCGGTCAAGAGACTCCGATGCTGCCGAGTGCCAGGCAGCAACAAGAGTCTCCGCCGAACTGTGGGCGAGAGTATCAGGAATATCCCCAAGCTCCGTCTGGAACCTTAGGGGGTCCATAAGTCGCCTGGGGCGGAACCACCTGGTCGGTTCCTCCTCCCTACGGTGGGGGTTTGGCCTCCGGAAGTCTAGCCTCAGTAGGCAGTGGTCTGACCACGACAGGGGTATGATCTCATTACCCCTCAGACCAAGATCACAAATCCACTGCTCCGAGAGGAATACGAGGTCGAGTGTGTGACCCGCTGAGTGGGTTGGGCCTCGAATTACCTGGGTCAAGCCCATGGCTGTCATGGAGGCCATGAACTCCTGCGCTCCATCAGAGTGTTCACCGAGCGAAGGCAAATCGAAGACTGAATCGAAGAGGCAGTCTTATTAATCTAATCTATTTACTTAATGAATGGTAGATGGATACTATCTCTGGAGATCTATGAAAGAAATATTAACTATATACAGTACCTTTGGCAGTTATTATAACCAATGAAGAAACAGCAAAAAACAAATGGTCCAATCCATTAGAAATACAACCTTATCAGCTAAGCCTTTCTGGTTCAACAACTCCCGCCTATTAGGACTATTGCACTTCACTATCCCAATAGTCTATTCCAGGGGTGTCCAACTGGCAGCCTGTGGGCTGGATGCATCACATGTAGGCCACACCCACCCTAGCTTCGCAAAGGGAAAAAACATCGTGATACATCACGTGATGGCAATATGACACCCTTAAAAACTTTTGGTTATGATCTTATCTTTCTTTAGGTTTTTTCTCATAACCTTTGCACCTGCTCCTGTAACCAACTATATTTTTCCTTGCCCTTTCCATCATTTCATACCCCTCCCACCACATGCATCTTTCTGTGACATTGTAAGTTATATACCCCTTTTTTTCTATTAATAGTATTTGTCTCTTTTCCAAGAATGTTCTTGAACTCAATTTCTCAGATTTCAGTGCACCACAACAGACTTCTCACATCATTGCATTACTTACTGATAAAGAGTAACAAGATCAGTTAGGATTATCCCTCCAGATTTCTAGTTTTTAAGATGCATTTTAACACTTGTCAGGAAACAGAGGTTCAAAACCATCATATATATTGCTGCCTGATATGCTCTGCAACGTGAATAGTGGCATGTTTCTCCACCTTCCAAGCTGATCAGTACATTATCTCTTCAGCAAACATGATAATAGGTCTTGAAATCTGAGGGAAATGACTGGAGAGCTGAAGTCATTGGCATAATCTATATAAAAATATAGATTGCGGTCCTCCTGATAATTTTTATTATCTAATCAAGAATTTGAATTTTGAAACTCACACATTTGTATATTTTGTTCAGAATACTTACTTTCTTACTTACATAGTCAGAATGTCACAAAATTAGGCCTTTGGAAGTATTAAGAATATAAGCTTTTATCAAGCATTAAGACTTCCTCTTGATCTTTCCTAATATTCTATCCCCCTTCTATACATTCTATACTCTTTTCAGAGATGTAATCAAGTTAGCCCTTTGCGGAAAAATCATAATGAAAATCTTGTTAATTACAACATTTGTTGGTTTTCATAAAAATTGGCAGCCGCATACCTCCTTATGGGCAGCAGAATTGGATTCCCAAAGACGCTGCACTCCGCTGAAGGTGAGATTAGTACAGTCAGTCAAGCCACTCAGGAATGTTGCAGATGATTTGTGAGTCTTAGCAGATTCACTGTTATCTTCCCCAACGAAAGGCCCTGCATTCTCTCTAGGCACAGGTCCTGATGATTGCAGTTCATTATGTAGTTTCAGGGCATCTACAGTCAGGTTACTGTTTTCTGTGAGAAAGGTAAACATTGAGCTAACTCTTGAAGCATCACTATCAGATAATCCATGCAAAGAAATTCATGAATAATAAGCCAAGCTGCCTAAAGACATACAAAATAGAAAGTTACACATGGCTTTTCAAAACCATACCCTAATATAAGATTAAATAGTATATTTGTAAGCATTTGAATAGGAATGCAATTAACAAAAACCAGCATTTTGGGCCAGTCACTCTCTCAGCCCAGTCCAACTCACCTAACATAATTGTGGGGAAAATAGGAGAAAGGAGTACTTGAATGTGCACTGCCTTAAGTTATTTATAAAGGTGAAATAAAATAAATACCACAAAATAATTTTCACTTTTATTAACAGAACTGAATAGATTGGGGGAATGACATTGAGAAGGATGTGTGATCTATTGAAGATTTTGACAGATAACACTCTTGATCTTAGCAGTTGATAAAATCTTTCATGATACATTTAAAAATGATTAAAATATGTGATAGATGAAAAAAACTATTAAATGGATTCAAAACTGGCTAAATGATTACATAATTTTATTAATGACATGAATGGTTTGAGGATACATTTTTATCAGATTTGGACATAAAGATAAGATTAAAAAAGATCTAGCTTGGGCTGAAACAGGACAAACCTTTACAGGAAGAAATATAAAGTCACACTTATTGGGGGGGGGGGGAGATAAAGGGCAAAAGTATAGGATAGGGGCTTAAGTATCCATGGAAGAATTTGGTATTTACAAGCCCAAGCAGATTCCAAGCTGAACATGGTTTGATATGGCAGTAAAACTACTAAACAGGCAGGCACTTTTGGGGGACCTATTTGTAAGAATAGAAAGTCCAGGTCAAAGGCTGTACAGTCCCATCTATTTTGCTTGGTTTGGTCAGACTTAGAATCCAGAATTCTGAGTGAGCCCTGTAGTCTAAATAGGACTGAAAAGAAAGTTCACCATAGATCTTAAGGGAAAAGAGATATTAAACAGCAATAATTCTCAACTATAGTGGAACAGATTTCCTCAAAAAGTGGTATGTTCCCCTTCATGGGAGACCTTCACACAGATGGGACAGCCATTTGTCCAAATACTTTAGCACAGTGGTCACCAAGTGGTGATCCATGAGAAAATTTCGGTGGTCCACAGAAACATTATTTGCATGTTTTATATTGTACTAAATACTATTTATCTTTTTTTAAAAAAAATCATATTAGTAGTCCGCGGGATTTAAAATTATCAATTTAGTGGTCCCTGAGGTCCGAAAGGATGGTGACCCCGGCTTTTAGCGGATCCTTGAGTTAACAGGCCACTGAGGTTACATGCTCTCCTAGGTACTTTCTAACTCTATGATTCTATGATGATGAAGTTATTATAGCTTCAAGATGTATGTGTTTCATTCGCAAATAGACATGGCTGATCTATTTTTACTCAACATTCATAGAACATTCCTGCGCGGAATAGTAATTTCTCATTAACGCTGAAGGAGTTGCAGTTGTCGCTGATCAGCATTTCATCTGAAAAGAATCGGCTACCACAACTGAATTAAAGCCATCGCTTCCGTGGCTCTGGCGGCTGCTGCTCTTTCCTTTACGTACCTGACCGGGGGGCGAGTAGACGACCACGGGCGGCCAGGCGGTAACGCCGTCCCTCCGGATTGCTATCGCTGCTGTGCCCTTTGCGCCAACGCTTAAGTTTACCGGCTGTACCGGACCGCAACTTGCCCGAGCGACCCATAATATCGCTCGGTTCTCGCCACGGCTCGCCAAAGCAAAAGACCCAAACCACGTGCCGCGTCTACTTTTACTCTATTTTAAGTAATTCCGGTTATCCACTTCCGTACCGAACACCAACTTCCGATTCTTCCATTTTGCGAGCTAGTTAAAAAAAAAAAAGCAGAAGGCAAAGACGGGAGCTCCGACCTCCTTATTCTTTTGCGACTTGGATTACAATTCCTTCTTGGCCCTGCACATCCTTCTAACTGTGGCCTGCACGTTCATGTAGATCAATGTTTTTAGCAATTTTAAGATTGTGGACTTCAACTCCCAGAATTCTCTAGCCAGCATTGTTGCTAGGGAATTCTGGAAGTTGAAGTCCACACATCTTAAAGTAATTTAAGTGATTCTGGGAGATGAAGTCCACACTGGTGTAAATAAAACAGGCAGGGAAAGCAGCTTATTTTTCCCCCTCATTTTTTTGAAATCTTAACGCAGCAGAATTCTGAAGTTTTCTGATTGATTCTACATCTACTTGGCTGTTCCGAATAGAATTTGTCTTAAGAGCACAACCAATGCAGCATTGCTATTATGCAAATGTGAAGTTCTGAAGGATATGCAAGCTTATAATAATTGTCTGGAAAGGTGGTTGAAAGTGGGGGGGGGGGGAACTAAGATTTTTCTCCCAAAGGGTTTTGGGGAGAAAACATAAAGGGACACAGTACTGTACTTAAAGTCAGGCAGATAATTTATTTTGACATTCAAGAGAATCCCCAAAACACTTCTCCCTGATGGTAATATTAATAATAACCTTTAACACTTTAATCAAACAACATCTGCTTATCCCAGGTCCTTGGGAAGGAGTAGATAAGTGGATAAAAACGTCAAATCCAGTCTAAACATCTGGCTGACTAAGCATAATAATAACAGCAATAACTGAGTTCTATTACCCAGTATGAATATATAAGACGATCATCTTCACTCTTATTTGGACTAACCCTGTTTTTCTGGGTTAGTCCAAATATAATCTGATATAATCATTTTTTTTAAAAAAACAACCACCTTTCCAGACAATTATTACAAAAAGTCCTATTTCTATTCCATTAAATTTGAATGCTTGCCATTCCCTGCAGACAGTGATAATACTAAAAAGTTAATGATGCTGTCACATGAACCTTGATTCCTAGTGACTACATTGAAATATATATGCAGATGTCATCAGTGCAGTGATCTGAATTATTTATTAATTTGTTCAATTTCTACGGCCACCTACTTCAGTCAGTGACTGGGCTGCTTATAATTAAAATGTTAAACAACATTTTAAACAATAAAAATAGTATAGCCAACAAAAAAACATTAAAAACATCCAATTTAGCATACACAAGACCAAGATATTTGGCAAGTTAGCAATTTAGCCAGGATATAGTGCTCTTGGCACATTCAGCAGTCCAGCCTTGGGAGCATAGCCAGGGTTTTAGGGCCTTATGAAAGATTAGCAGGGTTGGGCCCATTCTGATCTCCTGGGGATGTTCCATAGAGCAGGGGCCACTTAGAAAAAGCTCACCTAAGTCCCCCAGTTGACATTCTTTGGCTGATAAGATCTGCAGCATGCCCTTTCTGCTTGACCTAGTTGGACAGGTACAGACTCTTGAAAAAAGGGTAACCCTGAGGTACCCCAGTTCCAAGCTATGTAGAAATTTATAAGTAACAACCAGCACCTTGACTTGCACCTAACAACACAATGCTAAACTGTGCAGCTCATGCAGGAGTAGTTATGCGTGCTATATATCTGGAAGTAGTAGTCCTCAACTTATGACCACAATTGGGCCCAAAATATGTTTGCGTGAGACAGTTGTTAAGTGAGTTCTACTTGGTACAATTAGTAAGTGAATTACTGCAGTTAAGTTAGTAATATGATTGTTAAGTGAACCTGGCTTTCCCATTGACTTTGCTAGTCAGAAGGTCACAAAAGGGGATCATGACCTGGAACACTGCAAATGTCATAAATATGAGCCAGTTGACAAGTGTCTGAGTTTTAATCACGACTATGGTATGCTGCAACAGATGAAAGTGTGAAAAATGGTCATAAGTCACATTTTCAATGCCTAGTTTAAATGGTCATTAAACAAACGCAGTCAAGGGTATCTGTACTATTTGCCAACTGCATTCTGCACCAGTTGGACCTTCAGAATGGTCTTCAGGGCAGTCCCATATAGAGTGTGTTACAGAAGTCCAATCGCTGATTATATTTGATTATCCAGAAAGTGATTTGGATAATTTTCCCATTTGAATTTACAAAAGAGGCTTCTTGATAAGGCTTTAAAGAATCTTGTGAGGAGGGACGAATTAAAAATAAAAAGAAATCAAGTTCTAGCATATTATTTGAGGATACTACAGACCAAAATTGTTAGACATAAAAGGAATATAAACTTGGTTTATTTGATCGAAGTTAAAGCAGATCTGTTGTCTCTGATAACCTTTAATGGCTAGTGGCTATTTTTGTGTGCAATTTATGGATTTTATGTAGCTGACACTCACCACGCTATAGGATGCTCTGTTGCTTCTATCTTTTATTATTTCTGCCTGTGTGCTACATTCCGATCCCTTAGGAAATTTTCAGAGCAAAATGAGAATCGCGACTCATCAGCTGACGCCACGCCATTTTTTACATGCGCTTCATGACGCTATACCTTCTAAGCGCATTTTTGTAGTCTTAATGGCAATAATGCAAACAGCTCTTTCCGTGCGTGGCCCACAAACACTGCATCGAGAGTAAATTTAACGAAGAACCTTCTTCCCCTCCCTTATTGAGTGGGAGTCACCCAAATTAACCCGCAATCTCACTGCGAGTCTACAGATTGGAAGATTACGGGAACGCCTGCCTCCTACAGTCATAGGAGGCTCCCCTTTCGGCACATGCGCCCTAGCCGCTAAAGAGTCTCCTTACTTGGGAGAGTGAGAGGAACCTTGATTCTCTTGCGTCGCGCTCCGGTTCAGTCTCTTCGATTGAGAGCATGGCGGCTGCCTACAGGCTCGTCTTGGTTCGGCACGGCGAGAGCGCCTGGAACCTAGAGAATCGGTTCAGTGGCTGGTACGATGCGGATTTGAGCCCAGCCGGGCAGGAAGAAGCGCGGCGCGGCGGCGAAGCACTGAGAGGTGAAGATGCGGGAGGGAGCGGGCAGGATGGAGGGAGCGACGGGGACGTTGATGCTCGACTGCCAGGGCCGCCTCTGCTCATTTTTCACCCCGAGAAAATTGGGGCGGGAGGGCAGGGGGGGGTGTAACGGGGGGACTGGATTATTCTGAAATTGGGGGGGGTGGGGTGGGGGGTGGATAATTTTGGATTGTATATAAAGGTCATAAATGCAGCCTGTAATAACGGGGGAGGGAGAATTCTGTTGACTTTAACCACCTGATGTGGGCTTTAAAAAAAAAATCCCTCTCCAGGGGGCTTAGTGTTTCGGGCCAAGCTTTTGCCTTGAAAAGTAATTCATACTCACATCCGTGTGTCCCCGGTGTCATTGAATTAGATGCAGATGGGGGGGGGATTTGGGGAAAATTGGCTCGCGGATGCAAAAATGCTCCATTTCCCCACGCTAAGCGTGGGCAATGGGGGACCGAAGTAGCTTTGGGGGGGGGGGGAGGGAGAGAGAGCTGGGCGTTTTAGAGAAAATGGTCCCGGGGCGCCCGCAGGTTCTGTCGCGACCGCCGGAACTTGCTTAGAGAACAAAAGACAAGAGAGATTTTTGCCTGGGCACGTGCGATCAGCCTCGTCTCTGTCGGCGGAGAAAGGCGAGAAGGGGGCCTTCCTGCCGGAGGCGAAAAGGAGGAGTCTCCCAATAGCCGGATCCCGGTCCTGTTCCCTTTCGGAGTTCAGTGATTCCGGCAAGCCCTTTGCCAAGCCTCGACGAACCCTTTGGTGGTTTTGCTAGGGCTACCTGACATTCAACTCCAGGATAACAGAAGAAAACGTTCTGATTGTTAAAAAAAAAGCCCTATTCGGTATTTTTTTTTAAAGGGTCGTTTTAATTTAAGTAGATGGTGGCTGCTATTTTTTTAAGAGCCTCCCTACTTCCCAACTGTCCATGTTTGGCAGTCTCCTTGAGTTGCGTTATTTTTCCATCTGCCCCTGAGGGCACAATAGTATCTTACTGATTTCCAAGGAAAGCATCCAGCAGTGAGACTATCTAGAATCTAGATGCATTGGCAATTGGGTGATAATTTGTTAAGGAAATGTAGTAGAAGCTGAGTCATTCGGTGCTGCAACAGAGAAAGGCGACTTTGTGCCCAATGCAGGAAGTGGGGGAGGGCCAGGAAATATTTAAGACCTGCACCCTTGCAGGTTTAAGAAACAGCCTAATCCCGCTCTTTAGTTTACTAATCTCAAAGCCTGAAAGAGAACCCCAGTCCTCTCAGGATGAAGCTGTGGAATCTCCCCAAAGTTTCATCGGATTTCTCCAGCAAATTATAAAATCTGTGGAAAGTTTTTGTTAATGCATTAAAATATGAATATTAAAATTATATTTTTAATTTGTTGATGCACTTGAAAGCCAATCTGAATAGAATGTAAATTGTAAATTTGGCCTTTCCTGGGAATACTATTTAAAGCAAGATTATTTCAATTCAGTGTTATAGTATCCAAGGAATAAAAAGGTCAACAGTTCTAATATTGATGTGTGCATGTTGCACTGTATAAATAAGTTATTTTTTAAAAATTACACCTTTCATTTTAGCAGATTCTGGCAAGTAGCGAAGCACACATACAAACATACACACTTTTTTTTCTTTGCTGGAAGGGCAGTTCAGATTGTGAAAACCCTTTCATCACAGACTAGGACTGGGAGAACACCAGATGGATGTCCTTTCAAAGAGCTGGTGGCAGGAATGAGGAAGGGCATGAGGCTCCAGAGTACTTCTAAAAGAGGAAATTTTAATCCTCTATCCCTGTGCCCATTCATCTCCTGCACTGAAATAATTTATCAGTGCTCATTTTAGATATAATGGCAAATGATTAACGAACAAATGTAAATATATCAGGATTCCATACTAATATGCTATTTTACAATGTTTGGAGCACTTCAGAACTAAAGATTAAATGAGTCAGGATGATTAATTGTATGTCAGTAATAATTGTGGTAAAGATAAATGAGTTACAGTATTCTCTCCGGGTGCGCTTCAGGGTACTGATGACCACCTTTAAAGCACTCCATGGTAGTGGATCTGGGTACTTGAGAGACCGCCTTCTGCCGATTACCTCCCTCCGACCGATTAGATCGCACAGACTGGGCCTCCTCCGAATCCCATCCGCCAGTCAATGTCGACTGGCGACTATACGGAGGAGAGCCTTTTCTGTTGCAGCTCCGACCCTGTGGAACGATCTCCCCGTCGAGATCCGCACCCTCACCACCATCCAGACCTTTCGCGCAGCCCTCAAGACCTGGCTCTCCCATCAGGCCTGGGGATAGGTTCCCAATTTACCCGCCCGAGTGTTGACTGTTGAATGAAAGTTGTGTTTTATTATTTTTCTTTTGTTCACATTTTGTTTGTTTTTTGATATTGCACCCCCTTCCCCGTGATTGTAAGCCGCCCTGAGTCCCCTCAGGGAAAAGGGCGGCCTATAAATCTTAATAAATGACTAAATGACTAAAAAATGACTTTCTGGGCTCTTCTAGATGCTAAATATGAGTTTGACATCTGCTTCACATCTGTGCAGAAGAGGGCCATCCGGACCCTCTGGACTGTGCTGGATATTCTTGACCAAATGTGGTTACCTGTAGTGAGGACCTGGCGTCTTAATGAAAGGCATTATGGTGGTCTAACAGGCCTTAACAAGGCTGAGACAGCTGCTAAACACGGTGAAGCCCAAGTCAAGATATGGAGGCGTTCCTTTGACATCCCTCCACCTCCAATGGAGCCTGATCACCCTTTCTATAGCACCATTAGCAAGGTAAAATGAAGTTCTAATCCAGTAATCTGATGAAGATAGTTGTTTCTTTGAGGTTATTTTAAAGTAATTGTCATGCTGGGATTAGGATATAATTACTGTAATTTCAATTGCTTTTTGTTTTATTATTTCTGACTCAAACAATAGTTCCATTGTAGTTCACTTTTATCTCATTTAATACCTCTATTCATACAATATTCTTACTGGCCCATGTGGGATATGATTATATACTGTTTTTTTTAGCAGAATTTTAGAATAGATTGCTCTCATGCAATTAATCATTGACATTGGCCTTTCATGAATGTTTGTTTTTAATGGATGGGAACAGTCAAGGGTATTCTTAAACTGGCAAAATTTTCCACCTATGCAATATTTGTTAATGAATTAAGAAATAGCTAGAGCATTGACCTCACATGCTGTTGTAAACTGTAATACATTTTCATGTACTTTGGTAATATAATTAAATGTAGGATACTAATTTAAATATTTAAAGACTAGTTCACCAGGAAGCTACATAGTACAATTAAACTGTGAATAGGGCTACTAAAGAGGCAACCAATCCAGATAAGGTATGAATCCAATAATGAGTGATATTGAAAACAATTTTTCAGTGATTGAAGATGGTAAAAAGTTAAGGCGTTACTTAATGTTATACAACTTCATTAGACACCTTAAAATTATTTATTGCCTAACATGGCTGGAAATATTAAGTCACAGTAGCACAGATCTAAAAATATCATTGAGCAGGAATTACAAAAAAATTACAATAGCCTATGCAAGTTCTTAAGTGCCTAACGTGTCAAGTGAGCAGGTAGCTTCAGGCACAATTTTTCTAAAGCATTTTTTTGAAGTACAGCAGTTTATAACAAGTCTTGAGAAAACACGAATCAATCACTGTGATTAAGTTGCCGCTGCCTTTCTTTCCTTCTCCAGGATCGCCGCTATGCTGATCTTACTGAAGATCAGCTACCTACATGTGAGAGTTTGAAAGATACTATTGCCCGGGCACTGCCTTTCTGGAATGAAGAAATTGTTCCTCAGATCAAGGAAGGCAAGCGAGTACTCATTGCAGCCCATGGTAACAGTCTCCGAGGCATTGTGAAACATCTAGAAGGTGAGTATTCTGTTTGTAACTTGGGAACAAAAACTAATTAAGCCTGACTCAGTCTAGAAAGTTAGTTGAACCAAAGTTCTCTGGTAACTGGTCCTGAATGGGATAATACAATAAAGCTTTTTACCTTGTCATATATTTTCATGTATATATGTTATTCTTTGCAGGAATGTCTGAGGCAGCAATCATGGAACTCAATCTGCCCACTGGAATACCAATAGTCTATGAGCTGGACAAAAATTTGAAGCCTATCAAGCCAATGCAGTTCCTGGGAGATGAGGAGACTGTCCGTAAAGCTATGGAAGCTGTGGCAGCTCAGGGCAAAGTTAAGAAATGAGGGCAGGCAAAATAATCAGTAGTATAACCCCTCTTTCCCTTTCCTAGCACATGCCTCAAGGGACAGGGCTGAAGAGCCAGAGATGGTGAAGCTTATGAGAGCCATGGCTTATCCTTCAACATTTACATTTCTCCAGCAGGATCTGGCTAGATATTTGAGAGATGCGGACCATAGATCAGCAGGGTTACTGACAGAAACAAATCCCAAAGCAATGAAATTCAGTGCTGCTGAAATGAAGGGGAGACCAAGGTTTTCTCAAGGGAACCTTTGCTGTCTTTTATGTGAGAACTCCAGTTAGTCAAGTATTGCTTCACTTCGTTTTGCCATTCAGGATGGTTGCAAGGACCATTTTTTAGTTTTTTTTTTATTTTGCATAAGCAGCATGCCATTTCACTTAAGCTAGATGAAAAGCCAATTCTTATTTCATTGCCTTCTGAATGTAGGAAGGGTGAGACTAGGACTAGCTCCCACTCTGGAATTTCCACCTGTGATCCAATAACTTTGTGTAGTGCCAGTAAACCCTGATACTGTGTATCATGTTGCTTTTCTACCCCATAGTCTGTGTGTTGTCTCTGCCTTTTGGATGGCAGATTTACACTAGAGCTAATTTCACTGTACAATGGCTGAATTTGCCCTAGTCTCGGTAAAATAAAGGAATTATGTGCAATAGCTGCTGTGTCTGTATTACTTGTAAAAGTGGCTTAATAATATACCATTAAGAAATTGAACTATTCCAATGAAGAACATCACCCGAGTTGCCAATTGTAGGTGAAACAAATGTTTGTATGAGAGGGAGATATTCAAACCAGGAGTACAGATACATGACCTGTCTGGGGCCACACTCCCAAAACGCTGGATCAGAATAAATATATTGGGGGGGGGGGTGACTCATTTGTGTGCTTCCTCAAATGCCACTCCAATGCTGTGAACAATACTTTGACTGAAAAACATTGTGCATCACAGGTGATGTCAAAAATAAGATAAAATGTGTACAGGAAATACACGGACATGGACAGGTGGAAGAAAACATTTTTGATGTGGGATTTTATTGGGGGGAGGGGAAATTCTGGTCAAAAATACGTTTTGTATTCACTCCTGGAAACAATTCCAAAGTTTGAGCACTGGAAGGATATTGAAATGTGCATTATTTGGGACTGCATATCTTGCTATCAAATATTGTCAAAAGATGCAGAGTTGCAAAATTTTATGTGCCAGAGACTGACTGACTGCCACTTTATAGACTGCCTCAGTAGTTTGGCATGAAAGCCTACTTCTTCCCAAAATATTACGTTTTATGTAAATCTAATTTTTCCATAAGCCAAAATATAATTTTAACATTTTTTTCATCAAGTTCCTAGTTTTTATCCCATCTTTCCTTGCGACACTGAGACAACTTGAGACTCAAAAGGCCTTTCAATTAAAGTATATTTGAAGAGAAATGGATATTGATTTAGGCTTACTTCCTGGGCAGGCCAGTGACTTGTAATATACAAGAGAAAAAGTCAGCCTTTATGGATTGTTTTCTTGTCCTTTTGCTTTTCTAAATCAGAGTTTAGCTGCTTCAATTGAAGGCAGAAATCAGAGTAGAAAGTTTTCTGAATTATAAAACAATAAAATTAGGTTACAAAATAAAAGTTCTAATCACAATGTCCTTCACTAAAAAGCTCTGCTGCATTTTTGAAGTTGCTTTCTTTTTCTTTCAACTTCCTCTGGTTCTTCTAGGATTAATGTTTTCTGCTACTAGTCGTATGTTTTGGTGTATGCATTTTTCACTATGTCTGCAGAAATTGAGGCTGAACACGGGCTACTTTGCGCAGTTCCTTGCCATGCGTACTGGGACACTGCATTTCACACCAGCTGATTGGCACCATCTGTAAACCTGAAATTTAAAGAAAGTCAATATTTATATAGACATACCACCCTCTTGGGGGGAAAAAAAGTCACTTCCCTTTGAAAATTACCCTGCAATTAATTTCTGATATTGTCACAACCTGCCTATCTTTAAATTCAGGAAAGATAGTCCTTGACTTACAACCGTTCATTTAGTGACTCTTCAGTTACAACGGCACTGAAAAAAATGACTTATGACCATGTTCCACACATCATCATTGCAGCATCCATATGATCACGTGATTTACATTCGGATGCTTGACAACTGACTCAGATTTATGATGGTTGCAGCATCGCAGCCATGTAATCCCTTTTGCACCCTTCTGACGAGCAAAGTCAATGAGGAAACCAGATTCATTTAAACAATTTTGTTATTAATTTAAGAACTGCAGTGATTTACTTAACAAATGTGATGAAAATAAGACGTAAAATGGAGAAAACTCACTTAAGAAATTTCTCACTTCACATAACTTGGGTTCAATTGTGGTCGTAAGTTGAAGACTACCTGTAATTCCAGTTCAAAACGAGACTCTCATGAATAGCTTTCATCTGAACACTGAAAAGCAGCTATTTATGTGGACAATACCGTTTTCCCGAAAATAAGACCTCCCTGGATAATAAGCCAAATTGGGCTTTTGAGCGCATCTGCTAAAATGACCCTCGCCCCTGAAAATAAACCCTTCCCAAAAATATTGGAACACAGCAGCGGCCATGAGGTGACCACGCTTGCCGCCTCCTGCACCTCAAAAATAATAAGACCTCACCGAAAATAAGGCCACACACTTATTTCGGGGATCAAAAGAAAATAAGACCATGTCTTATTTTTGGGGAAACACGGTATTATTCTAGATTTTCCCATTTATATATAGTGACACAGCATAAATGATATTTCCTACAAAATCACATCTGCAGAGTGTTGAAACTTAAAAAGGTACCAGAGTGTACATTTAAGCTATGCTTTTTCAATTTATTCAGAAGATAATTGTTCTTACCTGCTTCACTATGAGCCACCACTACCCCGAGCTCATTTTCTGCTGTGGTCAGCAAATAATTTGATTGTGCATCCCCTAAAGAGATCTAATCCCACACGTTATGGAAAAATGTTTGAAAATTTCCATAGAAATGTAGGCATAAAGATAACAACAGAAAAAGGATACAACTTTGGCCAAAACAATATCTCCTGGACGGAAACTCTTGTAAACCTCTATCTATCAGCATATAAAGTAGGAGGAAAGAAGAAAGCAAATGTCAAAATGTGAGGACAATTTCAAGGGACAAATGTCTCTGGCAAATAGAGCAATAAAGCTTGGATTAAGAAAGGTTTGAAATAATTATGACATTTAAAAAAAATTCTGAAGTAAGATACAGGTGGCCCTCGCTTAACCACAATAATTGAGACTGGAATTTCTATCACTGATGTAAACGTAATGTCATATGACCATATTCTTGAGCATGGTCTATGGCATTCGCAGCAGTCTCCAGTTATTGCCATTATACGAATTATTGTGGGTAGTTAAGGCAGGACCTCATGTGATCCAGACTTCCTGCCAGCTTCCTCATTGACTTTGCTTAGAGGAAACCAGCAGGGATGTTTGCAAATCACAACCAATGGTCCAAAACCCAGGCAATTTGCCAAGTGATCATGATTATATAAGCAGGGGGGAGGGGGAGCTGCAATAGATGGAACTTTGAGGACTGGTCATAAAGTATCGCTTGTTCAGTGCCACTATAAGGTCAGGTGGTTGCTGAATGAGTGGCTGTTAACCATTTGTATTCTTACACCAGGAATCAAATCACTACCCCAAATAGGCAACTGCATTCATTTTTGTTCCTAGCAAGTTTTAGCCATCACCTGAAAACTATACCAATACATGTGAAATAAAATGATTGAACATTTCTGTATGTTCATACACATTAATGTAAAATATTTTTCTGCCATATTTTCTTCATTTGATATAACCAAATATAAAGCCACCTGACCTTGTCCTTCTCTGTAGCTCGGATATCTTCTCTCCTATAATGGAAGAGAAGATGAAACCATAATTTTGCCATTTTCCTCTCTTACCTCTTCAACTAATCTTACAAAACAAGTGACTTTATCTTCCCTCCCCATCCTACTCCCTCCCATCCCATCTTTCAGTTACAGTGGATTGTTTATATTTTTACTGCATATGGGCTTATTATATTTTATTTTCTAATATTGTAAACCACCCAGAGTTACCCTTCTGGTAAAGTGAGCATCAATAAAACCATCAATAAATTTAATAAATAAGTAAAATAAAACATGTATATTGTGTAATAATGTAATTTAGAAAGAGGAATTAGCTAATTATATGAACAGATTATAATCAGCAGAGCTTTAGAGTCAACAATATTTCCATTTTTCATTATCAAATATCAATAACGAGAACCATATGGACTATTAACATAATGTAGTTGGCTTATTCTAATGCCACCTTCAAAAGATGTCCACAAACAAGTTTTCTTCATACCGTATTGTTCCACGGAATGGGGATTTTAATGGTGTAGAACCAACATACAAAATATGCACCTTGGCAAAACGAGAATTAATACTGCAAACCTGAAGAGGAAAAGAGGAAGAGAGAAAGCAACTTTTAGCAACTATCTGTTCTCTCTTATAACTTAAGGACTGTAATCAATAATGCTTCAGTTCCACATAGTGAAAATAACCAAGCTAACCTCCAAACTAGGATATATAAGCCTTTTCTTTCTGCAACATCACAGTGGGCCTACTAAATATTGAATGCGGGGACTAACCAACTAAAAAACATGTAAAAATAAATGCAGACAGCAACACTGGCAATATATTATGATTATAATTGGGATCTAGGTTTTACATACTCATTTTATTGTAGGGAAAATGATCTCACATTTAACCAATACCACAGAAAGATTAGACAAAAACCTACCGTATTTTTCAGAGTATAAGACGCACCAAGATTTTGAAGAGGCAAATTTAAAAAAAAGGTTTTTGCACTGCAGACCTCCCTGCTTTTTTTACAAAAAAAAAAAAAAAAAGGGCACGAATAGCTTTTAGAAGGCTTGTAGAGTGCTCCTGGGAGGTGGGGTGGGACCAAAAATGAGCAAAAAAATGGCCCGTTTTTCACAAAAACAGGCTTGTTCTTGTCAAAAAAAAAAGGGCATGCATAGCCTTTAGGAGGCTTATAGAGTGCTTTTGGGGGAGGGGCAAATTTGAGCAAAAAACGTCCTGTTTTTCACTCATTTCTGCTCTCCCCAGCCCCCAGGAGCACTCTGCAAGGCTCCTAAGGGCTATGCACGGTGACTTTGGTGAAGGGGGGGTGGGAGGCAAAATATGCTGTATTCAGTGTCTAAGACGCCCCCAGATTTCCAGCCTCTTTTTTGAGGAAAAAAGGTGTGTCTTATACGCTGAAAAATATGGCAATTTGTTTCATTCATCACACTGTTAGCAAATTTAAGGTGAGCTTCCAAAGATGAATGATCTGTAGGGGGAAAAAACCCTACTCTTCACTTATGGGTAAATATGGCATTCTATCTATTTATATTACCTTTTATATTCTTGACACTAATACCTGGATTAAAAATAACAAGGAAATTTTTAGATAAATATGCTACCTTGCAAGTCACTGTGGCTCCCACATCAGGCAGTAGCTGAGATTCCACATCTCTCATCACAGAGATTACCGGGAGCTGTAGGGAGTGTGAAAAACCAGCATGATTCAGCATTGAGTATTGAGCTACCACCAAAAGATAAGTTGAAGTCCAACCCCTTCTGGATTACCAGTATGTCAAGTCATTCAAAGCATGAAATCATTATCATTATCCCCCACCCCACTATCATCCACAGCACACCACTACATGCAGTCCTTGTTTAATGATGTTTCACAAATTATAATGTTCTTGGAAAGGGTGCTTTACAGGCAATAAAAGACTTCTGGCTATTGTAAAATATTGCATTCTCCCCCTTCTCCGTTATATGACTGGATTTTGCGCACTTGGCAACAGGCTCAAATTTACAACTGGTTGCAGTGTCCTGCAATCATGTGGCCACAATTTGCTATGTTATTTTTACTGGTTTCCAGCATCTTTTGCTGTTTCTGTAATCAAACTTATAATTATATGATTCATTTAATGAACATATGATTTAGAGTTACAATGATTACATGTTTAGCTTAATGACAGTTGTAAAAATGGTAATAAAATCAGGTCCACTGACATGGGTGCACAACTTACAACTGAAATCCCAGACGCAACTGAGGTTAAGAAGTTATTTCTATGCAGAAATACTTAATTCTCACCATGCCATTCTCACTTTTCTTTATGAAACAACCAGCCAAAGAGGCAAAGATGGAACCATGGCGTGTGTAGGTACCATTCCCAGGGGTTCCTTCCTCTAAACTGCAGAGTCGCTCTCCTGTGAAACAGAACACAAGCCCAAACATTTTATTTTCCGACTGCCACATCTTCTCATGTTCTAAATCAAGGGTGTCAAATTTGCGGCCTGCAAGCCAGATGCATCATGTGCTGGTCATGCCCCCCCCATTTTAGCAAAGGGAAAAGTCACAATATGTCACGTGACACCATGATGCGACTTTGACACCCCTGTTCTAAACACTCATGTCTGATTGCTCTCACTAGAAATTACTTCCTCTGTGACACGTGCATAAGTTTGTGTGCAACAAAAAATAGATACCATAGATAGAATAAATGAGTAAAGAAAAACATAAGAACACAAGAATAAACCAACTGGATCAGGCCAAAGGTTAATCCAACAGTTTGTTTCTCACCATGACCAAGGAAAAATCTCTGAAGTGTTTTCAAACAGATGGTATTATACCTATAGGCATGTAGTCCCTAATTGGGAGATGACAATACATCTCAAGACTGGAAGCCTTTGACTGATGTCATCCATGAATTTATCTAATCCCGCCATTAAAACATCCAAATAAATTATTTTTGTCACATCCTGAAATAAATTCCACAAAATAATTTTGCACTATATAGAAAAATGCTGTATTTTATCAATTCTAAAGAGTTAACATCTTCATAGAGGTATCCACTAAGATTCCAAGATTAGTGTCAACTGGAATTTCTTTTGTGTATCTGTACAGTTATGGTATTTTGCCTAAAAGTGATTTAAATTGAATCACACTTAATTAGATATTCATCCATTTAAAACATATTCTTCTGGAGGTTTTTATAATCACTTTTGGTTTTGACTATCCTAAGTATTTTAGTATCATCTGTAAACTTGGGCAGCTCCATACTTATGTTTAAGATGATTAACGATTAAGCTTAAAAGCATTGGTCCTCGCATGGGATCTTGTAGAATTCACTTCTTACTTCACAGAAAAAATCCAATTTATTTTTAATTTCTGCTTTTGATTTTTTAATTAATTTGCAACCCTGTAGGAATGTTCCATGGCTGCTAATTTTACTCAACAGCCCTTGAAGAAGAACTGTAAAGGTTTTCTGAAAATCCAAGTACACAATCCAAGTACACAAAGTGCTCTGGTTGAAAGCTTCTCCAAAGCATCTATCTAAACCACTGGAGAGGCTGCTAGAATAGATGGTGAAGACTTATAAAATGTATAATATTCCACCTAGAACCGTGAAATGTTCCTTTGCTAGACAGGGTCGAATGACCATTTGTTGTGGAAAGTAGAGGATTCCTCAAGTGAACAGAGGGTTGATCTGGATGATCTACCAGATCCCTTCCAGTTACATTCGTAGATATATATGAACTAAAACCGACGCCTAACAAATCCAATCCGGTTCCTACAAACCAATTCACAGAGTCCCCAATTCAGCCCCACAAAGCTCTCTGGAGCTGAGCCCAGGAAATTAGCACTCAACCCGGGAATGGTCCCTCTTACAACGGCTCCCATCCTTCCCTCTCCCAGTCACCCACCAGGAACACAGTAGCGCACAGGAGCCATGCCGGGCTACGGAAAGGACTTCGCGCTAGGCCGCCTCTTCCCCGCGGGTGGCTGGAATTTCCATTGGCCGATTCCAGGCTCACGTGACTTCCTCCACGCACGCGTTCTTCCGAACAGCAGCAGAGCAACTGTAACTAGGAGGCCGGCGGAAAAGAATGGGCTTTGAAGCGCATTGCATGACGGGAAGTGTAGTTTCATGTAGCTTAGCCAACGTGTAGTCGCGCATGTGCGAATAAGGATAAGGGGGGGGGGAGGGAAAAAAATGATGCCGGGAAGGCTGCAATTGTCGAGGAGAGGTCTGTAGAACGGGGTTGATTGAGCCCCCCAAATGGCAGCTCCAGGTAAGCGGGGAAGAGTTGGAAGGAAACCGATTTGACAGTGATGTCTATTGGTGAACGGCCTTTTTCCGCGTCTTTGGGTTTCCCCGGCTTGCGCCTCCAGAAGTTCCTGCATTGCTGTTTAGGGCTTAGCCTTCTTGCTGAAGACTCTGATGGTCCCCGTGCTCTGGGCGTTGATGTTGCTTGTTGCTGTGAAACGAATCTGGGATGAAGCTTCCTTCGCTGGCCGAAGAATTGCCTAGCCTCCTGCTTGAAATGCGTGCGGGCAAGACCTCTTTTAGGATGCTTTGGTTTCTCGCGTCTTAAAAGGACGATTGGCCGAAGCAGACGTGCTTCTCCTTCTTTAAGCCTTGGCCTTCTCCAAAGATTCCGATGAATAGATGCGACAATTGCTTTCTTTCTCCTTCCCCGTCTGCGATTGATTTTTTATTGCCAAAGCCATATGTGTGCCTAAGTAGCTGAGCTTTGCACAAAGGCGGAGTTACAACCCGGGCACACCTTTTTCAACTTCGAGAGTCAGAAAGTATTACAACCTTTAGAAAGCGGTTCATTGGCTCTGCTTCCCGGGTTCCGTTATGTCGTGGGTGTCGGTGTAAATTTGGTTGGCAAAAGGCAATGACAGGAAGACAAAATACTTGTGTGTTACTAAATATTCAGTACATGCTTACATTATTTTTTTCTGTAGCCTACTCGTGCTTAATGAATTAATGTAAGCATTTTGTCCTGCAAGAATAACCAGGATCTTCTGATCTTCCCTCTAAATATCCTACCCCATGAAAATTACTGGTAATTGAGATCTGTTCTTTGTGAATATTATACAGCGATTATACAATGATTTGACAACATTGGTTTTTAGTGCATAATTCTTTGGACAACAAGACCTGTGCTAAAGTATTGCACTTCCCACAGCTGCCAAATGAAGTGGATTCAGGTAATTCTTGACTCACCATGAAATATTTGCGTATGAGAAACTGATCACCCTGCTTAACCTATGTGGTCATAATCTGTATAGTCATATTGTCTCTTTACAAATGGTGGGGACTCTTAATACATGGAGGAGGGCATTATTGTATTTAAAATAGGTAGTGGAAGGCCAGAGAATTTGAGGCAATGATGGGATGCAAGCAAGACTGATTTAGATTTTTCAGGATAGTAGTATTATTGTTTATAATTTTCAGGTTGATTTTACAAAGCTTTCCACATGATTTGTTGGTTTCTTCTGGAACTTAACAGGAAACCACACTCCTGCACTTGGTGAATTATCATCAAACTTCAGAATGAAGTTCCTCAATATCAAAGAAAGAATTCCACTTTGTATGCCGAGATAACATTAAGAATAAATAATATGTTTTCTATTGACTATAGCAGAACTCTTATTTGAAATAAGAACTGGGAGGAGAGAGATATTAATATTTTGTTGGCATAAAACCAGTAACAGTTGTTGCAGTTTTAGACAGAACCATGTAGGTCTAATTTTACATTGACTAAAATTTAATTTGATCTGCCACAGCATCACCTTACCAGGGTGCTTTTGGCTCCCACAGAGGACTTCTCAGAGTCATTCTCACTTAATATTAATTGGCCAAGATCAGTTTTCTCCAGAGCTCATCCAGCTCAAGTTCCTTCTTGTTTTTTGATTAGCAGCTGCTTGACGCTGGAGTTCTACAAACAGGTAAAAGTCATATTTTAAACATTTGGCCTTCCTTGCTGGCCATAGACTAGTCCAAGTGGGATGATTGGCTCAAGTGAGGCAGAGATGCCAAGGAAGAGATTAGTTTTGAGAGGGATTAGTGATTATGGAATACGTTGGTATTTAGAAAAGATAGAGAAAAAAGCATGAATGAGAAATGAAAGCAATGATTTTTTTAGAATAATTTCTAGCTACATTACTTATTCTTAAATCTAAGAGTGTTGTATAAAGTGTATCCTATTCAAGAGTATTGGGCTAAATTCTAGTTATTCCTTCGCTGTTTAAATGATGTTCGTGTTGACTAGAGATTATGGAGAACCGATGTCCAATATCTCAGAGAGGTGCCTAATCCTGGATTACAATTCCAGACCATGCCAGTTTCATCAGTTCTAATATCCTTACCATTTGATATATTTTTGGCTTCCTCTGATTTAGTCCTTTTTCTCCCTTTATTATGATTTTCTGCAGTTATGCAGGGGAAAAAGAAACCCAAACATACCGGTAATCATAAAAGATATGCTCTTCAGGCAATTGTAGACCAAGTTCTGAGCACAGCCTGCATTCTGAATACTATATGCATACAGGCACACAGGTATCTTGCTGTTCAGCCTAGGAAAGTAAACAGAAGCATCAGTAAAGTCAAAACCTTTATTGCTGTGTTATTATCCCCATTGGTATTATGGAAGAGGGCATAACTCTTCCATTAATGCTGCATTGGAGACATGAGTGATTCCCCAGCCACAATGGGGAAAGATTTTGTTGCAAAGATTCTTCACCTACGCGCAGTTGGGCATTACCTAACAAGATGACAATGGAGCAGTACCCAGAGCACTGCTCTGAATGTTTGGTGCAAACATTTTTCTCACCAAGCCCTGTCATATACTTTCTGACACTTCCTCCTTTCTTCCCAGGTTCTGAGCTGCAGGGATGAGGAGTCGCCGGCGGATGTACTCCGCTGTCATGCGTCTCTTCCTGAAGTGTTTGCGGATAGGTCAGCGGCGTCGGTTCTGGCTGACCCAGCAAGTGGAACAACTGTGGCTATATGGACATCTCTGTTTGCGCTCTCTGTTTTACAACTCTTTTGCTGATGGCGACACAGCTCTTGATGCCCTCTTTGAGCCTATATATTGGCTGGTAGATCATGTCACTCGTTGGTTTGGAGTGGTGAGTACTTACAAAGACAAACAAAAATTGGGGTGGGGGTGGGGTTAAGGAGAGATATTTTCTGTATTAATAAAGTTGCCGCTCTAGTTTTCAAGCTACATGCATAGATATTTCAACCTCATTCCGTGTTTCCCCGAAAATATGACATGTCCTGATAATAAGGCCATGCCACATTTTTCTGGTGGGCAAAAATATAAGCCCTCCCCCACAAATAATCCCCCTGGACAACCCCCCACCTCCGGCCAGGCAGAGTGCCACTCATCAACCTAGGGGTATCCCGAAGTTGCCAAGCCGCGGGAACTGGGGGGAAGGCAAAGGTGATTGCGTTGCTTGGCACCTTCGGTTTACCACTAGGTTGGTGAGCAGTGCTATGCCCAGCTGAAGAGGGGGGTTGCCAGGCGGCTGCTCTCTTATGAGCGGGCTCCCAAAGAGCTGGGCACAGCAGCCACCCGGCAAACCGCCTTTCCAGCCAGGCACAGCACCATTCACTGACCTAGGGGTATCGCCAAGCCGCGTGAGTTCACCGCCGCCTGGCTCCTGTGGCTTGGCACCTTCGAAATGCCTCTAGGTCAGTGAATGGTGCTCTGCACAGCTGGAGAGGGGAGTTGCACAAGCGGCTGTTCCGCTTTAGCTCGCGCGCCTCCCAGCCTCATGATGCCCTGGCCCAGCTTTCCCTGCAGAGCCAGAGCATCTCCGCTGCCGCCACCATTCCAGCGTGGCTTTTTTGGTGGCTTCCAAACTGAGTGTCCCGCAGTGGCCGCTCTGGGCGTACGCTCTATGGTTGTACGCTCTGGGAGTATGCTCTACCGGCAGCTGACTCACAACCATAGAGCGTACGCCCAGAGCGGCCATTGCCAGAAGCCTCAGTTTGGAAGCTGCTGAAAAAGCCATGCTGGGATGGCAGCAGCAGAGGTGATCTGGCTCTGTGGGGAGAGCTGGGCGAGGGCATCGTGAGGCTGGGAGGTGCTTGAGCGAAAGCGGAACAGCTGCTTGCGCAACCCCCCTACAGCCATGCAGAGTGCCATTCACTGGCATTTCGAAGGCGCCAAGCTGCGGGAGCCGGGCGGCAACGAACAGGCGCTCACGCAGCTTGGAGATACCCCTAGGCCAGTGAATGGTGCTGTGCCTGGCTGGAAAGGGGATTTGCTGAGCGGCTGCTTGTGAGTGTGGTCACCTCATGGCTGTTGTGCTGCGCTGCTGCGACAGCACAACACAGCCGTTCGCCCCTGAGGCTGTGCCCGGCTCTTTGGGAGCCCATTCGCAAGAGAGCAGCTGCCCGGCAACCCCAAAACAACAAACCCTCCCCTGATAATAAGGCCCAAGCCATATTTTGTGGGTAAAAAGAAAATAAGACCGTGTCTTATTTTTGGGGAAACATGGTAAGTAAAGCCAGGAGATTAAAAAAAGGACTGAAATTGCAGGAGGAAGTGGCATTAGGACTTCATAGAATCTGCTAACTATTATCTCTTTTGGCTTCCCAGAAAACAAAAAGGGCTTAATAAGGGGATGTATCTGCCATACACCCTTTCTCTTCAGAAGGGCTGACTTGGAATATAGTGTCTTGCTAGCGCAAATTCCTTTATACCTTCAACAGGTGTTTGTGGCTCTGGTGATAACACTGACCACTTCTGTGGTGGGCATAGTGTACATTTGCCTCCTTCCAATGATTCTCCAGACCTATCCCATTCCCTGGATCTTCTGGCATATTGTCTATGGCCATTGGAACCTTGTCATGATTGTTTTCCATTACTACATGGCTATAACTACTCAGCCTGGTTATCCACCACAGGTAGGACTGAGGCTTTAATATTTATATTTGGACTTATTTTATTATTTAATCTTTCTTTAGATTCATAAGCAGGACTGCTCAGCACGGTTTCCAGCCTTTTTTCTGCCTACCTGGGTTCACACAACTTACTGAACTATCCTCCAGCCAACCACATTTCAGCCTTAGGTGCTCTGCAAACCATATGGTTAATTTATGATTCAGTGTGTTGTGTAAATCCAGAACATTGGGCTCAGTTAACTATGGGTAAATATATTGTGAAAATCTGACCACTAGTCATTTTACTATGAAATATCATGGACCAAAATCAGCTGGAGTTGTTTACATGCTGTGAACAACAACCCCCCCCCCCCCAAAAAAAAAGAGTATGCCAAAGTTCAGAAGCACTGCCCCAGAGCTTCTGATCGTTAGCTTTGGTAAGAATGAAAAGGCAATACCTTTTCTACTCAACAATACTTACCCAAGTATTTTTAGCCAAAAGTCTAAGAAGCTATGCTCCACCATGCTCAGAAATGCTGCTTTTCCCTTCCTACAGCACCCAAAGAATGATCTTGCTGCTGTGTCAATATGCAGAAAATGTATTGCCCCCAAACCTGCCCGGACCCACCACTGTAGCATCTGCAACAGGTGAGCCATCATTGTGTCAAATCTGCATTTCATTTCTTTCATTCTTCCCTGCCATCTGTCCTTTTTTTTGTGGGGGGGTGCCATCCTTGTTTTTTGAGAACCTTGGAAAAAACTCTACTCTTGGCCTCTTTTGTTGCAAGGCACACAGCGACCCCATATGAGGTTCTGCAAGTTTCATTTCTTGCTGTTTCCTCTCAACGTATGGAAATTATTAATTAGATTTATTTCTGCAAATCTGTGAACATGAAATATGAGGCATACAACTCTCGTCTAGCAGTTCTTAGGAATCTGTTAGTCTTCATTCTGATTGCTAATTTTCCTTCAGTATATTCCTGCTTGTTATATTTTAATAAACTGCTCAGATAGTTGACTTAGAATAATACGTGAGCACCAATGCATGCATTTATATGGTGCAAAGTTTCTCTGAGGTAGACGCGAAGTGTTAATGGTGGCATTTTTTAATCTCATAATTGCCTCAGCAGTAGGACTGACTGGCTTAAGCTGTGGGCTTTTGTTCTGTTGTACAAGTCTAATTTTAGAAGATAGTATTTGTAGCTCAGGGTTGAATTGTGGAGTCCTGACTGTTCACTGAGCTTGAGTGTTTTCTTGCAGACGTTTCATTATCCAGCTAAGTCACATCATAAGCACAGTCTAATGTTCCCTGTATTGTGTTTCAGCTGCATTATAAAAGTTTCAGATAATTTTTTTCCAAAGGGAAATTTGGACTGACACATAAAGCAGGGTTGTTTGTAAGAAGGGAAAAAATTGCACAAACCTGATAGGTTCCTATGTATTGATCTTGTATAAGGTCTGTTACTGCTGGGATTACAAATAGATTCTAGCTATAAATCTAAATCTACTTCTCTTCCTCTTGGTGAATTTGAATTTTTTGCACTCTTCAGTAATTAAAAAATATTTAATTTCATCACCTAAAGCAATAAAGACCAAACATTTGCTTTCAGTTTTTAGAAATGAAAGTTAGCCTTTTCAAATAGCTAACACTGTACATTTTATTGTGATTATGCATCTGTAGAGTACACAGTCTTATCTTTGGGCACACAACATTAGCTTCTTTAATATTAATAATTATGAAGTAATCAATAAAAATACATACTTTGTTTTTAATCATAATATGCCAGCTGCACTGATTTCCAATTTGCTTCTGGGTGCAATTTAAGGTGCTGGCTGTTATCTATAAAGCCTGTATGGCACAGGGCAGGGTTACTTGAAGGACTGGCTGTGTTCTACCACTGCTGCCTGGTTAGTTCAATCCTGAAGTTGGCGTGTTCCTAGTTTCCTTGAGATTGTTTCTCAGGGCCTGAGAAGGAAGACTTTTCAATAGCAGCAACTGCACTCTGGAAGAGGTTCCCCCCAAGATTTGGATGACCCCAATTCTGCTGTTTAGAAGAGCCATGAAGATCTGGTTCTTTACCCAGGCAGAGTGAGAGTTCTGACCACCACACTTGCCATTTTTTAAAATCTTTTTTTTCTTCATTTTCTTGATTTTATTATAATTTCTGTGATTGTTACAAGCTAATCAAGGGTATTGAGAGTAGGATAGCACACAAGCTTAATACATTATTATTCCCAAGACTGGGAAATAATGTTCATAGTCCATTAGGTCTCATATTAAAGGTAATATGCAACTCAGCCGCTGGTTTATTTTGTTTTTGACCTCTATGGTTGAACTGTTCCTTTGTTAATAGTTATGCTGCATATCAATAACCCTTCTATGATTAAAATTAATGCCATTTCCCTCTCACAGGTGTGTGTTGAAGATGGACCATCACTGCCGTATCCTTTTGCAGGTCTATAATAGGACTAAGGGTAAAAGATCAGGTTCAGATGGATTGTTTGTTGAAGAAATCTAAGTGATTCTGTTCCCATAAACAGAAAGAAAATAATTGTCCAAAGCAAGTGATTTATGGCATGCATCAGGAAAACGTTTGACGGCTTCTCTGTTTAACACAAGTGGTTCACATTGAAGGTACAAAAGAATGCTGTGGGAATTAGGTGTGAGCAGCGTTTGTAGGCTGGGCTGTTGTAAATGGGAAAAGGTTGGCTTTCTCCCTGGAGTTAAAGATCTTTAACCTAAAGAGACAGCATGGCTTAACAACTGTGTGGGACACTACAATCATCGCTATTTCTTCTCCTTCATGCTTTTCATGACCATGGGCTGCATCTACAGCAGTATCAGTGGCTGGGACATGTTCTGGGAAGCTTATGCTGCCATTGAGGTGAGCACAGGAGGCAGACTGTTTTCTTTAGGGGAAAGGCCTTGAAACCTGCAGAGGTGCTGCCCTATGCAGCAGGGGTGCGTATAGGCCAAGAATTAAACGAGGGTAACTGGTGGCCTTTTTTCCATCCGATAGAAAATGAAACTACTTGACAAGGAGAAACTGCACGTGACAGCCAATCAGGTGGGGTATCTGCTCATCAGCTGCTGAAGTCAAAGCAGGACAGGGCATATAATGGGAGTTTAGTTTCATTTTAGTTCCATTCCGATTTTACAAAAGTGATTGACACAACAATTCACTTTTAATTTCCTGGGCAGACACACCTTCCATTCTTCCTCACAAGGGAGCTATGGAACACCATTCAACTGGCATTTTGTCCCTACACATGGAGGGAATATTTCCCAAACCAGATGTTTTGTCTGCTTTTGAAAGACAAATGATAATGGGGAATAAGGAAACTGTGTCCAGGGTCCCAGTGCTCTGCCCATCTCTCTCATGACCATAGTCTTTGTGTCTTAAAAATATACCAGGCTTGCTTGTTGTGCTTTCCATTTCATTTGTTCATCCTAGAAAGCCCTTGGCAGCTTCTGGCTTGGGCCACTGCTTTCTCTTCCCTGCGTTCTTACTTCCAATTGTGGCAACATCTGCTCTTACTTGCAGACTTACTCCCAGACACCACCACCCACCTTTTCCTTCCGCCAGCGAGCTTTCCACAAGAGCATAGTGTACGCCTGGGTCCTCTGCAGGTAACTGATCTAGTTCTTTGGTGGAAAGAGGTGGGAGGGAAAAAAGCTACTTCAAGAAACTTTCAGAGTGCTTCCAAGTCAATCTTGGAGTATCCCAGTTTGCATGGTGCTCCAGAGGTATTCCTCTCAGCACAGTTCAACATCCTTGTTTTTTAAACTGTTTCTCTCAGTTCAGTAGCCTTGGCATTGGGTGCCCTCATGCTCTGGCATTCAGCCCTCATCACCCGTGGCGAGACCAGCATCGAACGACACATCAATCGCAAAGAAAAAAAGAGGCTACAGAAAAAGAGCAAGGTAAAGGAAGAGGCTGAATTTCCAAAAGGGAGAAAGAAAAAGGGGGACAGACCCACTCAGCTGTAGACCAAAAGTTATTTTTAGCATGCCTAGCATGTCTCTTAAAACCTACAAATCTTTTAAATTTGCCTGTTTTTAACTTTTCTGTCTTTTAGAAACACAAGGCATTTTTTACACTGCAGTTCATCATAGCTTTAAATTTTATGCTACTTTATTTGGGTTATTTTAACACATTTAGAAGTCTATATACGCATCATCATCATCTAGTAAAGGGTTTAACTGTTTTTTCCCTCAGTTGATTGTTTCTGTGATTTTTGATGGTCTCCCCTATAAGGTCTGTGTATCACAGATAAACTATAGGCCTTTCTTTACTAGCAATTTAGAATTTATCAAGTAACTCAGATAGAGGGAATTTTGAGGACAAACTTTTCAAGAGCATTTTCTTTTACTATGGTTGACACTTCTAACAGAAAAATTCAATGCCAATTACCATGAGCTTGCTTTATTGTATATTTTAAAGATGCCTTGTATGCAGTTTTGTTGTTAAATATCTGAAGTCCTTGCCAATCATACTGAAATACATGCAAACCTTTTCTCCTCTATAGAGGAAGAATGCTTGAGTTAGAATTAAAATAAGTGAATTGCATTTCATTCCCCTTTTCTCTTGGCTCTAGGTATTTCGAAATCCATACAGCTTTGGTCCACTGGGCAACTGGAAGGTTTTCCTGGGTGTCGAAAGACAGAGGTAACAGATATGCATGTACTACATAGCATGGATGCTCCAGATGAGGAAACAAATTATCATAACTGGAATTATTTAGACTCATAATATATGACTATTCTAAGTACCTGGCAATTAGAAAATGCTAACAGAAGCACTATTAAAACAGACTTCCATGTCTTCCTGCACTACAGGAAGTTCTTGATTTACAACCACAATTGGCACCAAAATTTTGGTCAAAAGTCAAGATGTCATGTTTCCAGTTTATTTTATGATTATTTTTATGATGGTCAAGCAAGTCGCCACATTCCTTAAGCAAACCATGTGGTCATTAAGTGTGAACCCATTTTATTTACTGGGTGCTTTTTGCTGGAAAATGGAAAAAAAGTTGCTAATGATCACATGATAGGGGATGCCACAACCCAGTATAAATGTGAGCTGGTTGCCAAGCAATCAAAATGTGATCATGTGACTACAGGGGTGGGATGGCAACCATAACTTCAAGAATGGGTCATGAGTACAGTACCTTTTGAATGTATTATAACTTCAAATGGTCATTAACCAGTCATACATTGAGGACTACTTGTACACATTTCTTACTGAAGCCTTGTTCTTTTTCCCAGACACTGGCTCACTCGAGTTCTACTACCTTCCCCACATCCCCCTTATGGATCTGGCTTGAGTTGGGAAACTCCTCCTTATGTTGCTCAACAGAAGATGCCACTTTTGGCGATTTGAGTTGGATGAAGAACAAAGTGTCCCAGCCGGTGGAAGACCTGAAACCACAGGCTTCTTTCATTGGAAAGCATAACAGAATACATGGTCCCTAAACTGGCAGGCTAACATCACAGTGGCATCTGCAATGAACTGCTCATCCCACAGGAGACTGGAGAACATCCAGCTGCAGTCGGGGATTTATTGCCTGTGTCTGTTTTGTTTTGCACACAGTCCAATGGGGCTGGAGCAAAGTATTGTCAGTTTTGAGGAGGGAGCAAGTAGTTCTTTCCTGTAAGGACAGATTTTTTACCATAAAAATAAATATAAAAAACAACCATCTCCTCTTTAGTGGGAAAAGGAGCAGTGAAAAGATTGAATACAAACTGTTGATTCATAACAAACAGCAGTAGACTGTTTTTTTTAAAAAAATATAGTAATTATTTACTTTTAATACTGATTTCTGATTCAATGGTTATTTCAAGCAACAAGCAGTATTGAAACTAAGCAACATGTCCATTACCAATCTCTATCCAGGCTATATTCAACAAGTTATTTTTCCAGTCGATGGGACAAATTAATGTTTCAACAGCTACAATTCAGCTGCAGCTCTAGAACATATATGGTTTATTTCTATAACACACTTAACAAGGTTATTTAAAGAGACAGAAGTCTAGAGTTATCCCTTCCCCAACAGGCAGAAATCTGTACTGGGTTTGACCTAGTTAAACCTTCACCGATATAATACACTAATAATGAGAACATGGCATGATTGGCTAGTAACTCTTTTTATAGCAAAAATCCCCCCCCCTCGGTTAGCCAGAGTGGCCTTGCCTTTCGCCATCTATTTATCAATAAAGCACCAGATAAGCTGTTATGCAGAGTATTGAAACCAAATAGTCAAGCATTTAAGCCTGGAACCCCACAGTTTATTAAATGTTCTATGTTCAATGAACAGAACATCCGAAATTTATTTTATGTAAACAAAAAGGTGAAATGGTGTGGCCTTTAAACAGAACTTTTCAGCAGTCCTTCCCTGCCTTATATTCCAACAACTTTTATTCTTGTAAAGTGTAGCTTTTTCCTAATATTCACAGTAGTATAAACTACCATGATTACTGTGCAGTGATCTATTCTTACCCACTTTCTGTTGCAATTCTGCTATATTCATTAATGATATTTCCTTTGACATTACTAAATCAAGGAAACCTTGTTTTTTTACAGTGTCTTTTACATCAGAGGAGCATCCCACTGTTAAAGCTTTTCAAAATTAGATTGAATAGGAAATGCTTCATAAAAATCTAGGTGGAATACTATTCTAAAATAGTATTTTAGTACTATTCTAAAAGCAGCACTAATAAAGAATATAAGGGATTAGATGTTGCCAAATTTACATCTAAACAACAGTTTCATCCTGACATTCTAAACACTTAACTAGCTTCAAACTGTTCTAATCAGCGTGGTGGATGATATTATGCTCACATCTCTCTTACCATCATCTCTGCTTCATTTCAATTATTTTAGGAAAGTTTTATTAAAATAAATGCGAGACTAGTTTACAGCAAAGAACCAGCCTTCACTATTTTTATTTCCAATATCATTTTTCAGCTCCAAAAGTATTCTTAGAGAATAAAAACAATGAGTAGTTTCAGCCCAGCACTTTTGTTTCCCGAAGTATCCAACTTCTTCCCCGCCCCCTTCAAAGATAAGCAGAGACAGCAAGTGGCAACCTATAGCTGGTAAATTGGTGTTTTATAGAATATCACATTCCTGTTGTCAACCATATTATAACATACTCACAGCACTCTAAATGAGCCTTGCTTCTGTTTTCACCAGTTTATATTTTCTCAAACATATATATGTATACCCAAGATAGCTAAACAACTGTCTAAATAACCCTCTCCATAGTTCGTGTCATTTGTATTTAGAGTGATTCTGAATTTTATAATTATCCCAAATTGTAATAATTTATTTTGCTGATGACTACACGTTTCATGTGTGCAAAATTATTATAAATGGAAATTGTTTGAATTCCTCTAGCAGACATTAGCTATGGTTTATAGTGGTTAATTTTTATACCGCTAAATGAGGAATATAAGAATGTAGTACTCCAACAACATGATGAAGACTAGCAGAACTGAACTTGCTATGCTCAGTTCAATGTTTTTCTCTTAAGAAGCATCTTCTCCAGAAGCTTTCAACAAATGGGTTATTTATCTAACCCCATCTATTGCACGCAGGAGATTCTGCTACCACTGCCATACTGCACTGCAGTAAAAAGTGAGGCTTGAGGGTTGCATCCACTGTGGTTAGGATTCCAGCAGCCTATAGAAAATGCAGTCCACCCCTAAAAAGGAAGGAAACTCCTCCGTTTTTGTCCAAAGCTTTGCTGAACTTCTAATAAAAGTGGTCCAAGGCAAACGGACAAAAGATTGTCAGTCAGGATTCACAGTGAGACATTTCACCTGCCAGGTGTCCCAAGCAGAAACCTGTAATAAATAGATGACAGATTTAGATGAGAAAAGGAAAGGATACACACTGCAAACCATGCTTTCCAAAGCTTATTATCAAAGTCAAATTATTCAGGGCCATTTAAGGATTGTATGACTAGTTTCTTACAGAAGCTTTTTAAACAGCTGATATCAAGGAGATCTAGTTGATCAGGGCTGCTATTAAAAATTAAAGAAACAGTACTATGTAAACCTTCTTACCATTCTCCTCGTGCTATGACAGCTTCTTTA
The DNA here is from genome assembly GCF_009769535.1 of Thamnophis elegans. Classification (NCBI taxonomy): domain Eukaryota; kingdom Metazoa; phylum Chordata; class Lepidosauria; order Squamata; family Natricidae; genus Thamnophis; species Thamnophis elegans. Next base: position 25,526,426 of record NC_045550.1, read on the forward strand.
CGTACAAGGCGCTTCTTGTCATCCAAAGGCTTGGCCAATGCTCGAATGACTCGTGGCTTGAATGGGATCACCTGTCAAGAATTGGAAAGCACCCCTTTAATGAGGACTCAACTAAAGCCCCGCTTATAAACCAATGAGGGAAATGAACTGCCAAATTACCAGCCACAAGTGCTTTCACTACTTACCACTGGGGTAGGTAAGGAGGCAAGTGCATGGAGGCACTGAAGTGCAGCAATACGGATTGCCTGCAACACATAAAAGGCAGGAAATTAACCACCTAAGCTTCTTCCAGATAGAAAAGGAGAAAATAATCTGAGAAAGGAAATACCACTCTCCTCACCATGGCAGAATTGTCTGTTAGGTTAAGAAACTTGCCCACAAGGGTGTCGATGTGGAGATGCATAACATGAGGTGCATCAAGTAGCAATGGCTGTACGCAGCGTAAAGTTGAAAGCTGCACCACATGGTCAGAACATGACAGAGACTCTAGTAACAGAGGCAGCAACTGTGGAAATGGGCAAAGAAGAAAAAAAAGGGCCACATTTCCTTTATTATTATACAAGTGGATTTAAGGAACCCCCAACAGGTAGAGAACCGTGGCCCACGTTTCATACTCACTGTAGGCAGCTCTGTTACTAGCACTGGCTTGGGCAAGTGATTTAATATGTGAGACAGGCCCTTCAGGTAATTTGGTTTCACATCTGGGAGAAAAAAGGCAGCCCAGTTAAGGTTTTTTTTTTCTAGAAAAATATCATCGCAACATCCATTTGCAATAGAGTCCAACAGCCACAGACCGAGGCCCATAGTGAAAACACTTGTGGGCAGTGAAGAGAAAGCCAAGTCATTCTTCTATTTCTCAATACTTTCTTTAATCATGGAGCTGGACAATTAAGGCTGAAAATTCTCCTGTCTGGCCCTCAAGCAATAATAGAAAGTCCAAACCTTGCAAGAAATAAATAAAGAGCATAACGTTCTTTTTCTCCTATGGAGAGAATATACTGCCCAGGAAAGGCTCTTTAATGAAACGTAAGATTTCTTACCAGGAGTAGATGTGTGGAAACGTTGCACCAACTGGGGCACACAATCTGTGAAGAAATGCTGGCGGAACATGAGACGCACCTCAGCATGACAGCTCTTGCCCAATACATCAGTAGAATCAGCCATGAGCAAAGCAAAGCCATCGCCCACTGCAGGGCCAAGAACAGTGTCCCCCAAAAGCTGGAGTAGCTGTAGAGCAAATAACGGCAGGACATGTTTAAGGAAGAAGTCAAAGTATTAGGCCTTTATGAGAATCCCAGCTTTTCTCTAGAGCTCACCTTGTCAGTCAGTTGTGTGATTAATGGGTGGTAGCGTAGCAACAACGCTTTACTCACCTGCAAGGACAAAAAAATACAATAAACTCTGAAATTAGCATGGAGGAAGGATGAGTGTGCATACAACATTATGCAAACTTACCCACAACAGCAGAGTAAGGGCCTGGCGTTGATAGGGACCTTCATTCAAGCCTTGTTCCAACATTTTCATGGCCATTTCCAAGAGCTGATCTAAGTATGGCCCTGTAAAGAGTAGAAACATAATGAGCAACTGTTACACCTGTATTACATTTTTTCTAACAGTTAAACTGAGTAATATGTAGCACAATCCAGTCTTACGGTTTCAGTAGCATGAGAATATTACTCTAATTCTATGGCTTTCATTTATTACCTTCTGGGTATTTGTTAATCAGTCCTGCAAAGCATTTGGCAGCGGCAGTAGCAGTGAATGGGCAGTCACAGGAACAGCTAAGAGCTAGTAGCTCACGCAGCAACCGATCCTGCTGAGGAATTGCCACCTGCAAGGAAAGCAGACACTGAAGAAGAAGGAAGGTAACAGAAAACTTCCCACTGGCACACTGGCTTCTCACCTTGGCATCACATAGTGCAGATCTACTCTCAAGTAAATTTCCAAATATTTCTGACCTACGATATCCACAATCCTCACCACCAGCAATGTTAATTAGAATGATGGAAGTTGATGTGTGGATGTTTTTGAAAGACCATAAATCATCCCATCCCATTCTCTAAAACTCCACTGAAAATTCTCCCCAGGACTCACTGTTCTTGGCAGTGAACATACAAAGGCCATAAGGAGAGCAACCAGTCTTCTTGGGGCTGCCACCGGACATGGTCCATCCTATAGAAAAGACAACATTTTTACTATGCAGGCTATCCAGAACTTTCTAAGAATGCTTTTCCATACACAGCGAGCCATTTTGGTGCAGTGCTTAAGGTGACTAGAAACCAGGAGATCATGAGTTCTAGTCCTCCCTTAGGCACAGAAGTTGGTTGGGTGATTCTGAGACTGTCACTTGCTCTCAGCTCAACTCACTTCAAGGAATTGGTGATATGGGGAAAATAGAAGGAGGAAGTCCTAAGTACACCACCTTGAATTGCATCAAATAAATAGCTGGCAGAGATTGCTCAAATACCTGAAAGGGATGAAAAGGGCTAGGATAGTTGTTTCCAGGCAAGAAGGAAAGTTCTCCATCCAGGAAGAGAGGTACCACTTTGGACACACTCTGGGCAGCCAACCTGCCATGATATAACAATTGACATTATATTAATACAGAGAAATGTCAAGAGAATAGTGAAAGAGATTACCAACACCTCTCCTAATCTTGGATTTACGTCAAGCAGAAACCCAGTCTTATTCAAATATTAAATTGTACAGCACTAGAAACCGCAGGAAGGAACCTGTTACTCACTCTGGGCTTAAGTGCATGCAGGCTGCACTGATGACTAACACTATGGATGATAAAGCTTCTTCTGTTAGCAGAACTTTGTCAAGTGTTGTTTGAGAATTTTCTGAAAGTGGTAATAGAAATTGAGATGTTAGTTCTTATTAGTTCTTTTCAGGGGTCCTTCCAATGTATTGCCTATTAATGGCTCTTTCACAGAGAAGAAATTGTAACACAAGAAGCAGCTCTAAACAGATGAAGGAGGAATAAAAGCCAGCCAACATATAAATTTAAACACACAAAACTTTATCTCTCTTCTTGCTCAGAACTCAGAAGTACGAAGACATATAATATCATTAGTCAATCTAGGACTGGAAAAAAGAACAGTCCAACCTTAACTACAGGTACTGCTAAAATTTAGTTGAGAGGGTGTAAAAGAGTGAGTATTTCTGCCATCCTACCTTCCAAAGCAGCTTGTACTGCTAAGCCTAGCAAACAGGGCACCACCGCCTGATGGAAATACCAGTATGTCTGAGCATTTTGTTGGCACTGAAGGGCGACCTGTTGCAAGCTGTGGCACACAGATACCACTGAATTATTATTTGCTGGCCTTTTACCTGCAAAAACAAGAGCAATTTTAAAACCCACAACTCATAGTATTATTAAAAGAACTAGTACTTATTGATAATTCATGTATTTGAAAAATGATCACTACATTGTCTGTGGTTGAATTATCACACTGTGGCATAATTATTAAAAGTACATTATTTGCAAAGTGATTCCACATGCAATCATTTTGCTCCTGTCCATTGCAAGTGAGCAACCAAACCAGAAAGCCTATAATTTCTATAAAATGAATCTGCTCAAAACAGTAGATTCTAAATTTGTACTGACCTCAAAACCAAACTTTCAAAACAGATTTGTTTTATTTCATACTTCCATTGTTATACTACCATTTGGAGGCTGGAATATTTCATTTTCTTTTCTTTTTTTCTTTTTCTTTTTCATATTTTATTTCCCCTCTATTGTATTTCATTTGGATTTCATCATTCTTAATCCTCTTATTTTACTCATGACTATTATTTTTTGAGTTTTATCTTCCTTCATTGATTTTTGTTTCTTTCCTCCATCCACCTATACCATTTATCCCATATCTGGTAGAATTCTGATTCTTCTTTTCTCTGGATTTCTTTTGTTAGTTTGTCCATTTCGGCACAGTCCATAACCTTTCTTATTATTTCATCTTCGCTTGGGATTAATTTGTTTTTCCATTTCCGGGCAAAGGCAATCCTTGCCGCTGTAATTATATGTAGTATTAAATACTGGATTTCTTTTTTGTATTTCACAGACATTATTCATAATAAAACAGGTTTCCATTCTATTTTAACCCCTGTTATTGCCTCCAGCCAGTTTTTGATCCTTTTCCAAAAAAATTTTAGCCTCCTCACAGGTCCACCATAAATGGTAATATGTTCCGTATATTGATTCGCATTTCCAACATTTTGGGGAGGTGTTTGTTAAGATTTTAGCTAACCTTTTTGGTGCCAGGTGCCATCTGTAAAACATTTTGTACTGCTTTTCCTTGTATGTGACTGGTAGTGTCATTTTTAAGTTTATTCCCAAAATTTTTTCCCATTTGTCTAATTCAATATTATAGTCAAAGTTCTGCACCCATTTTATCATTTGTTCTTTCACAATTTCCTCTTCCATTTTATACTTCAGGAGGAATTTATATATTCTCCCTATCATCTTTCTGAGTTTTGAATAATTTTATCCAATTCGTGTGGTTCTGTTTCGATGTCATATAATTTAGTATCTTTATTGTATTTAGTTTTGATTTGGAGGTAAGTTAGCCAATCAACTTTCATGTTCTGATCTGCCAATTCTTCATTTGTTTTTAAATTTCCCTGTCCATCAATTAAGTCTTTGTATCTTAGCATTTTGTTCAAATCTATAAAATTTGGGTGAGTTGTCCTTTCTGTCAGTGATAGCCAATTCGGGATTTTCACATAGTGGATTTTTTTGATTTTGAGCCATTTTTGCAATAATGCTCTTCTAATTAAATGATTTTGAAAGTATTTGTGTGTTTTATTTTTATCATCCCATAGGAATGTGTTGTGGCCCAGCAGGAGCTGTTGGAGCTGCCACCAGACTCTGACAGCGAGGGGTCTTATGAGTCGGCCCTGGAGGAGGTGGAGGACCCTGAACAGGGTGCCGACTCCAAGCAGGGCGAGGAGAGACTGGTTGGCCATCAGGTGGCGGCGGAGGCTTGGATCAGAGGGAGTGTTCAGGAAAACACTTGTGAGTTGTTTCAGGATGCATGTCGTCGAAGGAACAACTGCATAATTGTAGATGATTGCGCTTAGCTGATGCTGATTAAGATCCTCTCCTGATTATAAAAGATACTGTTTGTGCCACACCCTGTTTGCAGGAGTCAACGTTCACGATTCAGAGAAACAAACTTGGAGAAGTGGTTTGCTGTGAGAGTTTGTTTGCATTGCCTAGGTTTGTGAGACTTACTGCCAGAGTGCTTATCTCTTTGTTTATTTTGGGCTTACAGCCAACAAGAGTCTGGACTAATTAAAAGTATTCTTATTTACGTTTGCTTGTGGCTTTCATTTCTGGATGGAGAAGGGGGGTCAGAACAGGAATGTATGCCAGCCTGCTTGCAGATCATGGCCTTCTAAGGTCAAAATTCTTTTATTCTTTAGCTCTAGCCAATCCTTCACCAATCTTATTGTTACTGCTGATGCATATAAATCCCAATTTGGTAATGCTAAGCCTCCCCTCTCCTTGCTGTCTTGCATTGACTTTAGTTTTAAATAGGAAGCTGGAATATTTCAAAGTCAAGCCTATGGTGCACACAATCTTAAAAATGATTTCTCAGCTTAAATATATCAAGATGTGAGATTTAATAAATGAGTTACAATAGGCTGTAACAAATATCCAGACAGCACATCTCCCTCACTACGTGGTTTCGTTTCTCCATTTCCCATAAAAAATATTCTTTTGGTGCGAAAAGTTTGTTATCTCTTATTTTCCCAGGCTGCAGTTATACTTTGTTGATGAACAAAGAACATGTTTGCATATTGTGGAAAATCAGAATATTTACTGTTTTTCTTATTTATTTAACAAATATTTAACATTTTTGTCTGTTTTGAGCCGCCCAGACGGGTTAGATGAGATAGGTGGCCATACAAATCAAATAAATAATAATAAAATCATAGGAAGTCTGGAATTAGTCCAAATTTTAAAGTCCTGCTATATGTAATTATAGAACAATGATTTACTGTATGTAGAAGATACTAAAAATTTAGAGTTCAGTGTTTTTCCCATGGAAAGAGGCTATTCAAGCAAACAGATTCTACTAAGTCTTTCCATCTTTTACAGCATCATTGTTGCATAAATCTTGGTCTTTCTAATACAATATCAAACATCAGATAGTGTTCCCTTTCTCAAAATTCCAGTACTGTCATTTAAAACATTACCTTTCTGAATCTGCTGAAGATGTTGCAAGAGGATAGGAACAGTTTGCCTTATAATACTAGGATGGGTGGACACTGCTGCCAGAGCTTGTAGATGTTTCTGATGGGAAGAAATACTGTCCTGAAGTTCTGAAATATATCAATCACATAATTAGTTTGGTCACAAGTATTTGACTTTCTGAAGATAGCATAGCAATCTTCCATATGTAGGTTAAGTTTATTTACAATAAATATATTTACAACGCATTCACGACTATTGAGAAATTCAGACAGGGAATTAGTACTTCTGTGCAACTATTAAGAAAGGTATCCTCTGGAATGATTCTACCTGACTCCAGTCCTTTTGAAAACTTCTGAACCAAATACTTGCTGAAGATTTCTGGGTAGACAGGCGCAAGGGTGCCAGCAGCATCCATAGCTGCCAAACTAAGAAGATATAGAAAAAGTAAGAATGAACTGCTGTAATGAATCAAACAGATCTTTTTGTGGGAATCAATTTTTGAAATTGCAATACCATATACTCTATGTGTGAGGTTTAATAAATGTTACTTTATAAACACACTGAACCAGAGTGATGCCAAATGCCTAGATTTTGCTAAATTCCATCCCGAAGTGTTAGGCTAAAAACTGGTAGTAGAGGACAGGGATTCTCACTAGACATATTATCAAATAATCTGACAGGCTTTGAACTGTGGTTAGATGGTGGCTTGAGCAATTAAAAACTTAACTGAATTAACTGGTACTTCTATGGAAAAATTATCAACACTACTGGCCAAGTCCCATAAAATATTAACCTGGAAATGCTAATCTAGGTGAAAGTAGGTCTGTGATTAGACTTTTTCTTTTTACTTTTTCTTTTAACTTTATTTTAGCATGATATGAGATCCAGGACTTCATACTAAGCCATAACATAGCTTATTTCTTTGGGCATTATCTTGTTATGTGAACCTATTCATAACATTATCTTGTTATGTGAGTATTTGGACACAAATTAATATCAAATAATGACCGTACAAACTCAAATATGAGGAATCAAATGGGATTACAACAACACTATTAGAAATGCCTCTTTCTGTTAATTAACTTGTGTAAAAATCTTAGATCAAGATATGGAAATCTGAAATTGAAGAATTTACCATTAGGTATTAACTGGTAGAATTCTTTTTACTATTTGCAAACAAATTTGTAATAATACCCAATATCACAAAAAGGAAAAATGCTTTTTTAGAAATTCTCAATGGTTTGTTTGTTTGATCAGGAGGATTGTTCTGACCTGATCTGGGAATCCTTTTCATTCAGGATGGACTGTGCAAAGTGATCTGCAAGCTTTTCCACATCTGCAAGATCCAGAAGCTCTAAAACAGAAAAAATAATCCTATATTATATTCTAATTCTTGTGAAGTAATCACAACATATACAAATTCCATTCAAATGATCATTTTTTTTGGATGCTCAGCTGTTAAGACTAGGAATCATGCTAACCAGCAAACCAGACCCATGTATACTCACTAGCATCTAAAAATGCACTTGAGGGGGGGGGGGAATATATGATCTTTCCTCTACCTTCAAGGAATGCCATTTCAAACCAAATAATAACACACACCTTTATGAGATCCTAGAAATGTCAGAATCTGGATCCCAACCAATTGAAGTTGAATATTGGGCTCAGCTAAGGCAGAGAATACTACAGAGCACAAAGAGTCTTTGCAAGAAAGCAGTGGACTTTTGTCTGTAAAGGAGGCAGAAAGAGAGTTACGTGTAATGAAATAATCTTGAGTATATTCAAACCTAGAAACAAGTTTTTTCTAGCATTGTTACTATAATGGTAACTTTCAGTGTCAAACTAGAGGTCTGTGAGGGTTGTAGAAAAAAATTAAATTTTAAAGAAGTAAAAATCATCTAAAGCTCTAGGTGATACAACAATACCACCTTACCTACAAATTCCTGGAAGAATAAAAAAAATGATCTCCAGAAAGGAGGAGGCATCTTGAGAAAGATAACAGAATATGAAACTTATGCAGGATCAAGAACACCTGAGACACATTTATAGATCAATGAAATATAGTGACAAATTTTAAAAATGCAGGATAAAATGGATGCAAAATTCAAAGAAATAATTATAGTGCAACAATGGAATGAGCTATAGCTATAACATTAATTCCAAGCTGCAATTTGAGGGGAAATTGTTAGAAGAATTTTATAGTATATCCTTGTCAGTGATTAACAAGATGGATAAACCATACAATATAGATGGTCCTCAGCCTATAACCATTTGTTTAGGGACCATTCAAAGTTACAACAGCACTGAAAAAGTGATTTATGAGCAGTCCTCACACTTACAACCATTGCGGTGTCCCCAGGGTCAAATGATCAAAATTTGGGCACTTGGCAACCAGCATGAATTTATAATAGTTGCAGAGTCCTGGGGTCATATAATCACCATTTGCAACCTTCCCTGATGGCTTCAGACAAGCAAAGTCAATGAAAGAAGCTGGATTCACTTAACAACCACATGATTCACTTCACAACTGCCTTGCTTAGCAACAGACACTCTGATCCCAATTGTGGTTGTAACTATCTGTAACTAATGCTAGCAATGCTGCAATAAAAAGCGACCTTCTGCTTATGGAATGGTAATGTAACACCCCCCCCCACCCCTAAAAAAAGTATTGGAAAAAATATACGAAACATTTTTAAAAATATTTAAAATAAAATTTGAACTGAGTCCATATATATTTTATTAAGAATAATTTCAGAGAGCATAAATAAAAATACTCCAATCTATTAAGACAAATGCTGACATTGGCAAAAACCAGTTTGATACAGTACTGGAAAAATGAACTCCTGTCAACAACGTAACAATGAAAAACCCAAATTAGGGAATATGCAGCTTTGGCAAAAATGATTACATATATTTATAAGAAAAGTTTAGCTAAATTCAAGCAGGAATGGTTCCTTTATGCATGATAAATCACACAGCAAGGCAGACTTGGAAATTTAGAATTCGGTTTTTAAGAAAAAGTTTTCCAGAATTGACCTCAATCATTACAAAGAATGAAAATTTCCTTATGTCTCTCCTCTTTCCCTCTCAGACTACTGCTCTGTCCCTATGGATGAAAATCATTTATCTCTGCAGAACATACCTTTGGATAACACAGAAACACAATAAATATAAAGAAATAGTTAACAACAGCCTTGCTAGCAAAAGAAAATTCTGCCCTGGAACGTAATTAAGCAACAACTCACCTTCCTCCTCGGGACCCCAAATTTGCCGCAACTCCAAGAAACCAAGCAACACCTCCAAGACTGTCCTGTGCTGACTACTCTACAAGAGATCAAGAGGACACAGGATGGATTGGAGAAACTTCCCTAGACAGAGGAAAAGACAAGAAATGCAGACTTTTGCTCTAAATTAGAGTCCAACCCAACTATAAGCCTAGGGCATGTGGCAGAACTGCCACAAAATATATTGAGATGGGGGTTACATGACCTTTTAAACCTGCTCTTCAATAGAATGTTTTCTGCCCCATTTTTTTCTCACCTGCTCATGCTTGGCATACTGCTCCAACAGCAAAGGAAGTACACTACTTGTGATCTGGTAATAAGCCCGCAAAGAAGCTCCTGCAGCTGCCTGCAAGAGCTTAGCGCTTGGCCACACCAGTTTCATGTCAGGCTCACATAGATGGTGTCTGCAATCTAAAATAAACAAGATTGCTTAAGAGTAATAGCATGCCTTACAAAGCAGCAGCAATATTGTATTTATTCCACTAGGGTGATGATTGCCAACAGCATTAAAGTTTAATTAAAAAATATTCTCTGCATCTTATTTCCTGAGACCTTCTCCTTGAGTGCTGAGAGCCAAATCATGACTGTAACATTAAAATGAACTATCTTCTCTTCAAGGTGTTTACTTCTTTCAATAGCACATCAAGGAAGAACAACAGAATACCTATCATAGGACCAAAAAACCCAACATAAGAGCTCTTCAGGGCCTACCTTGCAGGACTCCTCTAAGAAAGGAATCCAGAAGATCCTCATCATCAGCTCCAAGCACCAAACGGGACAGACATGCTGACAGAGCTCGCAAAGCAGACAAGCATTCTGCTTCTATCTTCTCACTTGCTGTTTGGAATACCTATAAAAAGATGGAGTCAGATCTTCTTGTTTTTACTACAGTGAGTATATTTAGCTAGTATTACAGACGTCTTTAAAAAGCAAGCTTAATCTATTTCTTCCATTTCTCTCTGTAACTTCTTTAAACATTATACCATTCATAACTATTCACTGTGAAATTGTATAAAGTCTCAGGGACAGTAGAACCTCAGAAAGGCAGAGTGGGAAGTTCAGAATGCATGGATCCCCAGAAGCTCAATCTATCTCCCCCCCCCCCCCCGCCACACACAAATACACTACTTCCTCTTACTTCTGTGCGCAAGGATGACCAAAGGCTAGGGAGGAATTCTTTCAGTTCTTTATGCCCATAGATTTTGCATGCAGCAACCTGTAAGGAGATACACAGAAATAATTAGCTGTGTGTCTTAATTGCTACAAGTAGCCCCATAGCCAATACATTGTACCATTTGGACATAAAGTAAAACTAATTCCTGTGGCTCAGGCAAATTTAATTATCATTATTGAGTGTTCTCACCAGGGTTTGCAAGGAATCCAGTTTAGCACTTTGTACATCTGAGTCTATTTTCTCAATGAGCAATGGAAGTAGGAACTGTAGAAAGAAAAAGTAATAAAGAGCACAATTTGGAGAAAAAATATTAAAAAGCACGCTTTCAGGAAAAATATCTCTCTCTCTCACACACACACACACACACACACACACACACACTCCTCACTCACTCACCTTCTAGAACACAATGTTAAACCACTTTTGTATCATGCCAGGATGCATCCAGGGAATGCATCATGCATGGATGCATCCAGGGAAGTCACCAGAAATTAGGCTTGAAGGTGAATGTACTGGGAATAATTTCCCTTACTATTAACAATTCAGAAATCTTTCCCAAATATCAGTGTTGATGGATTTATTTTCAACCTCTTATGGCAGGATGATATGATCTGAATGTTATAATCTATATATTATAGATTGGTCCCAAGGCTGAGGGCCTTTTTCTGTGTGTAAAGTAATAGGTAAACACTGAGAAGCTTCTTGCCTAATTTGGGCACTTGTGAACAATATATAAAAAGACCATTGGCTTACCTGAACAGTCGTTCTCTGCGTGCTGCGGGAGAGTCCAAGCATGGGTTAACACAGTCTATCTGCCCTAGGACTGAGTATCTTTTTTCTTTGACCACGCCTCCCTTTGCCTTTACAATCTCAGTTTAAAAACGAAGAACACTCCGTTCAGGATCGCCTCCACAGTTCCTCGAAGACCTCACTGGAGGCAATCAAAACCCTGGGCGGGTTTGGACTCTCCTGCAGTGCCCAGAGAATGACCGTTCAGGTAAGCCAACGGTCTTTCTCCTGAGCGCTGCTTGGAGAGTCCAAGCATGGGACATACCCAAGCGATGATGTCCAGGGCGGGAAGAGTTAGCAGAGTCCGGAGCCTCTGCAACCTTTTGCAAGATTCTTCTCCCCAAGGAGGTTTTGGCCAAGGCAAAGGTGTCTATCTTGTAGTTATGAATGAAGGCTGTGGGGAAAGCCCACGTGGCTGCCCTACAAATGTCAATGATTGACGCTGGGGTCACCCATGCAGCGGACGTGGCCACACTTCTTGTCGAGTGAGCAGTCACACGACCCGGCATGGACTTGCCCTGATGTTTGTACGCCAGCTTGATGCCAGCCCGCAGCCAACGTCCGATGGTATGCGACGCTGCTTTTCGCCCTTGCGACCCAGGATGGAGAGACAAAGAACGCCTCAGAACGTCTGAATTCTTTGCTTCTTCTCACATAGATGCGTACTGCACGTCTTACGTCCAACTTATGCCAATCCCTTTCCTTGGGATGCGATGGTTTGTGACAGAAGTTGGGAAGGATCACTTCCTGCGATGAAAGAGCGTGTTGACTTTAGGAATAAAGGTAGGGTCAAGCTGTAATATGACCCTATCCAGATGAATAATACAAAAGTCCTCCCTGACCGAGAGAGCTGCTAACTCGGATATCCTCCTAGCCAAAATGATAGTGACCAGGAAGGCTGTCTTAATGGTTAGATGTCGGAGAGACGCAGTCCAGAGCGGCTCGAATGGAGTCCCCGTTAATGCTCGAAGGACGAACGGCAGGTTCCATGATGGATATCAGTGCACCGTTGGAGGCCTGATGTTCGATGCGCCTTTCAGAAAGCTTTTAACTTGAGGGTGTTGGCTCAAGGTACGGGAGGAACCCCTGGAGAGGATGGTGGACAGAACCGCTACCTGGCGGCATAGGGTGTTGGGGGCCAAGCCCTTGTCTCAGTCCTAGGGCAGATAGACTGTGTTAACCCATGCTTGGACTCTCCAAGCAGCGCTCAGGAGAAGGGCAGAGCTATTAGGCAATAGTAGAGACTCTTGGAAGGTGCTGTATTTATATTCTATGAATCCAAGCATATAGAAGTTGAAGGAAGAATCTGAAGCTGAACCCCCAGCAGGAGTAAGCAAGTTCAGAAAGATCTGCAGGACAAAACTAATTGGTGAAAAAGGCTGCTGTATTAGGAAAGAAACAGCCTCACTAATGTGCTGGAATTCCTAAAGAGTAATTTTGTCTCTTTCTTCCTTTCTAATGTAAAAACAAGTCCAATAAACAAAAAGCTGTCTACTAGTATGAGTGTATCAAAACTGTAATAAGGAACACCTGTATGAATCAGGGAGAGACAACAATTACAATTTACTTGAAAAGCACTGTAAGAATAATTTTAACTGTGAGTGAAAAACAGTGTCATGAAAATTCATGTCCCTTTTCATGTTATCCAATACTGCACCAATTGCTGAATAAAACTGTCATACTTCAGCAAAAATGGGGGTAGAGGTCAGCACTGCCCGCAGACTGAAAATCAGGTCTTCTCTCTGGATTCCGTGAGGATCATTGGAGGGCTGGAACAAAATCAAAGATTGAAAACACCCTGGTTATGCTGAATAAACTTCATAAAAAATATCCTTCATAACATAAAGTGTTCCGTTTCAGCACCCATATTTCAGTTTGGGAACTAGTTATAAGACAAACTTGTCACTGAACAATTCACTCACAGGAGTAAAGTCAATAGGGAAGTAGCAGGAAGTCACCTCAAACAGCTCTTCTGCAAATGGCCCTGAAAATTATAAACATAACAGTATGGCATCTGAGTATATACATAGTCACAATGTCATATTAAGCCATTGCAATTACAGAAACTCAAATTCTAGACACGACATATACTTGAAGTTCACCTGGTGACATAACTGTGATCATCCACAACTCAGGAGATTTGTCTTAGAGCTTGACACAAGACAATCTACAACTTTTAATTCAATGGTTTTTACTTTAAGTATATTTTAGCTATTTTCCATGTTCAATATCTCTCCTTACTAAAATAAATTCTATAACTATGAGGGTAGTACTACAGGCTTCTAAAATCTTCCAATCTGGACATAGCTTTTGTCAGATAGTTCCAGAATGTTCTGTTTCCATTTGCGCTAGGCCATTCCAGAGGGTTGATTGACAGTTTTTACAAACAAATAATCCAAACTGGAAGTTGCTTGAGATGTTTTGAGGGGTAAACTGGTTGAAATACCCTCATTTCATTTTGAACACCTCAAAACTGCTTCTGGTTTGAAGGACATGCTTCTAGAAACCAGTAAACAGATCCTCTTGTTCATCTCCAGTGGGATGATCTGGAAAGAAACTGAATATGGAGTTCTCCAATCAGTTCATTCCTTGGATCGATAAATTTTGCACTTGCTATAATGGTAACACAAGCTTTTCCTTGGATGATTAACTTCACTTTGAATCAAAATTACCTAGTGTATAGCCCTTTACAATGATGTCTCGAACAATCTGGAAAGCTATTAACAGGTTGCGTGGGTCTTTCTCTCCATCCATCACCTGAATAAAGCCCAAGGTGAAATCAGCACCTAAACTTTTTAGCTCTGTGGAAAAAAAGCAGCAAATAAGATTCCACGGTTTTCAAGTTGGACATGTGACTCAATTACTTCCAAAAATACTCTTCTCACCTGCCTCTCGGTTGCTCATAAAATTAGTGATGATACTATAGACAGTATGACGATTTAATTGTAGCATAGACTAAAAGAAAAGAAAAGCATGGCTGTTAAAATAATTATTGTTCACATATTCTTAAAATCATATTTTATTACTCTTATTATTTCCATTTCTTCTAAGATAAATTTATTTGTACTTTATCTATTGTTACAGAGGACAACTCAGATTAATTAAATGCAAATAAATCAAAGCTTATGCCTACGATCTGTATTAGTGCGGAAATGGTCAAACTTTTCTTTATTGCATTTTTTGTCTCATTTTTAGTCCCAAGGAAGCTACATATACTTTGCTGCTTATTGTGAACCCCAATATATTTTAGTTCTAATATAAGTGTAATGCACATAAGAACTTCCATTCATACATTACAGATAGTTTTCAACTTACAACAATTCATTTAGCGACCATGAAAAGTTACAATGTCACTGAAAGAAGTAACTTGCCGTATTTTTTGGAGTATAAGACACACCTTTTTCCCTCAAAAGAGGGTGAAAATCTGGGTGCATCTTATACACCAAATACAGCATTTTTGGCATCCCAAAACCCCGCCCCCTTTGCAAAAATGGTTGTGCATAGCCTTTAGGAGGCTTGTAGGGTGTTCCTGGGGGCTGGGAAGGGCAAAAATGAGCGAAAAACAGATCATTTTTTGCTTGTGTTTGCCCCCCCCCCTCCGCCTCCAAGAGCACTCTACAAGCCTCCTAAAAGCTATTCATGCCCCCCACTTTTTTTTTTTTTTTTTTACAAAGAACAGGGCCGTTTTCAATGCAATCTTGGTGCATCTTATACTATGGTGCGTTTTATACTCCAAAAAATACGGTATGTGTGACGGTTTTCACACTTACAACCATTGCAGCATCCCATATTGTACCTAATTAAAATTGGGATGCTCGGCAACTGGTTGCAGTGCATATTTATGATGGCTGCAGTGTCCCAGGTTCATGGGATCACCTTTTGCGACCTTCTGACAAGCAAAGCCAATGGGGAAACCAAAGACACTTCACAACTATGTTTCTAACTTAACAATCACAGTGATTCACCTTAATAATTGTGGCAAGAAAGATCATAAAATGGGGCAACATTCACTTAACAACTGTCTCTCCTAGCAACAGAATTTTTGGGCTCAATTGTGGCCATATCTGTATATACAAGAGTAAGACCTATAATACTAATAATTTTAGATTTAATCTCAAGGGTCAGTTATTCAGCCTCACTTTGTCCCTGCTTTAATTATAGTATCAATACAATACAATACAATACAATACAATAGCAGTGTTGGAAGGGACCTTGGGGGTCTTCTAATCCAACCCCCTGCCTAGGCAGGAATACCTATACCGTTTCAGACAAATGGCTATCCAACATCTTCTTAAAGACTTCCAGTGATGGGGCATTCACAACTTCTGGAGGCAAGCTGTTCCACTGATTAATTGTTCTAACTGTCAGGAAATTTCTCCTCAGTTCTATGTTGCTTCTCTCCTTGATTAGTTTCTACCCATTGCTTCTTGTTCTACCCTCAGGTGCTTTGGAGAATAGTTGGACTCCCTCTTCTTTGTGGCAGCCCCTGAGAAATTGGAACACTGCTATCATGACTTCCCTAGTCCTTCTTTCTATTAAACTAGACACACCCAGTTCCTGCAACCGTTCTTCATATGTTTTAGTCTCCAGTCCCCTAATCATCTTTGTTGCTCTTCTCTGCACTCTTTCTAGAGTCTCCACATCTTTTCTACATCATGGTGACCAAAACTGAATGCAGTATTCCAAATGTGGCATTACCAAGTATCACATAAGGACATCATTTAAAAAAATAGAATGTAAAGAAAGAAGCAACTAAGAATGTTTATAGAAAAAACTGATTGGAATTAACATTTAATGTAGTATCTACCATAATAAGTCAAGACATTTAATGTAGTATCTAATTAGTTATATATATACCACATTGACAAGACCACAGAGACCATTCTTTCTATAATAACAGTATCAGTGAATCAGAACATGATTTCAACTTGAAAAGTATAGGATTATAAAGATTCTTTAGCAGAATGTGACATATTTAGTCTATGACACCAAAGGAAAGGCTCTAGCTATGTATTAATGTTGAGTCACTGCAGGCCTAAGATGCTACACAGTATAACCAGTACAATAATAATGACTGTTGGAAAGAATGTTGAATCATATGTTCAGAATGTAAAGGACTTCCATGCTCACCTGAACGTGAACTTCCTGGAAGATAGCTTTGAGAACAGACACTGCCAATCCTGGAGCTAACACTATACATTTGCTCTAGAAAAAAAAATATGATAAATGTCCATCTGCATTAAGAGATGGCTATCTGCAGTAGCTTCCATGAATAGAATCAGAATCTCAGCACAGTAGATTTAATTCAAATCATGGTTATGTCATTCATCTCTGTTAGGAAGATTCTACTATTTATTTTTATAGAAAAGGTGTACATATTTTTACTAATAATTTTACAAAGATAAAAAACTAATATCAACTAAGGAAAACAGAAAAAAAAATCAAAGTCCAGAGAAAAGGAAAATAGGGGGGAGGGGGGGAATACAGAAACACACCAAAATATTGCCACTGTCATTTAGATCCTGGAAAGTTTACAAAACGAATTACATATGTATCACTGATAGTAAATTCTCACCAGAGCATTCAGTCCCTGCAGCACAGAAGGAATGACAAGGTGATTGTCTTTTAGACGGTTCTCGTAGAATAAGACAAGGTGGGTCACTGGAATAAAAAACATTAATATTACTATAATTAACAATAAAAAGCATTATTAGTCACTACCCTATATTAGTCAGCAAGTTTTCAAATCACACATTAGAAATTAAATGTAACAAAGTGATATCTTGGTTAGGCTTGGAATTACAGGACAAAAATGGGTAATAAAGAAGAATCACAGATTTCTTTATGAGTTAAGACTTGTCTTCCCTTAGGTAGTCCCCAATTCACCGAAACATTTGTTGATGATAAATCTAGAGTTCCTATAACAAGAAAAAACTCCAGAAGGCAAACTGCACATAACCAGCCACTTATCACAAAGCACACCTCTCAGTACAGAACCATGTTCCAATCATTTGTTCTTAGCATGGCAAACACTGGAAGGAATGTTTTCTTGAGACAGCTGTAAGCCACATTAAGAAGTGCGGGCCTTGAGAAAATACTCAGGGATGAGCACTATCAGGGATGATGTGAAGTTATGGATAGTATTATATCTTTGCAAATAAAATCAAATATCCCAAAATTCAAAATGGATTCTCAATCCAGGAACAGCCAAACAATTCAATCATTCCCTCTTCTTTTTGTGTCACTATTGGTACAGGTCGCTTCCCTGTTAAATTTACAAATTATTCACCTCACTCTTTTACTAGGAGCATGCAATGCTTCAAATTTCCAGGCAAAAAGATGTAGGCAAGTGTACAAACTACTATACAATTTTTTTCAGGAATTGTGCAGCAGCCTATAGTAACTATCACACAATAGTGCTCTGCTCTCACTCCAAAGTATCTTTTTGCCTTCAAATCCAAAAAGTTGCATAGTCTACTCTTTGGCTGAACATATGAGACATTGTTTAATATTAAGATGCTTCCATCTTCTCCAAATAAACATAATTGTCACATATGCACTAGTTAATAGTGGCACGGTACAATTAAATGCCTTCAGGCACTCAAAACTGCCAAAGGTAAGATAAATTAAAACATAAATCACACTGTAGTTTAAATATTTGTAAAGAAGAGGAAGAAACACACAAAACTAAATTCTAAAATTCTAAATTTTACACACACACACACTCACACAGAGTCTGGTAGTGCTCAATTTATGACCATTTGTTTTGTGACCATTCAAAATTACGATATAATCCATGACCAAAGTTATAGCCACTGCAGTGCATACATGGCCAGTTGATCAAAATATGGCCATGTAGCAGCCAGCCTGCATTTATGATTGGAGGGATGTTTCAGCTCCCTCCACCTGCCTATCTCTATTCCTTGTTCTTCTGGGCCTCTGTGCTTTGCAGCCCTTGCTACCCTTTGCTATTTTCTTATGCCTGCTGCTGACCAAGCAGGACAGGGTTGGACTTTTACAAGGCAGCGGCTGGCCAGAGGATGCATGCAGCCTTGTCCAAATTGTGTGTGGCTTTCTTGTGAGATTTTGAAGCCTTCCAAGTCCTTGTGAGGACAGATGCTATTTGGACAGGTCTGCGCACTATTTGGAAAATGGCATGAGGGCCCTTGCAAAGATGGTCTGGTATGGCAAGCAGTTTTGTGCAAACCCAGGATGAAGACACTGAAAGTCAGCTGGTGTGGCAGAATGCAAGGCAATGAGGGGTGGCTAGGCTGGGATTCCCTGTTGAGGACTATCTGTATTGCAAAATATAAAATAGTTGTATTTGTGATCCTACAGTTTAGTTTTGTCATACACGGATGCGAATATCAAAGGCTACCAAGTCATTGAATTATATTTGCCTACACATATGCTCCTGATCACTGAATAACACTGAATAAAAACTGAGGGCAGTTTTGTGCCTGGTGAGGAAATTTAGCTCACTGTGAGAATTATATTTTGTCCCACCTTCCTGCTCTTGGAGGAGGGAATAACACTGTAAGAGGACCTCAGAGAGCACTTGAATGCCCTGTGCCCGCACTTGAGAATCTTCATTCTTTAGAGGAGTTCTATATTAGAAAGAAAAAAAACAGAGGAAATGTTTAAGAATCATGCAAGTAAAGAGAAAAATATTGTATTACCAGGAAGGAGTTGGAGTGAGATTTCTCTTACTTGCTCAATCACAATTTAAATTATATTGCATCAGAAATTGCTCTGAAAAATTATCGTTAACATATGCATATATTTTTTGGAACCTCCAAATTCCCATTCTTTTTTTTATTCTTTTGAGGTATGAAATGTTCTTTGAGATATCCTTATTACATTCTTTGACTAATTCAGAGTATTTCTGGGGCCCACCCAAAGGTAGGGTGGGGCGCTGGGCTTGTCAGCTGGAAAGCCAGCACCAAAAAACAGGGGATGCTCCCATCCTCGTCCCAACTCCTGCCAACCTAGCAGTTCGAAAGCATGCAAATGCGAGTAGATAAACGAGTGCGAGTTCCCACTTTGGTGGGAACGTAACAGTGCTCCGTGATGTCATGCTGATCACATGATCACCGAAATGCCTTCAGACAGCGCTGGCTCAATGGCCTTGAAACCGAGATAAACATTGCCCCTATAATTGGCAACAACTAGGGGAGTAAAATCTGCAGGGACTCTTTACCTTTACCCCAAAGTGGTTAACTAATTAAGTTTCCAATTCCTTCCCTTTTATTTGGCTGCTGACAAATATTATGCTGGTTTAATAGTCAGCTACTGTTTCTTTCTACTAAGGTGCACTAGAGTAATTGAGCCCATAGGCTGGAAAGTTGGAACTCTCAAACTCCTCCTACCAGAAGCCCTCTGGACTTTCTGCTTTGAGGTAGCAGTTTGGTAATTTCTGTTGACACCATTCATCTTTTTGGGGCATCTCAGCTGCTGTTATCCCTTTACCCTAAATGAAAATAACTTCAATCCCTCCCAGCAGTGTAGTATAGAAGTATATGAAGAGCAGAGTCATGTCTTTCTCTCTCAAATTTTTTAAAAAGAAGAAGACAAATATAAAATTGCATTTTTACATTGCACCTTAAAATGCATACATTCATTGTTGTAGAAAAGGATTTACACAATTGTCTTGTTCAGGTTCAGTAACTGAACTAAAAAGCTACAAGACAATGCAAAATGAAACTTTCAGGGAGATCACAAGATGGTGCTGATCTGCTACAAAATAGGAATTTCTTGGCAGAATCTCAAAAATAAATGCTGCAGGGAGTTCAATTTATTGCAACTCATAATATTATACATACAAATATCTTCATGCTCAGCCTGAAGGCTGAAATTATGCAGAATTCATAACTTACACAGAAAAATGATAAATTTAAAAAACCACAATTAGCTGTGAACACTACCCAGAATAAAAATAAAGGAACACTTAAAGAAAATGCTGGCTCAGATGTGTATCCATTAAAAAAAGAACAAAATAACCATTTTTTTCTTAAAGCATTTATTCCCTGCTTCTTTTATCTGAAAATTCTAACTTTAATCTTACGGTCTGAGAGAATAATGCTATAATAATCCTCCCTCTCTTTAACATTGGCTCAGAAACAATTATGTCAATTCCCTTGTCATGTTTTGTCTCAGATTTAAAGAATTGACATTTTCTGCTCCCAGAATAGAGAGATTTCTGTGTGACAAAATGTATGACAAATAACTGTGTTAAACAGGATTTTAAAATATTTTTGTATAGTCAGAATCCAGTCCAACCTCAATCTCGGAGTTTTAGACGTTTCATAATTATATATTCTTCTTCCCCCTAAGAAATTACATTAGTTAGCATGATCAAATTCTATGCCATTACATTGTTTTCTTTATATATACTCTCTACAGTTTTCGTGTGTGCTAAGTTTAGACAAGAACAGTAATTTTATGCATATTTGTTATAAAAGTAATCCTATGAAGTTAGAGTAATTATTTTTAGGCACCTGGAGCAGAATAGAAGACAGTTTTCAGACTGATATACAATGAGTACACTTTGTAGAATTTCCAAAAAAATCCATGTGCCACATAATAGCACTCACAGGTGATAATATGAAAAAAAGTAAAGGATATGCCACTAAATACACCTCTGTGTCTCATTCAGAAATGAAGAAATATCTATATGAGCCTACCTTTTCCAAATAATGCAGAAAAGACAAAAATCATTTCTATTAATGAAAAGACAAGGGTATCACATAAAGCAGAGTTCCCCAATCTTTTTGGCTTTGCGGACCAGGGGCAGGGGAAGAGGGGATGGCTTCCCACGCACATGGGGAAGGTCGAGCAGCAGGCAGACACCCCTGCCACTCGCATGATAGGGATTGCACACGCATCCACGCTCGCCACTTCCATGGCCCGGTTCTGAGAGGCTCAAGGCCCTGACATATTTAAAAACCAGAAACTAGCCATTCAATAAGAATAACCTTATGAAATATATTTATCATTAACAGTTCTCATAAAGAAAATGCATTTTAAATAGACTAAACACACTGTATCTGTGAGATTTGGCCAAATACATTCCAGCAGGTCATGATCAAGTCATTTAGAGTGAGCTGGCTTTTGACAACAAATGTAGAGCGGTCTTAAGAGG
Source organism: Thamnophis elegans (assembly GCF_009769535.1). NCBI lineage: Eukaryota > Metazoa > Chordata > Lepidosauria > Squamata > Natricidae > Thamnophis > Thamnophis elegans. Next base: position 25,548,016 of record NC_045550.1, read on the forward strand.
CACACTCAGTATGAGATGTGTGTCAGTCCATCAGCCAAATCTTCCAATAATTTTTACACTTGAATTCAACTGCAGAATACCCATCTAATCTTCCCTCCATCTTCCTCCCCACCCCCACTTGTCCTTTATTCAACCTTAAAATCACAATCCTTTTAGTTCTACTACAACTAGTTCTTTACTACAGAATGTATATATACAAAGAGATTATTATATCTAATCTCGTTGCACATATTACATGAATTAAATCTGGTGAAGATTTATGCATCCTTCATACTCCCTTAGTTTGGTTAGCATAGCATACACTAGTGGTAAAAAGACTGCAGAAGAAATTGAAAGGAAAAATTACAATATGAAATTAAAAACAAGTTAACGATTTAAATACAAAAGGAAATGGGCAATGTTGACTTTTTTGTTATGGTTATCCTTAGAGCTACTTCTGATTCAAACACACCTGTTACTGGTCAACATTCAGTAACTTCATTCAATCAGACACCTTAAAATGCCTTAGATGCCTTAAAATTTTAGTAAAATATTAATATCCTTCTTTATGTTTCTTCATTGCTCCAATAGTACACAGACATGCTGGACATCAGAAGATGTACTATGTAGAACAAAGATTGTTGCAATGATCTACTTACCCCAAGATTTCTACAACATCTAAAATGGAGCATGTTCCAGTCTTCACTCCTAAAAGAAAAAGTTATTGAAATTGTTAATTTCTAGTTCAATTTTTACACAGGGAAAAATGGGAATATATGTACTTTAAATCCCAATGTTAACTTGTCACTCAGTGCTTGTTCAATTAACAATTAAGACACTACGTCTCATGAAGCATAGTCTGTCTTACTGGTCCAATTCCCATATGTTTAACTGGGACATGCAAAAAGACAGGCAGGTTATACTATCTCTCTCCTGCATAAATATTCCACTTAATTAATCAAGATGGGCTTAGATTTTGCACCCAACTAACTCAATCTTGCTTTGAGTTAACCTAACTTGTCTTATATCTGTAAACTAACTACTAGGCCAAACTTGCAGCCCGCAGACTGGATGTGTCACACACTGGCCATGCCCATCTCATTTTAGCAAGGAGGGGGGGAGTTGCGATGTGTCACGTGAAAACGTGACAATGCAAGACACTCTTGTACTAGGGAATCAATGACTTGCTGGGGTTATATGTCATTGACATTCAAAGATGAGTCAGGTGACTATAGGAGACAAAAAATGGATCATTCTGGTTGTGGGATTATACCCTTATACCCAAGCTTATATGCTAAGCATGTAGGTTTTTCCTAAGAGATGCACTTTTCTATGCTTTTAGCTTCTTTTCTGTGCTGAGCATATAGAAGAGAGAAAAAAATCTCACATCTCTGTACCAGGTCTATCACCTTCTCTGTACAATTCCTGACCAGGACCCAGATTGTTAGGGGCAATATGCTGACTCTGTAAACCGCCTAGAGAGGGCTGTAAAACACTATGAAGCAGTATATAAATCTAAATGCTACGCTATCGAGGATTACACTAATGCTTAACACAAAACTAATTCTTATTTTTTGCAATAATGCATTACCTCAGGTAAAAGCAATCACTATAATGTATTTTATATCATTTGACACTAGAAAGAATCCAGGGATATCTCCAAAATGCTTTCAAGCCACCAAGATTAACTATTGTATATTGCTAAAAATACTGTCAGTTCAGCAGCACAAAACAAAACTGTCTTTGCAGAAATCATTTAACAGTAACAAGAACCAAATAGATGAATATATTGGTATATAGTACTGTATATATTCCCCCCTATCTTTATGTGGCCAGATTGTAAGAATAAACTACACAGTTTGGCATTTTCAGTCTATATGTATGATCTGAGAAATCATGCATAGTCTGAGAAACCATGCACACCATTAAGACGTTAACAAACCAATTAGGTACTTATATTGCCTCTTTAAAAACATATTAAACAAGATTTACAGAAGCCATGATGATAGTAAACCAAAACATCAGCAATTCTTATAATGGACAAAGTTCACTAAATTTCTTCAGCTTTTCATCTAGGATGAAAAAGTATTATAATACTAAAAGTATTATATATTTATAAAATTGAATATTTTAAGGAAAGCATTGCCTAGCACTTTTCTTAATTAAATGTGACATTTTCATGACAATATATTTTGTTGTATACAGTAGATACAAAAAGGGCAGAAAGAAAAAAAATTACATTTTCTAATTAGCCAAGTTCAAAACAGTTCCTCTAATAAATATCCTTAACTCTTTCATTCCCAGAAGATCATATATCCGAATGTATTATTGTGCTTCTATAATGTTAGTAATAATAGAAGGGCTTGGCTTTCAGCTCCTCATGAAATACGGAGTTAAGTCACAGCACCAGTACTTTAGAATTAGACTTGAAAATTCACTATGAAGCCTATTTTGTAATGGTTATACAGATTTACATTTCAGGCAAAAGGAAGATTGGAACTTAGGCCTGCAGTATAATTATTTTTACAATCAATATATGCTTGTTATCTTTGTGCCGTGACTTGTTTATAGTATATTTGAGCCCTAGGGCTTCAAATTAAAATCAGAAAATATATATATTGATACCCAAAAAGTCAGAGTATCCACAATCTTTACTGCGTTATCTTACTATCTTACTATCTTACTCTTCATGAATTGGAAAGCTAATTATCCACCGATACAGTCACTTTAGTAAATAAAAAGTGAGATCAAATAACTGCTTGTAAATTTAAAGAATAACCAAGTTAATGTTAGAACATCATAGGGTTTACCCTAAAATGACTGGTTACTATAAATGGCTGGGCAGCTACGAAAACTATTCTTCCAGCCTTATCTAAACAATAAAATACACAGTAGAATGCATCTGTCCACTTGGCCAAACGCTAAAAGGAATCCTTCATGCAATCTCCTTTCCATTATGTATTTCAGAGAATGCTACACCACATGAAAATGAAACCATTTTTCCTAACGAACAGCTTTATGATAATATGTCAATAATATTTACGTGAGTCTTCTTTATCCTTTTTTTCAAACCTCATCTCCCCCGTTCATGTATAGTTCCAAAGAAAATCAAGTCGGGGAATAAACGAAAAACTCTTTATTCGGTTGTTTTTTTTTTCCTTTACCAAAAACAACACGTGCCATACCCTGCAAGACTAATTGCTCCACCTTATAAACGAACACCTTGCTTGTGCCTAACTTCAACCGATTATAACTGCTGGGGTCCCATATAGAGGCGAATAAAACGCAATTACTAGAGATGGCAGAAAGCCACTTTATAAACCCCAGGATTAATTTATTCCTAAGGGTACCATTGAACTACACTACTGACCATAATTCCCCAAGGCGGCTCTTCACCCACAGACCTAACTTCAGCATTTCTCCCTTTTCTCCGGATCTAACCCCGATCATCTTGCCTTCCTTTCCACGTTATTCACCATTTATTTCAAAGCTTCTTGCCCTACAAATCTCGTTTTCTGCATGCACTGCAGAAACACGCGTGCTCATTTCCATGCCATTTCTATTCACACCCATTCCCTGACCATACCTTCCGCCGCCTGCCTGGCCGCGTTTTCCCATTCCCACTCCTGTAACAGGGAGGCAGGTTTTCCTATGGCAACGTGAGCCCCTCCGTCCGCCATGATAACCTGAGAAGAAGAAAAAAATAAGGGGGGGGGAGGCAAGAAGCAGCAACCGCGCGTGCGCGTCTCCCTGTCACGTGTACCGAGGTAAACTTCTATCACGTTAAAAGAACTCCCTCCAGCGATTGGCAAAAATAGCGGCGCGAGTTTCTAGGCGGGTCTGCCGGCCGAGGTTGTGCCAACGAAGCCGAAGGGCAGAATAGGCGTTAAGGTTAAGGTTATGGAGGGTAAGAAGCTCATCCTCTTGCTTAAAGAGAATGCAAATAATGTGCAAATCATAGATATTTTATTTCCTACGATACTAATTTTGGAACAAGATGGGAAGCTGTGTAAGAAAAATCAGAAGTCATTTCAGAATACCCAGACGACCCGCGTCTCTTTATTCGCTTGCCAATCTAAAATATAAACAAGAAATATGCTTTATATGATTTTGTTATTAGAAGTGGTTGTACAGGCCTAAGAAATAGTGACTATATTTTTTATGTTTTTCATGTTGAATAGCTCAAAATGTCAGGCAAGCCTGTGTTTTAATCAAAGCTGGGAAACAGACTAAATTGCTTTTGATAGTCCCCCAAAACTTGGATCACTGATCCAGCTCAAACAACATTTGGCTATTCTTGAAGAACTTGCCAACCACATTTTAGCATCAGGTACCGTACCCTTTGGCTTCAGCGTATCATGCAAACCAATGAAAGTGAGGAAGCCATGATTCCTCAGCATCTGGTAACATTGGATCAACTTTAGCCTCTGAAGCTCGGTAGGAATAGCCTTGTTCTTGGGAATTCACCAGGAAATCTGGGGGCTGTAAGCTAATTAGAGAAGCTGAAAAAATATCCCCAAAGATCAAATTACTTCCATACTATTAAGACTTACACCCCCAAAAAAGTGCTTGGTCATTTTTATGCAGTGATCTGGAATGGAGTTTGACTTGAATCTTTTTTTAAGGAACCAGGTCTCTCATTTCTACCAGGAACAGAGTTAAGCATTGCAGCCATAAATTTTGCACAGAAGCCAAGGAACTTATTTTTTTCTCTGTGTTCACAGGACATGTTGAAAGCAAAGTAGCAAGTCACAATCTAGCTAAGTGTATTTTAAGAAAGTAGCTGAATTTGTTTCTTTATGGTTCAGTGACGCTGTTTCTACATTATTCTAAGATATGGTTCTTGAATAATATTTTATCAAATCTAACTGAGCTTGCAAAACCCACAGAACTATAAGCTAACTATATGAGCTAGTTCCCATGATATGTTGAGCCACAATTTAGGGCCAACTTTTGTCTGAGCAATGAGCTGTGCAAATGCAAGCAACTGTTTTAATTCAGCGTTTCTGTGTATCAATTCTGAATGGGTGTATAAGATAGAAATGAGATCAGTGAATTATCATAGGTAGGAAAGAAAACTCTTAACTATAGAGTAAATTGAGATGGAGATAGCTGAACATTTTTAAAAAGGCAAGAAAAAGAAAGCACTGCCTTTGAATTGTGCTTAATTCCTGGTGATTTCATGAATATATTCATGCAGTTGTCTTGGATGCAATACGAAAGAGTGGCTCCGATGAGTGTCTTCTACCAGAATATTGTTTTTAAATTTATTCTCAGTTAATTGCTTAAATAGAACTATGCATGCATGTGTTTTGTTTTGGAAACATAAAACAATGGGCAAAAATTCTGAAATTCAGGAGACACAATGGAAATTGGTAGCACCAATAGTATTGAATTAGGTGTGCCTAGGCTTCCACGGACAGTGTTTGCTGTTCATTGTAAACATAGGAAGGGAATCAACTAAACAGTTAAATATCTCATAAAACATTTTTCTTTTTAAAAAAAGATTTGAAAGATGAAAGAACTGTGGCATCAATTAGATCACCCTTTGTCAACTTTCACAACTAAGATGTGTGGACTTCAGCTTCTAGAATTCCCCAGTCAATGGAATATCCACATATTTTAAAGTTGTAAAGGTTGAGAAACAGTTACCAAATGAAATTCCATGCACAAAAGGGACAGGTACCAAGGAGGTAGTTGGAGCCCTTTCACTATCATGTATGTATTTATACATTATTAGCTGAACCATAAGTGAACTCACACAGTTATGTGATTTTCTTAGCAAGTGTATGGAAGTGGTTTGTTGTTGTTTTCTCTCAGGACGCTGACCTACCAACCTGGAATTCTCCGGTAATCTCCTAGCCAAGCACTAACCAGATTGGGTTTGGTTTAGCTTCCCCAATTCAAACAAATCAGTCAGCTGCTGCCCCCTGCTGAGAATTGTTTATTCAAAGCGATGCTATTGATTTACACGACACATTGAATAACCATATAGGCCGACTGTAACATCATTGTATAAGCTAAAATGAGGCTGGTGATTCGGTGCGTCTCGTAGCTCCGGGAAATCCCGTTTCAGTATTTTGGCATTTGGGAGGGAAATGCCGATTTCACCTTAACTCGCCTGTATTCTCGTTCGGGGGTTAAAAAGTCCTCTTAGGAGGAGTTTGGAAGGATGCAGTTGATAACTAGTCACCCTGCTTTGGAACTACCGTAAGCCTCCTCCGTTGCCATCCTCTCTCCGCGGCCCCGTCTCGCCCGCTGGAATTAAGGCCAGGGTCACGGACTATCCGCTTCCTGGCGGAGAGGAGGCGGCGGGGCGGGGCTTGAGCTCCGGCCGCCGAGTCACATGCTCACCTGGAGTGGGAGGAGCCCAGAAGTGTCTCCCAGGGCCGCGGGACTCATCCCGGCTCAGAGCTCCGGGTCTCTAGCAGGGTGGCGGTTGTAGTGCTGTAACGACCGATCCCTGGGCCTGCCTGGTGCGGATCTCGCTTCGTGAGGGACGGAGCCTGCTTGCGGGCTTCCTCTTTTTTTTTGCAAGGAAAACCCGAGGATCTGAAGTGCGGAGGAGGAGGAAAAAACCCGCACCGCGTCTCACAAAGTTTGTGCGTCCGGAGGGCGAACTGGGATCTTGCCTCATGCGGAGCGAGAGAGCCCTGAGCCGGGCTCAGGCACGTCGGTCTTTTGAAGTTGCACCCTGGGACTTCTGCCATGGGCAGCTGCGTGGGAAGACAGCGCAGAGAGGGGCCGATCACCCCGGGAAACCCGCGCAAGCGAGCAGGTGAGCTCCCGAACTAAACCGACCAGGCGACCGCGGGGAAGGTAGCTCAGACTCTGCAAACGCTGAGCGCCTCTCCTTAAGGCCTAAAGGGGGAACAACGATCCTGGCTCTAAGCGGGCACCGAGCGCCACCCGTCCCAAGCCTGAGAAAGGGTGCCTCCGCGCCCTCTTCCTGCCCAGGTGTGTGGCTCTGATGAGCGTGCAGTGAAGCGGGCATATCTCTCTCTATACTCTCTTGCTGGAAATAGAGAAGTTATCCTCAGGGGTTATACAGTTCTGTAGATTCTACAGAAAGGTGTCTGTGTTGGGGTGGGGGCTGTTATTTCCCACCAGTGCAAAGCTTTTGGAGCAATCCCAGTTTTAACAGGTCCCTTGAATTCCTTGTCTAGGAATTTGGGATGATCTGGAAACTTGCCTACTCACTTTATGTAAGAGCCAGTCCAGCCCGTCTCACCAGGTTGAAGTGGAAACTGCTGTGCCTTTTCTTCTCACTAATGCAGACCTACTAGCTGGGTTAAGGACTGTTTTATGGCTAGCAGGGTTTCAGCAGACATGCTCGATCAAAATGTACTCCTAAGAGACAAATCAGAATGATTTGTGGTTTCATCCTGCCAGAAATACAGATTTGGCTTTGCTGTCTGATTTTTATGCACCCCAGAATATGGGAACCCATAAAAGACATCCTAGAGAACTACAGTATTTGCTACAGTAACTACAGTACACTAAAGGAGTATGGCCTTCACCAATATTTGGATCAGATATTCTTGTCTGTTTCCATGTTCAAAGTTCCTGTGTAAATCTTGCAAGTTGGGACACAGAATCTGTCCTGTTTGAATGCATGCATGTGATCCTTTGTGATGTAAAGCCATGTACATAAGTCCTGCCCTGATTCTTTAGTCCATGTCAGTCAATAGCATTATTATTCCCTTTCTAGACTGCTAAGATCTGCCTCACTCTGCTATAGTTGCATTAGTTGGATCAATAGCAGAAACAATTCTAACCTAACAATCTCATCAGCAGTATTTGATACTCCAAACATTATGGCACATAAATACTGATAAAGTATTTTTGAGGATGGAACAGTCCTGACTTCAGCAAAAGAGAAGCCTCGGTAATTAAATAATCAGAGGAGGATGGAAAATTTAGTTTCCATGCTTCACTGTTCAAGATTAAATTTTGTTTTTAAACCTACAGATTAATCTCTCCGTATGCTTTTAAACAGCAGATAAAAAGGGGGGGAATGACCAATGAACCCTTGCTATTTTCTGCTTCAGGGAACTCTATTGTGAGAAGGATTATTTTTGGGTTTCAGACCAGGAGATTTACAGCTGCTATCCTGCTTTCATTACAGCTTGTCCTAAGATGCCTCTCCAAGATAGAGTAAGACCTCAGACTTGGTTGAGAGTTGTGGGGAGACTGATACCATTGGTCACATACAGTACTCTACTCTGATTCCTGCTATTTCTGCCTCTCTTTTTTTTTTTTACAAGACCGATCTTGTAAAACAGAAGAACCAATCTCTGGAGGGCTAAGGCTTGTTTGTAGCTACTTGGAACAGAGTGAAAAGAATAATGATACAGACTGTCACAAACAAATGTGGAATTATGCTAACAGGGAGTATAAAAAATGATGAAGTGAAAGATTGTGGATAAGAAAAATACATATAAGAGAATGATTGTTTAAAAAATGAGAATGTAAAAATATTGTATAATTAAAGAGAAAAAAAGATACCGTAATTGCAGAGGATGTAGTCAAAGAGAACAGGGAACAGTTATTCTTTAAAAAGACAGAGAAAATGCAGAGCATTTTTGATGGAGAAAGGAAATGAACAAACAGCCTCAAGCAGAATGAATAGAACTAAAAATAGATCTGATATTGTGATTTGGGATGAAACTAAAGTGACCAAAAGCTTAGAGAAGTATGAAAGATTGCGACTTATCAAACAGTAGAATTGAAACAAATGCTATAAACAGTAATATCTAAGAAAAAAAATCATATTGGAACATTGAAAAATAAGTCTGTAACTGTAGATAGTGTAACCGGAGAAATACTAATTTATAGATGTGATTTAAATATTGAGTGATTACATGACTTGTGTAAATTGTGTATGAAAACTGCTTCTCTGCCAGACAATTAGAAGAATGTGTTGTTCCAATATACATAGGGAAAGATAGCATGAGTAAATGCAAAAACTACAGTTTTGTGGGAAAATACTTAACATTATTTTGACTGAAAGGGTATGGCCAAAAATCTAGAATTGCTTTATGCTGGACAAGAGCTATGTAGACCAGAATTTGTAGTTCCACAAGTCATTGAGATATATATGAATGTGAAAAATAAACTATATTGCATGTTCGTTGACATGCAATATAGAATTTTGTGTAGAAAATTTTCAATAAAAAGGTCTAAATTATGAACTTGGTGAATAGGGAGTTGGATTGCTGAAAATGATATGAATGGTATATGATGGGAGTAATAAATGATATGATAAATGGAATGCGTAGTGTTCAACATTGAGCAGGAAACATTACAAATGTGTGTGATATTTCCTTGGTTGTTTAATGTAAAGGTGTAATGTAAATGTTTAAGGCATGCTTGTGGTAACATTAAGACATATCTGGATTGGGTGTGAAATGGTGTATACTTTTAGGCAGACAGTGTTATGAGAATCTGACTGATTCACACTGTATGATGTAAAAGGGAGTATTGAAGTGAGAAGTGATGTACCAAAGACCAAAGTAGCTTTTCTTGACATATTCTATACCCAAATAGTGAACTAGAGCAAATCAATTGTACCTTGCTAGAATATTAAGCAAGCAAACATAGATGAAGAAATGTTATAATGATGCAAATGCTGGTAGAATAGTACTAGATACTATGTGAACTCTTACAAAGAATGGATGTTGAATGAAGTGAAAATTGTTACGTATAAAAGCATGCTTCTATCTAGTTAGTTATATGCTTGTGAGACTTAGCTTCATTATAAGAAACATAAAAATAAATTGAATGCCCTGGGAATGGGGTACTTAAGAAATGTGTGTGGTCACATAAGAGATAGGATCAAGAATGAATGAGTGCTGAACGGGAGTAGGAATACAAAAATGGTGATCAGTACAAAGCAATTATATTGGAGATAATGAACATCAAATTGCAACATTGATATATCAGAAAAAAATGAATGGGCCAAGAGGAAAGGGAAACTGGGCAATTCATAGTTGGCTCGAGTTGATGTGATCCTCAAAAAAGAGAAGTGAGATGTTTAAAAAGCAGATGGCACAACAATGTATGAAGCAATTTAAAGTCATGTCAGAAGCAAAAATATAAGGGTAGGAAGATGTGGAGAAATGTAGTGAATGATGATAGCAAAAAACTAAATTTAATTATATTCCTTCTTAATTTTATTTTTTGGAAGATCTGAGTGTGCACTTTAAAATGAAAAGTAAACTTCTTGTCATAGTTTGCAAATCTTGGGCAAGAACATCTAATTTTCTTAATGGGGATCACTGAAATATCTATCACTAACAACTAGGTTGTGAGAAATAGGAAAGTCTGTAGCTTGGTCATAGATGTAGGCTTTCAGTGTACAAGGTCCCAAGTATTTTTAATGCAATTTTTCAAGATTCAAAGTCTGACAAGTTGCAGTTGTATAGTTTATATTGAACTTAGATGGTTCCAATAATCTGTGGTGGGTTTTTTTGTATTCCTTAATATATTTCCTTCCAGTGTAAGAATTTTTTACTGTTAATTAGAGAGTATCTAATTATTTTCTGATACAAGAAGGAAGTATTGTGAGAAGTTACACTTTTCCAGAAGAAAAATGTATTACTGTATATACTCGAGTATAAGCCTAGTTTTTCAGCCCACTTTTTGGGCTGAAAAAAGCCGCCTCGGCTTATACTCGAGTCAGTGAAAAATTTGCCCAAAATGGAGGAGAAAAAGGGGCGGGGCCATGCCGCTGGGTGACACTCGTGAATGGCCCAGTGCCCCTGTGAGTTTCCCCTCCCTCTGTGTCAGTTTGCCGCGCAGCGCGCACCGCACCATCCCCCCTCCTCACGTTCTAATGTAATGCAGGGCTGTCTTACGATTCCCCTTCCTCCCCCTCCTGCCGCTCTGCAACGATGTCCCACCTCCTCCTTGTTATGGCAAGCAGCCACATAGCGATGTCCCACCTCCTCTGGTACAGTGATCCAATGATAGGAATCACTGTGCCGTGTGTCATAGGAGGCGGGACATCGCTCCCGCGGCTGCACGGGACATCATCATCACAGCGGGACATCAGCATCATGAGGTGAGTGAAGTATTTCATTGAATACACCGCTAGTTTACTGTTTTTCTTTGAAATAAATATTCAAAAACATTATTGGTATCTATTTTTATTTTTGAAATTTACCGGTAGCTGCTGCATTTCCCACCCTAGGCTTATACTCGAGTCAATAACTTTTCCAGTTTTTTTGTGGTAAAATTAGGTGCCTCGGCTTATATTCGGGTCGGCCTATACTCGAGTATATACGGTATTATTGGCTTGAAGAATTAATCCTTTTATGCATTAATTTCATCAGCATTTCAATTTATTTGCTTTAGGCTGCAGTATTAGTATCATTGATCCTAATGAGATGAGTCTTATTGTGAAGTAAAAAGTTAAGATTGTGATGCTAAATAATACACTGGCTGTCATAGAAAGCTGAATAGCTTTGGCTTCTTACAGGATGGCACTTCAAGTATGTATTGCTGGCATTTTGCAAATATGAGATCGGATGAATATCAAACACACAGCACAAGTACATCCCTAGTAACGTTTAAAAAATGTTAGGTAGAAACTACTCAGTAAAATGACATTTTTGGACTAAGAAAAAGATATTTAAAATACTGTGGAGTATGGTTTATAGTGAAATTTCAGAGAGTGGCAGGATAATTCTTATCTTTTTTTTCCAGTAAGTATGAAATAAAATATTCTAATTATTTAAGAACACTGAAGTTCTGTGGAATTTAGAGCTAAAACATTTTAACCCTCTAATTATCCAAGTGTCAAAGGCTATTATTCTGCTTTCCGGTCCTAAATTATGGGTCCATTGTTATTATCATGTGCTCCACCCCAGAGATGACTGCATTAGTGTTATGGGTGGAATGATAATTCATTTTCTATCCAATAGAATTGTTTGGACCCAAACTATTTTGACAACATTCCTACAAATTCAGAATCCATTGGCTATAATAATTTGGAATAAACAAACAAACCATTCTTGTGTCTACATAGATGGGTAAACCTAATGTGCAAATGGTTAACATATGGATTTGATGTACTGATAGGATTGTGAAATTCCCTGACTGGGAATTCTGGATTTCATAGATCCAGAATTCAGCTGCATCTGTTGATGAGTCAGCTGCATCTGTTACTAATTTACATATCATGATCCATAAACTCCTATAAAGTTCTAGAATGCTACAAGCAAAGAATACATACCCCCTCTAAAAGTAGTTTGTTATCTAATTTGGGTGCTATATGATATGATTGATATGTTTATTCTCTTTGAACAGTGTGATTCTGGAGTACACCCTGTTAAAACAAGAAACTGGCCCCACCAAAGGACTGTGGAACTGACTCATGCCTTTGCTTTGCTCATATAGCCACTGATAGCAATTGCATGTCTCTTGCTTCCAGTAATAATTACTATTTTGTAGGAGACAAAAATGAGAAACAGGAAGTAGGAGGGGTGAGTAAATGGGTTAAGAGAAACCCTTGTAAGCTATATTTTTTCCAAAACGGAGGCTGACTACCTCTCATCAGATACTTGTATATAATGTATGTGGGGAGGGAGGCATTTCTTAACTAAGATTTCTCATTCTCCCATATTATTCTTCCATATTAGAATATTGTTCTTGTCTGGTAGAACTAAAAGCAGCAAAATCAACTTAAGTAGATCCTTCCAATGTTGGTAATGTTTAATGAATATTTAAGAAATGTATGCCCTGCATTTGATTTCCAGAAAGTAGTCACAGACAGCAACATAAAGTAAGCAGTATGTAACAACATTAGCCAATTTGGAAGCTAAGGAAACATTTGTCTATGTTGGTACTTGACTGGTGATTATCTGGGAATATCAGAGAGGCTGGCTAGACTGGGTAGTTACCATTAATAGAGTTAAGCTCAATTTAGATGGATCTTTTATCTTTTCAAAAAATAGTCACTGCAGCAATTTACAAATATAAAAACATAACAGCAATGGCAAATCATTAAAACACAGTTGCAAAAAGCCAAAAATAACAATAAAGATAAAAACAGCTGAGCCAGAATCAATAACTAACATAACAATAGAATCAAATGCTTATTTGAAAGTAAGTGTCTTTAGTTCCTGGTAGAAGATGCTCTAATCTCTAGGGGCAGGAAACCCATGCATAATTGATCCAGGCTTCCTGTCCAAGAATTGTGGTTTCAGCATCAGATTTATTTTTGCAGGCATACAGGCAATATGAGTAGTGCCAGTTGGGATAAGTGGTCTTGTATGCCTATAGCTTACTATTGCTTAAATTAACTTTACTGGTTTTATTAGCCATATCATAAGTGTAAACTCATGCTGTCTTGCCCACATGGAGTTTTCATTGGCCTTAATATAAAGACATTTAAATTGCAACATGTGCAACAAATTTCCTTGTGTACCGGTGATGTTTCTTCTCCAGCTTCTCAGATCCTTTCATTTACCCTGTTTTCTGGCTCCTACATTCTCTCTCCTAACTCCAATATTCCCTCTCCTGGTGTACTGCTTCTGTCTCAACTATACAGGTCCAGTGAGTTAGGCGGTAAGAACCTTTTCACATTCAGATCCCCATCTTGTGACGAAACATTCACAAGGCTGTTAATATATTTTAAAATGTGCAACCTTTGATGTAAAGCGCATTAAACTGGAAAAATACATAATTGATTTTGAAAATTGAAAAGCACGCATCATGAATAGTCAAAGAACTCTGAATGAAATAAATCAGGAAGACATAGGAATAGTGGGCCTGGGTTAAATTCATAAAAATGACAGGAAAAGTAGAATTTTTCAGTTTGTCTTAGCACCTTTATTTTTTATTATTTCAATCTAGGCACTAGAGAGACTCTATTAATACTGGTAACAAAATTATATGGATATGCATATAAATTAGAAATTAATGTCAATTTTTGAAAGTAGTTTGTATTCAGTTTCTAAAATATCTCATTTGACACTTGCATTAATGTTGCTCAAGTTTCCTCTCCTAGTTTCTTTTTCTGCACATGTATATTCTTTTATATGTATGCTTTGGCTAATCCTGATTTTACTATGAAGTTAGAGTGGAAATAGCTTTCATGGCATAGTAAGACTGGTCTGTCTCCTTTTTGAATGCCATATAAACTTCATTAGGCTGGATCTACTTCTTCATAAGCCAACTTAGAAGTAATGATGAGAATCTACTTCTTCTCACCTATGTTGTTATTGTTAGTTGCAAAGTCGTGTCCCACCCATTGCGACCCCATGGACAACATTCCTCCAAGCTTTCCTGTCCTCTACCATCCTCTGGAGTCCATTTAAACTCATGCCTACTGCTTCAGTGACTCCATCTAGCCACCTCATTTTCAGTCGTCCCCCTTCTTCTTTTGCCCTCAATCTTTCCCAGGATTAGGCTCTTCTCCAGTGAATCCTTCATTCTCATTTGGTGGCCAAAGTATTTGAGTTTCATCTTCGGGAGCTGGCCTTCTAAAGAGCAGAGGGTTAATTCTCTATGACTGACAGATTTGATCACCTTGCAGTCCAAGGGACTCACAGGAGTCTTCTCCAGTACCATAGTTCAAAGGCCTCAATTCTTTGATGCTCAGCCTTTCTTATGGTCTAACTTTCACAGCCATGCATTGCAACTGGGAAAACCATAGCCTTGACTATACGCACTTTTGTTGGCAGGGTGTTAGCTCATCTATAACAGTCATCAATTAATCCCCAGGTCCCAGGCCTATTGTTTGTTTTGCTCAGATGGACTTACCCAGCTGTCTTCCCATATGGGATCCAAGGTAGCAGTCTCACCTGGGACCCTAAATTTAGATTGTGCTACTTGAAGACATGGCTCACAAATTCAGTAGAGGAGAATTTATGTTCTTAGTTTAGCAACCACAAGGATCAGGTTAAGTGTATCTTATTCCAGTGTCCAGTGAAGAACTCTTTAATCCAGTGTTGTTATTTTGCCATATTCTTGATCTTTTTGTGGAATAGAATTACCTATAACTGTCACTCTGAACTGTCAGGAGCAAATTTAGATGAATGTTGTGCATCTTCGATAAGTCATTTTTTTTTCAATTGCAGCTGGTCATGTCATCATTCAGCCAAGTCGAGAAATAGCACTGATGAACATTTTCTGTCCTACTGTATGAAATGGTAGAATAGGAATTCCATCCTGGATGGCAAAATATGATGGCATTTGCGCCTATCTCTTCTGTGCTGAATGAACCCATGTGGTTTTCTTCAAAGTCAGAGCCAAGCATCATAGGAGAAGCAATGGTGGCAAGGCCTAGGTTGATGAACCTTTTTCATCAGAGTATTTTTATTCTCATGCTGCTTAATGCTAAATCTGTTTGGCAGTGTTGTGCCTGGTCTGCTCCAGTTTTACTCAGTTAAGCCAAAAGTTAATTGGAGCTGAAGAGAAGGAATATTCTGTAGGACGTAGTACAGCACAGCGTAGATTGTCACGCAGGTAGACCTGACAGTTCCCAACACTGTATAGCTACAATCATTTAATGGACAGGGTAGTTCTTAGCTAAATCATCAATCATTTACGGCTCTTAGAAGTGCTCTTTCAAAAAAAAAAAAGCTGATCTGTCTATTTTCTTGCAGAATGTCTCTTTTATGCAAAGTAATTTGTCTTCCAAGGACTCATACAGGGCAGGAGGAAGGAGAAAGTGGGCACAGCTGTCTGCAAAGAACATGCCTGGGCAAGAAGCTGTGGAATAGAATTTATATAGCACACACAGCATCTTGTTTCAAGCAAGACAAGTAGAATGTAGTATGCATTCTCCCTTTCCATACCAAAGAGGTTGCATTTATACTATAGTATGACTGTGATGATTCCTTGTGACGCCACCCCAGATGCCTCTCTAGATGTTAGTTCAGAGGAAGATAAACTAGTTGCGGGCACTTCAGGAGAGTAGTTGGTCAGTGGCTCTGAGTAGCCACCTGAGAGTGATTTGGCTGAAGCATAGCTGCAGCAGGACAGCCCTGAGGCTTCAGTTGGAGAAAGCATTAAGCTGCAGCCAGTTAGTGATGATGATGAGGAACTGCCTTCTGCTCCTGATCTGAGAACTCGCAGGGCAGAGAAAAAGCAGGAGTAGGTGAAGGTCAGTCTGATTACTCACGAGGGGGCAGCTTTGTCCTTCTTGATGAGCTGCACCAGAAGCTATTTAGCACAGCAGACAGGTGGAGATGATGCTGTGAATAATATGTACATTTCCTAGCTGATCGTTGTGATTCCAAACTTGCCTTGGATAGTGCCTTGTGAACTCTGGACTTTTCTTGCCTTATGCACCCTCTTGTATTATGGATTTAATTTTGCCTAGTGGATTTGTCTGGTTTGGTAACTTTCAAGTGGACTAGCCTTGGCCTGCTTTTGGCTGAACTTGATTGGGACAGTTCTGGGTTTTTAGTAAAGAGAATTGCTGGGGAATTTTAATAAACCCACTAGCCCACTGTTACATGTGTGTGTGAGTGGATGGGATAGCACAATGACTCTTCTTTAGTTCTGTACAGGCAGGTCTTAATTTATGACCAAAATTGAGCTGAAAATTTCTGTTGCTAAGTGAGACATTTGTTGAGTGAGTTTTGCTCCATTTTACATCCTTTCTTGCCACAGTTGTTAAGTGAATCACCGCAGTTGTTAAATTAGTAAGACAATTATGAAATGACTGGCTCCTCCATTGATTTTGTTTGTCAGATGGTTGCAAAAAGGGATCACATGATGCTGGAACATTATGAACGAGTTGCCAAGCACCTGAGTTTTGATCACATGACCTTGGGGATACTGCCATGGCCATAAGTGTGAAAAACTGTCATAAGCCACTTTTCCCCAGTGCTATTGTAACTTCAAATGGTCATGGAATGAACTGTTGTAAGCTGACTACCTGTATATAGTATCACAATTACCTTTTTAATATTTAAGAATATTTGTTGCTATACTTATGTAATCAGTTTCCGGAAGAAGGGCAATTGTTATGGTTTGCCGATCTTAAAACAAAAATATCTTTAGGATTTGGAACTCTTGAACACATAACCCTTCTGTTGGTTACGTACATCACATGAGACGTGGCTTCACCAAGTTCCTAAACTGTCCTTTTGTGGTCATATTTTTCAGGGAAACCTGCTTAGGGAAGTTGAATGGACAGTTTGTGAATTTACATGCCCCCGCACCCTTCCTTAGGTTTTCTCCCTTTCCCTGTTTTTTGGGTGGAAAAAATGCTCTTTGTTTCCTCCTTATGTCTTTGTCTTTCTACTGGCTTTGACTGATATATTCATGAGCTTCAAATATGCAAGCCAGCATATCTGCACATTTTATAAATTTAACTTCATATTCATTTTTACCCAATCAGTATTGTAAGAACATAATGAAAAGCTATGTTAATGAGAAGAAAAGCCTCTCTGGTGCAGTACAAGTAGACCTCAACTTACAAAAGTTCATTTAGTGTCTCTTCAAGTTACAATGGCGATGAAAAAAGTGATTCATGAATGTTTTTCACACTTATGACCATTGCAGCCTCTCCATGGTCACATGATCAAAATTCAGACACTTGGCCACTGACTCATATTTATGACAATTGCTGTGTCCCAGGTCATGTGATTTCCTTTTGTGAACGTCTGACAAGTCAAGACTATTGGCAAACCAGAGTCACTAAACCACCATGTTTCTATCTTAACAACTGCAGTGATTCACTTAACATCAGTGGCAAGAAAAATCATAAAATGCGGCAAAACTCACTTAACAGACATCTCATTAACAATAGAAAGTTTGGACTCAATTGTGGTCATCAGTTGAGGACTACCTGTATTTTGTTTTGGAGTCTATGATGCGTACAGGAAGTCTAGAAGCAGGACTTAAAGGTAGTAGGTTCATATCAACTGGTTCTCCATTTGTGAAATTCAGTCTGTGTACGGTAGTTCAAAGAATAAAAATGTTTTCAATATTTTTTTAAAAAAAATCTCTAATGCTCCATTTAGGTCCATGAACTTAAGATTTCCCCATTTCTACCTATTTTCTACATTCATTCCCCACCTCATTTTATGTTTTAAAATTAGGATGTAGGATGATGCAGAGTAAAGGGTGAGCTTGAACCTTTATCTTGATTGTTATTTATGTTGTGTATGTACTGAAAACATTTTAGAAGATAAGATAAAAAGGGGAACAGATCCCAGTGCTTAGGTTAAAAAGTAGTCCCACCTCCCAGACAAAAGGTAGAGGCCTGTTGAGAATTTAGAGTACATCCTAGTTCAGTGCTTCTCAATCTTGGCCTACCTGAAGATGCGTGGACTTCAACTTCCAGAATTCCCCAGCCAGCAGAGCTGGCTGGGGGATTCTAGGAGTTGAAGTCCACGCATCTTCAGGTGACCAAGATTGAGAAACACTGTCCTAGTTAGAAGATGTTATGGAACGAGTGTATCAGTTTGCATTCTGGGAAATGGGTATTTGTAATTAGCCTTGGCTAACATCAAAATATCCTATGGGAGAGACCATAACAGCCTTTCAACTTTCCAAATATGTCTAGATCCAAAGTGGTTGGGAGCTCTGCTCTGCTCTATCCTTATAAGTGAAGAAATGGAGATTGGATAGACTCAGGAAAGGTGCTCCACAGATGTCATTACTGTAGTCCCCTTATGTAATTTTCTTTTCTGCAGATTCTATTGTTGACAACAATAGGTACAAATTTATTTAAATAATTCTTATTTGAAATTATAACATTTCAAGACACCATAGGGAATTATTTCTTCTCTCGTAATTCTCTTATCACTCCTTAGTCTTGGCTTTTCTTCACCTTTAAAAGCATCTCTTATGCCAATAATCTTTATTGCACCTTTTATTTTTGCTTGCATGTTAACTTTATGAAGCAATTCCAAATATCCAATTCAATGGCTGCTATAACAATGCACAATCAAATTGTTTAATTCTTTGAAAACCTCACAAAGTGCACCTTATCAGATAATGAGCTACTGTAATTCTTCTTGTTTCAAAAAAGCATCTGACGTATTTTTGTAATGTTATGGTTAAACCAGTCTAGCAACTTGAAATGAAACCCGTCTTCTTCTCACACACAGGTTAAAATTTTGCTTATGTAGTTTACCTGTGTTATGTTGTGTTTCCTTATTCATTGGAAATTAGATATTTAATATTACCAGTAGATATTTATCCTATTTTTAAAATATTTTATTCTTTAAATTCTATGATTTTATATGTTTTACATTTATTCTGTTAAATTCTATGACATACTTGGTATTTAATCTATATAAATGTTAGCTTTTATTTCCTTGCTGCAGCTTTTGTTTTTTACATTTCTCAAACTTCGAGTGCTGTAAGACAACCTTGGCAACTTTAAACCTGGCGGACTTCAACTCCCAGATTTCCCCAGCCAGCTTTGTCAAGTCCGGCAGGCTTAAAGCTGCCAAGGTTGGAGACCCCTGCTGTAAGAGATGCCATTATTTGTTTTTGCACTACAATACATATACCACTATAATCACATGTACCATATACTCAACCTTTTCCTTTATCATATATACGCAATTATTATTTAGATCTTGCTTGCCACAGAGATGATTGAGCTAGATGGAAATAAAATATTTTAGTTATTAAGTAAATTGCTGTAAAGCATTATGGGGTGCTGTTGCTATGTTTCACATTTTGAAAAATATCAGCCTTGGGGTATTGGCCTATTCTTTTTTAGAATGCTCTAAATATTTTATATGTGGCATCCAAACAATTATGCTATGGCTATAGACCCTTATATCACACTTGCATTAATCTATCTATCTATCTATCTATCTATCTATCTATCTATCTATCTATCTATCTATCTATTATCTTTCTATCTATCTATCTATCTATCTATCTATCTATCTATCTATCTATCTATCTATCTATCTCTATCATGTTGTATGAATCCAGTCATTGTGATTTGTAAATGATGATGCTACATATACTGTAACGCAGCTATAGCCTTAGCTATTGGACACAATCCAGACTTATGCTTCTGAGGAGTAAAGGCAAAAACGCTAACATTAACATTAAAGTTAATAGAAAAGTGGAAGCATGACTGTTTTCTGGAAGGGCAGCGGAACTGTATAACATGATATAGGAATGATATTTAGGCCTTCCTGAAGTTTGGACTGAAGCAGCAGGCTTGTCTACATAGGGTGAACATGACACAATATATATTTTCTACTTCAGTATAGAAGGATAATTTGCTTTGGTTATTAGCCATTTTTCTTTATCCTCCTTACTTTTCAGAAGTCAGGGATTTTAGGCTTTCAGAGACCTCAAAGGACTAGATGGAGAAGGCTAGCAGCTCACCTTTGAACCTTAGGATGAAGATTTCCATCCATTAAATAAAAGGTCACTTTATAGAGAGTACTTAGTTACAATATAAATAAACTAACCTTTTGCTGGGATTTTCACATGATTAAGTTGATACTGGACATACATACTCTTTAAATAAAATTATAAAGGTTATTTAGCTTTGAAGAAGGATGGTTGGGATAATGCATCTCCAGGGTGTTATTAAACATCTAATGACGTGAGAGTGACTCTGGCATTGATAGTGACACTGTAATTACAGTGAAATATTCAGCTATTGTTGATTCATTAGCACTTTGTTGATATAACTTCTGCCTTATGTGACCTGGGCCATTGTAGGAAGGTTATCTGTCTCAAAGCTCGAGAAATCTCATAATACTTAAAATACATAATATTTACTTACTTTTGGCCTGAGGGAGCTGCTTGTATTTCTTTCTCTTTGCAGATGATCCACTTCAGGTGAGATACTGGTAGTTCTTGATTTAACAATCACAATTGGGACCAGAATTTACAGTTCTAAATAAAGCGATTGTTAATGGAGTTGTGCCCAATTTTATGAACTTTTTTCTTGCCACAGTTGTTAAGTGAATCACTACAGTGGTTAAGTTAGCAACAGTGTTGTTAAGTGAGACTGGCTTCCCCATTGATTTTGCTTGTCAGAAGGTCACAAAAGGGGATCTCATGATCCTAGGCCATTCGGCCATCATAAATATGAGTCTGTTGCCAAGCATCTGAATTTTGATTATGTGACCATGGAATGCCTCAATGGTCATAAGTCACTTTTTTGGTGCCAGTGCAATGGTAGGTTCTGATTGGTACACCCCGGTACGAGTGTACCGGTGCCTGCTGAGAGCACTGGGTACCGTTCCGTTCCGATGCTCTGGAGGGCCCGCCCGCCGTCCTTACCAGGGGTGGATTCCTGCCAGTTCTAACCTCTTCTATAGAAGAGGTTCCACAAATCTACAGTGCCGTTTAGAACCAGTTCCAGCTCCCCCCCCCACCTGTCCACACATCATCAAGATGAAGAGCGAGAGGAGGAATTCTGGGAGTTGAAGTCCACAAGTCTTAAAGCTGTCAAGTTTGAACACCCCTGGGGTTTTTTTCTAAAGGGTTAGGGGTGCAAGGGTCTTGCAACTTGACAGCTTTAAGACTTGCATGCTTCAAATGCCAGAGTTCCTGAGCCAACATTTTGGTTGCTAAGCAACAGTGTTGTTAAGTGAGTTTCACCACATTTTACAAGTTGGCCATGCCCATCCAGTCACATGACTGCCAAGCCACTCCCATTCAGTCACATGGCTGGCAAGCCATTCCCACCTGGTCACATGAGCAGGCCACACCTACAGAAGACGTTCTAAAAAAATTTGAAACCCACCACTGGTCCTTACCTGTATTTAAGCTCTTTGGGATTCTGCACATGGAGCATACGGCACCTGCGTGATGCTCCGCCGAGCAGCTGGAATGTTACGAAGGCATTATGGAGCGTCGCAGATGGTAAGTACACATGTGCACACAGCGCGTGTGCGGGCTGCACTTGTCCATGTGGTGGACGCCGGGCCCTGTTGCATCGTACCGGTTGCAACGGGATCCAGAACCCACCACTCTGCCATTGTAACTTTGAATGGTCACTAAATGAACTGTTGTAAGTTGAGGATTACCTGTAGTTGCTTCTGGCCCAGATCTGAGAATCTGGTCATGAAAGGTGGAGGTAGCATTCCAATAAATAGTACTCGATTCTGCCTAGTGACTTAGCTGACAATGGTTGCACATGTTGGAAGTTGTAATTCTGCAGTCACTGGGCTGGGGAGCTCGCTAGAGTATCCAGCTATGGTAAGAAAACATGTCCATATAATTTCTTTCTCCAGGGTCTTGAAGTAGTAGAGAGAATAATCCGAGTTCTCCCTGTTTGTCAGGCAGGCACACTTTGGCATTGAAGCTTAGCCAATAGGGAGTTAGAATTTGGAATTTAATTAATTTTAGTTGCTTGCTGACATTCCCATCTCTCGATTCAGAAGTTTCACCTAAAATTGTTCCTTATCTGATTTAAACTGGCCTGGGCGCTTTTTACCATTAGTTCAGGATTTATTTTTTATTTATAGGTCAGCTTTAATAGTAGGCAGTAAATAATACCCTATTCAGGACAGTATTTCTTCTCTCCCTGCCAGGACAGGCATAAAACCCACAAGAGCTGCAGTCATCATCCATAATGAAATTATCACTTTGGAGGCTTAGGTAAAAGCAGACTGAGCTTGAGCCTGAGATTATTTATTTTGCCATTACAGCTTTGTCCTGTCTTGAGAATATGCTTTACTTTTAGCTTTACCTCAATTTACCATCCTGTTTAGACTTAATCTGCAACACAGACTTCTTATACAGCTGGCTTGGAATTCAGTCTCCTTGCATAGGCAGTCCAGATAGGATCAGTTGAGGAATCTGATTCTTTCTTGCCTCCTTTCCAGAGGGAATATGCCGGTAGGGAGGACCACTGGGAAAACCCCACCCTGCCTTGAAGGAGATAGTCTTGCTGGGCAAAAGACTGAATGACGATGGAGCAGGAATATGTTTATTTTTTGTCTGGAGTTTAATAATCATGGAATTTGGCATCCACAATTCTTCTGTTTTTATTTTAAAATAATGTTTTTCTAGCTGCCATAGCTAGAACAAAAGCTGAAATGCAAGGCCAATTATGTCCTAGATGATCGCATGAAATCCATCTAATGGGGCAAGAAGAGCCTTCTGGCCATCCTTTATATACACTATGTCTTAGGTTCTGTCCATCTGTTCCTCACAACTATTGTTAATACTATAGTCTTTTTCAAAACAAAGAATGGGAAATTCGAATGATTTCCTTAATTTATTTGTGCCGCTAACTTTGGATCACCTTGCTGCAGGGATATGCACGTTCATGTTTTTGATCTGTGAGTGCCAAAGAGGTTGTTGCTATCAAATAGTGTTGATTCTCTGATACAATTGAGTGGGTGTAATCTCTTTTGAAGGAGATGGTGCCTTCATAGCCCTTGTGGATCTCCCCTGTGAAATGCAGTGCCTGATAAATAGAGCACAAGGTGATCGATTCTGCTATGTAGTGTCCTTCATGGAAGTGAGTGGGCAGGTACTCTTATTGGAAGTGCAGGTTAGTGTCTGTTCTGATGAGCTCTATGCAACAGTTGATGCCTTTGAATTTTGCTCTCCGGTATTCTTGCCTCAGGCTCTTTTTTGTATGTGTACATCCAGGTCAGAAAAGCTAAGTGGTCCCAGGAGCTTAGTGGTCAGCACTACACCCTAATTCCCTGAGTCAGGGTGATGACTCTCTGTTTTGTGGCGATGAAGTGCAATTATTCATCCAACATCATGTGATTTTACTGGCCTGATGTTTGTAAGCAAAGCTTTTAACTGTAGACTGTTTGGGATTTGTGGATATTGTAAAGGAGGGAGAACATAGTTCTCTCATGGCTTCCATGAAACAGAAGCCATTACTAATTATTTATATCCTTGCAGAATTTCCACTGACTGCAGTTAGTGGGGGTTGATCAGATCAGGATTAATCAGATCAGATCAGTGTCTTCCTGCACTATCTCTTTAACATTTGATCCTATCTTAGAGAGTGAGCATTGCAAGATGATAAAAAGTACAGTAAGGTACTTGGCAAGTAGGAATATGTTGATGATGACAGCTGGGGATATTGGTGGTGATGCCTTAGAGTGAACCAAGCCATTGCCCCCATAATTTAGTATTTTCTACATGCCTCCCCCTTCCCAGCTTACCCGCCAAATGACATGGATCATAAGCACATGACTTGGAAACTCATCAGGTTTGTTTCTTTGTTTTTTGTGAATCTATTAGCAAACATGCCAAGGCCCAATTTTCATTGGAGCTGCACTTCAAGGAACCTTAACTGTTTCTGCTCCAGCATAAATCCTATAAAAAATAGTCCCTCTCTTGTTCTTCCTAGCCTTAAAAGAAAAGGTTCCCATTGGATTCCGAGGCCTTTCAGGTTTCATGCCTCCCTTGGCTGGCAAAGGAGATTGATTGTCCGAACTAAGAGGTCATATTTAACCTTTTCAGCTTTCACCTTGATTTTTCTTTTCTTTATCTTTATCTTACTTTATATTTTTCTTTATCTTTTTATGCTTTACATTACTTTGGCTCTCCCTTTCTTTAAAAAAAAATATGTAATAAGAAATTATATAAAAGAACAAGTGGGAAAAGACTAGCTTCTTGAGGACTGTTCTCAGGCTGTTCCAGTTGAGAATGAAAAATTGTGAAGAATATGCCAGGCATCTCCGCTCAGATGGGCTCCATAGACTGACAGATATTTGATCCTAGTGCCTCTTTTTTTTCCACACACATGCGCGCGCGCGCGCACACACACACACACACACACACACACACACCCTCTGTAGATAATAGGCATGTTTGTTTCAAAAGGCATTTTAAAATGCAGGCAATAGGCAACCTTTGGGTTTCCCCTCTGTTTGCAGCAGGCTGTCATTGCATCTCCTGGTCCAGAGGTCTTCAAACTTGGCAACTTAAGACTTGTGGACTCCAACTCCCAGAATTCTGGGAGTTGAAGTCCACAAGTCTTAAAGTTGCCAAGTTTGAGGACCTCTGCCCTGGTCTCTTTAGCTAGCAATCTTCAGAGCAATTACTGTACCAGGGGCCCTTCCTCCACGGCAGCAGCCATGGAAGAACAAGAGCCCTGTGTGAGAGGAGGAGGAGGAGACCGAGGTCAAGGAAGATATGCATCACATGTCCTGTTCTTGAATCCATTCACTTAACCTCTCTCTTATCACAGGGACAGCAGCCTGGGGCAGCCAGTAAGGAAATGGGATGGCAGGGGAGAGAGGGGATGGCAAGCAAAGACAGTGGCAGAAACTCGCTCCCCCTGTAGCAATCCTGCTGTACCCATGGTGCTCCTTTAATTAAGTTTGCCAATTATAAATTACAGCCGAGTTGCTGGAGCAATCCCTTCTGTACCCATTTTTGCTTATAAACCCTTTTACCCTTATAAACTGGACTTCTCCAGTCTAATGCCCTCCATATATGTTTGGCTAAATTAGATTTTTTTTGTGTGTGTGTCATCAAGCTAGAACCAGGAGTTCTAATTCTGCCTTAGGCACAAAACCAGCCGTGGGGCAGTTACATTCCCTCAGCCTTGGTGAGCAGAGGCAATGGCAAATCACTTGTGAAAAACCTTGCCGAGAAAACTTCAGGGACGTGTCTGGGTAGTCTGGGAAAATTGCACGATTGAACAGGGGGGAAAAAAAATAACACCCTTGAAACATCCACTGGCTAGAAATTCTGTCAGCTAAAATCTTAAACGTTCGGGCAATTACCATCGACAAGGAAATTGCTGCTAAAGTAGAATTGTTCCGAAAGAGCCAACTTGGAATTATTTTGATAAAAAAAATTAAAAGATTTAATTTTAAATTAATTTTAATCTAATTTTAACTTTAAAATAATTTTTTTAAAAATTCCAGGCTTGGGTTGACTTAAGGAGTGTTTTTGTGACTTGTCCTGAGTGATACTGTCACATGATTTGGCTTTTTAAAGCTCCGTCTTTCAGTATTCTGTACATAGCAGTGAATTTTTTATCCCTTTCTCAGTAATTGTGCTTTTCATACCTGAACTGTTAGTTTTCAGCATCTATTTCTCTCTTGCAAAGCAAGGAATGTGAGTAGCACCTTCTTTTTTTAACACACAGCATTCTTTTTTTAAATCCTGTTGACCCTGGCATTTATTTTTTACTTCAGTCTAAGCAATCTCGATCTCTGAAATAGGATATTTTATTTATTGCTTTTGACCAGGATTTTGTGTAATATTAAAATAATTCTCATTCCTGAAAATATTAATTCCCCCCCCCCCCTCACACACACACCATTACATGGTTGCACTGTAATAAATAACTGATTCTATTTAGGAGCTCCTGGAGTTTTTTTGTATGCCTGTAGCTAGTAGATTTCAGTGTTCTGGTGTTTTGTTTTGTTTTCTTTAAAAAAATGATGTTGTAATTCTGAAGTGTGTCCGCATCTGTCTTAATTATTTTGTTCATATCCATGTTCACATTATTCAGTCTTTCCTGAGATAAACATTTTATGTAGTCTTACTTAAATTAGTCTTTTAGATGAGTTGGATTACAATATCCAGATTGCCTCCCCCCCTCAAATCTGTTTGGATGATCTAGATTGGAGGCTTTCATGTCCTATTTAAATGTCATTGACTTTGTTCTTATCACAGCTCTCCTTTTTAACAGAATTTTACAGAAAATTTAGTCCTGTTTTCTTCAACTTGACGTCTTTCACATGTGTTGGATTTTAACTACTGTAAGCCCCATAATATTTGATGAGAATTATGGGAGAAAAATATCCAGGAGACGTGGAAAGTACAGGATAGGAGAAGGCTGATTTAATTTTTCCTTTACAGTGTTTTTAGTAATGTCAGATGCTATAATCGCTACAAAATTGATGTATGCTGCATTCATTGCTTTAAGCAACAAAGGCAAATATTGTCACTCATAATGCTTCTCAGTTCAGTGATGATCTCATCTTCCTCAGAATGTGTAGCATTCTGTTTTCTATTAGTTGTTCCTCTATTAAACCGTTCAGCAGTTTTTCGTTGACGCAACTAAAGGGGAAAAAAGCAGAAACAGTTTTTAAGCAGAATTTTAAAAATGTCAGATGAAGTTTGTAGGATTTATATAGAGATGCGAGTGGAGTATTGGTATGTTCAGATCAAAACATGGAAAGTCTTAAAAAAATATTAAGGCTCTCTTTGTTCATAAAAGGAGCTTGTGATTACATATATATAAAAAATCTCAGTCAGGGTTTAATTAATCCTATCTCTGATAAAGTAGTGATAAATTAACTAGGAAAAGCTGTCACAAGCTCAAGGAGTAGTGCAACTTGCCAGTATTTGATGTAAAAAGGAGAGCCTTCTCGGTGGCAGCTCCGACCCTGTGGAACGATCTCCCCGTGGAAATTCGTACCCTCACCACCCTCCAGACCTTCCGCACAGCCCTCAGAACTTGGCTATCCCGTCAGGCCTGGGGTTAAGACTACAACCCGCCCGAATAGTATGAATGTTGTGTTCTTAATTATGTATTTGTCTTATATGTTAAAAGTTTGTCTCCCCCTCCCCCTTTTTAAGTTGTAAGCCACCCTGAGTCCCCCCAGGGAAAAGGGCGGCATATAAATAAACTTTAAATCAAAAAATCAAAAATCAAATCAAAAAAGATGAAGCAGTGGTTCTAAGAAGATGTAGTTAGAGGTTTTGAAGTTTCCTACTTTAAAATGTCCCTATCTCTTTGCAGGTCGTAATGAACCTCTAAAAAAGGATCGCCCCAAATGGAAGAGTGACTACCCAATGACAGATGGACAACTAAGAAGCAAGCGGGATGAATTTTGGGATACAGCCCCTGCCTTTGAGGGACGCAAGGAGATTTGGGATGCACTCAAGGCTGCTGCGTATGCTGTGGAGGCAAATGATCATGGGCTAGCACAAGCCATTATTGATGGTGCTGGAGTTACCTTGCCTCATGGTATGTCCCTCAGTGCAGAATAGAAATGGTGTGCTAACTTGTTAGAACTTGAAGGATGCTGCTCCTCAGACCAACTCTCTTTCATTCTACTAAAATAAAATAAAATAAAAACTTGCATTTACAACCATAACGTGTCTTTGGAGCAAATCCATGCTCTTAACTGGGCTTATAGGAGTAAGCAGGATTGGCTTTCTCTTTGCTATAAGTTGCATATAGGGAGTGGAAGGTCCAGCTCACAGCCCCTGATTTGCACAGTGCCATAGAGTTCAGTACTGTCTCCACATCTTCCTGAAACCACTGGGTGAGATCATCTGCCCTCATAAGGTGAAGTACTGCCAATATGCTGATGATAGCCAGTTAAATATCTCCATCCTGGGTAAAGAGAGTGATGCAATAGATGTTCTTTTGTGGTGCCTGGAGGCTGTGTGGGCCTGAATGGGGAACAACAGACTCCAACTGAACCTGGTAAGCAGAAATGGCTGTGAATGGCCTCTCTGTATCCAGGATCCTTATCATCTTTGGTCCTAGAGAGGATTGCACTACCCCAGGTGAAGCGGGTGCATAGTCTGGACATTCTCCAGGATTCACAGCTCCTGTTACAAAAGCAGGTGACAGCCATGACTGCTCAATTTGCTCAATTTTGTGTTGTATACCCGTTACCCCCTTTCCTGAATAGGGAGGGTCTCATGCCCTGGCTATCTCATTTGGATTGTTGCCATGCACTGTGCCTGGGACAACCCTTGAAAAGTATCTGGAAGCTGGTTCAGAATGTGGCCACATGAGCAATTTTGGGTGTCCAGTGAAGGGCTTTGCTCTGAAAACTGCACTGTGTGTGCCAGTTTGCTTCACATTGTTGGTTATGACTGATAAAGCCGTGCACAGCATGGGGCAAGACTACTTATGGAACTGTCTTTCTTCCCTTACATCAATCCATCCCACCCAGTCAGGCAAGGAAGTTAAAGAACTTTGGTGGGGTCCAGTAAAAGAGCCTTCTATGCCATTACCCACTCCCTGTGGAATATTTACCACCCAGAGGTGTGGCAGGCCCCAACCCTCCTCCCAGCCTTCCAAAAAAAGAATCAAAACATGATTCTGTAGCCTTAAATGGGAAGCCCAGAGAAGCATGCAGCCACGGGGCTGGCAATACCCTGAAAGTCTTCCCTATGCCTTTTAATTAATTTTAACAGTATTTTATCATATTTTTAAATTTTTAAACATATATATATATGTTTAAACATATATATATTGTTCTTATATTTTAATACTTTGATGTACACTGCCCAGAGTTCCTCTCTGAAGGAAATGGGCAATTCAAAGGTGTGAAAAATACATACATACATACTGGCTAGCTGATACAAAATTGTTATTTTTGAGAGTTTAGCGATATTTTATTCTTTTATAATGCTCTGCATTACAATTACTTCTGATACAAGGATAATAGTTCACTGGTACTAGAACCTGAATACATAGGTACATTTTTATTTGTCACATTAGCTTTAACAGCAAAGACAACTGTTACGTCTCAGTCTATCTTCATTGGACAGTCATTGTTAGACTGACTTCTGCAGAATGTTGGAGTTGCTTTTTTCCTCCCCCCCCCCCCCATTTCCTTTCACATGTCGTATAGGATTCCTAAGAATGTTTATATCTTGGGTGATGATGCAGATCTTTCATTTGTAATGGAGACGTTTCATCAATGGTCCATGAGGCTGGTGTTTTTGTACTTGCTTCTAAAACAAGAGGTGATCTTTCAAACTAGAGATTAGTCAACCTCATATATACCATAGGATAGTAACTTTAAATGAAAGTGGACTTTGTGTCCACAGATGGCTGCACATCTAGTTTCAAGACTTAGGAGATATTAGAACTTTGTGATAAAACTGGAACATACTATAGAACTGGAAGACTGGCACAGGAGTCCATGGTTAGGTTTGAATAATATCCAGAAAGAAGCCAAGTTATCGCGAGGAAAACTGGAAGCTTACACTTGAAAGTTTTTCTTTTAGAATTAAGATGATCTCAAAATAATTTTGTGATTTCTTTTTCCTTAAGCTTCTCACGCCCTCTAATGGTCTATTTATTCCTCTACAGGCTCACTTACTGAGTGCTATGATGAATTGGGTAACCGATACCAACTTCCTGTATACTGCCTGGCACCACCTATTAACTTGATTATGGAGTGGAGTGAAGAGGAGGGTGCAGAACCTCCAGAGCCAGCACCCAATACCCGCCGTGAATTCCCACTGAAAGTGCGCCTCTCATCTGGCAAGGATCTACGTCTGAATGCCAGCATGACAGATACAATTGGACAACTTAAGAAGCAACTCTATGCCCAGGAAGAACTGGAGCCTGCATGGCAACGTTGGTTTTTTTCTGGCAAGTTGTTGACAGATAGGACCCGCCTGCAAGAGACTAAAATCCAGAAAGACTTTGTAATTCAAGTAATTGTCAATCAGCCCTCTGCACCAAGGAACTGAGCTAGAGATAGTTGGTGTGACTCCCAGTTTAACCCAGAGACTGAACAGAAGCCTGTGTGAACAGGTGCCTGTTCTATGCATCTAGAGAAACAGTGCACTTAAAAGACTGGCAGAATCAAAGCCAAAGCCTTTGAAGAGTTGCACATCGTGTCTCCCTGCAGGGCACAGTTAGCAAGCTGGGCAGTAGTATGGATGTGCAATGTTCAAAGTGGTTTCTGTTTCTCCCAATGGTTTGCTTCTCATGACTATCTGGGCTAGATTTTTACCTTCCCCAAACTCCAAAGAATTAGTTACCTCACCCATTTCTAGGCTCGGCTGGCACCGAAACAATGCCTCCTTCCTTTCCCTTCAATTCTAGTCCAGTTGGAATTGCCCACATTGGGACTGTAAGCCTGAAATGATGGATTGTGGGTCTAGTCCTTTTCAGGGACTCAGTGTAGCTATCATTTGAGAACTGAAAAGCTTTTAGACAAAGCATGAGACCAAAGTGTCCCTCACATAAGAGACTACTGCCTTAGGCCCAAAATAAATAAATCAATGGCCAGGGCTAATTCTTCCATATCTAGACTGTTGCTTATTCTGAGGTTGGCATCAAGGATGACTGTACTACAAGTCAGTTCTATGGACAGCCCCTCATCCAGATAAGGTGTGGTATGTGGAGACTGGATTGTGTATATGGGTCCCTGTGTAATTTATCAATAAAATCTTTTTCCAACTATCCATGTGCCTGTTTCAGTGAAGATTTAATTACATTTTTTTTATGTCAGAATTAATAATGTAAGTTAATGACTCATTTTGTACAGTACACATATTTACATTGCTCATCTGCTAAGTACAAATAAGGAGGGATAACAAAGAATGAACTCTGAATTACAATCAACTTGTTCATTTTTCATAGATCAAATTAGCTGATGGATGAGCAATCAAACATGTACCAACTTACCTGATGCTACCCAGCATTCTTAATATGGCAATTTTATATAGACTATACCTGCTGGACCCTAGAAACTCACCTCAGTTGTTAATATTTGGGTGTGTCAAAACTTGTACAGACATTTTGTACTTTTGCAAAACTTGTGGCCATGAATTGTCAACATAATTAGTAGCAGGGTTGCTTTACCTACGGTTCATATTGACTTTAAAAGTTACATTTTCAACATTTTCAACTTTTTAAAAAAAATACTTGGAATGCAAGATTACAAGTTATAAAGAATTTAAGGGATGATAAGTTCATTCTCTGGAACTGAAAGAGTTACCACATGTTTAATCATACATACATACATACATACATACATACATACATGTTTAATCATATATATGTATATGTGTATGTATGTATGTATATATATGTATATATATATATGTGTATATATATGTATATATATATGTGTATATATATGTATATATATGTATGTATATGTAATTAGTGTCACAACCCCCGGTATGCCCAAATATGGGAGGAAGCTCACTGCTTCCATTCTCTGTCTATCGGCTCGTCACAAGAGACTATCCAGACAGAAACCCAATATTTTTACTGTTGCCTTTGTTACATTTGTGTTGTATTTGTGCTGCTAAATAAATAAAGGGAGACTAGTATAGATCTATTTCAAGCTATTTAGCTCTCATCAACTAGCCATACCCTTACTAATATGTAACACAACCTGGGCTGTGTTACATATTAGGCAGATGTGTTAACCACTAAGCCACAGGCTCTCCTCCTTTATCAGCTGAGCCAGGGAAATAGTATGTAATTAGTGTCACAACCCCTGGTATGCATACCAGGGGTTGTGACACTAATTACATACCTATTTCCCTGGCTCAGCTGATAAAGGAGGAGAGCCTGTGGCTTAGTGGTTAACACATCTGCCTAATATGTAACACAGCCCAGGTTTGAATCCCAGTAACGGTATGGCTAGCTGATGAGAGCTAAATAGCTTGAAATAGATCTATACTAGTCTCCCTTTATTTATTTAGCAGCACAAATACAACATGTATGTATATGTATCTATATGTATGTGTGTATGTGTGTGTGTATATATATATATAATTAAACATGTGATAACTCTTTCAGTTCCAGAGAATGAACTTATAATCCCTTATACACACACACACACACACACACACACACACACACACACACACAAAACATACAGAGTATATGGTCTTGTTTTTAGCAGGCATGTAGGAATTGGAAAAATATAGGCTGGCTGTGGTTAGAACCATCCTTTTGTCTCCGGAAACAAGAATAGTAGGAAAAAGGATGCTAAGCAAATTCAAGCCTTGTTGTAAAATGGGCCAAGATATGTTTTGTCAATCAGCCTGTTCCTAGTAGTTCCATTCTGTCCTGCATCCCTATCTAAGGATTGTTGGAAAGAAAGTTGGCCAAAAAATTCTGGATGATTATTAGGGAAAGGATTTACATTTTGTGCATGCAGGAACGTCCCATTAATTGAGCAACATTGCTGTCATAATTTAAAGGTAGGGAGGGGCACAGAGACTGTGTCCGCTATAAATAGTTCTCATCTCAATTCTTCCTAATGTCATCTCATCTGCCCCTGGTTCACCCATTATTCATAGTACTCCATGCTCACTATTCCAGGCTTTGTGACTAAGTTAGATGCCTGGCAGGTTGGCAAACCTTTCTGGCAAATCCCGTAGGCTGGTATGTAGCACTTTCCCTTAGCAGGTAGCATTTTAAAATAAATAGAGAGCTTCCTAATTTGGTACTCTTCAGAAGTGTTGTATTATAAATCTACTGTTGTCAACTAGTGTGATCAGGCTATGTAACCCAACACATCTGGAGGGCACCAATTTGGGATCACTTCTATAATTATATATTAGATTATACTAAGAAGCATCATAATAATCCATAAGTAGTTACGGTCAATTCTATCCAGACATGGAGCTACAAACTCCACCCACAATCTAACCAGGGAAGCCCAATCACTTATATGGGACTGAAGGAATTCTGCCAAAATCTCATATCCCTCTGTAGTTCAGGGAATTCTGTGTTCACTTCCTGATTGGCCAGAGATATGTGACTATTAAAGGATCACTAGATATATGATTTGCTAAAAGGAAGAGAGTTTGGCAGACTGAGCTCATGACAAAGGCACCCCGGGGGCAGGACATACCTCTTAATATCAGTGACTGCAAGAGGAGATATCAGAGAAGAGAGTACACAGTATAAAAGACTGGGAAATTGAGTCAGGATCTGAGGAGTAGGTGAGAATATTCACATTTCCAGGACAAACAAAGATAGATATGGATATGGACAACAAGATAAAATGGGCAACGGAGCTGATTGAAGAGAAGCTGAAACTGGAAGATGAAAAGCAGAAAGTGAGTATCGAAAGCCAAATAAGGCTGGTTACTTGGGACTCAGGCAGTAAATGAAGATACAAAAGATGGGACCTGGAAGCTTACTGGAATACTAAACTGGAGATTGAAGATGTTGGCATAAGTCAGGCAAAATATTCTTGCTAGTTTTATCAGAGTTTTGTTAATTGGTTCAGAAAGCAGATTTAAAGAGGAAGTCATGTTTTGACCTTGAGTTTTAATTTTATGATTTAAAAAGTGGGAATGAAGTATGTTGCTACTTTTATTAGAGTATAGTATACCAAGGTCACCCCACCCACCCCCCAAAAACCCAAAATAATCCCAAACTCTAATTATTAAGAGAGAAAGCCTCATTCTTGTATTGGATCTGGATAGCTTGGTGGTAAAAATCAGGTTTCAAGATAACTATAGGTTACCCTGGGAGCAGCAAGAGATTATCATTTTTTTACTTTTTATATTTTTCTTAATTGATACTATTTTTTAGCCTTGTATTTGTAAACTTTAATAAAATTATTTAGAAGGAAAAGAATTTCGATGAATCTAACAAAACCCTCAAAAGTAGAATGGACCATAAATTAGAAAAAGGGGGGGGAAAGCAGAGAGCAGAAGCCTCAGGATTGGACACTTTCTCCATTTTTTTAACCCAGAAAAAACACTCCTCTGCAATGCCACCAGAAGTGGTCCAGTTGGATATCCCACATCTGGAGGAGGAGAAAAAACATGGACCTGTTAACAAGGACATTGCAAGTCTTAAGGTGAGTGGGACTCTTAGATCCTATTTTACCTATTCTACCAACAAAACCCACACCCAGAACATATTTCATTGCGTAAAACGTTCTCTGTTTATTGGTCACTAGTTTTTCATGATTCCAGGAGTGGTAACATCTCAGTTGAATACAAATTGATTTCATTTGCAAATGAAATTATTTTGTTTATTTCTAAACTACCAGCTATCTCAGAAAGGATGCACCAATGGATGTCTTTAGTAAAATAGCAGAATACTTCATTCGGTCACCCATTTATTTAAGGAATACCAATTCTATATTTGTGCTGAATCCATTAAATATCCAGGTATGTCTGTATCAAAGGATATAACTTGTATGTAATATGTAATGTAAATACAATAGAGCAGTGATGGTTAACCTTTTGGCCGAAACTGGAGCGTGCATGGCATGCGCTCCAGAGCGCCGCAACCTGGAAGAGAGCAGCTGGCCAGTGCGCATGCAGATGGCAGCCAGCTGCTGTTCCAGGTTCCAGCACCCACATGTGCGCCAGCCAGCTGATCTTTGCGCAAAGACCAGCTGGACGGCATGCATGTGCACGCCGGAACCTAGAAGAGGAGCTGGCAATGGCACGCTTGCCCACAGAAAATGCAATTACCAATTAATAAGAGAGGAATTGGCTTTCTGAATCTGGAGTTATATCATCATGCCTATTGTCAGATATTAAGTGCTGAAAGCCAAAAGATGGTATTAATTTTTCATCTGGACAACTTATATGCTAAATATACTAAAACTCCAGTAAACCTGGAAACAATTAAGTCAATTAAAAATGGAATGGAATGTTTAAAAAAAACCTATTTGATCCTTTCCCCCATGCTATATTGGGAAACTCAACTTTAAAAATTAGGAAAAGGATGATGATACAGAAAAATTGAATGGAAATAGTGATCATTGACTTTGGATCAACTTAACATACTTTGTGCTAAAAGACAAATATCCTATAGCGGTGTAACTCAATCACTATATTTATAGTTACAACACTAGTTAACAAAGTTGGATCAGCAGCAGTTTCACCTTCTGAAACCTCTATACCCCTGGTATAACTTGTTAAATCCTTTGGAATTAAACGTTTATTGTTAGTTTCTATAGATATTTGTTATAAAATAAGATGCTAAGAAATTGGAGGAATAAAGAATGAAAGGTTGCTATATTTATATATTTATTTTCATTTGTTATATTTAAGAACCACCCATCTCTCTCACTAAGAGACTCTGGGCAGTCTCATAAAATAAAATAATAAAATATTAAAAGCATAAAAACAGTATATAATATTTAAAAGAGGTAAGAATTGTTAAAATTAATTAAAAGGCAGAGGAAGGGTTTCAGAGCACTAATCAGCCTCATGCCTTCAGGCTTTTTGGTGTGTCCCAAGCAAGGGGACAGAGCCATGCTTTATGCCTTTCCTGAAGGCCAGGAGAAAGATGGTCCACCTCATTCTGGAGCAGAATGTTTCATAGGATAAGAGTAGGCTAAAACATATGATGAATGCAAGGGTGGTTTCTACCGGCACCGGTTCGCTTCACTCATGTGAAACACATGCGCAGTTCACTGTAAATTGGTCTGCACATGCGTGAAGACCATGAAAAGCTAACAAAAAAACATGCCAGCAACGGAGACAGGGGACCCAGTTCAGGGGCATGGCCAGCCTGGGTCGCTGCCGGTTCTGCGAGCCAGGCCAAATTACCACTACCGGTTCGCCCAAACCGGTGCGAACTGGTAGAAACCCACCTCTGGATGAACAGTTGCAAGAACTGGGCATGGCTAGTCTAGTGAAGAGAAGGACCAGGGGGGACATGATAGCAGTGTTTCAATATTTGAGGGGCTGCCACAGAGAGGAGGGGATCAAACTATTTTCCAAAGAACCAGATTAGACAAGGAGTAATGAACGGAAACTGAACATGGAGAGATTCAATCTGGAAATAAGGAGAATTTTTTTGACAGTGAGAGCAATCAACCAATGGAAGAGATTGCCTTTGGAAGTTGTGGCAGCTTCATCACTGGAAGCTTTCAAGAAGAGATTGGACTTCCATCTGTCAAAAATGGTGTGAGGTCTCCTGCTTGGATGGGGATTGGACTAGATGAACTACAAGGTCCCTTCCAACTCTGTTAATCTGTTAAGACTCTCTTCCTGGACCATATCTGTTGGAATTCTTTGGTTGACAGGATCCACAAATACAATACAATAGCAGAGTTGGAAGGGACCTTGGAGGTCTTCTAGTCCAACCCCCTGCCTAGGCAGGAAACCCTATACTGTTTCAGACAAATGGATATCCAACATCTTCTTAAAGACTTCCAGTGTTGGGGCATTCACAACTTCTGGAGGCAATTTCTGTTCCACTGATTAATTGTTCTAACTGTCAGGAAATTTCTCCTCAGTTCTAAGTTGCTTCTCTCCTTGATTAGTTTCCACCCATTGCTTCTTGTTGTTCTACACTCAGGTGCCTTAGAGAATAGTTTGACTCCCTCTTCTTTGTGGCAACCCCTGAGATATTGGAACACTGTTATCATGTCTCCCCATGTCCTTCTTTCTATTAAACTAGACATACCCACCTCCTGCAGACATACCCTGCAACTGTTCTTCATATGTTTTAGTCTCCAGTCCCCTAATCATCTTTGTTGCTCTTCTCTGCATTCTTTCTAGAGTCTCCACATC
Source organism: Thamnophis elegans (assembly GCF_009769535.1). Classification (NCBI taxonomy): domain Eukaryota; kingdom Metazoa; phylum Chordata; class Lepidosauria; order Squamata; family Natricidae; genus Thamnophis; species Thamnophis elegans. The sequence goes on from NC_045550.1 coordinate 25,585,108, forward strand.
TTTTCTACATCGTGGTGACCAGAACTGAATGCAGTATTCCAAGTGTGGCCTTACCAAGGCATTATAAAGTGGTATTAACACTTCATGTGATCTTGATTCTATCCCTCTGTTTATGTAGCTTAGAACTGTGTTGGCTTTTTTGGCAGCTGCTGCACATTGCTGGCTCATATTTAAATGGTTGTCCACTAGGACTCCAAGATCCTTCTCACAGTTACTACTATTGAGCAAGGTACCACCTATACTGTACCTGTGCATTTAATTTTTCTTGCCTAAATGTAGAACCTTACTCTTTTCACCACTGAACTTAATTTTATTAGATAGTGCCCAATGTTCAAGTTTGTCAAGATCCTTCTGTATCTTAAGGCTATCTTCTTGAGTGTTGGCTATTCCTGCCAGCTTGGTGTCATCTGCAAATTTGATTTATCCGATGTTGAAGAGTACTGGGCCTAAAACAGAGCCTTGGGGTACTCTACTGCATACGTCCCTCCATGTAGATGCAGTTCCATTGAGAACTACATGTTGAGTGTGGTTGGTCAGCCAGTTACTAATCCATCTGGTGGTGATGCTGTCTAACCCACATTCTTCTACTTTATCTAGTAGTAGGTTATGGTCTACCTTCCCTGTCTGACCGGGAAGGAAAGGCTGATGTAACAGGCCAAAGACTGTTCTGTGATATTACTTAGAAAATCAGACAACTAATATATCCTAAACAATTTCTGAAAATCATAAGGGTTTTTGTATATGTTTCTCTTCCTACAGGGACAAGAAAAGGTGCGGAAGAGTTCGCTAGACTTAAGAAAGGAGATCCTTGAAGTTGGTGGCACCGAATACCTCTTCAAACTACACAAAAAAGCAAAAAAGAAGGAAGAGGAGAAACCAGAGCCTGAATCAGAGGAAATTGTAAGAGAAGAGAAAAATAAAATATTGGAGAAAAAGGGGAAAAGATCAATATTTATTCTGAGCAGATTTGTATTTTTTGTATTTTGTATTTATTGCACATTTATAGGCCGCCCTTTTCCCTGAGGGGACTCAGGGCAGCTTACAATCAAAAGGGAAGGGGAGTGTAGGACAATACAAAAAAAAGATGTGAACAAAGGTAAATTAAACAGTAAAACTCAACATTCACTCGGCATTCGGGAGGGGCGAAAGTAAACTTATCCCCAGGCCTGACGGGCTAGCCAGTTCTTGAGGGCTGTGCGGAAGGCCTGGACGGTGGTGAGGGTACGAATCTCCACGGGGAGATTGTTCCATAGTGTCGGAGCCGCAACAGAGAAGGCTCTCCTCCGAGTAGTCGCCAGTCGGCACTGACTGGCGGATGGAATACGGAGGAGGCCCACTCTATGCGATCTGATGGAACGCAGGGAGGTAATTGGCAGAAGGCGGTCTCTCAAATAGCCAGATCCTCTACCATGGAGCGCTTTATAGGTGGTAAGTAGGACCTTGAAGTGCACCTGGAGATCAACAGGTAGCCAGTGCAGCTCACGGAGGATCGGTGTTATGTGGGCGAACCGTGGTGCGCCCACGATCACTCGCGCGGCCGCATTCTGGACTAGCTGAAGTCTCCGGATGCTCTTCAAGGGCAGCCCCATGTAGAGCACATTGCAGTATTCCAGCCTGGAGATCACAAGGGCTCGAGTGACTGTTGTGAGGGCCTCCCGATTCAGGTAGGGCCGCAACTGGCGCACCAGGCAAACCTGGGCAAATGCCCCCCTGGTCACAGCTGAAAGATGGTGGTCAAAAGTCAGCTGTGGGTCCAGGAGGACTCCCAAGTTGCGGGCCCTTTCTGAGAGGTGTAAGTTTTGTCCCCCCAGTCTGAGTGATGGTATGTTGGTCAAATTTTTGGGAGGAAAACACAACAGCCACTCGGTCTTGTCTGGGTTGAGTATCAGCTTGTTTGCTCTCATCCAGTCTTTAACGGCCTCAAGACCCCGGTTCATCACGTCCACCGCTTCATTGAGTTGGCACGGGGCGGACAGATACAACTGTGTATCGTCCGCATATTGGTGGTATTTTATCCCCAATAGATCTTGAGAAGCAGAGCAAAATGGCAGAGCACAATCTTCTACAGATTGGCTGTTGAGAAAGAGAGAAAATTAACAAATTTGTTTGCCAGGGTTCAAGACAATACATGGATATGAATTTCAGCTCCCCGAATTCCAAAGCCAACACAACTATTATTGAGGATTTTAAAAAAAGTCCAATAGTATCTTCCAAGAGCCTGTTTGGGGTAGTGATTAAAGATTCATGCTAGAATCTAGGAGAATGAGTGAGGTTTTTTTATCCAATGCACCATGTCTTGGTGGGATTCATATTTACTTTTTCCTGTAAAATACTTTTCATATAATTTTTCATATAAAAGTTAAAATATTGTCACCCTTCTTTTAAAAAAATGCTTACAGACGGGACCTGTGTTGGTGGAGGATTTTTTGAAAGCTGCTGTACAGGGCAGGATACAAGTAGTGGAGAAGTTCCTGGCAGATGGAGGCTCCCCAAACGTCTGCGATGAAGTAAGATCACCGAAGTGTATTTTCCTCAGGACTATTTTTCACTTTCCATAAAGATATATATTCAAATATTTGTTGATTGAGCAGGATAATGTTAAGCCCAATGCTTGGCATAGGGCAGTGATGGCGAACATTTTCAGCACCGAGTGCCAAAAAGGGAGTGTGCGCACACAGACCCTCGTCTGGGACACAACCCGGAAAAGGAGCTGCCTAGGGGGCATGCTTGTGCTGGAAAATGTACTTCTGGTTTCTGGGGCCTGCATGCACGCCGGCCAGCTAGTCTTCCGGTTACTGGAACACATGCGCGCACGACGATCAGCTGCCCAGCACGTATGCTCACACTGGAAAATGGAAGACAAGCTCTTCCAGTTTCCGGCACTGCCGCATGCCCGAAGGACAGCTGATTGTCACACGTGCATGCGTGACAAAAACCCGGAAGAGGAACGGGCAATGCCGCACGTGCCAGGCGACATGGCTCGGCGTGCCACTTTGGGCAGATGCCCAGAGGTTCGCCATCATGGGCATCATGAGGTGTTCTTTGCTGCTTCTGTTACTGCAAGTAGAATCCAATATGTAAACTTCTCATCAAGGGGATATTTTTTGAACACAATTGCTACAATAAATTGATACAAATGGGAGAAAAGGCTCTTGTTCACCAATAAAAGTAATGTTATTGGAATAAGCTGCCCCAAATTTGTTATTTTCTTTCTTTTGAAAAAAGCATATCCAAAAATATCCATAAAGGAGAGGAGCGGAGCAGATGAGTACCAGCTTATAGATTGCTCCTGGATTTAAAATCTTTGATTTCAAGTACAGGTAGTTCTTGACATACAACCACAATTGAACCAAAATATATGCTCCTAAACAAGACAGTTGTTAAGTGATTGTTATCCCATTTTGTCAAGTTTGTAACATAGTGAATCTAGCTTCTCCATTAAGTGAATCTAGCTCCCCCATTGACTTTGCTTGTCAGAAAGTTGCCAAAGGGGATCATATGACTATAGAACCCTGCAACTATCATATGTATGAATCAGTTGCCAAGTGTCTAAATTTTGATTATCCGGCCATGGGGATTCTGCAATGGTCATCATAAGTGTGAAAAATAATCATGTCACTTTTCTCAACCATTGTAATTTCAAATGGTCACTAAATGAACTATTATAAGGTGAGGACTATCTGTATGCTTGCTCATGTCCACCTCAAGAATAAAAATGTTTTGAAAATTGAAGTGGAAAATAGAAATAGACCACTGGTGATGTTACCTAGTTTGGGTAAGGAAATGTCCACAAGAAAACAAGCAAGCTCAAAGAGCACCAAGGACTCCTCATTTCAACCTTGAGCTACAAACATTCTCCTTTAATTACATCATTCCAATAGCACATCTGCTCTTTTCAATATTTTCCTACAAAAATGGGAGTGGTGGTGGTGAAATGTGGTTCTAAACAGCATATGGAGGAGTCACGCATATTGATTTGTTATGAGCAACTATGGGAAATCTGGTGTTGGCAAGGATTTTTAAAAAGGAAAGGACCCATGAATGTTAGAAAATAACCTTTGGACATGGCCTTTTCTCTTTTTAGTCTACCATTTACAGAAGACTAATTCTGTTCCTCACTTAGTTCCACAGGACGGCTTTGCACCGTGCCTCCCTGGAAGGATACACAGAAATTGTAGAGAAGCTTTTGGACCAAGGTGCCACTATTGACTTCAGAGATCGCGTAAGATACTTCGTGTCTGCTGAGATTGCCACCTTTTTTCTGCATGGGCTACTTATGCATTATTGCCACCAAATTCCTCTAAAGCACAGTGGAAATATTCAGTATATGGAACATTCTGGGTACAATATTGTGCTCAGATCTATTTATTTGTTTGTCTTGGGCTGAGAGTTATAATTATTTGGAATCGAAAAGGGAACCCCAAAGAATAGCCTTGGAAGGAGACTGGAACAGTTGTCTCCTGACAAGTCATGGTTTTTGTTCACAGTTGGATTGCACAGCTATGCACTGGGCCTGTCGTGGTGGACACCTGGCTGTTGTGAAGCTCTTGCAGGAAAAAGGGGCTAATCTAAAGTTGAAGGACAAGGTGAGTTGAGAGCTGATTCAAGGAAAGAGATCAGTGTCGCACAGGAAATTTGAAAAAAGCTTTATGGAAATAGGAAGATTCTAATGTTAAGGCAGAGTACACAACTTGCACTTATCTCAAATCTTAGGTGATACAGTAGATTGTCTCCAAAACCCAACTATATTTCATGTGACAAAAGAAGAAATTTATCAAATACATGACTGCAATTAATGAAATTAAATTAGTTATGTCTAGAATGCCCACTTTCCAAGTACATTAATCCAATCCAAGTACATTAGTCACAAGTGAAGATACAAACCTTCATCTTCCTACTTTCAACATTTGGGAATATAACTGGGCTTTCTAGAAGAACTGAAAAACAAGGTTTTCTGTTAGTATTTTATTTGGACTGCACTTAACATCTAAACCTCTAGTATTATTGTTGGTTATACAGTCAGCTAGATGTTAACACTGGATTTGCCATTTTTATCCACCTATTGAGTCCTTCACAAGGACCTGGGATAGACAGCAGAGGTGGGTTGCTCTCAGTTTGGCCCAGATCAGGCGAACTGATAGGGGCGGCAGCGGGAGGCTCTGCCCACCTGCCAGGATGCTTCTGCACACACACAGAAGCATCGTGTGTGCACATGCGTGCATGCAAGCAAACCAGTAGTAAAAAAAAAATAGAAACCCATCACTGATAGATATTATCTGATGGCCTGAAAAGAACTGTTGTTAATACCAATGATGTTCAAGTGGTATCCAGATGTTTTGGGATTGCACCGAAGGTGCCTATTGCTATTGATACTACTATTTTTGCTTTCTTTTGTGGCAGTTAGTCTACTTTTATTTGCAGGTCCTTGTATTTTGTGATTTTCTCCAGATCTTTCTCTTCTAATTCTGCTGTCTGCAGGTTCTGCCATTTCCACTATACAGATTTTTTTTGTCTTTCTTATTGACAATGGTTAAGTCTGGGGTGTTATGTGGCAGGTGCTTGGCTTTTTGAATTCTAAAGTCCCAGAGCACTTTATTATTATTAGCTCTCTACACTGTCTTTTTAAAATATAGAAATAATTCAAAGTGGTGAACCTAGCTAATACTCTTTCCTTACCCCCCCCCCCCACAGCAACCTTTTGAGATGAATTGGGCTAAGAGAGCAACTGACCCAAAGTCACTCAGCTGCTTTTCATGTCTAAGAGAGGCCCAGAACTCACAAACTCCTGGTTTCTAAGCCAGCACCTGAAATATAAAGCCTGCCTTCTCTTACCCTCATTGCAATAGGTTGGGCTGAGAGAATGACTGGCCCACCTGATTTATCCATGGCTGGGAAAAAAAGACCTGAGTCACCTTGTTTTTAGTCTCAACATTCACTATGACACCAAATATACTCACTTAAATTAACTACCTTCATCCCTTTCCAGAAAAAGAATAGTCAACAAGGAATCATATTTATCCTTTTCTGCTTTTGTTTTTTACATTTCTTCACTGTCTGTTTGAACTCAGCTTCTCAGTACGCCTTTACATGTGGCCACTCGCACTGGTGTAGCAGAAGTTGTGGAGCATCTGATAAACAATGGTGTGGATGTCAATTCCCGTGACCGTGTAAGAAATACCTTTTTCTGACTGCTTGTCTACTTAACATGTAACTAGCATCTTAATCCACTTTTTAAGGTAAAGGACCACAATTATATATGTGCAGAGGATTTTGTAAGAATCATACTAGCCAGATTTTTTTGTACTGGTGAAATACGTATAAACATAATATGAAGTTCATGCAAATATTTGCATTCAAACTCAAAAATGAAACAAAATGAACAGAAAACTAAGCTTGAGAAAGATGTGCTACGGTTTTAGGATTTAAACATCTTCCTTTTGAAGTTTAATTTCAAATTCTCAATCTTAATATGCTTCTTTTTTTCAAGGTAGTCAAGCAATTCTCTATTGTAACTGTTTCATATCACCTTAGTTATTTTCAGCCTATAAAGCACAAAATGAAATACTCTAATTCTACTTTCTGATTTCTAGTGCTAATATTTTTCACCTATAATAATGGCAAACCTGCAATCTTATCTATGGCAGACATTATTTAGCTGACAGTATTTGCCTATTTCTTGTTATAGTTGACTCAGAAAGCTATTTTCAGTTGATCCAGGCTAATTTTTAATGCATTTTTAAAAAATCTAGCTGTTTATTTGCTGTTATTTCTCCTGTTTTGGTATTATAAGCAAACTTATTTTGACTACCAATCTTACATATACATCTAATTCCCACATTATTATTGTGTAGTTTGTTTATTTTTGGCAATGTAATTTATGGATTTTACTACAGTTGACTAGCCTTATCTATGAACAAGTCATTAGAGTTATTCAACAAACTGGTTAAAAATATTAGCATTATATGTGAACTTAGGCAGTGTGGTATTATCATCTCTCTACTGCAGGAGGGAGACAGTGCCCTGCACGATGCTGTTCGCCTCAATCGCTACAAGATAATTAAGATGTTGATTTTGCATGGGGGAGATATGTTGGCCAAAAATTTGGTAAGTTTTTACTCACTGTGGCCTATATGGTGGGTAACATCTGCAAAAAATTCAATAGTAACAAAAATAACAGCAAAAGAAATGTGCTTTCTTTTTCAGATGCTGTCCACTAGTATTTAATAAATCAGTAAACGCATATCCATGCTTTCATGTCAGTTTGGGGTTTACCAAACCTCCTTATCTTTGTTTCTCCTACACAGGCTGGCAAAACTCCTGCAGATCTGGTGCAGTTATGGCAGGCAGATACACGGGAAGTGCTGGAAAAGAAAAAGCCAAACACAACAGAAATGCCAACATGAGCTGTAGTTGGATGAACAAATCGGATACCTGCAATTTGAAGCAAGAATGGTTTGAGATTTAAACAAAAATTGTCACAAAACCCCAATAAAGATGCTATCAAAGCAAAACAAAGCCAAAAAACAGTGAAAAAACAGCTATTTCGAATGTTTTGTTTAGTCAACCATAATGCTATTTTATTGTTGGCAGTTGCATGATGAGATTAAATTTAATAGCTGAGAACTTTCCATTTTTCTCAAACAGGCATTGTGAAATTTCTGCTTGTCATACAGTTGTTAAAGGTCTGATAAACAACCGCAATTCTGATATCCACTGAGTCAAATTGCACTAAGCTATTATTGATAATCCCCACAAGTTTCAAACAGCTGCATGATAAGTAATCAGATATGACACAGTTTCAAATGTGATAGCTGTGGGACTGCTTGCAGGTGCAGATAACTAAGGACATGAACATCTTCAGGGTGCTAGTTATTACTTATAAAGCCCTACATGGTATTGGACCTGGGTACTTGAGAGACCGCCTTCTGCCGATTACCTCCCACAGACCCATTCGATCCCACAGATTAGGCTTCCTCCGTATTCCATCTGCCGGCCAATGTCGGCTGGCGACTACTCGGAGGAGGGCCTTCTCTGTGGCTGCTCCAGCCCTTTGGAACGAGCTCCCCGTGGAGATTCGGACCCTCTCTACCCTTCAGGCCTTCTGGATGGCCGTGAAGACCTGGCTGTCCCAGCAAGCCTGGGGTTGAGTTCCCCGCCCCTACTCGAATTTGCTGTGTCTGTTGTGCTTTTAAATTGTTCGTATTGCCTGATTGTTTTTGTCTTACTTTTTGTAATTTCCCCTCCCTTGGCTTTTGTTCAGCCACCCTGAGTCCCTTCGGGGAATAGGGCGGCCTACAAATTGAATAAACTCCAAACTCCAATCTTCTATAACTGACCAAGTAGTGAATGGCAGAAGGGACTCACATCTTGAGAAACAACAGCCTTTCTGAGTGCAGAGCAATCTGCTTTCAAGCTTCCAGAAAAAATATAAGACCAGCTATTCAAAAGCCATTCCATACAGGAAATGTAAAATGTCATGTAAAAACACAATACTCCATCCTACAATCAATTTAGACACAGAACACTAAAGTTGAAAAGACATAAACATAGGCTAAAAGGTGAACAAAAAGACCACATAACATTTAAAACCGAGTGCCAGAAAAATGTAATATGGATCTAGCCATCTGTTAAAATTATCTGCCAATCACAGCAATGCACACCCTAAATATTAATTTGTTTAATTCATGTGCAGCAGAGCAGTGTTTCTTAACCTTGGCAACTTGAAGATGTCTGGACTTCAACTCCCAGAATTCCCCAGCCAGCAAATGCTGGCTGGGGAATTCTGGGAGTTGAAGTCCAGACATCTTCAAGTTGCCAAGGTTGAGAAACACTGCAGCAGAGGGTGTCTATGCATACATCCACACAGTCCTGCAAAGTCTGGCAACCTGGAGAACCTATTACATTCTTTCTAGAGTGTGAACCTAAGCAGTAGTTGGATGGTTGCCATGCGCTTGTCTGCTGGCCTTACTTTGCAAATTGCATATTCACTTAAGAACAATTCACTTGAGGACATAGGCCAACCTTTACTTCTTTGGCAGAAATGTCCTTTCCAATATTGCAGGGCAGCCAAGGCCAAATTGGCTTAACAAATGGAGATCAGATCTGTTTTTCAGCATGCAAAACAACACTGTCACTATTTTGTGCCCATTAAAAGCACTAACACCCTTCAGCAGAAAAGGATGTGAACAAGATACATTAAACTGAACAAAGAGAATGAAAACACTGACATGTTGCCACTCTCCCTTTCTAGTCAGCAGCACTCTGATGCAGTTTTTCTATGGATAATTGCATTGCCTGAACTTGGATGGTGTCATGATAAGGAGGGAAAGTACTGGTACAGCTAAGACACTTAAGCGTGTCTCTTAAGAGCTAAGGGCATGCTGAAGACAGTATCATTAAATGCCCGCCAAAAATGTTGGCAGGACATATTTGTGTCATGGTTTAAGTGAAAAATGGGGAAAAACCTGTAATCCCCAAGAGCAACCTCAAAATTTATAAAATGTTAGGGTTTGTCACTGTAGAGTAGGGTGGGTGGCTAGTGGGGAATTTGAATGACTAAATTGATCTGAAACAGCCAACAGATGCCAGTGTAGATTGGAACAGCTATAAACAAGCTCAAGGGATAGGCAGATGTTTCTACTTTGTGGTGAAAAAAGGCCATAAAAGCCTAATTTATATCAAAGCAAATAGACCCATTTGCTCAGCAACCTCTTTGCTTACCTGTGGATTATTGAATAAGCCACATTTGTCTAAGAATCAAATAAACCATATTATGACTTATATAGCGCAATGTCTTTTTGCCTGCCAAGGTCTTTTATGCTGGCGGTGTGTCATGAAAGGCTCTTTCTTGTTTTTTCACCCTAACCTCTGGCTTTCCCCTCTTCCTCCTGCTTGTTCATGGATTGTAGCAAAGTCAAGCCTTTTGTACACTGCTTAGAATAGCACCGAGTGAAGCGGTTTACAAACTCATAAATAGATAAGGAAAACCTAAGACTCGGAGGGAGTTTGGCCTACTTCCGTATAGTCCCAGCCTGAAAGTTGTAAAAGAAACGAAGGGAAGGGAAAGCAGCGCTTGCTTTTTTGCTTTCAGGTCTCCTAAAGGGAGTTCAGCCAACCGTGTCGGAGCTGGTGTGGTCTGACTTCCCGCCCCGCGGGCGGTCTCGGGGGACTTTCCCCCCGCCTTCTTCAAGGGATCCGGTGACCCGGGGCGGCACAGCATTCAAATCGGTCAACAGCGGGATGGCCAGGGCGACCCTAACCCCGCGCTTTCTGTGCCCCTTCTGGCCGCGGACCCCTTGCGCGAGCCCCGCGCTGGTGGCTGCAGGAGGTGTGCTCCGAAGGTTCTTGGCTGCAGCGGCACCTGCCCGCCGCCTAGACCTGCGGGGTATCTATCCGCCCCTCGTCACCCCTTTCACGTCTCAAGGCCGTGTAGATTACGCCCGGTTGCAGGAGAATCTGCGCCTCTACGCCGAAATCCCCTTCCGAGGTAGGGTTGAGACTCTTGAGTCTTGAGGGGAGAAGGACACGTGGGGTCCTTTTTGGGTAAGGCGTCTGTCGGGAGGGAGGCGAGAGCCACCTGGGGCGATCCTGGCTTGGGTGCCACTCTGCCTTACTTTACTTGGCCAAATTCTGTTGAATTTGTTACTTATCTAGCTTTTGTGGCAATGCGTCCTATGAACCCTGCGGAAAGAGGAGGAAAATCGTAGTGTTTCCAGTATGCTTGCTTTTCCCCCTCTAAAAGCCACCAAACACCTTGCTTCTTTTCTTTTCTTTTCTTTTCTTTTCTTTTCTTTTCTTTTCTTTTCTTTTTTACAGCTAATGGTGTGTCTATGAACAGAGTTATTAGCACATTAAGCCTCTGGGTCACTGTATATAACAGGTTGTGTGATCCCAGACATTGTGGTTATGAGCCCAACTAGTTACAGTTTATTCAATAAATTATAGTTAAGTAAAAGCATGGTATATTAACTTGTTCATAAATGGTGAACTTGGGCCATCTGGACAGACTTCTGTTAAAAGCACCTTTCTGGCATGCAAAATGTTCAGTTTTGGGCAAGAAACCAACATGTTTCACTGTGAAGAAAGTGCCACCGGTAAATTGTAGCAGGAAGGCATATGAATGAATATTATCCAGAATTTGTTGTTGTTGTTCAGTTGCTAAGTTGTGTCTAACTCTTTGCAACAGCATGCACACCAGGGTTCTACTGCCTCCCACTGCTTCCAGGAGTTTATCCAAATTCATGTTCATTTTATTGATGACATTATCTAACCATCTCTTCCTTACCCTTCTCCTTTTGCCCCATTTTTTCTAGTGGTGTTAGTTTAAGAAAGATTAGGGAAAAAAGAAACCAACCCTTCTGTCTTTATTAGTACTTTCAAAAGTATAGGAAGGCGAAGCACAGCTAAATTATTTTCTTTTCAAGGACACGCATAGTTGCCCACCCAGACTTTGGACCTAGTCTGCTGTAAATGGAAAATGGAGGGACATGCAATGGATAGCAGATTTTTCCTATCCCTGAGTAATGCTCTACTAACATTAACTAGCAGATTATATCAATAACAGCTTATGTACTTCTTTTTTTATTTTAATTGCTTTTCTATTAAATACATTTCTTAGTGCTTAATAAACATCGTGTTGTCTGGGCATTTAATTTGCTTAACAATACAAATTACATTTTTAATCTCCATCCCTTTTTCCCAACCATTGGTAAAATAAATTCCATGTTTGATAATATTCTACATCCTCTTTCTGTTTAATTTTCAATGTCAATCTATCAATTTCTGCACAATCTAGTATACTTAAAGTAAAACCTTTGTATCTGTAGGATATTTTGCTTGATGGGAAAAATAAATAGCTACTCAATGTTATCTTCTTGTTTTTCTAGGTTTTGTAGTACATGGTTCCAATGGGGAAGCTCCCTACTTGACACAGGAGGAATGCCTGGAAGTAGTGATGCGGGTGCACCAAGCTGTGCCTAAGGAAAAGCTTTTTCTGGTTGGGTCAGGATGTGAATGTGAGCAATAAAAAGGTAGACTAGAGGAATGGGCCTCTAGCTGACCATACCTTATATAAGGATTCTATGTCTGGTATCTTATTTGACCCTCAAGAAGCTCCTACGTAGGGTCCCAAGAGCTGTCCTTTAAGTCACTTATATTTCTTCTCTTAGCAACTCACTGCACCATTGAGAAAACAAAACAAATGGCTGACAAGGGTGCTGATGCTGCTCTTGTGGTGACTCCTTGCTACTTCCGTGGAAGTATGACCAGTGCTGCCTTGATCCACCATTACACCCAGGTAAAGAAAAGGGTCAGGATAATCTCTGATTTATCTTTATTAGAGATGACTAAAGTGGTCTCAAAGGTATCACATTACACCATAAGCCAAAAAAGTAAAGCTGACATTATGGCTTAGTATTATGTATAAACCAGATCAGATGATTGGTAGTAAAGAAAGTTTTTGAAGATGTGGTAAGATGATGCTAGGAACAGTGATGGAAAGGTTATGTAGCCCTTATCTATTACATGTTGTTTGAACTTCAAAGTGCTGTTAGAATTCAAACATAATAGAAATTCAGCTTTTTTTTTTTAAATAAAGTGTCCTTGATTCAGGTGAAATTTCTTACATTATTTAGTGGCTGATTACAGATAGAAGTATTTTGTCTTGAATTCTTTTATTTGAAAACTGAGAGTTGAACAGAAAGTGAATAATGGGAATTTGCAATTTTTGCAATTTGCATTTTCATTATAGAATTGAGATTAATTTCTCATTACTCATTCTCAAGACATTGAGAATTTCACAAGCAGTTGAAAAAGCTTTTCTATATCTGTGTCCTCCACATTTGTTGGAATTGCTGTATATAAGATTTGGCCATGTTGGCTGGGAATCCTGGGAATTATAATTCCAACATATTTGAAAGATGCCAGTTTAGAACAGGCTGAGTTAAACAATTGGTGAATCACAAGCCATTCTTGAAGTCATGCTAATTGCCATAGAAGGACCACAATTCTGAAATGTGCTGTGATGAAAGAATGGATGTATCACAATTCACTAAAATATTATATTCGGATGATCCACATTCTACTGAGCAGGAAATGCATGTAACAGTTCAGTTGTCCAGATTCTAAATACTAAAGTGCAATAACAAGCTGAGTAAAATTCAAGACAGATAAAATTGCAATATCCATGCAGCAGAGGTACATAATTTGTGACCCCCAGAATGAATGTTCCTCTGAAAGCCTCAGATATCCTCCAGAAGTTGGCATCAAAGTGTAGTGTTTATTTTGACAGTTGAGATAAATACTATTAATTAGTTAATTTAATTATATTTAGTCAATTAAATTCAATGTAGCTTTTATTTTGGCCATGCCAACTATTTAAATACAGCCCTTAGCATAGCAACCAAACACTAAGTGTAACCTTCTCTTTGAAAAGAAAGAATATGGCACCCATCCATTATCCTGGCTCTGCAATAATTGGAGATTGCCTTGTATTGCCTGGACGTAGGTGAGAGGACCTTGCTGAAGATTGATATTGAAAAAGCAGTTTGTAGTTCACTGGTAGATTGTTTCCCTGTGGGCCCACATGCTTTACTACTTTATATTCCCAGGTGGCTGATGCATCTCCAATCCCTGTGATACTGTACAGTGTTCCAGCCAACACAGGTTTGGAACTGCCCAATGAGGCAGTGGTCAGCCTCGCACAACATCCTAACATAGTGGGGATCAAGGACAGTGATGGCAACGTGAGTGAAATATGACAACCAGGTGCTGCACTAATGTGATCCCCTCAGGGGATTCTTATTCCTTCTTGGTGATATGAGATTCTATATGTTGGGTATCTTTGGATGTTAAGCTGTTGCACACATTTTCTCTTAAGAGACCTGGAGATCTGTGAATTGTTCTTTCTTCCTATGAAAAATTAATGTTTAAGCTGTTGAAGAAAATACTTTAAAAACATTTTAGCACAGCCAGATGGCAGTTTCCCATATATTTCATTATCACTTGAACATTAAACTAACAGGTACTTTATTAAAGTTCACATTACTGTTTTATAGAGGGCACTATCCCATATCTAGATTGACAATTCAAGTTCAGATCTCTGTTTTCACCCAAAAGCTCACTGGGTGATAACAAAGTTTATTTTACTTATGGGTAAGAATAAACATGGTAATTCCTAGGCTGAGTATATTGAAGAATAGGATGTAATATAAATGTGAAAGACAAAAAAAGCTAATATTTCTGTGGTAATTATAATTATTTCTGAAGAACCAGTATAGGATGAAATCCCAACTATGTATGTTCTGGTCTACCCTAGGAAAACATCTATTTGTTTTCAAGCACAGCTGTATAGAAGCATTTAAATTTTCATTTTCCAAACATCATTCTAAACATAGGGGAAATTTTGCTAACAAGCTTCTGCAATCTAAAATTGTATTACCTTTTTTCAACAGACCTGTCTAGATGCATGATGCTTGAGACTGTGTAGTCCTTAGCTGTCTTTTAAATATCAAGACCTTTGTAAAACAAAGTGGAAAAATACGAAACTTTAAAAAGATAACAAACTTTAGACTGGCCTTCTCCAGGTGTTTTGATTCTAATTCCCATTACCATTTTGGATATGCAGACTGGTGCTGCTGGGATTTTTAGGATAAACCATCTGGAGAGATCCATATTGGAAAAGGTTGCTTTAGCAAAAACAAGCAACATGAACTGACAATTTTAAAATGTTTATTAAGGTTCCTTGTATTTATGACTTCCTTGGCATGTGTACTTATGAGTGCAGTATCACCATGAGCATCCTGTGTTTTTGCTAATGACACCTTTTGGCATTTCAGTGATGAGTGCTATCTCCTGCTATGAAACCAACCTTATCTTTTACCAGATTACACGCCTGGGGCTGCTTGTCCACAAAACACAGAATGAAGACTTCCAGGTACTGGCAGGATCAGCTGGTTTTTTGCTAGCCAGCTATATTGTAGGTAGGTTGTAGGATAAATGTTTCAGGATATGGGGAAGCAATGCAGAATAGGAAAGCAGCTATTGTAATATTTTTAAAAATACCTATTAAAATATGGTTGTATTATAATGTACATGATTGCCAAGAAGCATTATTAAGCTAGCATGCTCTAGTCTAGAATAATGGGGGGGAAAAGCTGTTGGGGGTGGATGAAGTATCGATGGGAAGGTGAATAGTTTATAAGTTATTTCTGTTGACTCTGAGCTCTACTGTAGGTGCTACAGGAGGAGTCTGTGCCCTTGCCAATGTATTAGGTAGTCCTGTCTGTCAGCTTGATGATCTTTGCCGGGGTGGAAACTGGGATGAAGCCCGTGAACTGCAGCACCGATTGATTGAGCCAAACATTGCAGTAAGAACCCTTAAATCTGGGGGAACTTAAACATTCTGAAGTGGGACTATCCTTTTTGGCAAGTTTTGGGAAAGAAGGTTAGAATAATTTTTAGAATCCAATATTTGTGTGGCATTCCCACAGCCAGGAATCAGCCTGATGTCCAATCCTATCCACTTGTCAAAACAAACTTCTTTGACCTGGAGGCTGTGTGCCCCATACTGATAAATACAACAGTTCTGCTACTGATCTTCTCCTTTCATTCCAATAGTTTGAACTTACCACATTTAAAATTTCTATTTGCTTAAAAAAAAAACCCCATATATTTCGAGAGAGAGATCACAACATTTGAAAAACCTGTGGTTCATTCACATGGTGTGTTTCCAAGATGTGTCTCTCCCCCAAAAAATTTTTTTTACAGTTATGAATTTTGAAATACTACTTTCAGATTAATTTTAGGCACATTTTTTTAAAAAAAAATAACCTGGCTATTTTAATTTTAATTAACCTTTATTAATTGTCCAAGTCTTTCTGTTGTGGCATCTCTTTGTGGCATCTCTTGTTAAAAGATATTTGACAGAAATATTGGGAATAAACCTTGCATCTGTCAGTTAAAGTAGAATAAAGTGTAAATGTAAACCATTGACCTGAATTAGTAGTAGATTTATACTAACTCCAGATCTTATGTTATCTAAGTAAAAAATAATAATTTCCCCCCAAAATAATAATGTACATTGTTTCAAGGAGTCTCAAAATGCTGAAATGATGCAGACCTGAATTCCTTACTTAGGTTTCGGAAAAATTGCAGAGAAATAATTGTCTATCATTACGATACCAATCCTTAGATAGTACAAGTCTTCAATCTGTGCCACTTTATGTTATCAGAGTGCTTGCATGTTTGCATGAAAAGAAATTTGTAAACAGTTATTCTGTAATATTAGTCTGATAGTAGCTTTTAGAATTTTATATCGTTTGTGTTCCAACAGGTCACCCGGAAATTCGGGGTCCCGGGTCTCAAGCAGGCGATGGAGTGGTTTGGCTACAAAGGAGGCTTTTGCCGTGCCCCTTTGCTCCCATTAACTGAGATACAATTAATGGAATTACGCCATGATTTCACCTCCAATGGCTGGCTCTGAAGGACAAAGGAGTTCTAGCAATGCCTAGAATCTTGCTGCAGCCAATTACTGTAATTGGGAAAGGCTCACATGTCTTGCAATTTACTTAAATGCATGCAGCTCACTCAACTCATAGTGTACTTATTGGAGCATTGCTATGGCAACAAAACAATGGAGTAAAATCTTCAGAATGGAGCTTTAGATGAGAAAATGCTGTATCTGCATCTCATGGTTGATTAGAAGCCCAACATTCCTTTGCCACTTAAAATTTCTCAATTCTACATAACACACCTATGTCTAGGATATGGTCATATCTATGTTCTAATCTTTTCAGCATTCTTCTATACCCTGATTAGTTCTGGAATCATAGAATGGTGAAAGGCTAATTCTCTGGGTTCAGAAATCAGGTGTGTGTAATCTTAATGTCCTATGTAAAAGATATTTCATTCATTTTTATGATTTGCTAGGTCAAAATACCATTTGCACTGCTACCTTATGCACAGTAAATTGAGTTGTATGATCCACTGAAAAATTGAACATTATTGAGATGGTATAAGAATATGTAATTAGTGAATGATTATGTGCCATGAAGTCATTTTTGACTTTTATTGACTACACAGATTTTCTCCATTACAATCTATCACTAACCTGTTATCTACAGTATATATTTATGGTATTCACTGACGCTAGATCAGCACAATTTAAGTTTTTTTAAAAAAATTATTTCATAAAACACTGCTACTTAGGTCTTGAGTCTTGCTCACAGTCCTCAAGGGCAGAAGTGGCATAAAAATACATTCTTCAAGATAATTATGCTTCTGTTATTGTCCTTTTTCTGCTGTCTAATAATGGTATGTTATATTTGGAAAAAGAAATGGAGAACCATTCAATAGTTTTGCTGATGACTATATTTTTAGCTAAAGCATAAACGCACTAAGGCTAATTGATGGTACAACTTCTTGCGGTACACCCAGATCCAAAATGACTAGAAGTGGATAATTGTACCTATATAGTCACAGCCCCAACCCCAATAACTGTATGGCTGGAGGTCAGTGAGACTGGAGCATCAGATTTAATCAAGCTATTTCATATAGTATTTTATACAATTCCAGCAGTAGGCATGGAAACAAAATTGTTATGGAAAATCTCTTCTTTAAGTGGAAAAAGTTGGGGGGAAATTGAAGTTGTAAATTAGAAAATGCATTGTTTCTTTACAAGTACTTAAGTTTAGTTGAACCATTAATGGAAGCTAACTAATTGTGTCAAAATTTTCTTTAAAAAAACATAGATATGAAAAAGTAAAGGACTTAACATTTTGCCAGCATGGTAGGCAGTTGCAAATACAAAGACCGGCATCAGATGAAGATTGCTCAAGGGGGCAATTTTGACAGTTGTAAGTCAAAGGAGCAAAGGAAAAATGGAAAGGAATATAATAAAATAACATCAGAAAATATTGGAGTAGCTTATAATTATCTAAAACTCATTGTCTGCATTCAACGCATTCTGCTAAGCTATGATTTAATCTTAATTGTTGGATAAATTACAGCAGCGGAATTCATACAATTGCTCAGTCACAAGCAAACAAAATGGCGTCTTGGCTAAGTGTTGTGGCCCAGCAGGATCCGGTTGAGGGGCTGATGGACTTGGATAGCGAGGAACTATATGAGTCTGCCCTGGACGATGTGGAGGACCCTAGGCAGGGTTCAGACTCAGAGCAGGGACCAGAGAGGCTAGTTGACCACCAGGAGGCACCTGAAGCATGGAGCAGTGGGGAGGATCAAAGGCAGTTTGTCCCTGATGCTAGATTGAGAAAGGCTGAGAAACAGAAGCAGCAACTCCGTAGGCAGACTAAGCAGAAGGTGGTTGTTGATTGGCCCCTCCCAAGAGAGATTATAGGTGAGGTGTTGGGAGGGAACATTTGCAGGAAACAACCATTCGAATTAGTAGTTAAGAAAATCTATCTATTCTAGCCGTGTCTGTTCGTTTGGCCTATCTGTGTTGCTTCGTTTGAACTATCTGGGTTGCTGCAGAGCTACTCTATTGAACGTGAGTTGCCTGGGCCCTCAGCCAAAGGATTCGTTATCTCAGTAATTGACCAGTGGCAAACAGCCAAGCCTGTGTTCTGGTTTATTCACAGGGAGGGGGGGTCAGAACAGCTAAGTATTGTTTGAATCTACCATTTAAAGCAAATTCATATATTCAGAGTCTATTAAAAGTGTTGGAAGAACACCTTTTAAGATAACTAGACAATCCATAACCCATTGGGTCAACATTTCAGATATATTTCTTATTAAACTGAACTGAATGACCGCAGGAGGAAAAAAGCACTGGGAGCAGGAGCAACTTTATTGGGTTTTTTTGTAGGAAGCTGGCAGGGAGTATTAATGATCACATGACTGCATCAGTTGCCACAACACCCCCAAATTTCAATCCTATGAGAGTCATGGATCCCAGATTTTGTACACATTCCATAAGTTAGCTGATCTGAGGTATCTTGATTCAAAGGTTGTTGCCCTATAATGCACCATTCGCATTGCAGTGATGGGGAAGCTTTTCAGATTAGTTCCCATTGAATCTCTCAAGGACTGAATGAGTGAATGATGGAACGAGTGAGTGGGGTCTATACAGTAGTGCTGAAAAATTTGTGAACCCTTTTACATTTTCCATATGATCTAAAATGTGACTAGTTTTCTAAACGTTCTAAAACTAGATAAAGAGAACCCAATTAAACAAATGAATAAAATATAGTTTACTGTATGTAACAAAATACATTGATTTAAAGAAAAAATTCAAAACCTACATACAGGTAATTCTCAATTTACAACAGACTGTTCAAAGTTACAACAGCACTGAAAAAAGTGATTTATGAACATTTTTCACACTTACTACCATTGCAGCATCCCCATAGTCATGTGATCAAAATTCAGATGCTTGGCACTACTGCATATTAGACTAGAATAAACAGAAGATCCATTCTGAATCTGCATAATTGAATAAGGCTAATCCACCTGCCTCGATACCAGAGGAAAATAATACACCAAAGTCGAGCTTCAGCAACTCTTTATTTGGCCAAGGCCCTTAGATGGGCAAAGACACAAAGGCACAAGGGTAGCATTGACACACAGACATTCAGTGTGGAGATAGGCTGGTTACAAGGGCTCCAGCATGGCACTTAGGAACACACATTACGTGGGTCAATGCTTGACTAAGAACACCCCCCAATTTTAAACAATCCCATGTTTAATTTTAGTGCACAGAAACATAAAAAGAGTTAACAGATATAGAGTTACTCTTTATTGACCCATTTTAACTAAATTGTTACCCCACTGAGGGATTTGCTATCATCTCTAGAAAATTTAGCTTCTATTCCGCCAGCCTGGTATTTTCATTCAGCCTGCATCTCTAGCAAGGAACCAGTTATCCCTTCCATATCATTGCCCACTATTTGTACTATATATTAAGAATGCCCTGCAATCTCCACATTTATAAGTTATAAGCTGTTGTGCTAGGTTCCAATGTTACTTAATGCATTTTCTACAATGGTGTTTCTCAACCTTGGCACCTTTCTGACGACTTTTGGGAGTTGAAGTCCACACATTGTAAAGTTGCCAAGGTAGAGAAACACTGTTCTATAAAGATATACAGTATGGCATTATCTGGGAACAGCTGTCTCTTTTAGCTTTACAGCACTGTATAAAAGATGCTGTTGCTTATTTTGGATACATATAGGGCTATACATGCCATTATTCTATGATATTATAATATATTGGACTAGTGATCAGCATCCTGAGATTCATTTTTAGTTTAAAGCAAATGTCTAGCCATTAAGGCAGCAAAGTCAGGCTTGAAATATTAATGGAATGTGTGGTAAAATTTCAGAAGCCAAAAGAGGGAAGTGTGGGTGGAGACTAGGAGTATTTGTGTGCAAAGAACTTCCAGTTTTGAAGTAGGAAGAAATTTGCAAACCTTTGCTTTGTCCTATGACTAGCAGAGGCAAGGCTTTAAAAAGTAATGATACTCCCTTTTTAACATTTGTAAAATGATACAGCTGTATATATATATATGGCACTATGGTAGATGAAAACCATGTAACATCTCTGGAGCTTAGTGAATCTCTTCCTACTAGGGCCCTTAGTTAAGTGACCTGCATCTCATGTAAGGAAGGAATAATTGTGAAATGCTGTCTCACACAAGAAGCTCACAGTGAAAACGGCCTTAACAAATTGTGTAAAACACAAGGCTAGAATAAAGAGTGGAAAGAGATCCTGGATCTATTCTGGAGCCTAAAGCAAAAAGTGTAGCAGAACTCAGACATTCTTCTTAGGCTGATCTGCAAAATTGTTAAAAGTCACATTCAGAAAGTCTAGAATTCTTAATGCCACTCAATATGTTAATTCTTTTTGCTTTTTCTACTTATTCATTTATATTTATTCATTTAATTTTTATAAAGAAAGGAAGACTGAGCAGTGAGGAATCAACTAGAGCTTTAGGGACATATAAGAAGATAGAAAATTAAACTAAATGCAAATTCTTTAATCCTCCTTTGACCACTGAAAACCAACTCAACTGATCATATAATGATAACATTCCAGCTGTGTTAGGTATGTGGCAAGAAAGATAGATTGTATATTAACGAGCCCCAGTAATTGGGATACCCATTGTGCCCAACTCAATTGTGGGGTTATAGGATTAGCAATCTGTCTAATGGAAAATGCTTCTGACAAAGGAATTGCTATGATCTTGGATGTGATACTGGCAGGAGACATAGGCTTCATAGCTGAGTTTTGGCACCAGTTCACATTATAGGGGCCAAGCTGCTTAAGGAAATGATAAAGGCAAGCAGGGTTCAATTATAATAGTTTGCATCCTAGAGATGGTATTTGCCTCTGTGAATCTTGCACTCCACACTCTTACCAACCTCTGGGTTAGGCTGCCAGTCATAAGAAAGCCCTGTGTTATGGTAGAATATATACCCCTTATGCTGTCAAGCTGTGTGCCATCTTGGAGGCACTCTGTGCACGTTGGACCACTGTCTGGCACTTTTCCCGTCGCAAGAGTTTGTTGTTTTCAAAAAAGCCTTCATTACGGGGTATCCCATGAGAGCCATCAGGAAAAGTCAAAAGTCCTGTGGGAGAAAATAGAACATCATTGTTCAGTAGGAAAGTTGATTTGTGCATGCAGTGCTGTGAAATACAGTATATCTGCATGTATCTCAGAGGAGGGTATTTTTAAGCAAACTCTCACTTATGCCCTGTTCCATGCTGCAGCAGAGTTCCCAAAATAGATTTAATCCAAGATTATTAGCTTTGCTGCTTAGTTACACCCACAGGATGTATCCTTATCACTCACCAAAACCATCAACCCTTCCACCCTTGAATTCTCCCTCGAAGATCATGTTGTCATAGCGTGTGAAGACTCCAACACCGTTGAATTTTCCTTGCACAAATTCCCCTTCATATCTGCAACAATAACAAGAGTGTGTCTGATTGGACACTGCTATCTCATTTGCAATCACTTTAATAAAGTTCTTAAAACATCAATACTAAATGAAAGGAAGGGGGCCATAGAAGTATTAATGGAATATCTTAAAACGTTCAGTGGCCATTCTACAGCCTACCAAAGATCTACACTGAAAAAGTATATGACAAGAAATATGGGATATTTTTGTTGCAGACTTGTATTAAAAGAAAACCCATGAAGGCAAAAAGAAGCAACACAGTCATTCTATAAAATTCTTTATTATACCATGGGCAATATGTACTACATATTTCTTATTTTCTGAAAATGACTCAGATCATACATGTGGATCCTCTCTCTGAACTAGCTAGCACAGTGCTACTGAACTCACAATCCAGCACTCACCTGGAACCATCTGCAAAATTGAGTACTCCATATCCATTGAAGAGACCATTTTCAAAATGTCCTATGTAAATGCTGCCATCAGCAAAAGTCAATTGTCCAATACCATGTCGACGTCCTAATGGAAGAAAATGAGCAGCATTACTTTTCTATCGGTGGCCAAAAAGGTAGACACTGTTGCTTGTAGGCCATATTTTATCAATCACTGTATGGACATCTTACTTTATATTCATTTCAAAATGAAAAGGAAACAATAACAGAGTCCATGCCAGATAATCTGGTAGGCAAATCAAGAAGGAACCTCTTGTTTGTTCCTTTTACCAATCATTATTTATAAAGCATGTGGGCTGCATTATTCCATGCATTATATTATATCATGCATAGGTTCACAGCACTCTTTTAAAAAAGATATGTGGGTCTCAAGGAACAGGACTACGGTAGTTTTCTAGATTTGACTGTACAGATACTACCATAAAGATTCTCATATAACACACTGATTCAAATGTATATCTAAAGAACAACTTTTTTTCCCAGCTGGACCCTACGTTGAACCTGGCTAGAAATGAAGTGGGCTTAAGAAATTGCTTTCCAGTTTTCAATCCATTTTTCAGCTTTGATAATGATGTTGGCCAAGTGTTCTGGTTACTAAAAACAAGCATTAATTGCTTAATTTTCTTGAGGTAAGTCTTTGAGGGCATGTGATTTTCATTGATAGATCTTTGGAATTTCACATAAAACACTCAGTTGACTCTTGCTTATAATTTGGTAAGCTAAAAATAAGATGAAATTTGATAAATAACAAAATCTATCTGATGCACTTTTTCTGGGCAAATGGTGGGAAGAAAACACCCTTCCCTCTGTCATTTGAACTAGAAAGAGAAACCAGCAGAACTCTTGTGAATTACAATTAAGTTTTTAAAAATGAAAGAAACGGTTTCCCCAATTCATCACTTCTGCAGGAAACTTAAAAGCAAAGATAAAAAAAATAAAAAATAGCCCAGCATATTACCAATGTACTGATGGAAAAAGAGGTGAAAAAGTTTAGTGACCAGCTGTTGTTTGTCCTTCATATTTTTGGTATGTCAATTGTAGATGTATATATGTAGGAATGAGTGAAGGGGTGCTTCAGATCACCACTTATCAAAGAGAGCAATGTCCATAAACTATTGTACTTCTCAAAGTACTAGAAGTGTCAGTATTTAGTTCCTCACCCACCCACCCCCAAAATAAGTGTGGAGAGCAGTGATCAGTGCTAGATGAGAGAAAATATGTCAGTAGCTCTATACATTGGAAATACCGAAGAATAGATATTGTATACATAAAATAAAAGTGCAACAGAGAACTATATAGCTGGTCATTACCACTGTTGACAACACTGAATAGGTTTATCAGTGACGTGCAGTCAGGTGAGGCAGGGGAGGCACAAGCTCACCACTGTCATCATGAAAAGAAAAAAAAATGTAAAAGGAAAAAGGCGAGAGCTGAGGTCATGCTGAGCTAGTTGCTGCCTCACCGTGGATGATTCTGCTTAACTGTTTAAAAAAGCCTCTAAAAAAGCACCTTCTACTATGAGGCAGGAGAACTGCATACCTCATCTAGTCTGACTTTAGACATTTTATGATCACTCGAGCAGAGTTAAGCAAGGATAAATGCCTAAAAATTCCTGATGTAGGTGAGGCATGCAGTTCTCCTGCCTCATAGTAGAGGGTGCTCATTTGGGTGGGGCTTCTTCAGAGGACCCGAGGCAGGAGCAGAGTTGAAATCCTCTCTGAAACAGCTGGAAAAGGTACATGTGGGTCGGAGGGAAGGGGAGGAATTCAAACTTCATCCTCCTGGTGCAGGGCTTTGGGCAAAGGCTGGAGGGAAGTGCTTTCCCTCCCCAAGTGTAGTTTGATTGCAGGCAGAGCCACATTGCCTTTTCAAACCTGTAATCAGTAAAGCTGGGCTGGATCCTTCGGGGCTGGGGGAAAGTGTGTGTGCTCCAGTATGGCTCTTTGATTGGCTTCCTGCCTCCTCCTGTGGTCTCCTCGCTGGTGCTCTTCCCTCCAATCCAACTTTGTGTGTGTGTGTGTGTGTGTGTGTGTGTTTGAGAGAGAGTTTGTTTGAGTGAGAGAGGGAAGGGGGTAGGAGAGATAGTCCAATCTAACTTCTGTGTGTGTGTGTGTGTGTTTGAGAGAGGGGGGAGGGAGGGAGAGAGGGAGGAAGGAGGGGAAGGGAGAAGAAAAAGAAAAAGAAAGAAGGAAACTTCTTTTGCAAAGGAGAAAAACAAATGCTGTCGCTTTAAATCGGAACTGAGCATGCCTGGCTGTGGAATTCTGGGAGTTGAAGTCCACAAGTCTAAAAAAAATTGAAACCCTCCACTGTGCAGGGCCTCACCAGCCATAAACCTCACCGCACGTCACTGAGGTTTATATACCTCAATCCTTTACTTCAAGGCTTTGCTCTTCATATAGTCATAAGGTAAGAGTAAAAGTTACATTGAATCAAAATTCCTAAAGTTGCTCCACTTTAGGATTTTGTTCATTGCTGGCATTAGGGAAAGGCTTACCTTTGTTAACTGTCCTATATCTTGTCAGATAACACAAGTGACTGGAGAACATCAGTTTAACTCCAAGCAATAATCACATTGCTGCCTAGATTTATATATTGTATGACGTGCAAATCTCACATGATACTATTAAGTATATTGATGTACTCCGGTCCATCATTAGTAACCAATAGTAAACTGTATAGGGATCATGAAGGGGGTCATCTCCATCTCCTAATAAATATATCTGGGTGAGGAACATATTATTCTTAGACATCTTTTCAAAGAAAACCTATTTGCAAAACTAGATTTAGAAGCTCTTCTCTCACCAGGATGAAGCTTACAGTATGTTCTTTGTTGCCTATCCTAATAGAGCCATTCTTTGCAATAGTCAAGATAGTTTCTTGCGGAAGCTACTGCAAAGTTGAAATAAAGAGTTTATAGCCATCCTTTTCTAAAAGCTATGCAAGCATCTTCTTTGTTAAATGTGTTGAATCACTTCTAGTCACCTGTAGTTCCTTATTATTGCAAGCTCCTTTTATGAAAGATATCAGAGGTATTCTGGCAAGAGCATGGATTCCTTTCACCAGCTATAACTATGATAGCAATTGTTTTTAAGCACAGCGTAATTCTCCAATTTTAGAAATACAGTATGAACACAGGGTACATATTGTATTTCTTGTTTCTGAAAAAAGTAGTATAAATACTATTTATTGTTAATGACTAATAGTATTGCAATTGTAGGTTCCAATTGCTTTGTTTTCAGTCCAAATTTCTGTTTACAGATGCGTACAGATTTGAAGTATCTTTCCTTTATACTTGCGCATCTAATATATGTTTAAAATAAATAAGCTCTTTCATTTTGCTCTGTTGAGACAAATATTGAGAATGTTCCCCTTCTTTTACACTTTGACACTCTTTACTTGTTCTATGGTCATTTTCATAACTTCATCTTAATAGAGTTCCTGATCTAACCAATTTCAAAACAATTTATTCTATTTCATAATGACAATAGAAAAAATTATCTGGCTTAATTCTTCATAGTAATAAAAATAGTATGTATCATTCCCAAGTAGGGTCCTACAAGTAAAACTGATGAAAAATTCACTTACCTTCCTTCCATTCTCCACAGTATTCCTCTCCACTGGAGTAAGTGAATGAGCCTTTAGTCAAGGTCATGATACTAACTTTCAGGAAGACAGGATAGCAGCTGCAACAGAAGGTTCAGGAAAATGAAAACAGCATAAGACAAGAATGAAAGGGGAGAAGAAACACTGGCAAAACTGTGGGATCCTTGGTGCTCTCTGAGCTTCATGGTTTTCTTGTAGATGTTTTATTACCAAACTAGGTAACTTCATCACTGCTAGGAGGGAATGGAGTTTATGTTTACAAAACTGTGGCACTACGAATGAGAAAGGTGAGTACTGTCAAGAAAAAGGGTGGGGCACACTGTTTCTTCCTACAGCAGACTTAGCTTGCCCCATTTTGAAATAAGCAAGTAATTACCATCTAAAAGGGCCTCCTATAAGTCCTTTGTCCAAAGTCATCTAACTATCACTAAAATCAGAGCATTAGAGCATTATTAGGTTTGGTTCCACACATAAGAAATAGCCATGTCTGAGCTTGATAGTAAGCCAAACAACGTTTCTGGTGCTGCACAAACATCACAAAATCATAGTATACATTTCATGGATGATATTAGCAAACATCACAATATATTTTAGAAAGTATTGCAGTTACGTAGTTAGTACATACATTCATAGCTTGAAGTGCCTAATTAGCTTATATAGGAAGTAATTTAATCCCAAACCAAGAAAGGGCTATGTATTTTCTCATTAAATTATGAAATAACTGTGCATTAATACTATTAATATTTTATGGTATTGAAGACTAAGAATTTTAATGACCAAATTGACAGCATATGTCAGTGATGGCAAAACTTTTTGGCACCAAGTGCCCAAACCAAAACACGTCTGCATGCACGCTTGCCAGCTGGTCTTCATTGGTGCCAGAGCACCGGAAAACAGCCCGAAAAATGGCCAACAACCAGACCATTTTGGACCGTTTTTCAGGCCACAAATGGCCTGAAAATGGCCCAGAAAATGGCTATTTTTGGACATTTTTCAGGCCATTTTCCGGCACTCCGGTGCCCGCAAAAACCAGCTGGCCAGAAACCAGAAGAGCAGCTGGCAACGGCGCGTGCCCACAGAGAGAGCTCTGTGTGCCATCTCCAGCATGCATGTCATAGGTTCACCATCACGGGTATATGTTATATGGATACAGGCACATTATTTTGATGACTGGCTCATTACTTCCAAATGTTCTTCTGACAAAATAAGAATGGGTTAGTGAAATACTACAATAATGTATTTAAGGCTGAAACAAAATATAGCACTGGAGAGTGCTGCTGTCCAGATTCCAGCTAGCCAGATATCACCCTATGGTTCAGGTTATTCTAATGTATATTGCTTAAAATGGCATGTGAAAATTTACTTTGAAACATTAACAAAATGCCAATCTTTGTACTTTCATATTGATGCCACTTAAGATCTTTTTAAAACAGGGCTGTCAAACTCATGTCGTCACGGTGTCGTCATGTGACATATTGGGAGTTCCCACCCCTTCGCTAAATTGGGCATGGCCAGCATGTGACGCATCTGGCCCATGGGCTGGGAGCTTGACAGCCCTGTTCTAAAACAATGTAGTGATTTTTGATGTGAGAATTACTTCTAAAATACTAATAGTAGCATACTGCCGATAGTGGCCTCAAATCAGACAGTTCCCCTCAGAGTGATAAAAGTAAATTTTAATCCCATCTTTCCTTACCTCCCCTCTTCTGCACACATAAGATAACTTTATTGTCATTTTTTTTACTGCGAGCATATCGGTCCACATTAAAAATGAAATTCTGTTGCCTGCTCTTAAGAGAAAGTGTATATCTACCCACATATATAACACAAATATAGGCATACTATATACATACATAAATATATACTGGCACCATAGACAGACATTACACCATACATATATATTAATCACTGTCCGTTTTGAATATGTAGGGGAAAACCTGAGAGTTCAGGAGGTTGATGCTATATGGAACAAACTGTTATTGAATGTAGAAGTTTTGCTTTGTACACCATGAAGTCTCCTCCCAGAAGGTAACAAGGAAAACAGGTAATGAAGAGGGTGTGTAGTGTCCCAGACAATGCTGCAGATTCTGCTCAAGCATCACTTATAATATGTGCTGTACCATGATATGGTATAGTATACCATGATACCTTAAATTAAAAGAATATGAATGGACAATGCTATCCATTGTATTTCAGAGTTGAGTCATAATAAATGGAAACTACTGTTTCCATTAATATTCTGCAATTTTATTCAGATGAACTTCAGTGCAATATTGAACTAAATCACTTCCAGTTCAACCATTCTTATATCCTAAACATATAACAATAACCTTCTTAAACATAGATTGTGATATGCTACTCTTATGGAATCCTCCCTCAAATAATATTGATATAGTAATAAGAGTTCTCACACACCAGACTGACTTTCATTCTACAGGTATTTCCCAATGCCAGTTGTATATATAGCAACTTCATACTTTCACTAGAAAGCATATCCAATCCTTACACAATAAATTTAAGTCTTACATCTTAGGTTGCTACAATTTATTAGTTTTATTTCACTGGACTAGATTTAAATGTAGCCTGAGCAAAAGGGCTCCACTTATGAAACATTCATGACTGCAATTTATCTGTAATAACTGTGGGCACAACCTGGGTGATCTCCATCAAAAAAGAGTGCAGTTGGATCAATTCAAAGATGCAGACCACCCTTCCATAGCAGGTAATCAGAAGGAAATAATTTGAATTGAATACTAATAGCAGTGAAGTGTAGTAGAGTTACTGTCTTTCTTTCAAATAGTTGAAACATTTACATGGTTTATTGAATTGGATCAACTGTGGAATAGATTCTAACAGTCTCATGTCTCTGAGATTCTATCAGTTTCTCTGACTTCACAAGGCTTCTGTAGTTCTGAATTGCTTTGTCCATCACAGCTTCAATAGCCTGAGTTGGGTATTGTTGTATTTGTTAGATTCCTATGTATTAAATGCTGAAAGTCACTAAAGGCTAGGAAAGAAAAAGTGGGCAACACTACATAAGGAAACTGATTCCTTACTGATAATTGTTGCTGCTATAGGAATTACTTATGGTTGACATGGTGAGAACCATCCTTTCCTCTGTAAGAAATGAATGGCTATATGATTGCTTGTGGAGAAACCAAAGACTGCTGGAACATTAAAGATTACAAAAATAATAATGTTTTTTGAAGCGACAATAGTCATATTTACATTTTTTTAAAAAGCTATTACTACTTAAGCTTTCTTTCATCCTACATGCCCAACTTGTCTTTATTGTTAATTCTTCAGGGGCAACATTTGGAGATACATCAACTATAAAAATAATATTTTTCAGATATTTATCCATCCAGTATAAGGAAACACATTAATATTCTGCCTGCATTTCTGTTGCTTTGCTCTATATGTTCTGGCTGTAATCCTTTGAGGAAGAATGAGTCACAAATGATTGGTAAGCAGTAATAGTATATGGGAAAAATGCTCACTTCTCAGTCTCGGCGGTGGCCATATTCCTCAAACGTCTCCTATTAGTGGATTATCTATTCAGCATACTTGTGTTATACACTTATCCCGAATCCTCTGTTAGAGTCATTCTCATACACCATTGGATAAGCTAAGCATGGGCATCATTTTTCATACTGGTATATATTACACAAAGACAGTAATTCCAAGTGTAAAAACCAAGAGGTTCCAGAGCAATAATCACATGTACAATGAAGCAACGACAAAAGATGTTATGTTCTATTTTCTTTATAACATCTCCAATTCATTTTAGATTGCTTTTTGATTTATAGAAGTTAATTTAGGGGGAAAATAGCTTTTTTCATCCATAGGTAATAAAGCCAAGATTATAAAAAGAGGAGTGCTCACTTACTATGTTATATTAAATGGGAAAACTAGCAGCATAATAACTGGGAAGTGAACCAAGACTTCAAAACTAATCTCAGATTCAAGCAACACAACATTGTACACAAACCAATACATCTCATAGGAGAAAGTATAAAGGAATATTCCTTAACGTGATTTTCTCCAGATGTGTTGGATGACAACTTCCATATTCATTCAGTCAGTGTGTCTATGCAGGCTGAAGAAAGTAAGACTGAACATTCAATATATCTAGAATATGCTAGGTTGGATAAGGCTAGTACAAAGGAGCAAAATACATTGTGCCTGTCTTTTCCCAAATGCCAATCAGAACCACGTTGTTAAAAACTTGCTGCTGTGAAAAAACACATTTGCTTTCTTCTGAAGAGAAAAATTTGTAATGAATGATTAAAGCTTGCTAAAGGACTACACAGAAAGAATCAGAGACCTGCTTGTCCTTTCAGGGATCTTATAGTACAATGACTGCTGCTTCCCTGGAAATAATTACAGCTGTTTTACGGAGCAGAGCAACTGCAGTTGCTCAGCAGCAAACCATGCGGGTAGCAGTTTCCCAATTTCTGAGGACATCTCCATACACATCAGCAGAATCTGATTCAACGAACAAAAAGCCAACAATCAAAGAGGACCTACTATACTCCCATGTTTTAGTTTTTCCTAAGCGACAACCTTTCAGGCAATGCTAACGGTCCTGAGTCATCACTTACCCCCAGGCAGCATCCCTCAGTAGTGGAATCAAAACTGCTCACTGCAAAGTCTCTTTTGACAGCTCCGCGATTGAGCCCAGCATCCTTAAGTCATGCCCTGCAGCCCGGAACCACGCCCATCTAGTAGACTACAACGGCTCTGCACCCCGCTTTACCGGTCGCTGCTGCTGGTGCTGCCTTCCACTCAGCCTTTCTTCGCGTTGCAATTTCCTGCCCCCAAAAGCCTTCCTACCCGCCCGGATTCCACGCAGCATTCCCGGCCACGTCATCCCTAGGCTTTTATCTATCCATTGCACCAACAATGACCGCGCCCCTCACCTGGATGCAAGCTTTGTAGCAACTGCCACCAGCCGCACGCCCCTTTGCTCTCCCCCATGGGCTACCGCTTCCCCCCGCCCTCCGCTATGCCAGGCTTCCCCCCATCAATCTCTTAGGGCACTCGCCCACTAGGTATTATCCGCTCACGCTGTTGGTGGTTTCCTAGACAACCGGTAGTAACGCGCCCCTCTATTGCCCAGCCTTCCGGCTAATTTTCCCTTCCCTCCGTGGCCTTCTTTGTGAAGGGCACGGAAATTTTCACGGACCGGCCATATTTCTGAGGGGCAAAAAGACAAGGCTTTCCTCTCCACAGAAGTAAGAGGCTGCCATGCTGAGGCTTTCCAGAGCTCCTTTCATTGCGGGGAGAGATGCCTGCTGCGGCTCCCAAGAGACAAAATTTGGGAAAGGATGCCGAATCAAATAGGCAGTGCCTCTAAAGAAGATGATCAAAAGGGGGCTTTTATGAAACAATAAAACTGTTTTTAAGTGCCTGGCTCTTGCTTTTGTTTTGTTCAGTAAGAAATGCAGTGAATGTTTCCTTATGGCTACTGGGTGGCTGAATTTTGTTGAATGATATTTATGCATTGAAGTTTTCTTTAAACTGTTTGTTAAAATCTTACCTCCTCCTCCCAAAAGTGATAGTAATTCACAAATAGCAAATGAGTATTTCATTTCAACTACACATATGTTTGAAGCAATTCCATTAATACTAATAGCTACAATTTATTAAGCTTGTATAATGCCCTGAGTCTTAGGGCAGTTTCAAAATCCCTTTACGTGTTAAGGGATTTAGACAAAGCCAATTTTTAAAAAAGCCCACCAATCTACCCAGAATCTGGATATAACAAAACAAAAAGATGTTCTGACTTATTTTAACTTACGACTTGACAGCTGGTCACAACAGCCACTTGATCAAAATAAAATGAAATTAGAGGAGTTATACCAAACAACTGTGACTCCTTTGGTCATATTTTCAGAGATATTTCCTTACCCTCAATGTCTTTAACAATGAACAAGCTTCCAATATATGCCTTCATTGGAAAAGGGAGGGACCGAGATATTCAGAGATGTAACTGCCATGGTGAACTCTATATAGCATAATCACACATGAAGAGTTGGCCGCAGGAAATGTTTTATGACATTTTGTATTATATCATAAAATGTTTTATGATAATTTTTATATTACAAAATATTTATAAAACTTGTCAAATTTCAATTTTGTGGGTGTCACAGATTTTGGATTTTGGATTTTGGACATGTTCTGCAAGTTAGCACATTTGAGGTATTTTGGTTTAAAAAATGATGCATTGTTTCACTCGGTTAAAGGTTATACCCAAAGATGAGAATATATAGATTACGACTGGAAAATCTAAGGTATTTTAGCATAGAGACTAGGCAAATATCAGACGACTTCTGCTTTACTGACTTAGATTTATGTTTTGATCTTACCTCTGAAGAGCCAAGGTGGCGCAGTGGTTAAATGCAGCACTGCAGGCTACTGCTAGATCAGCAGGTCAGCGGTTCAAATCTCACTGGCTCAGGGTTGACTCAGCCTTCCATCCTTCCGAGGTGGGTAAAATGAGGACCCAGATTGTTGGGGGCAATATGCTGACTCTCTGTAAACCGCTTAGAGAGGCCTGAAAGGCCTATGAAGCGGTATATAAGTCTACTGCTATTGCTATTGCTATTGCAACATGGGATAGAGATGATGTGACCATTCTGGTGTCCCTGAGCCTCTCTGGCTATTCAATACCATCAACCACAGTCTCCTTCTGGACTGGCTTTGAAGCTTATGAATGAGAGGCACTGTGTTCTAGTGGTTCTTCTTCATCTTCCATGGCTTGTTCCAATCAGGGTTGGTAGAAGTTGAAAAGTTAAGCCCTAGCCCCTGCAATGTGGGGACCCAATGCTGGAGCCTTTCGCCACTCCCTTTTAACAGCTGCATGAAGCTGCTAGGTCTTCTTCTGGAATTTGTTGGTATGGAATTTAGTATCACCAGTATGCTAACAATATCTAATTATATATCTCTGGATGGGGAGGAATTGGCTTCAACTCAATCCTGGCAAGATGCATGGCTATGGGTTTTAGAGCCAAGGTGGCGCAGTGGTTAGTGTGCACTACTGCAGGCCACTTCAGCTGACTGTTATCTGCAGTTCAGCGGTTCTAATCTCACCGGCTCAAGGTTGACTCAGCCTTCCATCCTTCCGAGGTGGGTGAAATGAGGACCCAGACTGTGGGGGCAATATGCTGACTCTGTAAACCGCTTAGAGAGGGCTGAAAGCCCTATGAAGCGGTATATAAGTTTAACTGCTATTGCTATCTCTGCCCCCGCCTCTCCGGGCCTAAATGATACTTCATCTTTGACTCTGGTGGAACTCCACCAAAAATGAGCTGGTACACAATTTGGGGGTGTGGGATTGGGTGCTCATCCTGAACTCACAACTTCTTCTCAAGGAGCAGGTGGCAGTTATGGCTAGGGGACCTTTGCACAGATTTGTCTAGATGCCAATTGTTCTCTTTCCTGACCTTGCTCATGATCACTCATGCTTTGGTCACTGCCTGTTTGGATTATTACAATGCACTTTAAATGAATCTGCTCTCAAAGTCCACCAGGAAACTTCAACTAGTTCAGAATGCAGAGCATGCACAGTAATGGGGTCCTTAGGTTTTCTCATATAACACCCCTGTTGTGTGAACTGCTTCCAGTTTCCTTGCAGGTGCAACTCGAGCTGGTGGTCATCACAATTAGCCCATGCCCAGGTTATCTGTGAGTCTGCTTTTCCCTAACGACATTTACTCATAGCAATAGCACTTAGACTTATATACTGTTTCACTGTGCTTTCACTGCCCTCTCTAAGCAGTTTACAGAGTCAGCATATTGCCCCCAACAATCTGGGTCCTCATTTTACTGACCTCGGAAGGATGGAAGGCTGAGTCAACCTTGAGCCTGGTGAGATTCAAACTGCCAAATTGCAGTCAGCCAGCAGTCAGCAGAAGTAGCCTGTAGTACTGCACTCTAATCACTGCGCTACCGTGGCTCATCCTGTTAGGTCAGATAGTGTGGCATGCTCCTAATTCCTCCTCTAAAATATTGCCATCTGATGGGAGCTAGAAAGCGTGATTGATCGTGTAACAGAAATTTAAATAAGAGAAGTAACATTGTCTGTAATAATAAATAATAATCTAGCCTCAAAGGCATTATATTCCTGTTACCTAAAAACTTTTGGAATAAATTACTCTTGATTAATATAAATCATGTAAAATCATCTGAAAACATAAACATATCAATTCTCATTCTTAATTCTAAATGTTATGAATATACAGTATTAAAAAAAGTACTGAATCACTATAAGATTCCCGCAGGTCAAACTACACTTTCATTAAAAACACCAATAACTGCAATATTTCTTTTTCTCTTTCTTACTCATGAGTCCTACATAAGGTATCTTAACTGATATTTTAGTAAGGGTTCATTAAAACAGTTTATAATATAAACTGATCTGGCAGTTTAATTTTTCTCCACTGTGAATTTTTTTTTTATATGAGATCACTCAAATTCTTATTCTATGATAGTTTAAGTGAAATTTAATTGGATAATAATTTGTTTAACTATGCTTTAGTAAATAAATCATATTTGACTGGGTTTATACAATGCATTAAACCATAAATTATAGTTTAAAAACTAGAGTATGCTAATGCTAATGCAGAAGCAAACAAATGAAATGATTCTCTATGTATTGCTTGAATCAAGACATCCTAATGAACAGATAAATGGAAGAATCTAGTTTTAAAAATGGAAACTTGAGTACAACAATAGTCGTTCAATATTTTTTTTCATTAAATAATAGACATATCTAATATCCCTATGATTCTTCTTGAAAGATTTCAGACATGACACAGCCAACATGCATTGGAATAAATATGATTGTGAATTACATTAGTATTAATAGTTTTGGTGACATGCAAGCACTTGAGAAACACAATTGTTTTCCCAGAGAAAGGTTTCCTTATATTCAATATATTATGCAACCCTTATGCTAAGCAATTCTGAATGAAAAGAATGAAATAAAACATATAATAATGTCCACTAGCTGATGATTTTTGAGAAGCACACTAAAGCTGTTAAAGAAGTAAGAAGGGGGTTAAATTTTCAAGTTTTTAATAGCTTAAGCAAAATATTCTCCCCTCCCCCCTCTTTAAATAGGAACTGTCACTTTGGAGAGGAAAAGTACAGAATTTGCAACACAGCGTTGGCGGTGGAGTGAGAAGGGCAGGGATTGCCAAGTGTGCATGCCACGCTGAAAGTAGTTGAAGTGGAATTGCGATGTAGGAGTTGCGATTGTTCTCCAACATTTTTATTTCAGAACAGCCAGAAATACCAATTCTGTCAATTTCCCAACATTAGAATAATTGAAATAAAACAACCAGGGAAGCAGATAATTAGAACAGATGAGTTCTAACAGGATTTATTTACTAGATTTTTATCCTACTTTTATACTTTATAAGTAATTCAGGGTAGTAAGCATACATAATACTCCTACTTCCCCCTATTATCCCAACAACAACAACAACCCAAGAAGTTGAGAGAGTGTGACTGTCCCAAAGTCACCCAGTAAGACTTTCATGCCTTACAGAGTGGAACTAGAATTCACAGTGGCCTGGTTTCTTCAGCACTACACCTCTTGGGTAGAAAGAAGACAAATCAAGAAAACTGTCCAGTGACTCCACCATTCAGTGACAGTGTTGCCTGGCTCCCATGATGAAAGTGAATGAGGTGGGGGCGGGAGTGTAGAAAATTATTGGAATCCAATAAGATCATAAATATCCAGAGGATACAGGCAGCCATTTCCTAGGAAAAGGGAGTCTTTAGGATTATTGCGATTAAAGGCTATGGGGTAATTTATTTCCCGCTACAAGTTTTAAGTCCCTTAAGATCCACGAAGTCCGTCCAGCACATTTGCAATGCCAGCCTTTCTGCAGCCCGGGCAGTAGGATATATAATTTTTTTCGAAAAGATTTACAATAAGATCGTATGAACATTCCAAAGCGGTGTTATACGTGCATGATGTATACCACTGTACATTACCTAGGGAAAAGAATTGTGTGTAGCATACTGACAAATGGTCATTGCAATCAGCGCACAATACGTAGGTGTGTGATTTAGCAACGGAGCGCTAGATGACATAAAATGTCTTCAGCATAATCAGGAGGCGATACAGTATACAGTAAACTGTACATGTAATGCAGAATGCGGGCGGCGCTCTGATCAAGAAACGGAATTGTGGCAATAGGGGCCTAGTGGGGGGAAACGGCACAGATTGAAAAGAAAGGAATGGATCTATATTTATGCTCCATTCAAAGGCATGACTTAGCTTAAGAAGTGGGAGGCGGAACTCTACCTAACGAAGAGGCGTGTACTAGGCGGGACAAGCTTTGCGAATGGACGATGGGTTCTCCAATAGGCGTGGCTTCCGGGTACTCTGTAAACAGGGGGCGTGGCTGCAGTGTGATTCGCTGATGCTACTCTGGCGGAAACGGCAGTGGTCGCGGGCCGGCGTCAGGTGATCCGAACTGAGCGGCGTTGAGTCTGAGACCGCGGGGCCGTGGTTTATGCGTGCAAGCGCCCATCCGGGGTTAGATCAGCGCCTCGGACCGGCTCGGCCTATGGATGAAACGAGCCCGCTGGTATCTCCAGAGCGCGGTCCGGCCCCGGGATATGGGCTGCCTGGGGGTGCCGTGCGCTCCCCGCCCTGCTCCGCTGCCCCTACTATTCCCGCTGGACCGTGTCCCTGTCCCTCCCCACCGGGATCCCCCGCAGGTGGCCGCGACCGGGAGCGCCAGCCACTGTTGGATCGGGCTGGTGGTTCGGAGCGTGGAGGCTCCCGGGGGACTGTAGCAACAGCCGGGGCGACCCAGACTCAAGCTCAAGTGGGGGTCGGAGTAGGGATCGCCGCGGGTCGAGGTGAACGGGAGCACCGGAATGAATTTCCCGATGACCCAGAATTCGCCGAGGTGGTGCGACTGGCAGAGCTGGCGAGCGAACGCGGAATCTACCCTGAGCGCATCTACCAAGGTTCTAGCGGCAGCTATTTCGTCAAGGATCCGCAGGGGGTGAGAGATCGGGGCTCGGGAAATATATTCAGATCACGGGACAAGGGGAAAAAGAACAGGACGTGGTTGGTTGAATTTTTAAAATAACCGAAGGGCTGGAGAGAGGGTGCAAGGGTTGTGGGATATTTGTAGTTGCTACCCTTGTCAGTCTCTTGCTCCCCAATTCCGTATTGACTTTTGCTCACTTTTTTTCCTTCTAAGCTAGGTCTTCAGAATGAGCTGTAGTACTGGAATTGCTTCTTCTGATGCTTAAAAAAATGGCACACCCATATGCCTTTGTCATTATGGAAGATTTTATTGAATTAATAAGACCATATTTAGGAACATAGATAATGATATTTAGTGAAACAACTTTGTTGCATAGTGACATCCTTTCTGTTTGGCCCAGAAACTTTGGGAACTATGCTGAGGTATCAATGAATTTGCAATCAATAATATTAAATGTTTGGTTTGTAATTCTTTTGTTATCAGGATGAAATGTATTTTGAACAGTCTTGAGCCCTATGCTGATTAACAATTTAGAAATTATATTTAACATTGATATATACTTTCCCCCTCATCTTTAAAGGGTTAGTTTACTTTATTGACAATTTCTAGTTTTTATTGCATAAACACCACTGTAGTTCACTATCATCTTTATTCAACATATATTATATACATTGTATAATTAATAAAACAATTAATTTAGGAGAAAGGATATTTTGATGCTAATGCATATTTTTTGGTTGACATGATCAATTAACAGAACAACAGAGTTGGAAAGAACTTAGGAGGTCTTTTAGTCCAACCTCCTGCACAGGCAGGAAAACTATTTCAGATAAATACCATTTCAAATGGTTGGTCAATCTCTTCTTAAAAACTTCCAGTGCTGGAGCATTCACAACTTCTGGAGGCAAGTTGTTCACTGATTAATTGTTCTAACTCTCAGGAAATTTCTCCTTAGTTCTAGGTTGCTTCTCTCCTTGATTAGTTTCCACCCATTGCTTCTTATCCTGCCTTCAGGTGCTTTGGAAAATAGCTTGACTTCCTCCTTTTTGTGGCAGCCCCCTAGATATTAGAACACTGCTATCATGTCATCCTTTTCATTAAACTAGACATACTCAATTCCAGCAACCGTTCTTTATGTTTTAGCCTCCAGTCCTCTAATCATCTTTGTTGCTCTTCTCTGCATTCTTTCTAGAGTCTCAACAAATGTTTTTACATTGTGGCGATCAAAATTGGATGCAATATTCCAAGTGTGGTCTTACCAAGGCATTATAAAGTGGCATTATTTAATTTCTTATAATTAAGTGTTTAAGTTGGATCGGAAGTGGAAGCTTTCTAATAGTCCTGTAATGCACTATATGCTGTCTTATTCAAGTAATACTGTTGCTAGCCTTTGGTTCTATTTTACAAGTCACACATGAAGATGATCAATGTTAATGTTAGTCAGTAGGAATACAGTCCAGGTACATTCCTTTGAATTATTTTAGATTCTTAAAAATTTAATGGCTGCCTTATAGCAAAACATTGCTCTGGAGGAAAATAACTGCTAGCTGTAAGAACAACCCCTTCTTTCCTAAGTTTTCTAATCTTTTGAACAAAGCAAATCAAATCTTCAAAATTTGATTTGGATTAATTCTGCATACAGTATTGAAAATAATCTCTGCCATTCATATTTTGGGCAATACAGAGTACGTTTGGAAAAGAAAGCTGAAAGAATCAGACAAGTTTGATTTGTAGAAACAGTTGTATGAATTGCTCATTGTTCTCCTTTTCAGCTTTAAACTGAAGCAGGTTACCATTTGCCCTTTGCTTTCCAAACAACTTTTGCCATTGTTTACTCAACCAGCTTTCAAAAACCAACACAATTTATTCTTGTTTTTTCACCCATTGGTCATTGATGGCAATTAAACTACAATCTTTTCCCACCTTTTGAAACCCAGCTTTTTAGAAAAGGGGTTAAAATTCTATGAAAATGATACATCAATCCTTTTGTAGCTATTTTAGAGTGTAAGCTTGTTTTGGAGGCAGGCAGCTTCTCATCTTACTGTTCTATAAAACTTTGGGTACATGGACAATGATACATACATTCTATCAAAAGCATTGGAGAAGACAATAAGCATATTTTTGGTTATTTTTACTGCTATGAGAGTCCTTGGCAGGAGAATAATTCCCCAAGGCGTCACTGGAATTGGCATCACTCAAAGTTTAAAATCTATTTGGGTAAAGATTACACAAAGAGAAGATTTGTCTCTATTTGTGTTTCTGTATTTGCAACTGAAAGAGGTTTTAAATACTCTTGTTCTCCAATTCTCAGATTGAAGCTCACATAGTGTTTTTTTAGTTTAGAACATCTTTGAGGCTTTGGTTGTGGTTGCTGCTGCTGTTTGCGTTTCTGTTTCTCCACTTTTAGGAAACTGGGCATTTCAGTCTATGGTTCAGTTTTACATGCTGTATCATAATGTATTGAAATAAGAGGAACAATTGATCACATGGAGAATGGGATGACAAGTTTCCAATCAGCTGCAGTACATTCCTCATGCTTATATAGAACTGACTGTGTTTGTAGCCTGATGGTTCCCCTTGTGACCTATTATATCTAACTAAATTAATTTGGCTCTTTTATTCTGCATACCCAACTGCATGAAATCATATAGCATTACAAATTTTTTCATTGCTCGGAATCCAGGCTCTTCTGTTCTGCTTAAATTAATGTCCTTTCTTGTTGGATTTGTGAGATACAGCCGAGATGAATGAAACTTTTGTGTTGATTCACTTTATATCACTATAAAGGAATTAAGTCTTTGAATTTAGGACTTGGTATCTCGGTTATCTGTTCCCAGTTAGCCTTGCAAGATTAGAGTTGGGTCAGTGAAAACTGTAAGATTATGCTGTGGAATTCGTTTATGTTTGCTGCATGTGTGGGGCTACAGCTATGTTATTGTACTTATTTACTTATTTATTAGTTGTGTGTTCTATTCATTCCCTCAAATCTTAGAATGTCATACACATTATTTTCTTTTCCTCTTTTATCTTCACAATGAAAAGTCTGTGGGTTCAGTTGGATTGACCTAATTATTGCCCCAAAGGGGTAATACCCTATGGATTTATCTGTGTGAATATTTTTATCCTAAACTATTATTATTATATTTTGTCCCACCTTTTATATATATATTACTCAAGGCAGTGAACATGCCTAATAGTAGTGCCTCCTATTTCCTCATAACAAAAAATCTGTGCGGTGGGTTGTGCTGAGAAAGTGAGACTGGCCTAAAGTGATCCAGCTGGCTTTCATGCCTAAGGGAGATCTAGAACTCAGGTCTCCTGGTTTCTAGGCCACAACTTTAACCACTACACCAAACTGGTTCTCCCATCTGGCTCAGGGCAGACTTCCAAATCTAGTGTCCTCAAATATTCTGGACTATAGTCAACCATAATCTCCACAGAATGATCAGTAAATTATGCTGGCTGGAAGAAACTACTTGTACAGTAGTTAAGTATATCTGGTCTTTGCTAGATTGGGAAAGATTGATTTAGGAATATGCTTTTCTACTTGATTAGAAGTGACTTAGCTAGTATGGTATCTGTTGTGGCCCAGCAGGATCCGGTTGAGCTGCTGATGGACTCGGATAGCGAGGAACCATATGAGTCTGCCATGGAAGATGTGGAGGACCCTGGGCAGGGTTCAGACTCAGAGCAGGGACCAGAGAAGCTGGTTGGCCACCAGGAGGCGCCTGAGGCATGGAGCGGTGGGGAGGATCAAAGGCAGTTTGTCCTTGATGCTAGATTGAGAAGGGCTGAGAAACGGAAGCAGCAACTTCATAGGCAGACTCACAGAAGATGATTAAGCACAGGTGGTTGTTGATTGGCCCCTCCCAAGAGAGATTATAGATGAGGCGTTGGGAGGGGACATTTGCAGGAAACAACCGTTCGTATTAGTAGTTAAGAAAATCTATCTGTGTATTCTAGTCGTGTGTGTTCATTTGGACTATCTGCGTTCCTTCGTTTGAATTATCTGGGTTGCTGCAGAGCTACTCTATTGAACGTGAGTTGCCTGGGCCCTCAGCCAAAGGATTCGTTACCTCAGTAATTGACCAGTGGCAAACAGCCAAGCCTGTGTTCTGGTGTATTCACAGGCCGGGGGGGGGGGTCAGTTGTATTTCAGAGGCAGTCAGATCAGATAGCGCAAGGAAAGGACTAATTTTGGTAAATATTTTCAGAATATTCCATCTGAATATGCTGAAGTCTTCAATATATGGTTCTTGGCAAAAGAGGTTTTGTGATAGTAATGTTCCCATCTTCAATTTTTTGCTCTCGTTTTAATAAAAGCATTGATTATATCTGATGGACAAAATGTGTTGTGCTAACATTTACTAGTATATATAAGTCTGGTATATCAGACAGCTTATCCTGTATTTTCTCCCCTGCATTTTATTTGTAAATTGTTTCTAATGTTTCATAGAAATGGGCATAAAAAGGCTGAAGGTAGAGCTGCTGGCTTGAAGCCTTAATGACTATGCTCTATATATCCAAGGTTTAGCAAAATTATCTGCATTTTTCAGGGGTTCAACAAATCATGAGACTCAGTGAACTTTGTATAAAACAGAAGTCTTTTGTGAAAATAAAATCACTTACTATTTAAGTCTAGGTTCCCCCTGTCCCTGGCAAGCACACTCAAGACTGCTTCTTTTTATATTAGCATTCTGGAAAACTTCATAGATTTGGGAAGAGACATGAGATGAGAGATGACTAAATTGGTTTTATCCTGATCTATGTTTATCTACTGGAGTTACTGGTCTACTACTTCACAGAGTTAAAGAGCAGGAGGGAATGGAAACAAGGGATTCTCCAATTCTGGAGCAGAATATATTGAGCAGAATTCTGAAATATCAGGCAAGAGTCTAGGAAGAATATATTGTTTCTGTAAAAAGAGCTATCTTTGAAAGATAGATTTAAAAATCATTAGTTAGAACTATGTATTGCACAAGATTATTTTAAATCTGGTTATGTGTGTTTGTTTGATTTTTGTTTTTTCCTGTAGTGACTATTTTCTCTATACAGCCTCTCAATGTTTTAGACAATTCTTTATGCCACAGTTGTTTCTTTATTAGTTGAGATCAACTGTCTTGTGATATGCTCAGAGCCTTATATTAATATCCTATGTATTTTTCTATGGGAGGTGCTTTTCAGATCCCCCCCCTTTATTATGGTGACTGTGTCTTTTATTGGAGTCATGGTTTTCAACAGTGCTTTAATATTGTGATTTTATTTATGGTTAAACCATACCCAACATCCCATGTTATTTAACCTCCATATTCTACATAAAGCCTTTGCCTCTTTTTTAAAAAAAACCTTATCTCATACAAAGGAAGAGGGAGAGAGGAATTAAATTCCCTAGTCACACATTTTGGAGCTACAGGGTTATCGCCAAGCTGGGATAATTAATTTTCTGTGTTGCCTTTGCTTTATCCAGCCTATATTAGCAATATCCACTCTTCTCTTCTTTTCAGAAAATCATCGGTGTGTTCAAACCGAAGAATGAAGAACCCTATGGGCATCTGAACCCAAAGTGGACAAAATGGCTCCAAAAACTTTGCTGTCCCTGCTGTTTTGGAAGAGATTGTTTAGTTCTCAATCAAGGATATCTGTCTGAAGCTGGTGCAAGTCTTGTTGACCAAAAGCTGGAACTGAACATTGTACCTCGCACAATGGTGAGCCCATTCATAGGAGAGAGATAATCAAATGGGATTAAACTGTGGTTCATGAGGCTTGGATTAGGACCATGCCAGGTACAGAAAACCCCAGTGGCTTTTGGATTGCATTCAACTTCCAACTCCTACCTTGCTTTCCTATTGGACCTGTGACTCAGACTTATGGAAGTTGCAATTTGAAAATACCTGAAAGTTTGATTTCCCATTACTGTATTCGACATCACCAGACAGTGTCACATCTTCAGACAGTGATATTCTTTCCCCCACTCTCCTTTTAAATTTCATGTCACTTATTCCTCCAGTGAATATTTATGAATCTCAATTATATTTGGCTAGAAACAAAGGGTACATCTGAAAAAGTATCTGTTCTTTTGAAAAAAGACATTGCAGATGGGAAAAAATTGGTAGTAATGCAATACTTACTATATTTTTGGAATATAAGATGCACTGGTGTATAAGATGCATTAAGATTTTGAAGAGGCAAATTAAAAAATTTTTTTTTGAATGCTGACCTCCCCAAAACGGCCCATTTTTCTTCAAAAAAAGAGCATAAATAGCCTTTAGGAGGCTTGTAGAGTGCTCCTGGGAGGTGGGTTCCCTCCCAAAACGAGCAAAAAGCAGCCAGTTTTTTGCAAAAAAGTGCCCTGTTTTTTGTTTTAAAAAGGGCATGCGTAGCCTTTAGGATGCTCAGAGTGCTCCTGGGGCAAAAAACAGCCCATCTGTCGCTCATTTCTGCCCTCCCCGGTCCCCAGGAGCACTCTGGAAGCCTCCTAAAGGCTATGCATGGCCATTTTGGTGAAGGGGACCGGGTTTTGGGAGGCAAAAAATGCTGTATTCAGTGTATAAGACGCACCCAGATTTTCAGTCTTTTTTTTTTTAGGGAAAAAGGTGTGTTTTATACTCTGAAAAATACGGTAAGTTTTTTTTAAAGAAAAATAGTTTTACTTTGACAGTTAAGCACATGTAACAATTGGGAAAGTGGGGCCTGAGTCCTTTCCTGAAATCAGCTTGAGAAAATGTCTCAAACAGGCCACTCCTTAGTTCACATAAAATCAAATGAGGGAGGGGAGAAGCGCATTCAGACTTTTAAGATTTAGGCCCATATGGCATTGGTTTCTTGATTTGGTCTACCTTACAGAGCTGACATATGTGTTATAGTATGTACACTTGACACCAATCTCTAATTTCTCATTCTCCATTGTTGTTATTATTTGTTTTCAAACCATTTAACATCTACGGTTCAACCAGATGATTAGAACTGGTTCTAGACAGACAGGCCTGGATATGCTTAGGTTTATGCAATTATGACTTTGTTCTTTAAATGGGGATGGCTAGTATAGATGAGAAACTGATTATGAATTTACAATTTCTTCAAGGTGGTGCACTTGGCCAGTGAAACATTTAACTACAGTGCCATTGACAGAGTGAAGTCCCGGGGCAAGCGTCTGGCCTTGGAAAAAGTGCCAAAGGTTGGGCAGAGATTTCATCGAATTGGTCTGCCACCAAAGGTAGGGGATATTGATAAAGGAGTAAAGCATTGGATATTGTTCTTTGGTATGTTGCTCTTCTTAAGGTATTTGCTTCTTATTCTCAGGTGGGTTCCTTCCAGCTTTTTGTGGA
This sequence comes from Thamnophis elegans, assembly GCF_009769535.1. Classification (NCBI taxonomy): domain Eukaryota; kingdom Metazoa; phylum Chordata; class Lepidosauria; order Squamata; family Natricidae; genus Thamnophis; species Thamnophis elegans. The sequence continues at coordinate 25,629,429 of NC_045550.1, forward strand.
AGGCTATAAGGATGCAGATTACTGGTTGCGGCGCTTTGAGTCTGAGCCTCTTCCAGAAAAGAGTAACCATCAATTGTTGCTACAGTTTGAGAGATTGGTGGTGCTGGACTATATTATACGCAATACTGGTAGGTTCTGCCTTTTCCTTGCTCTTGACATGGAATGCTGATTAAGGTTATTCATATTGAAAATGCTTGTTCAGTGTATACACTCTCCAGTATGCCTACTTAATTTTTTGTCCAATCAAGGCATTGTTCCATATATCTCAGTATTGCTGAAATGAACTAGCTACAGCTTTCCAGAATTTCAAACCGGACTCTTTTCCAGCCATTTCTGAAGATCTTAAGGTCTGGAACTGGGTTCTTTGGGCTGGAAAACATAGGACCTTCTTCCTACTTCATATTCAAGTCATGCCATATTCCAGTAATTTTTTCATCCCATAATATTGGGATGTGAGGTTTGTTATGTGTGGTGAGATACTTCTCTATTTTCCATCTGTGCATTTCTATTTCTTTGCAGATAGGGGTAATGACAACTGGCTGATCAAGTGTGATTGCCCCCTGGACAGTACAAGTATGCAGGTGAGTAGGGCCCAGTTGGGGCTCTGACAACTCCATATGAATCAATCATTTAGAGAATAAGGGGCTCTCAGAGACTTGCATATAACGTTGTATGGAACAGATCTAGGGAAGTGGCTCAAACACCAGAGATCCAGATTAATCAAGTATACTAGAGATATACATATGATAAAAAATACTTAGATATGTCATGTGAACTGTATAGAAATATACTTAAAGCTAACTCTAATATTTCTATACAGTTCACATGACATATCTAAGTATTTTTTATCATATATACATCTCTAGTATACTTGCAGAGGGGATATAAAACAGAGGTAGGTTAAATTATGTTGACATGGTTTAAGAGCCATGATGGTGCAGTGGTTAGAATGCAGTACTGCAGGCTACTTCTGCTGACTGCCAGCAGTTTGGCAGTTCAATTTTCATCAGTTTATATCCCCACTGCAAAGGTGCAAAGGGGAGCCAGGCACTGCTATGCATGGACTCCATGGTGTTACAGACATTATTAATGCACTTTCCTATGTTGCCCCCTATAAAACCAAGATGCCACAAAGTGCTATTGCTGAATTGCCAAAGAAAGGTCTAGCAAATCCTAGATCTCTATATCCATATACTTGTTAGGTCAGTAAAATGTGGACCCAGATTGTTGGGGGCAATATGCTGACTCTGTAAACTGCTTAGAGAGTTCTGTAAAGCATTGTGAAACAATATATAAGTCTAAGTCAGTGTTTCTCAACCTTGGCAACTTGAAGATGTCCGGACTTAAGATTTAAGATTTAATTTATTTGTATGCCGCCCTTCTCCGGGAGGGACTCAGGGCGGCGAACAACTCAAAAGGGGAAAGGGGATACAAACACAATACACGTAATTAAAATACACAAGAGTCATACAGCCATACAAGTCGAGAGGGGAGGGGAACTCATCAACCCCAGGCCTGCCGGCACAGCCAGGTTTTGACGGCTTTCCGGAAGGCCTGGAGAGGGGTAAGGGTCCGAATCTCCGCGGGGAGTTCATTCCAAAGGGCCGGAGCTGCAACAGAGAAGGCCCTCCCCCGGGTGGTAGCCAGATGGCATTGGCTGGTAGACGGAACCCGGAGGAGGCCGACCCTGTGCGATCTAACGGGTCTGTGGGAGGTAATTGGCAGCAGGCGGTCTCTCAAGTACCCAGGTCCAATACCATGAAGGGCTTTATAAGTTACGACTAGCACTTTGAAGCGTATCCGGAGACCGATCGGTAACCAGTGCAGCTCGCGGAGGATAGGTGTAACATGGGTGTACCGAGGTGCACCCACAATCGCTCGTACGGCTGCATTCTGGACGAGTTGTAGTCTCCGAATACTCTTCAAAGGCTGCCCCATGTAGAGCGCATTGCAGTAGTCCAGTCTTGAGGTCACGAGGGCATGAGTGACTGTCGCGAGTGCCTCCCGGTTCAGGTAGGGGCGCAACTGGTGCACCAGGCGAACCTGGGCAAATGCCCCCCTGGTCACAGCCGACAGGTGATGTTCTAAGGTCAGCTGTGGGTCCAGGAGGACTCCCAAGTTGCGCGCCCTGTCTGAGGGGCGTAAATTTTCACCCCCCAGCCTGAGTGATGGAATACTGGCCAAATTCTTGGGAGGGAAACACAACAGCCGCTCGGTCTTGTCTGGATTGAGTACAAGCTTGTTAACTCCCATCCAGACCAGGCATTCGCTGGCTGGGGAATTCTGGGAGTTGAAGTCCAGACATCTTCAAGTTGCCAAGGTTGAGGAACACTGGTCTAAGTGCTATTGCTATGGTTAGTATTCCATTGTGATGGTTGTGGGGCAATGAATCTTCTGGAATTATGCATTATCTCTTCAACTAATGGGCAGTGATTGCTGGGATTTGTATCATTTCCTGATGCAACATTTTCTGTTTTCTTGTAGGACTCAGAATGGGTTGTAGTCAAGGAGCCTATAATTAAACTGGCAGCCATTGACAATGGTTTGGCTTTCCCTCTTAAGCATCCAGACTCTTGGAGAGCATGTAAGTACTCCAAATAAGAGAAGCCATACAAGTTTATTTCTATGTTTTTTTTCTCAGTATAGATGTTTGTGAAGGGCTAATTTCTTGATGTTTCTTTAATAAGTCCGAGGTGTTAAGTCCTGAAGTATTTCCTTTGTACTTGAATCTATGCTACCCTTATTGCTAGTCTGGCTTTATGAGCCTAATTTTTGCCTTCTGTTTGTTCTTCCTTCACAAGATCCTTTCTATTGGGCATGGCTGCCACAGGCCAAAGTGCCATTCTCTCAAGAGATCAAGGATCTTATTCTGCCAAAGATTTCAGACCCTAATTTTGTCAAAGATCTAGAAGAAGATCTCTATGAACTCTTCAAGGTAACCACAAGAGCAACTTAATATTGGAATGTTAGGCACCCATTTTTCTCTAAGGAGCAGTGAAGTAGATGTCACACCTATCCTAATTAGATATACTATTTCTTTTATAGAAAGATCCAGGTTTCGACCGAGGCCAATTTCATAAGCAGATTGCAGTAATGCGTGGTCAGGTATGTACTTAGTCCCATTGGAGAGATGGAAACTGTGTTGGGCATTGGGCAATTTTTACCATTTATACATTACTTTGGTATTCAGTTTTTTTTTCCTTTTATTCCTAGATCCTGAACTTGATGCAAGCCCTGAAAGATGGGAAGAGCCCTCTTAACTTGGTCCAGATGCCTCCTGTTATTGTAGAGACTGCTCGCTCCCATCAACGCTCTGCCAGTGAATCATATACACAAAGCTTCCAGAGCCGCAGGCCCTTCTTTACCTGGTGGTAGCAGTTGCCTCTATTCTCAGTGAAGAACTTACAGGGGGCACCATTTGAGAGCAGGCAACCAACCCTCCAGACTGAGGTTACCTGCTGTAGATGGTCGGGAATGTAAGCAGGGTCAATCTCAACTTTGCACGTTCCCTGTGAGAAACAAGGGGTGTTCATTGGTCTGATTGCTGCTGCCCTCTTTGGGCTGGACATGTCTTATCATCAGCCCAAGCATGACAGCATTTCCTAGCAGGAGCCTGCATGCCATGCCCTTTTGTCTCAAGATATCCTTCTAATGTTTATTTGGATGGACGTCTCATAAGGTCTCCTACAAGGAAGGGCTGGTGGTGAGGGGATAATCCAAATTGGATGGAAGCACTTCACTGTGTATCACTGCCAGCCTTGTTCCTTCCTTCCTTGTTGCACATTTATTATTCCTGTTGAAAGCAGGTTTTCCTACCCCACTGGATTTGCTGTTTCTCTTATCCTATGGAGAAGCTCCTAGGGTGTATGCCTTGGGGCTGTTCAATAGGAAATGTGGCTATAATCAGAATTTAATCTGATATAAAGTAATTTATTGAGGATTGGAACAAAGCCAAACGTAACAGCTTCAATTCCACTTAGGATAAATAGTAAGCAGACAGATTCTGCAAGACAACCATAGAGCAAAAATTAAGCAGTGTGCTTCCCATTCTTCATATGTGGCTAGGACCAAGGGCCTCAGATACTAGTTTTTAATTTGGTTTTAAATTATCCATCCCAAGCTCGTACATTCATGCTCCACATAGTCCTAGAGCAAGCGAATAAGAGGTTATATACCTACCACTATTATCTTGGGTTAGCATTTTGGACACATTTATAGTATTCCCAAGAGTAAGCAATAGCTGTCTCTCATTTCTAGAAATGCTGGCTGATTTAGGAGAGAAGAGAGGCTATTCCAGAGGCAATGGTGTGGAAGTTCCATTGGGCTGGTTTGAGCATTGACAATCTGTAGGGGGAGGGAAGTGGGGAGGGAAATTCTCTATGGATGCTGACATGGGGAGATGTCCTCTACAGGGCTGTAGAGAATTGTAAGAGGAAGGTAGAATTTCTACCATATCAAGATGATGTTCTATGTACAGTGGAACGATAGAGTGATTGCTGCTTCTCACAGGCTACTGTACTGAACTTCTGGCAACAAGAACTTATTTGAAATTTTCCATATAAGTTTCCCAGTTGGCTATTTGGCTGCTTCCCAGACCGACAAGAAGAGACCTTTTACTAATTCCAGCTTCCTGCCTCTTCTAAATAAAATCCTGATATGCTGAATGTAGGACCTCTTTTTCTCTGGTGTTGCTGGCTCAAGAGACAGCTTCCTGCATTTTGCTAGAAGTGGCAGGCAGAAGCTGGCACTTGGAAATACTTTACATTTTTGCCAGTCCGAACTGAAATGTATTGTTCTTATGCACTACAGAAATGTATGTAATATATTTAAATCAATGCAACTCTCTTCATAACAGATCTGCTGTTACAGAGTCAGTCTCTTGTGTGTGTTTGTCTTCTGGAGTTAATAAGAACTAGATCTTCTTCCCCCTTCACTAACCTCAAACCATGCAGTAGAGCTGCAACTGTGCCTTGACATAATGACGGACTTTTATTTACCATACAGATTATTGTCGTCTACAATGCCTGCATTGTCAGAAAGTCCCTCCTTATTGTTCTTGTTTTATTTGTAAAGTATGATTGCAGGACCTGGTTTATGTTGGAGCTGCTACAACATGGATAAATTTCCTCCTTTCCCGTATTTTAATCATTTATCATTGTTGCCCGATTAGAACTGACTTAATTATTACATGTTCTATGCTGAAAGCATTGCATGTGTGCAATGACTGAAAATCAATTTTTCAAATTCAATATTAAAATATGGAGTGGGATTACAGGATTATATTCCAGAGTTGTAGGGAAACCATTACATTTAGGCTTAGGGTGATACAAAATTGTATATTGTCTCCTGGGAACTGTTGTGCCTTATTTTTTCCTATGCTGCTGTTTAATTTGGCCTTGACACACTTCCAAATGTTGATTTAGTAATGTTCAGAAACAATTGCAGAGGTGAAGTAAGTAGTAGTGTAACTTTTTGCCCATTGGAAGTCAGACCTTCCTGTCAGTGCTTGAATGGCAATATGACATAATTGTTCCTTGGCAGCTGTCAATCGTGTCCATGAAGTGAAAAAGCAGCTAAGTGTATCATGCTGTCCTGCAGCTGCTTATAACTGGTTCACATATTACTCTAGGGCCAGGTCAGCGCTTTTCAGACTACAGCAAATTATCTCAAATTGGGTAAATGTGGTTTTTCTTTGGTAATGACACACGAACCTATTACCTAATCACAACAGGGACATTTAAATTAAAGTATTTACCTATGTTGGATAAAAAAGATTCTCTGATAAACAGTTTTGTGTAACGAAAGAAAAAAAATTAGGAGGGCACTGCTCTAGGCTAGAATATAGTTGGATCCTTGGTAGTTCAAGCAGGCTACAGAAACTGAATTATCTTTTTATGTGCCAGGTTATCATGGTTTATTTGCAAAGGCATAGTAGGCTATATGAAGATAGCATCAAGGGTATGATAATCTGGGTTAATATATTGACTGAATCTAATTATATACAAAGTCAAATGATTCCCTAAGGCTTAGTTGGAGAAGGTAATAATTTATCAAACGTGAGTGTTGCCTGACTCCCAATGACGCCAGATGGCTCACAATTAAACAACTTACAGTAAAATTGATAAAAGATGGCAAGCTTGACAGACAAGATTGAATGAAACAATGGGTTCTCTCATGCTAAAGACCTCATTTTTATATATCTTATACATATTATGAACCTATGAATATAGATGTGGATTTAATAGAATTTCTGTGGTGCTTTTTCTGCAATTGTAGGGAAAAGGTACCTGCCTTTAGAATATTTGTGTGCATTTGTGGCAGTGGGAAAGCATTTAGTTCTATCTGCAATGAGTTAGCAAACATGTTCAGAAACTTGCTGTACTTACTAAAACCTTTTATTTAAATAAACCTTGCCAGTTCAATGTTCAAAGCAAAGGTAAGCAGCTTGCAGTTCTAAAATTGATGTAGTCCTTTTCATATACGGCATACTGCCAACAAATGATTCCAGGCCTTTGGTAGGGCAGACTCTTTTCTCTGACACACTGCTGAGCAAAAACTGTTGAAGCTGGTGATGTGAGGGAATGTGGCCTCCTACATCGTGATATCATAAAGCTATTACGCTAAGGCCAATATGTTTTCATAGGCTGGACAAATGCACACAATGCATAATCACCAAATTGGTTTCTCTGAAACAATTTGTAAAAGTAGATCAGGTGATGGAAGATAAATACAGAAGCAGTTATTAACAGTGTTTACCTACACCACCTCTGAATAGTGGTAAGTTTGCATATGTGGAATAATGAAAAGTAATTTCTTCGGCATTCTGATTGTAAATTTTTCAAAAGATCTCTTGGGAGAAAACAGTTATGTACTACAGAGACATTTGGACTCTTTTATTCAGAGACATCTTTAGACAGGAAGCTTTATTAAATATAAACCATAAATAGTCAAAATACGTAGTGTTTGTGCTTTGACATAAACTGATCAAGTCTAAATTAGCAAACCAAAGTGCTTTAGAGCAAAATAATTTTTCAATTTTTTTTCTGCTGTTACCTGCAATCATTTGTCAGACATTCTCCCTTTGAGGCTTCTCCAGGCTAGTCTGATTACACTCGGCTACAACCATTGGCATAAGATCACAATCATTTTTCATTGTGTACGTAGCCACATCCATCTCTTTTTCCTTCTTCCTAGATTGGGAAGCAATGTAGTGGCCACTTCCATCTGCTATCTCTTTCTGTCTCTTCTTACTGTCACCATCAAGAGCAGTAGATGTATCACAATCTTCAATCCTGTGGGTCAACAAAAGTCTCATTAAGGATTGCATTATATTCCTTTTTCTTAGAAGCAGACAATCAAGAAATAAGGAATAGGGAGCAAAGCATTGTGATGCTAGTTTGCTAATGTAACAAAAAAATTATACAGCTGCTCTTCAACTCAATATCCTCTTGCTATGTTAGCAGAAGAATATATTCTCCAGATGTTTTAGACTACAGCCATAATTTGTCATGGATCATGCTGCTTAGAACTGATGGAAAATAAAATCCAAATAATCTCTCAATGTCAGTCTACTATTGATTTACAGTATGTTATTTAGCCATGATGGATATATTCTGTGCTTTAACAACCCTTAACAATAGGAAGGGAGAATAAAGAATTTGCCCAGGGTTGCCTATAGCGAGCCCAGATGGCAACAAAATGAGAAAATGAAATGTTTGTAATATTATGATGCAAGCACTGTCCCTTACATAATTAATTGCACATCACGTCCAAAAGGTAGAGGTTATCTTGAAATATCATGACACATTTGATCATTTCATCTTCTCTCCCACTGCAGTTTCCTATAACTTTGTTTCTTCTGATCTGCAATATTATAAATTATTCACCTACCTATTTCGCTATATGAGCTAAAATCTGTTTTCCATTTCTGAAAACCCGAGAAAAATCAATTCTACATAAATTTGGTTATATTGTAATATCCATGAATATCATTTAACAAAAGGTACTTCAAGACTGGAAACCTTTTAAAGAAACTTCCCAATACATGCTTTTATTACTGTTTAATAATTATACAATACCAATTGTATTAGAAATATATTACAATTGAATGGTTCACAGTTCACAATTAAATAGTTCAGCAGCTAACTAAGGGTACCTCTAAATACATGCCAGAACAACAGTTTCAATTTAAAAAACCCAAGCTAAATAAATTCTTACCTTCCTTCCTAAAAAAAGATGTACAGTACATTAATCAACTGTGAACGGAATAAAAATATGTTCACACTCTTAGCTGAAAGCAACTGAAGAAGTTTCTGGGAAAGGGAATAGAGCCTACAAATTCTGTTTCCAGTACCAGCAATCTAAGTAAAATTAAAAAGCGGTATAAGAGCAAATTTCAAAATCATACCTTAAGTGATTGAAGTGCTGTAGCTCTAGCAATCTGGTACTACTGCCCTTTCCAGATAGAGGCTTCCCATTGGCTTGCAGCTTCAGTTTTCTCTGTCTTCTGTGGAGCTGTTGTAAGGCCCGAGTAATGCATTGGCTTTCTGCACGCTCCCAAATTAGCTGGGCTCGTTCTTCTGCTTGCATATCCCCACTGCTACGGAAGAGACGACGTAACTGCAGTAAGCCCACCCCCTGGAAAATATTGGCAGATGCTCTCTTTCTAGCACATGATTTAGCGATTTGATTCTGTGGCAAATCACGGGTAATAGAGGCTGGAGTTCCCATGGTGCTAGGATCTCTCCATATTGTAGCTAATGGTGGTTCTGTAGAAAGGACAAAACCAGGAAGAAGCAGATTGGTTAACTGGTCCTGACAGCAGTTCCTCTTTCCTATCATAACCTGGGTCTGTGGAAGCACGCATAGATGTTTAAGAGCCTTAATCTGAGGTACCTACATTTTGGGATCACAGGTCAGAACTAAATTTCCTTATAACACAGTTCATCCTAATTGCTCCCAGATGATGATTCCTCAGAACAGAGGAATCATTTTAGTCATTAAGTCTTAACTCTCTGCTCTATGCAAGAATCCAAATTAAAATATCCATGGCAGACTCCTTTCTCTACCATTGTGGTTATTCAGTTATGCAATATTTCAAGAATGTTAATTCAGAGCTTTTCATTGTTTAAGACTAAAGGCACTGACATTCAGATATTGCAGCTTAATGTGAAAACTGTATGGTAATTCATGTATAGTAGTAGATAGAATATGTATTGTCAAGTCAGGACTTGCACATTTACTCAATTAGCAGGAAACATGAGCTCCAGGTTATTCCACTTAAACTGGTATGAGTACCAGGGTGGATCCATTTGGGGTAGGAAGTTTTCTTAGTCAACAACAGGACATTTTTTTTCTCCATCAGCCTTTCAGGTTCTGACATGCCTTGTGTTTGACAAAGCCTAGTAACAACAGCTACAATTTCCTATGAAAACCCTTACCTATCCAGATGCCCAAAAAGTACGTAAGAAAAGTGAGCAACACATGACGGACCAACAGCAATTTGAACTGGAGTATTTGCCAAACTGGCAGATTAGATCAATGAGGCACTTCAATTAATCCACCAATCTGACTGAAAGGGTATGTGTGTGTGCTAACACTAATGTCTCAGGGGGGTCCTTGGTGCTTTCTGAGTTTGCTTCTTTTCTTGCAGACATTTCATTACCCTAACTAGGTAATATCATCAGTGCTGCTAAGTCTCCTTACTAGCACTGATGATGAAAGGTCTGCAAGAAAACAAGCAAAGTCAGAAAGCACCAGGGACCCCACATTTCATCCCTGAGCTAAAAATATTCTCCTTTATTGGTACTACTAATGTCTCCGTTCTCACGAGGGTAAAAGCACATCCTTTTACAATGCCGAACACTGTTATTTATTCTATAATATCAGAGTTTGAGGACACTCGTATTTAGAAGGGTCCTGAATTCCAGAGGGAGATAGGTTTTTTAAGGTTTGAGAATACATTGAGACCCAGAGAAGTTTGAGAACACATCCAAGTCACAATGAGCCATATATAAGACTTAAACTTGGGGTTGAATAACAATCAGTGTTTACTCTTTGATCAAAGTTTAAAGCCATGATGGTCAGTTGTTCTCAAGGTACCCCAAGGATATGCAGGGAAGAATTACCCTTCAGAGAAGGTGTAAGCTCCTTTTCATTCAGTTAGAGACATCCTAGAATAACATCCTGGCTTTACAATACTCCTCATTAGCCTTATCAGCATTATCTCTTTCCTCTGTTCCCATTTGGCCCCCTGTTGTGAAGGGCACAGATCAAAGGTGAGATACCTTCTTAGGTGGAAGGGGGGACATAACAAAGGTGTCAGTTTTACAGCTCTTTACAGCTCCATTCCGGGATAAATTCTATGCCCATAGATTGCAGATTGGTAAGAGTTCAAATGGCAAGGATCTGACATTTGCCAGACACCTTACAAATACAAGGCATAATATATGTGTGTTACAGAAAACAAATGTTTCTACTAAAACCAACAAGTTTGTATCCTTATTACTATTCTCCTTCAGTTTGAAATATACAATTCTGTAGCCTCTCAGTCGAATGGGCCTTCACTGAATTCTCTCCGATATTCGCAAGTGTCAGCAAACCATTAATATATAAGTAGGACTCTCTGCGAGTCATTAAATCCACTGAGTAATACAGGGCAAGTCCCTCGCTTCAGAGAACCCCACCCCTCACGAGCGCTCTGGATTCTTTGGAGATACGCAGCAGCCGGAATCCGCCTAACTAAAATAAATTTCAGCAGGTTTGTCTGAATTATTGCTAGAAAACCTTCGGACGTCTTTTGGGCGGCCATAAGGAATCACCTTTCTCCCCTCCCTTCTCCATCCCGTCCAGAATTTTAGAACGGCGGGCGAGGCTGAAGGGCGAGGCCTTCAAGCTCTGCAGGCACTCACGGACCTGGCGTCTGCCGTTCTGCTGGGGGTCGCCGGCCCCTCAAAGGCTCTCGAAGATCCGCCAGAGTTGCCCGAGCTCAGGGAAGCTTTAACCTCCCTTCTCAAACCGACCTCCGGCCATTCATACTCGGCTCCTGCGGCAATACGTTTGGCCAATGAAGAGAAACGACCGTTTGCGTCTCAGCCAATCCCTTCCGCGGCCCTCTTCTCCAAAGGCCGAAGAGGCTGCCGTGATCTAGCCAATCAATTGTGGACGAGGGAGGGACGGCGAGGCCTCTTTTGCAACCACGTGGCAGGCAGGATTATTGACGTCAGGAGGAAGGAAGTTTTTTAGCCTGCAGGGTGCGAGGACGTCGTTGACTAGAAGTTCGGTTTTGGTAGGGCGTGTGTTTTTGTGCTCAGCTCCTGCACAGACACACTTACCTCGGGCCGCCATCCAATATAAACAGACGGCTGCCCTGTAGCTGTATAGCAGAGATCTTCAAACTTGGCAACTTTAAGACGTGCGGACTTCAACTCCCAGAATTCTCCAGCCGGAGAATTCTGGGAGTTGAAGTCCGCACGTCTTAAAGTTGCCAAGTTTGAAGACCTCTGCTGTATAGTGTCATAGTCATGGGCGATTTTTATTCATTCATTCATTTATTGAATTTATATGCCGCCCATCTCGCTATCGAAAGCAACTTTGGACAGTTTACCATTTTTCTTCCACACCGCTTCTCGACTTCCTTGCGGTTTCTGTCCATTGGCTTTGCGTTAAAGCCCTTCTGCCCTTTTCACACAAAAGGGTTACTTGGTAGAAAGCCATCAGCCTCTCTGTCAGAGAAGCAATAATTTGTATGCCGAAGTCTGGCTAACCCAGCACCATGATAGCTTGATTCTTCCCCATACCGGCAGAAGAGAATATTTGTAGCTCAGGGTTCAACTTTGTGCTCTCCTAGTTTGGTGATTTCCTTACAGACGTTTCATTACCCAAATGAGGTAACATTGTCAGTGCTAATAGGGAGTGTGGTTTGCTCTTATTTTTATATACTAGGCTAGTGGCTTGTCCTGTTAGTGTTAGTAATCTTTTGGTTCCTTGATTAGGCTGTTTACTATTAGCTTGCTTGTCTGCATTTGTAATTCCTTCATTGGGGTATTGTTTACTCCTTGACTGTTGGTCTGGTGTTAATTTTGAAGTTAATCTCTGCTCTTATGGGTGTGGTTTGCTGGTTGGAAAAGTGTTTTGGTGGGTTTTTCTTTCCTTTTTGGCTTTTTGATTGTCTCTTTTGAGAACTATGCACATTGTTTATCTTGTATATAAATGATTGCAAATGGAATGTGAAAATTGAATAAAATATATTTCCTACGAAAAAAAAAAAAAAAAAAAAAAAAAAAAAAGAGTCAAAACAGATTTGATGGTACATATTCAGTCATGACCTATAATACACATGCAGCACATAATTTTTTTTTGGTTTGCAAGAGCATATAAAAACCAAAATTAAGTTATAATGACACAAAGAATTGTAGAAAGTTAAAACCCACCCCTCTGCTAGAAAAATGAAATATCCTAGGAGATATTGAAAAAGCAGAATATTACATTTCCCTGGATCAGAAATGGAGAAACATGTTTTTAGGCAGGAAACAGACTCACTCTTAATAGCCCCCACTTTCTTAATGAGCCACTAAAATGCCCCAACCAGTCTATTCTACATAACAATGTGTTTTCCCCTTTAGCTCCAAGGTGATGGGATTAAGGCATGATAGTATTAGCCTTCCACAGAAACTCACCACATGGCATCTGGAAATTCAAACTTGGCCCCATGGGAGTCTGACAACCAATCAGAATACACTTCTTACAGAAAGAACAAGAAACAGAGAGGTGGGGCCGAACAGAGTATAAAAAACCCAGCAAGCCCCTTCCTCTTTCTTCTTCTTCACCCAAAATTGAAGCATGTGATCCCCTTTTCTGTTCAGGACTCAAGCCATGTGGTCCTGTCCACCTTTAAACCATCTTTCCAAGCAGCCCCCATGTCTCCAGTGTCTTTTCTCCCACTTGAGCTGAACCCAGAAAGACATTTCTTCCAACAGAATGAACAACAACAATTCTGAAAGAGTCAGTTGTGGAGATGAACTAAAAGAGTGAAGTAGAACTTAAAATGCATCATAGTAGACAGCTTATGAAATTTACAGGAAAAAAGGAGTTCCATTGGACTGGAATGCATCTGGGATTCATTTTATTTATTAAACTTCTACTATCCATCCCACCAAAGTGTATCTAGGTGGCTTAAAGTTATTCAATAAAAATACTATATATCAATTAAATCCTGCCAGCTGAAATTCATTGACCAAAATTCAAAGTTGCTATACAGAACATTTATTTTCCACACTCAAAAATAACTTCCAAAATTTACTCCACTCATTGCAGTTACATTAGGCCTTGATGGACAGCTCCAAGTTCCTCATGTTCCAGCTTCTTAATTTAATACAGAGGGTGTGGTTTTCAAATTATTTACGGATGTGATTAGATCAGCTTCAGTTTGAGGTTGATAAAAAGTTTTACTTGCAGCAAAAAGGGAAAGTTTAAAAGAGACTATGCTTCTCCAAAATCAAAGGTTGCCTCTCTGCAATCTAAAGAATGTAACAGAATTTAAATGCTAGAGAAACAAATGAAGAAACTATTTGTACATTTATGTTTACATCTTCAAGTTCTTCCTTTTAAGGAGTTTAGTGAGTGACTATCTGACTATCACTTGGCCCTTTTCCATGCAGAAGGGAGGGACTGAACTTGATGTCTGCAGAGTCCATATTTTCTTTAGTCAATCTTTTGGGTTTGGCAGAGCCTTGTTGGCCCAAGTAGTAACAGAACTAAGGAAACTATGATTCTAAAGAAGGCAGCATTTTAAGTTCTTGGCTAGAGCTACAGGGGCAATGGAGAGAGGGAGAGAGTTGTTAGTAAGATGAAGGAGAAATGAAATAAACTCCCAAAAAAGGAGGGGCAAGGGTGGGAAAGGGAGGGCTAGAACAGGAAATTGAGAGGCCCTAGTGCAGGAACAACTGCTAAGCTGCAGATGTTTGGCAACTGCAGACAGAGGAAGTGCCTAAGAGGGGAGTGAGATTTGCTGGGCTGAAGAAGGCACTAGAGGAGACAAGAGCTGCGGAGGACCTAGTGGTATAACATGCCTCTTCCACCACCCCCTTCCTCACCGCCACCCCCGTGTCCAGCATCTAGAGAATCTCTGAGCCTGAATAGGCCCTTCCTACGAAGCCTGTTAGGAGGGCTGCGTATAGCACAGCTGCTGTTTGGTGCTGTCTGCTGGATAACTTTAGCGGCACACAAGTATGAAGGAGCAACCTACTTTGCAGTCTTTGCAGCAGTCCTGGTGTGGCTCCTTACCTTGGTTCTTTTTGGGCTCAGTGTATTGGGCCGATGGACTCTGATTCCTGTACTGGGGACCCGCTGGCTTCTAACAAACATTCTGCATGACCTGTTGCTTGGACTTATTTTCTTCACAGCTGCTGCGGCCATCATAGGCTACAAGGCGCGGAGCATCAGCTATTGCACCCTGCCAGGTTACAGCCAGCCCTGCAGTTACACTGCCTACTTAGTGGCTGCTATCTTTGCTGGTAAATCTGCCTTCCTGTACTTGCTCTCCGGACTCTACTGCTTGGTACGACGTTTCCAGGGGCATTTTGATATCATCTGAGAGATGCAAGAAGTTCAAGAAGTACAAACAGATCTTATTCAAATATATGGATAAATCTAGCATGCAATTTACCTGTAGATACCTTGCTCCAGATGGCGTCACCTTCCTGAGGAAAACCTGATGCATTCCCTATTTTTTCTGACAGTTTTGAATGCTCTTATCTCCAGATGAGATCTTTTCATCCACAGATGGATCCATACGGTCATGACCCAGAAGCTAAAAATGATGCATCTTAGGAGGAACACCTGGAAACCAGATTGTGGATTCATTTCTCTTCCCCCCACCCCCATCTCTCTCTTGTCTTCTTTCATTTTGGAAGTAGGATTTCTATGGGTCTGGGAAGTTTTCGCCTGATCTGTACTTCCAATATATCTGATTGCTATAGGAAGGATTTGGTATTATCACCTTCTGGTATACAATATTGGTTTTATTATTCATGCTATCCTGTTTTGGATCTTAGTAATGAAATGTTCAGATTTTATACCATATTGGCTTCTGGAGAGTTTTTTTTTTAATCCAGGAATATTCTGTTTTGAACATATTTATACATAATTATTTACTGTAAATTTTAAAACTTTTGAATGCACCCAATAGTATTTGTAGCATTATTATGGTAATGTGTTTTTCAGAAAACAGAGGGATAAAGGTTCCTGCCATCTGAAACTGCACTCTCTAATTGAAAGAGCTGATTTTAATTCCAGATGTATGCTAATTAAATTAAGAAAAATAGTACATGTTGAATATGCTCAGAAATTATTTTTCTGTATGGGTACAGTATTGTTTAATATATCCCAGAACTAAGCTCTGCCTCCATGAATGAATTCCAATCTTATGAGTTTCAATTCACAAAAGAATTGCTCAAATAAAACCTTCTATCATCTTGCCCATAAATGTTGCTGTATTATTTCACTTCGATGAAATCTTAGTCCATATCCTGTAGCCCTCTCTAAAATTGTTTCTGTCAGACGCTTGGGATTCTATTTACCATCTGAAGCAGTGGTGGGTTTCAATTTTTTTTAGAATCTCTTCTGTTTGTGTGGCCTGCTTTGTGGGAGTGGCTTGCCAGCCATGTGACAGGGTGGGCATGGCCAACTTGTAAAATGTGGTGAAACTCAGTTAACAACGCTCTTGCTTAGCAACCAAAATGTTGGCTCAGAAACTCTGGTATTTGAAGCACGCAAGTATTAAAGCTGTCAAGTTACAAGACCCTTGCAGCCCTAACCCTTTAGAAAAAAAAAACCCAGGGGTGTTCAAACTTGATAGCTTTAAGACTTGTGGACTTCAACTCCCAGAATTCCTCCTCTCGCTCTTCATCTTGATGATGTGCGGATGGGCGGGGGGAGGGAGCTGGAACCGGTTCTAAACAGCACTGTAGATTTGTGAAACCTCTTCTATAGAAGAGGCTAGAACTGGCAGGAACCCACCCCTGATCTGAAGAGAATTATAGAAATATTTTTGTCCAATGTTCTTGAGAGTACCAGATTTGGTAGGTCTTTTACAGCAATCAATCATTATAAATAGGAGGTAATGTTCACAGTGATGGGACAAAAGATAGTGAGCAGACGCTTCACCTAGAAGCTTCACCTAGAAATGGAAAGGATTTACTGATAATTAGCTAAAGATACATTTGGAATTAGGGTGAATTATAAATTTTCTCTAGTTAACAATTTCTACAGTAGGCCTTACGTTTATGCAGGACATTTTTTTTCAAGACAGATATCTGGAAATAAAGCTTTCTAAGTTTATCCCCTGAAGCCTCTGTTTTATACAGACTTTCTAAAAATACTGAGAATTTGGATCTCAATAAAGAAGGTATCTAACTATGTAGCAAGGGATAGAGGTATTTTCCAGGTTATAAGTGTGGTGTAGCTCCTTTGATGATAGAGCACTATGACTTCTGTTATAATCTGGAAGCATTTGCAATTTATTTTGTATAAAACATACTCAGTTCAACTTGAGACAAGTGAAAGTAGAATTTTAGTGCTTTAAAAGTCTGAATATAATATTTGGTCAAAAGGAAGAGGGTGAGAAATCATTTTCATAGCAACAAGAACTCTTAAACAGCTACTTACATAATTCAGAAAGTATTGAGATCCAGCATGGATTAAATCAGAATTTCATGGGGAAATGGTGGTGTTGGGTAGCTACATCGTATCAAGTGATTAAACCTGACAGTATTATAGCGATACCTGTAATCATTCAAATCTTGTAACCAGATCCAACAACAGTTACATCATATAATATTTCACTATACTCATGGAAGATCACTGCCTGTCCTAGTTCAGGAAAATACCTCTGAAATACAGATTTCTTGGACACAGAATATTATGTTTTTTTGTCAAACTTCCTGAGCAGCTACAATGTTGCCTCTGGCAAATCTCTACAACTATTGTGCTTCTATACCAATAGTGCAAATGGTGGAGCTGACCCTCCCTTGACAAAATCTTCATTAGAAAGGAACTTTGTTCTAGCAGTAGCAAATGAGAAGCCAACTTAATAGCCCCTTTACTCAATGATGTCCTAGGACTGGCTTTAGGGGTTTCAGAATAACCGATCTACTTGAACCTCAGCACACCAACCTCATCTACTTACTGAAACGCTTTTCCAGCCATTTTCATCTCTTTTATCATGCTCAATGAAACATACCCGAGTGCATCCATATTGGAACATGAAAGAATCAGAAAAGAGCTGGAAGGGACCTTGGAGGTCTTCTATTACAGGTACAGCTTATTTGTTTCTAGATGTTCACATCTGTTTTTAAATTATTTTTTCCAGTATCTTCCTAGGTATTGATGTTGGTTGATTTGTCTGTAGTTTCCTGGGTCTGTTACCCCACCCCTTTTTTTAAGATGGGTACCACATCAGCTCTTTTCCAATCCTCTGGAATTTCCCTGGTGTGCCAAGATTTTTTAAAGATGTGATACAATGGTTCTGAGATAACATCTGCCAGCTCCTTTAGAACTCTGGGATGTAATCCATCATAAATATAAATCTGGTAATTTATATTTATCAAGGTCAGACAGGTGTTCTTTTACCATTTCCTTGCTTATTTTAATTTTTATTTCTTGTCTGTCTTTTAGAGTTAAGTTTTTGTTAGATTGGGCTTTGGTTTCTTTTTGTGTGAAGACTGATGCAAAGAATGAATTAAGTAGCTCTGCTTTCTCTCTACTGCCTGTTACTTCCTTGCCATCTTCTCTCTTTAGTGGACCAACTGTTTTCTTGACTTTTTTCTTGTTATTTATATGTTGAAATAAACTTTTTAAATATATCTTTGATTTTTGTTGCAAGTCTTTATTCCTTCTGAGCCTTTGCTTTCCTGACTTCATCTTTGCAGAATCGGGATATCTGCTGATATTCTGCCTTAGTTATGTGTCTCTTTTTCCATTTTTTATACTTATCCCTTTTGTCTTTCAGTTTATCAGAGAGGTCTTTGTGCAACCATGCTGGTTTCCTCTTGGATTTGTTTTTTTTTTTTCCAGTGGTATTGTGTTGGATCATATTTTTCAGTGTTTCCCACGCTTCTTGAGTTGTTTTCCCCTTTAACATTTTTATCCATGAAATTTTGCTTAGGCTCTCTCTTAGTTTGTTAAAATCAGCTATTGAATTCCAGTATGATGTCATTCTTGCCCAAAGTTCCAGTAACTTCAAAACTCCCTTTATCACTTCTCTATTAGTAAAAATTAGTAAGTACTTAATTAGTAAGAACTTCAACTTCCTCTATCACTTATGTATTAATAAGAATTAGGTTCAGTATATTTTTCCTCTAGTTTCTTCTAGTTGAATTGAATTGAATTGAATTGAATTTTATTATTTATATGCCACCCTTCTCCGGGAGGACTCAGGGCAGCGAACAATTCAAAAGGGGAAAAAGGGGAACATAAAACAAATACAGATAATTAAAATAAGCAAGAGTCACACAACCATACAAGTCGAGAGGGGAGGGAACTCATCACCCCCAGGCCTGCCGGCAAAGCCAGGTTTTGACGGCTTTTTGGAAGGCCTGGAGAGAGGTGAGGGTCCGAATCCCTGCGGGGAGTTCATTCCAGAGGGCCAGAGCTGCCACAGAGAAGGCCCTCCCCCGGGTAGTAGCCAGATGGCATTGGCTAGTAGATGGAACCCGGAGGAGGCCAACCCTGTGAGATCTAATGGGTCTGTGGGAGGTAATTGGCAGCAGGCGGTCTCTCCTCTATCTTTTAGAAGACAAAGTTGTCAGCTTTGGTTGGGAATCTATTTGATCTCCCACTTGCTGCAGAGTTTGTCTCCCAGCTGATATGAGGATAAAACATTTGTTAGGTTTATCTTCCATCATTCCTTCAAGAGCTCAAGATGGCTTCATTATCCACACAGCAACTAACTAGCCCATGAAGTAGAGTGATCTGACTGGACAATACAGGTAGTCTTCTATGTGCAAACACAATTAAGCCCAAAATTTCATTGCTAAGCAAGGCAATTTGTAAGTGAATTGTGTTTCATTTTGTGACTTTTTTGCCATAGTTGTTAAGTGAATCATGTGGTCGTTAAGCAAATCTGACTTCCCACATTGGCTTTACTTGTCAGACACTGGCTGGGAAAGTTACAAATAGTGATCACATGACCCCAGGATAGTTCAACTATCATAAATACATGCCAGTTGCCAAGCTCCGAAACTTTGATCACATGACCATGGGGATGCTGCAATGGCTGTAGGTGTGAAAACTGGTCATAAGTCACTATTTTCAATGCTGTGTAACTTTGAACAGTCACTAAACAAATAGCTGTTAGGTCAAGGACTATCTGTAATCTAATTAATTAATATGGTTATGTCTCAATTTGAACCTGGGTCTCCTCAATCTAAGTTCAATACCTTAAACATTATCCTATATTGTTTTTGTAGAAGAAAAATTCTGTCCAAAGCTATTTGTTTAGGGCATCCTTGACCTTGGATAGGCTATTAGTTTCATATAATAATCTTGCTGTTATGCAGCAATGGAGGGGGAAGAAAGGGAGAATGGACACTACCTGTCTTCACACAAGGTGAAATTGATTAGCTACTGGGAAAGAACCAAATGCCCATGCCAAGACAATTTAGCCAAGAGTTTCAGTAGGGCATGGCAGCCTGAAAGTCTTCTAGGAGGAGGAGATAAATATAAGGAGATTAAAAATCTTCATGCATGCTGAATCCAAGGGCAATTTGGCTCTATTTTAAAGGCAGCCCATCAGTGGGAGGATTGCTGTGCCATCCTACCTACTAGAGATGGGAAGAGCAAGGCGAAGTGTTGTTGCTACTTTTAGCTACTGTTCACATGTTCTAATGTGTAACATATCTGGGAATGGCTATAACATCCATTAACTTTGGAGCATATTGGCCACTCTAGAATATTCTTGAACATAACATCTGGAAAAAGGCTTTCTCAGTAGGAGGAGTTGCAAAGTAAGCAGTATAAAATAGATTAAATATTTAGGGGCATTTGGATCATTTTCCCTTACTTTCCAAAAATTCCACTTTGGTCATTAGACAGATTTCTGTTTCTGCATCAAATTCTAGATATGTTCTGTCTTGACAAAGATTATATTCCAGATCTTTAATTCTGTAATTATATCAGATTCTGAATAAAATGGGGTATACTAAGCATAATCTATTAAATCGCTATATTTTAAACGTATAAGCATTTTCTCCTTGAAATGCAGCCAGAAAAGAGAAAAGGGGAGAAACAACAAGGAAAATATAACTTGCAGAGAGATGAGGGCAATACGGGTAATAATAGGTAAGAAGCAACTTATTCATCTTTGGCTGTAAAAAATAGTAATTACAGATTAAATAACTTACAATTTGCTAAACTCCACATATACTGCCTGAGATTTCTGCCTTACTTACTTAATGCTAGGACTGGCCCTGTGCCATATCCCTGCAAGGCAGTGGTGGGTTCCTATCAGTTCGGACCAGTTAAGCTGAACAAGTAGTGGTTTGGCAGCCTGGGTTGCTGGAACCGGCAGCGACCCAGGCCTACCACGCCCCTGAACTGGTTCTCCAAGCGGCACCATAAGCGCCACCATCTTGTTTTTCAGTTCTCTGCATGCACAGAACAATTTTAATTGCACTGCACATGCACATGCAGCACCCATCAAGCACACGCAGTGCGCACATGAGCAAACCGGCAGTAGTGCCTGCTGGAACCCACTCCTGCTGCAAGGTGGGTGGTTCCAGATACTGGTAAGGAAGAAATCTGATTTGGAGACAGCATGAACTGTACATCTTTCTTTCATGAGCTTAATGGTTATGTGATAATTTCTTCTGTGTATGCATGATTGTCATCAATTGTTATCTTAACCTCTTAAGTCCTACTTGCACAAGTATGTCCTGCAACTAAGTATTAACACTTATAGTACTATCTTCCAGATAGTACTTTATTTTTGAAATAAAAGATGATTGGATGTTACTAATAAACGGATCATCTGCCAATGCATAACATTTATTTTTTTAGAAAGAAAAATGTGTAAATAATTGATGTGGATGGAATTTAATTGCTTTTGATTTTCACTTGTTCATAACTAGGAAAGAAAGATCCTTGACATTTATAGTTTTTATTGATTTTGGCCTCAAAGCTGTTCGAAACATCACAGACAAAACTGGACAAATGCCACAACAGATTTCACAACCTTCACGTTACTTATTTACTCAGAGACATTGGTTTTTCCTGCCATTTACTTCACTTTGCTATTAAGTCAGCAAGAAACTGACTTAATAGAACATCGCATGTCACAGATGTAACTGTCTGCAGCCAGATAACTGGGTTGTTGTTGTTGTGGAGAAATAGGAGAGAGGAATATTAGATGTTTTTGGCACATTGATTATAAAAATAATAAAGGTGGGATATAAATGAAATTGTTGACTGCTAGATAGAGATGAATCTCAATAAATATTACTTTAAACATTCAGGGTATTCGTGATTTTTTTTCAAGGAAAGGTTTTGGTGCTGAAAACAGTTCTAATTGTAGAAATTAATTAAGTTATAAAGATTGTAGACATCAGTAATGAGGAATAGCAGAGATGGAAAGTTATTTTCTATTATTATAAATATGTTGGACTATGATACTGGATAGCATCTGCTTTAAATTGGATGAATAATTTGGATGAATACTTGAGCAGCAAAAGCATAAAAATTTGAAGCAAATCCGTTAATACTTGCACAGTATGTAAGCATCACCAGTACAGCACTGCATACTGATGAACATTTACACTCCTCATTTATGACAGGAACCAGTTAACATGTAATAATGCAAGAATAAAATGACGGTAACCCCACTTTCATAAAACTGTAGATCATGGTTAGATGGTCACAGAAAGTGGAATTTACAGTTCAAGCCTTTTTCAGAGCAATTAAAGTGAGATCATTTTTAGGAGCACTAGGGTAAGGTTACATTTTACTCAAGGAAGTGATTATGTTGTAATAGCAAGATCAATTGTGATCATTGTGAGTAGATAACACGGGCAGTCAGAGAATGAGGGAAAAATTCAAGCAGAGTGCATTCTTCCTTCTGAAGAATGTTTTTGTATGTACCACTACTTGTAAGATTTTTTACGTTTTTAATTAAAATAACACATTTTAGCTGTTAAATCTTCATGTTTTACCACATGAATTTATGCAGAGAGAATCAGGCAATTACAGTCTTATTGATCAGAGTGAGTGTACTATTGCTCTGTGTCCCATCAGTGCTTTTCAAAAGGCAACTGGACTTTCTTAGGTTTTTTTTTGAAAACTAAAGAAAGCTTCTTGGATGAGAAGCAAAACGTTTTCAAGAAGAAGAAAAAACTAAAGAAGTCCAGCTGCCTTTTGAAAAGCACATTTGGGACAACCATGACCAGGATGATTAAGAATCTCCATAGATTTATGCTTTATGTACATACTCATGGAAGTATTCTATAATAAGAGCACTCCAAATTATAACACTATGTTATTGTGAAGGCAGCCATAATTATTCAAGCTTCAGATCTTCCCTCAGAGTATTATTTTAAACCTGAAACAGCCTGTCCAAACCATTGTTTTTTATCAGTAGACAAGCCCAGACAGCGAAGGAAGGAATGAGACTCAGACTGCAACGCTTCCTGACAGTCAGTGGGAAGTGAGATTCTATGGGCAGAGTGAAGGGTTCAAGCAGGAAAACCATGCATGAAAGAGCATCAAGGCATCCTGGCAAAGCTGAAAGAGTTGTTTTTTTGCACAAGAAGAGCTTTTATGCAAGGGAAAAGGAACCATGGAATAACTCAGTGGAAGAGACCACCACGGGAAGAATGTACTTGAGCCATTATTAGGAAATGCTGAAACTCATTGCAGGGCATATAAGTTACTTTTCAGGGTTCTGTCAGCAACAATAACACCACACAATAAAGTAGGGGACAGCAAATTCATCGCTAGTTCTCATATAAATAACAGAATGCCTTGCTAAATGTAAATGATCAGGGCATAATATGTTAAGATCCTACAGCCAGAAAAAGAAAAGCATTCTGAATTAATCCATTATATAGGGTAAAGGTCTCTACATTGAAAGTTACTGATCAAAATTTATCATGCCGATCCCCTCTGAGTTGATAGATAAATGTTTATCAACTTTCCAGTCTGGGATATAAATTTAATCACCTAGCTTGTTTCTAATTCAGGTGGCCTAATTTATTGCAGATAAATAACTGGTAACTGGTAAAAAAAATAGCAAGAGAGGATGCATTATGTAATTATGGGTTGGAAGGGGCTATAAAGATCATCTAGGCCAATCTTCTATAAAGTTAATACAATGCAGACATTGACTTCAACAGCATTTTTGATAGATGGCCATCCAGCAAGGGACAGGTCACCATCCAAAGCAGTCTGGTTAAAAAAACTCATACTGTTAACTCTCTCCTTCCTTGTAATGTTAACACACTTTGTTTGTCCAGTCTTTTGGAATTAAGCTGTGTCCCGGTCTCTCCATGATAGCTTTCAAGAACTTGAAGAGAGCTACTCTGTTTTTCAAAGCAAAACATAAACATTGCATCCTACTATTCCTCTTTTTTTCCTTTCAGGTCCCTTACATTTGATAGATTATTGACTTCCTATAGTTCACCAGTGTTCTTCCAAAAACACAATACTCAGAACTCTATGTTATATTCTAGGTGCAGTCTGATTAATTCAAAACAAAGGAACAATGGCAATTTTTCATCTGGTTTCTTTATAGTATATTGATGTAGGCTAATATTAAATTTGGTGTTTGTTTTGCAGCTCTATTACACTACTGGTTCATATTCATCTTGTGATCTACCAAAATATCCCAATCCTTTTTGATGTAGTGCTGCCTAATATGCTTCCTTTATTCTATACTTGTGTGTTAGATTTTTCATCCCATATGTAGGACTTTGCATTTGTCCCTTGAAATTTATTTATTAGATTTATGAGTCATCCATCATCTAGAGCAGTGATGGGCAACCTTTTTGGCGTGGTGTGTCAAAAATCGGCAAAAAATCGAGCATAACTCGCGTTGTGTGTCACTTCGACAAAAACATAATTTTGCGCAATTTATAGTTTAAACTACAAAAATGTATAATTGCAATATATAATTGTATTTAATAAACCAAAAACAAATTATTTAACATACCTGCTTAGTAACTTCTTTGTTCATCAGTCGATTTCGTATGTTGTCCTTGATATTATTGAACTTGTTTGGGGTGCCGTGAACCAGGGCTGTGGAGTTGGCTGCTTCCAGCTTCACGTCCTCATCAACATGCCGCTCCAGCCCGCCCCAAGAGAACTCAGATATTCTCTTAATAATTGCATATTTATTCTGCATATCGTGAAATAGAACTGGCGCACATCTTAGGAGAGTTTCTTTAATAAATTCTCCCTCATTAAGCGCTTTTGCATGCTGAGCTATGGAGTGAGCAATGCTCAAACTTGCAGAGTTTAAATTTGTAGAGCCTTTCATAAATAAACAGCGCACTGTTCCCGCGCTCCTCTCCTGCGGGTCCTCCCTCGCCGCGCTGATGACGTGTGTGCGCATGGCACGCACACCTTACCAGCAGCCCCTGCGCTCAGAAAGGGGCGGCGGTGATACAGTAAGTGAGTGTGGGCGGGGGAGATCACACGTCCCCCCCCCCCCGTTCCTCCAGCACAGATTCTTTCATCCTCGGCGGCCGTGCAGGAGCTGAGGATGAATCGCATGAAATCCTGTGCGTGTCACCCCAAATGGCTACGCGTGTCAGCACTGACACGCGTGTCATAGGTTCGCCATCACTGATCTAGAGGCAATTTGCTGCTTTCTATCCATCGTTTCAGTTTTCAAAAATTATTCTGAATTAGTCTTTTGAGCTATTTGCTTTCTCACTTATCTTTGTATCTTTGTAAATTTGATAATTGTATTATCTAATTCCTTTCCGCAAGTCATTTTTTTGCATGTTGAATAGCTCAGGACCTAAAACAGAAGTTTGTCATTCAACACTTTGTTCCAGCTTGATGCTGAGCATTAACATGCTTTTGAATTATGAATTGAACCAACTATTTATCCATCTAATGATAGCATAGTTCAACTCATATTTTGTCATATTTTCTACAGAAATCTCATACTATTTGATACTTTATCAAATGTTTTGCTAAATAGGAGATTATACATACTCGTAATTGATCACTGAATCAAAGAGAAATGTAGGTTGTTTTGACATAATTTACTCTTGATAAATCCATGCTGTCATGCTGTGTTTTTTCCCCTAAAGGCTCATATACCAACTGCTTAATAATCTTACTATAACTTTCTGTAAAATCTAAGATCCTCTTTACTGAATAGCCTATTCAAGTCATGCCTCTAATGCGTGATGTCTGAGATAGTTTGGACAGAAAATGAATCTTCTAGAATTAGTATTCAAGTTTAAATATGAAACAGAAACTGCTTGTTAACTCTTGCAATAGCTCAGGTCCATATAACTGGCAAGCCCAAGAAGCAAGAACTCATAGAATTCAGAAAGGTACATTTAATTCTAGTCAGGAGTGAAATACATTCCTGACCACTGTAATAATCTCCAGGCAGCCTTACAGCAAATAAATTCAGACCCAGACTTTTTGAAATGTTTCCTTCCCCTAGTGCCTCACCTGCGGTGGGCTGCCTGTCCTTATACCAAATGAACTCACACCTGTTCCTCACAATCTTTTACTTAGATGACTTCCATGGGATCTAGAAGTAGTGCAGCCCTCCTAATTCTAGTATCTCAATATGCAATGCCATTGCCATAGTTTCTGGTAACCTGCAAGGTGGGGACTAGAGGCACTGTTTTACAGGGATTTTGTTCCTTCCAAAGCAGGCTAAAACAATTATATTAAAGGAAGAGTATTTAAGCATGCCACTGCTCCCTTATGGATGCCACATGGTTTGTATTCTGTTACAGTTTATTTAACATTTATATGAAACTCAGGGAAAGGCAATTTACTGATTTGGAATGAATACGAATATATGCTGTTGTTAGCCAACTACATATCTCTACTGTAGCTGGGCAGAAAATACTGTGTACATTCTAAACCTGGAAGCTGTATGCATCTGGATGGAACAGAACAGACTGAAATGGAATATATGAAGACAGAATGGTTATTTATTTGGACATCAAGTAATTTTCCGACTTGTGCCAACTCTGGGTGTAGTTGCACTTCCCTGAAATATATGTTCAAGAGGCCAGAGCTTGCTAGAGGGTGGGAGCTTTGCCCAGCTTTGACTGTAAATTATATCTCGAGCTACAGCAGATAAGTCTTATTAAAAGTAACTCACATCCTTATTGTTGGAATGAGCACTTGGGGATTAAAAGCATCTGCATGGATTGGTTTGTAACCATTATATGTTTAGTTTAGTTTTATATTATTGTTTACAATGGTAAATATAATGAGTTTTTATCTGAATGTCAGCCACCCAGTTTTTCTGGAGCTGGGAGGATATAAATTTTAATAATGATTGGTATTAATAGTGCCTGGCCCAAGTACTAAAATATTAAAAATCTTGAAATCTATAAAATCAAATTCTATTTGTGTCATTTATACATATGAATTGGCTCAAATTGTACATGTGACAATCTGGGATAAGTAAAGAAAGGGTCTGAAGCATCTGTATAAGAGGTTTCTGTAGGTCTCATCTCAGAGCTGTAGAGAGTTTTTTTTTTATATTTGCAAAAGTTTGTCTACATTTTTTGACATTTTGGTTCTTGCAGTAAACTTTTCATTATGGATTTTGAATGTTTTTTTTAAAAAACCAGACAATTACTGAGAGATGAAACTGCTGATCTTCCTATCTTTCCAAAGCCTCCAAGATTTAAAGCCTGTTTTCTACCACCACCTGGTGGCTTTGTGAATGCTAAGTTTGACTGTTGACTACAGTATTAGCAGCATGTTGGATACTTACTATCTGCCAGCACACACAACCAAAATGTGACATGTGGTTAACACACACGAGTGTTCAGGTCCACAAAACCTGCGAGCAAAAGAGAGTAAAATAGCCAAAGCCCTATCTTATGGTTTACAAACACAATAGCTGAATTCATATAACATGCTAGACAATAGACATTAAAAAAAGTCAATGAGCATTGCTTTTGTTGAGATATAACTGACATTCCAAATTAATAAAATAAAATAACATTTCAAAGTTATGGTTGTAACAGCATAAATATGGAAGCAATTGTAAATCTTGATAACAAAAGACTAATTTAAGGGATAACATATCAATATTAATAATGCAAATGCAAACCTTGCACATTATGTTCAAATTAACATTTTCAGAGCCTGCTTCTTTCAATCTGTAGAAAATATTTTGATTTCCTGCTCTTATGCCACAAGTTACTATTTCTGCTGTTAGCCAAAAATCCAATCATTTCAATTATTTGTGAACTGAATTTAGCAACAGCCTTTCCATATAACATGGTAGAAATTTCACAATATGCCAACAATGTTACTACAGTTCTTATATTTAAAGACTACTATGGGCATTATCTTAACTTCAACTGAAGCTCAAATAGAATACACCAATATGTAATCAGTACATAACCATTTTTCCATGGTGGCTTTTAAATGTGGCAAATGATGCAAATATATTTATAACTGGAACTTTAATCTTTGTATGACCACATTAGAATTCATTATATATTTTCTAATTAAAGAAGTGTAGTCCACTTGACCAAAATTCTAGTTGTGCATTATAATATAAGAAAATGTGTCTACAGGTGCAGCTCTTTATTTTTTTGCAGTTCTTCATTAAATAGATATTACATTTAGGAGGCATTTTTATTATACCAAGTTGTTTTCATGAACAGAATTGCAGTGCTTTTTTGTACAAAGAAAAACATTTTTTTAAAAAAGTTGTATCAATATACTGTTCAGAGTATTTATGTGCCAAAAGTTGTTTTTAGCTCCTAGCGACCACATAGATTTTCTCCATGATGATCTATCTCTGTTTTTTCAAGTCTCTCACTGGTACACTCATTGCCACACTAAGTCCATCTCCCTTGCTGCTGGTTGTCCTTTCTCCACCTTTCCCAGAACTAGAGTCTTTTCCAGAGAGCTGGGTCTTTGCATAATGTGTCTGAAGTAAGATAAATTGAGTCTGGTCATTTATGTCTTGAGAGGGAACTTTGGGTTGATCTGGTTTGTCCCCTTGGCTGCCAATGGTATTTTTAGGAATCTTCTCCAACCACTGATGTTCAAATGGATCAATACTTTTCCAATAAACCCCCAAGTGACCTCAAGAGCTCTCAGAGAGTGTGCTAACCACCGGATGACTCCAAAGAAATATGATCCTTCCAACCTTACCCCCCATCCTGTCAGAACTAATCCTTCTATCATTCCCACCATCCTGCCACAACTGATGAAGCTTCTTGGATGATAAGTGAAACATCTTCCTCAAGGAAAAAACAGTCCACATCACAGCACTTTAAAGTCTTTTCCAAGGCCTTCATGGTAGCTGCTGAGTCCTAGACTGCAGCATATTTCTTGACTGCTTTTTTTTTACTGTTGATAGTTGATCCGAAAAGCCAGAAATCAACCACTACTTGGATATCTTCACTGTCAACTTTAATTTCAATTCTAATTGATTTCTAATAACATTCACTGAAGGACTTAAATTTAAAAAAAGAAGTTTTGCCCAGATGACTGTAGCTCACATTTATTTTGAATTATATTTAAAACGGTTTTTAATAGCAAATACCTACTTTCAAAGAAACAGCTTTACATAAGGCGCAGGGAGCATAAATGGAGTAATCTAAATATTTTCTTTTAATCTTATCTTTCATTCCATCTGGAGGTCCGGTCCACACCATAAGTGACAGAAAACCCAGGCACTCTGATGACAGCCTGGTTACTTAAAACTGTTTTTGTGGGTTACTTCTCTTCCTGCGCTGCCCACTCGACCCAAAATACTTGCGTAAGTTCAACAAACAACAAAATGTGGGAGGCGGTTCCTCTCCTGCAACTAAAGCCACCGCCACTTCCTACCTACTCCTTCTGTTCTTGTTATTCTTTTTGGAGAAGTTCTTGGAAACCAGGATCACTTTCTGGTTTCAGTTGTCAGGAGGAGCCTGAATGTCTTTCTCAAAATGCCAACTGCCCTTTTGCCTTTGTTGGAAGAAATATCCTTCTGGGTTCGGCTCCAAGTGGGGAGCCGAAGAAGCTTAGTATGAGACAATTTGAAAAAAAAATATTTAAAAAAATTCTGCTTAACGCTGAATAAATCTTTAATAGTCAACGACCTTATCATGAAATCAATCTTGGCGATTTTAGGAACCTTGACTGAAAAATGCTCTGGTAGTTTCCAGAACGCAACCTTTCATTTATGTTACTCTTGTATGACTGGAGCTTTTCAGCTTTGGGGCAAAGACGCTCCCCAAGAAACCTTGATGACCAACGGCTAACTTTGGCACAGGGAGAAACAGCCAGAGCAAGCTCAGGCCAAAACCACCGCAGCCGCTTCCAGGAACTCTAGCCTCAGCTTGCCAGTACCGCGAGCAAGAAATCCAACTCTTACAGGCTGAGGACTAGAGGTTTTTAACCAATAGGAGTTGAGATTTTCCGGGAGGGGGGGGCATCCGCCGGTGTGACCCTTCACGCCCTTCGGATTGTGTCGCTGTCTCTGATTGGCTTGCTGCCTCTGATAGGCGGGCACGGCCGCCCCTTTCCCGATGCTTATGCTGAGTAGCGAACCTTAAGCACAGCCGGGTCTCTCTTGCTAGGAAGTGCGGGCGGCTGCGGGAGGGTCGAGTTGAACGGAGGCTCCGCCCCTTCTCCTGATTTGAGATTGGGGTGAGTGTGGAGCGGATCAGGATCGAGGTGAGGCTTTGGTATCCGGTAGGTCTCCATGATCTGGTCCAGGGAATTGGTGCCTTCCTTCCCCCATGGAGCAAACTTCTCCAACCTTGAACCCTCTGGATGCCATGAATTCCTATAGTTCTAGCCAAGGGCGGCAAGGAGGTGTTTGGATGCGGTGCTGGCAGTTGTAATTCAGTGCATCTGGACGGCCCCAGGTGGGAAGAGATACGCCATGTAGGGAACGTTTACTTCATCCTATCGGCATGCTTGTTTTCAGAGCTCCAAGACTTAAGTTAAGTGGGGTTTTGTGGTTTCCTTCCTGAATGCCGGGAAGGGGAAATGCGGTTGATGAGGCTTGCAGACTCTGGGATGGAGAGAATGCAGGTGCTGGATCTCTTTGTATCTGATAATTATTAATCACAGCTCTCTTCATCTGTGAATAAATTGAAAACTTCCTTCATTTCTGGAAAAGGAGTTAGGGTCCTTTTTGTTATGTGTATTGAGATAATGAAAAAGAGCATCTGCGTGCGAGCATCTGTTTGAGGTAATAGGATTGCCCAGTTAGACTACAATGCAGAATATGATCTGGTCTTTTTTTTTCTACCATAGATGCACCTCTCAACTTTTGATAAATTAAAGAGCATAGGTTAAGGACTTGTTAGCGCTTGTCAGCATATTGGTTTAATAATGATATACGGGGGTTATTTTCTTTCTAGCTTTCTCCTCTGTGTAATCAATATTTATGAAGAGAGATTTTGTTCATAAAGAAACGATAATTGGGGTAAATGTAAATATAATGATTTTCTGCATTTATTTTGTTTGCAATGCACTTTCCGCTGGATTTTCATGCAATTTCTTCATGCAATCTCAATTTGTTCATTATTGTCTGAATGGGAAATATAATTTTCTATAGGCTTAGAAGTATGCAGCCCATGGATAAATGGTAATTTATGTTTCACTTCAATGGCCCAGAAATGAAATGCATTGCTAGTTTATTTTGCTGTTTGCTCATTAATGTTTGTGTTTACAATTTCCACTATTTAACAGGCTTTGAATCATAGGTTTTAATAGATAATTTTATGTTTCAAAACAGTGTTATTTCAGAAATGTTTATCTTTGTTCACCTTAATTTTCCCTTCAGAGAAATAAATAAAAATTAAGTTAAATCACAAATGGATATTTACAGTATGCAGGTATCAGAACGTGATGGTGGAGTGTCCACAGGGAATGGATTAGACAATGCCACAGCATCTGATGCCCAGCAAGTTTCGCCCTCTCACCCTAAGCCTCCTTCCTTGGACCTCTTTAATCTGGTGATATCCTATAAGCAACTAGAGCTGTACCTAGAACCACTGCAGGATGTTGCTGAAGTTGTGTGGTTCCTCCTCAGGTTGGTGCTTTTCTATATAGCTATTTTTTCATAGTTCGTAGAACTATCATCGATCTATCATAGTTCATAGATCATAGTTCAGCAAAATCTATGCCTATTGTCATTTTTGAGAATAGAGGAATAAATTCTTTTTGTAAGATTTGCTTTTTCTAGTGGGAAAAGGGGAAGCCTTTCTGGCCTAAATGTTTAAATCAGAGGATGCACAATACCTTATGATCATTACCTTTCCTTTGTCTTATTGTTCTGGTGTTAGTTCATTTCATTTTAAGACCATAGAAAGAAGTGCTGTTAGACGATAAAGAGGCATTCTTTCCCATACCAGTCTTCTATGCAAATACAATAGTTAAGGATCATAGTTGCTGTGATTCTGAGATTGCATGGAGCTCCTGAACCTCCTTTTCTTAGTTCTTAGAGTCCTTTTCACATTGCTTTAAAACTATGATGAAACAGTTGTTGGTAATCAACTCCTGCCCTATTGATGTTGGAAACAGAAGGGATTTCTAACGTCACGTGTTATATAGGTCTCATATACTTTAAAAAAGAATTTTGGATTGGTTCAAATCCCAGGAAAAAAATATATGATACTAGATCCTTTCTAATTCTTTATGCAGCCTTCTTTATTCACTTTTCCCCAGTGCTCTTCCTAATTAATAACTAATAAATAGCATCCTTTTGAGATTGTAAATTTTTGATTGCTTCTACTCCACAGCTGGCAGATGCCCTTCTGCTCTCTCCTTACTTGTTTGGGCCTCAACTTTCTGCTGCTTACTCTGAGTGAAGGTGAGAAGTGTTGGATGGATATGCTGGGCAATTCTAGGACCTGTTTTCTCAGAAATCATGAGATGGATTAAGTTAATGGGAGGAGAGTAGAACCTGATTTTGTTCAGGAAACATTTAGGAAGGCTGGCAGGAGCTTATCATCATGTATGGTGGGAAAATTGCACTGACAGCTGGTATTGAAATTTCCTTTGATGAGACACTATGTTAGGGGGACAATAAAACCAATGCTGATTAGATAAGCTGTGGGTGGCTTAATAAACTCTGCATCTATTCCATCTTGCATTGTAGCTGCTTGGTATGGGCTGTGTGCCCTGCTAATCTCAGTGCCTGCCATGCTCGGCTATCTACAGGAAACATGCCGCATCCGTCTTACTGAAGAGCAGCTGGCACGCCGTAGGTATCACAGTGTGCGGCGAGAAGATGTGAGAAAAGTTCAACTTTCTCGAAATGAGGCTGTGGCTGAAGTTAAGGGCTTGTAAGTCTGCTTGGGAGAGACGGGGTTGGGTTCTTGGGCATTGTTTGAGCATGGAATTGAAGGGCTGTTGCTTGATATAAGTTGCTTGTTGAGCTAATAAGGCTGGAGAGGGGAATGTTTTGTATTGGCTTGAGCTCCTAGTAGTAGAAAGGCAGAAAAATTAGGAAACGCTGTAGGCCAGTGTTGGCGAACCTTTTTGTCACTGAGTGCCAAAATGGGAGCGCATGCACGCCGGAAACTGGAGGAGCAGTCCCCCGGCATGCGTGTGCGCCAGAAACCAGACCAGCTGGCCAGTGTGCATGCGCGTGCCGTAAACCAGAAGATCATCTTTCCAATACGTACATCCGCGCTGGGTGGCTCCTCCAATTTCTGGCACTCCCGCACATGTGAAGACCAGCTGCCCGGCATGCCGGACCCCAAAAGAGCAACGAGTGACAGCTCACATGCCCCAAGAGATGGTTCTGCATGCCACTTCCGGCACGCCTGCCATAGGTTTGCCATCACAGCTATAGGCTGAGTCCACTATAGTAACTTTTAAATTTTTAAAATGTTTTTTGAGGAGTTGCGAATCTAGGAGATTGTTTATTGGGTCTGTTTGTGGTAGTGCAACCTCATCTAGTACCAAATGTGGTAGACTCAGAAGGCTCCAAAACCATTCAGTCTTGCCAGGGTTTAGTTAGTGCTTCCCCCCCCCCCCATCCTCCCCCAGCCCCCAAGAGCTGGGATAAGACATCAGTAACATCTCTTAATTCATCATGGACAGAGATGTAAAATTGGGCATCGTCAACATACTGATGATGCTTCACCATTTGGTGACAGTGGATCTCACTCAACAGCCTCATGTAGAAGTTAAATAAGGCGCTGAAACACACAGCATCACACAAGGAAAAGGTTGAGATCACTCACTTCCAATCAACATGATTGGAAGCAACCCTGAAGAAAGGAGGAGAACCACCAAAATACAGTGTTGCCCATTCCCAATCCCCAGAAGGTATCTAGGAGAATATCATATATTGAAAGCCACTGAGGGGTCAAATACAGCTAGGACAGACGCACAATCCCATTCTGCTTTCGCTAGAGATTATCTAAAAGTGCGACCAATGCCATCTCCATCCCATGTTGAGGTCTGCATCCTCCCTGAAAGAGATCTGGTTAATCCACTTCATCCAGGCTCTTCTAAAGTGACTGCATGACTGCCTTCTCTGCCACTTTTCTCCAAAAGGGGAGATTAGATATTCAATAAACATTGTCCAGTATAGTGGGATCCAGTTTTTTGAGGAGAGGGTGAACCAGCACTTCATGAAGAGGTGGAGGAACTGCCTTCTCAAAGAAAAAATAACCACAGTATAAACTGCCCTATATGTGTATGTTTGTATTTATTAAGGGAGGCAGTGCAGAAGACACATTGGTATTCCACTCACCAATCTCTCCTTTATTCCAATAAATTCACTCTTTTAGTGACATAATTTAGAGGCCAACAGTTGCATTTGCATCAAATTTGAGAGGTTACTGATTGATTGGTTGACTGGTTTATATGCTATTCCAGTCTTCCAAGCTTTTGGGAAGGGACTGCTTGTGTTTGAAGAAAACTAATATGACATCACAAATACCACATAACTTGCTGTAGGTCCCACACTTTACTATTTGTGATATGATGTAAACAAGAATTGTGCAATACTGAATATAACCCAGTAATGATGCATGTGTGGAGAATTTCTCTCTTAAGAAACATTGGACTATCATTACATAGTTACTTGCACTGCCGCTCTAAGGATTCCCCCCCATAGATTAGCTGTTTGTAAGATGCATTACATCATTTCACCCACTGGGGATATCATATATCATTACTTTGACTCTGTAACTCTATATTGGATGGAGAGTTATTGGGAATATAAATGATTTCATTGTCCATTTCACAAAAGTATGCAATGATAGTCTAGAATAGTGGATTGATTTCATTTACTAAAGAGGAAGATACATTTTTAAATAATTGATTTTAATAAACTTTTTGATATGTTTACAACTCTATACAGCAATTACTATAGATTTAGCACATCAATTGACTTTCATATGATTGTATAGTTGCATTAGAGATTTTAGCTTTTATCTGGTCTTTCTTGAGCTTGTTTATACTATCTTTTAATGATCCTTATTTTCACCCCTCCCCCACTTCAGAATATAGTATAAGACATGTGCTGGATCAGAATAAGACCATGCTCAATATTGTGTTCTCACAATGACTGGGGAGAAATTCATAATTAGGATAGGAGAGCAGTAATTAGTAGCCATGATGGATAGTAGAGGTTGGCAAGGAATATGCTTTTGCCGGTGCAGTTGGTCAGGACATTTCTTAAGTAAAGAACTAATTTGGCCAAGTGTCACCATTATCACTTTGCCAAATATATAATTTGTGCTGTGCAATCAATAAAAATGTATTTTTAAGTACTTTGCATGGAATATTTTATTTATACACATTTCTTTTCTAAATACCAATTCCCCTTTTACCTTCTATAATGATAAAACCTATGTTTGATCATTTTGTGTCTTACTTTGAATAAAGCAACTTTTAAGTGCATGGTTTAATCATGCTGAAATACCGCATACACTTATTTACAAGTGTCTGAATGATTTATGTTTGGGTAGGCATGTGTAGAATGGAATTGTTAGCTTCAAAGAGGTTCTGCGAAGTTGCTTCCATTGTTACCTCTAAGGAATTTCTGCTTATGGCAGATGCTTGTTCAGCATTGACCAATAAAGTTTCATGGTTCAGCAGGGATTCAGCAATCCAGATCTCCCATATTTGGAATACATCACATGTTGTAATGGATCATGCTGATTCTCATCTAGTCTGGGAAACTGATACAGTTGCTTTTTGCCTCCATCTCTGCCTGCCAATCTAGGGCTAGCTGGCATAAGAAGCTCCTGCAGGTCTCTCCCAACTCATGATGGGTGAGCTTAGCATGTTGTAATTGATATTTTACTCACCCAATTACTAATCCAGTGTTACAGATTTGAACAAAAGTTCTCAACACATAAATAATCTGCAACTTTCTGCATCTATTTTTCACTGGCATGTGCAATCCCCATCCAGCAGGTCACAAGATAAAGTCTTGTGACAGAACATTTTTCTATCCTGTTACAACACATGCCTTGTTTTCACAGCATCTGGCATTGAAGCATGTGCAAAAGTAGGAGAAATATGATACCTAAGCATGCTAAATGCACATGTGGAAAAAGTATGTATTAACTTACCCCATCTTGGTTTGAGTTACAAAAGTATTAACTTTTTCTGGAATGCTTGGAACTTGTGCTTTAAAAAAAACTTATTAGAGCTGACTAAATTTAAATAGTGGTGGCAAAATTAAGCCTAGCTTATTCTATGTGTGGACAAGGGGTCTTCTTTCTGAATGTTGTTGCTTTCTATGATTACCCAGGAATAAATAAAGGGCTGGGGAAAACTTCATCTGTGAGGTTAGGTTGTTGAAGTCTCTATGTTACAGTTACTGACTTCAGTGACTGTAATCACTATTTGGCTAGAAAGCACAGTTATATTTAAAATTGTTGTCCTTTCTTTTCAGCCTGATCCGATTAGAAGTGTTCCTGAACAGGCTCTGTGGTGGCTGTGAAGCAGCTTACCGTGTCTTGTTCTGGGAGAACCCTACTGTCTCCTCCCAGTAAGTGTTGACTTAGAACAATGGTGGGTGACCCTTTCAGCTCAGAACAAGCTGTCCTTTTGTTTACTTTTCTTCTCTAGATAATTTGTTTTTTCTTGAGTCTTTTTTTCATCAGTCTAAACACAACATCTTGCAGTTCACCAAATTGCGGTTTAGCGATTGAAGCATTGGGAAAGAAAAGGTTGGGAGCTCTTCTTGAAAATTGATACATCACTGCTGGTCTTGCCTTTCTTAGAAGTTGGATATAGACTCAGGCAAATTAGAATATGAATATGATTGGATAGAATTGGATAGAACATTTCATTGCATTGGATATAACACATCATTTGCCTATTGAGGTCTGCAAGGCCATTAGGTGTAATTAGGAAGTAATGGGCCGGGACTCTAAAGACAAAGAGGCAGTCTTTCATGAACATAGCTTACTTCCAGAAAATTACTTCTGCTTTTCTGGAGCTCTGTTCACTTCCCAGGATCTTTTCCTAGCTATTTGGCACTCTTTGGCATTCAAAATGTTCTCAAATATATAACTCAACTATTCCCTTCCATCTCATAAACTAGTTTTCTTTTAAAGTTCTTTGTATACACAAATAAACATAGTCAGTCTTTAAAAAGCATTACCTCTTCCTAATTAACTGGCAACCTGTATATTGACCGTTGATTATAATAATTTAAAAATCAAGTTCATTTATGCAAAAAGGCTCAAAAGCAAGTTACAAATCTAAATTCAGCATTATATAAAACAATGTAATAAATAAAATATTTAATAAATATTACTTAACGAAGGTAATTGTTGAGTTACGACTGATTATTTAATGACCATTTGGAATGACCATTTGGAGCCTCACAAACTCTGCTTTATAACTCATAAAGTACTTCCAGTCATGATAAGATGTCACACTGTCTCCCCCTCCCCTCCAAGGTCATCTGACCGCATTTCATGTGCTTGGCAACTAACTCACATTTACAACTCCAGATCCTGCGGTCACATGGCTGTGATTTATGTTTTTATAATTGATAATGTTTTTATAATTTATAATGTTTTTTTGCCAGTTACCACCATTTTCTACTAATTTTCTGCAAAGAATACCTATTGGGAGGAATGAATTTGTACTTACGACTGTATTTTGCTTAACGACCATGTAATTTGCTTTAACAACTATCATAAAAATGGTTGTAGAATCATATTTGTTCATGTAGCTGCTTCTATTTGATTGTTTATGACCAGAATTATGATCTCAATTATGGTTGTAAGTCAGTACATGATAAAAAAATTAAAACACACAAAAAATATATCTAACCTTGTTTTTATAGCCATAGTTAAAAATCTATCCGTTACACTCAACTCACCCACATACAAATGTCCTTTGCCTATGTTTATTTCATTAAACATGAAATATATGCAAATATATGCATTTTAGCAAAACTTCTGAAATCAAGAGTGAGAAAAAACAACAAAAGAGGGGGGAAAGTGACTAAAAAAAAGCAGCAGTAGTTTACACTTGAACAATATTGTTAAAAGAAATTGGAGTTTAAAATTTTTTATTAGTGTGCTAATTCAAAAGAGAGGGAAAGTTAGGAATGTGGAGCTAGTATATCCCCTGGATGAGCAAGATCAGGGAAAACAGATGAAAACAATGCAAAGAGAAATATTTGTAAGGAGGAAGTGGTCCAGTTTAACACCACACAGTGGAGCCAGTGTTTTCGTTTTCTCTGGGAAGTTGTATTTGAGTTAGGGAGCTTTTAACTTGCTTCCTAAACACCCTCCCCCACTTCTCAGTCACTTGTATGTAAGGGTCATCCTGGTGTTCAGGTATGTTATGTGTCTTCTGCTCCATTTTTCTCCTCCCTAGGTTTTATGGGATGCTGATGGGTTCAGTTGGTGTCCTTTACCTGCTGCCCATCTGCTGGATCCTTGTTCTTCTTAATAGTGCTCTTTTCTTGGGCAATGTGGCATTTTATCAAGGTAAGTTATCTAAGATTATAACACACTCTCTATAAGGTAGCCTTTGACTTGGAAGCTTCATCTAGACCGAAGTATCAATTAAGTGTTAATTTGTCAATTAACTGGACCAGGGGTAAAATTCAGCCGGTTCTGACAGGTTCTGAAGAACCGGTAGCGGAAATTTTGAGAAGTTCGGAGAACTGGCAAATACCACCTCTGGCTGGCCCCAGAGTGGGGTGGGAATGGAGATTTTGCAATATCCTTTCCCCAGGAGTGGGAAGGGAATGGGGATTCTGCAGTATCGTTCCCCTGCCACGCCCACCAAGACACGCCCACAGAACCAGTAAGAAAAGAATTTGAATTTCACCACTGAACCGGACACAGTTGATTTAACAGCACAGCACCTGTATTAGATCGTGAACTGGCTGCCAGTTGGTGTCTATATCCAGTTGAAAGTAGAGGCTGGTACTTTGAAACTCCACATGGTTTAGCCCCCAGGTTCTTTTAAGAGGAGAATACTAAGAATTCTCATCCCATGCCTTTTAGAATATTTTGTCCCCTAAGAAATGACCCTGTCAGCCCTTCATGGTAGACCAAATTAAGTGACCAGTGTCATGTAGGTCAATGCTACTTTATTATAAAGCTGCTATAGCAACAGAATTTTGCAGGTCCGGATCTGCTCTCCCCCCCCCCCACTTTTTTTTCTTTTCTTTGTGAGAACTGGTGGGGGGAGGAGCTATCTGAGATATTTATTCATGTTACTTTTTTGGCTCCGGACTCGTAATATTATTTGATTGTTGCCTTGATGGTGGTTCTTTCTCCAGTCCCTCAAAACTATTCCTAAAAACCAACCTCCTGGATTTTAGGAAGATCTTAAAAACATTTTTATTAAGTGTAGCATTTGGGTGCTAATGATGGTCCTGGGCTTCTCTGGTCAGATTGTTGAGGATTTTTTAAATTGTAATTTCATTACATAGCACCGACTCCTTTGGGAAATGAGTTAACTGTAAATGATTGTATAATTAAAATGTAAACAAATCATTTCACCTGTGAACTTCTCTATTGCATTGGGACTTTGGTAGAGAAAATTGAAGAAGCTTGCTGAAAATGATTTTAAAGGTGGAGGCCTTTTTTGCTAGATACCTGTGCGAGGCAAGGAATCAATTTTATCATATTCTGTTGCTGACAATGTAAGTGGGACTAATAAAACATTTTAGGTTAGGGAACTGATAGAGAGAGAGAGAGAGAGAGAGAGCAAGAATCATTTTCCTTTTTTGCTTCCTCAGTCCCACGTTACATCCTTTGGTGCTCATATCAGCCAGGTGACAATGCCATTTCCTGCAATGTACCTCTGATAACACTGGAAGTCTTGCTATTGCAAG
The DNA here is from genome assembly GCF_009769535.1 of Thamnophis elegans. Lineage (NCBI taxonomy): Eukaryota > Metazoa > Chordata > Lepidosauria > Squamata > Natricidae > Thamnophis > Thamnophis elegans. The sequence goes on from NC_045550.1 coordinate 25,668,934, forward strand.
ACCTTCTATTTGAAGAAGCTCAGTTTTCAGTTTCTTTCTTGTGGAATACACCTTTTTAGTGATGAGGCCACAAAGGGGATATCCATCTTCAGAAAGAAAGCCCTGTGGTGTGGGTTGTATTGAGAAAGTAATGCTGTCTCAGCATTCCAATTGCATTTCCTTTTATAACTTGATAGAATAGATTTTCAGGAGAAAATATACTGCAGAGATCCATTTTTGGTGTGTAATCGACTGAAAGCTCTGTTGTGTACTTTGTCCAATATAAAATTTAGGGAACCCTCTCCTCCCAGAAATATTTGTTTCTTCACTTCACAAAGCAAACAGAGTTCTTAGGGCAATTTCTTGAGGTGAATTGTGCACCAAAAATCTGGGGGAAATTAATTTAGACCTCTTACTAGTGGGTAGCGGGAAATTAGTGTGGCGGAAAATAAACCTTGACTGGATGGCATTACAGTGTTCAGGTTTTGTGCTGGAAGTGCATTTTGGAAAATGCATTCATAGCCATATTTGGCTCTTCTGGTTTATTATTTTTTTCTATGTAGTGGCAGGCAGTGTAATGATCAGCAAGGACCCAGATCATTAGACTATGGTGTTACTTTGTTCTAAACATAGACTGGATCCGCACATCACTTTCAGTCTTGCTTTGTTTTACCCATGGTTTCTTCAATAAATCATAATAACTTGGGTTACATATAACAAAAATAATATTTCTAAATAACACAGTGGTTGGGGACAGTGACTCCCTGTCCTGGCCTATTGTAGCATGTGAGTTCATCTTTTGTGATTAACTGAGACAGTGGTTGCTCTTCTGCCTGTACTTGATTTCTTGGCATTTGGACTGGTGATGGGAGTGAATGACCTGCTGCTCTGCCAGTGTCAGAAGCTGGAACTGGTCTGTTGAGAAGTTCTCTTGATCTTCTGGAGGATGTCTAGCCATTTCTTTTTCTCTTTCCAGTGATGCTGGACCTAAAGTCAGCTGTAGAGCAGCGCTTGGGTTTCAGATCCATCCCTGTGGCTCCAGAGCCTGAAGAGCTGGATCTTGGAGAAGGGGAAGGTACTGTCTTGTCAGATTGGACACCTACCCTGACTGGGACTGAGGTAAGACTTGGTGGAAGGAGCAAAGCAGAGAAATAATTAAATCTGTACATTCTGAAATCCCCTTCGTAAGATTTTATCTATCCTGGCATAAAAATCTGGTGACCTAAGGATTGCCTGTAGGACATGGGTGTCAAACTTTATCATGTCACATGACATATTGGGGTGTATCGTGACTTTTTTGACTTAATGGAGCCGGGGTGAGTGTGGCCTGCGCATGACGCATCTGGCCCATGGACTTCCAGTTTGACACCCCTGCTGTAGGATTATTCTTCTAGGAGAGTTGCCCTCATTTTCTTTCCTTCTCCTTTCTGCACTTTTTAAGTCCCAGCTGGTTATTAGGCAGAAGCAATGCTGGTGTCAGCCTCTGTTTTGCTGCTTGCTTTCGGCTGCCATTGAAACGGGGAGGGGGGCATTGTTTGTGGGTGGGGAAGTGTCAGCACTGGAGAGACTGAATAAAGGGAGGTGTTCTCACCATCTACTGTGCATGCTGCAGATAAAGGATTTGCCGCCCAGACCAACTGTCCGGCATACCAGCCTGATGATGCATTTTGAAGATGTCTCCCACATGACACCTGTGGGGTGTACTGATTGGACTATGGACTAAGGTTACCAGAGGGAGGGGGTTGGGTCACATATTGATATGTATGATTACGCACGCTTTTGCCTCCGACCTCGCTTTGCTTAGCTACTATCTACTAGTGACCAGTAAAAGTATTCTTAATTCTGCAAAATGAAGTTGAGTGGTTTCTTTCTTGGTTACTGAGTGAAGCAGCCTTGACAGCTGGTTTACATCTAAATGAGTTGTTAATTTCTCTACTTTTTCATCTCAGTCCTATTACTTTACTAATTTTCTAAGTTTATTCCTGAACTCCTGCTCCTTTAACAATAACTTCAAATGTTTTTCATAGGACCTAACCCCTGGCAGTGTGGAGGAAGCAGAGGAAGCAGAACCTGATGATGAATTCAAGGATGCAATTGAGGTCTGTAGTTTGAGAATCTAGATTGGTCTGTCTTGAGACAAATAAATCAGTTTATCCCTGCCCAATGCTCTCCAGAGATGTTGGACTTTATAACTCCAAGTTCTTGGCTGTGCTGTATGTAAATTGTGGATATTATAGTCTAATGTCTCTGGAGAATAACAGATTGGGGAAGACTGGAATAAGGAAATATTGATAAGCCAGTGGATTAAAAGTGGCATTGGGACCAGGGTATTAGGTGAACCTTATTGGTTCGTTTGTTGATGCTTCTTCATTAAGATATTATCCATTTGAACCCTTGGCACATATTAATTGATTGTTGAAATTTCTTTTTCAAATTAATTTGGAGTTCTTTGTTGCTTTGGTTTTAATTTCTCATTAGTTGCCCAGAACTGAGGTACAGAAATGAATCACTATAAAAAGTGCTAAAATAAATAAATTCACATTTTTGTTCTAAGGTTAGTGAGATGTTAAAGTTAGGTCAAGGTCTTTGCCTATGATGTAAATACTTCTACATGTGTGCAAGAAATAAAAGGGACCTTTAAATAATATACTGTCCTATAAATAGAAAGGAATATTTTTAAATACATGATACTGGGATTGGGCTATACCGTTTTCTGTCTTTTGGCCATCTTCTCTTGTTTTTTGTCTTTGCTGCAAGAACAGGAGACGCAGCTGCTTGTAATGGTGAGTGCAAGAACTGGGCTGCTCTGTCTTGAGCTTGAATTCCCTTTTTGTTTTATTGTTTGTGAATCTTAACATCTTAAGAATCAGTCTATGCCTATACTTTTTGTCTGGATCATATCCCATCTCCTTATCCACTCTTCCAAGTTGAAGGATACAGGATCCAAACTGGGTTGGTTACCAGGACAGAAGTTTAGTCTTCTGAGCTTTCAGACTTATTCTGAATCCCATCCTCAGAATACTTCTCTTTCACAAATGTGTGAGAAAGTTCTGGTGAGAGAGAAATTCCCTGAGAATGGGCTCCAACATGAGTCCAAAAGCTCAGAAGACTAAACCTCTTGTCCTGGTGACCGACCCAGATTGGATCCTGCAATATTACCCTGGGACACACATATTTGCTGTCATTCATTTGAGGGTTACCTTTATAAAGTTTTTCTGCCATCCCATCCCTTCTCCAGGCGTGACCCAGCTTTTCCTAGTGTTTCGAACTATTCTTCTGGATTGTACTTTCCAGGATGTCCTTATATTTATGCCTTAAGTTTTTCCCAAACAATATGTATACCACATTCCTCATAACTTCTCTTTCTGTCTAGGAGGAAGATGACATCTCTCAGGGTTCAGGAGAGTTTGACCTTGGCCTTCCTGACAGTCCTTTTATGAGCAAGAATGAAGTGATTCGTAGCAAGGTGTCACGGTTGACGGAACGACTGCGCAAACGCTACCCAACCAACAACCTTGGTACTGGACTGAAAGGGGAAGTGGTAGAGGGTTATTTGTAGAGGTGCATATTGTTGGGAATGAAGCAGGATTATTCAGGAATATTGGAAGAAGAGGAGGCTTGATCGAAAAACTACTGCAGAGGAAATTAGCACGGAGTAATTTTACATGGGTCATGATAGAAAAATGCTATCCTGACCACAGCGATGTATACAAAAATATCAGGGCCAAGAAAAAAATAATCTCCAATGTTATTTGGTGTAGGGATGGCAACCTTTTATTGCCTCTTCCTGGTTTTATTAGTTCCCAATTGCCACAAGAAAATATGTTTAGTTTTTACCTACTTTAAAGTATGTGTGCGGTTATGTTTAAAACACAAAAGCTACTTTAATTTATCAGTTTCCACTGCATCTAACTTAATCTCTTCTAAGTTAACCTGTTTTACTAGTTATTTCTTTAAAAAAAGTTGTACCACTAAATTTCACCAACACTATATTAGAAACTTGGGGTACAATAGCAATAGCAATAGCAGTTAGACTTATATACCGCTTCATACGGCTTTCAGCCCTCTTTAAGCGGTTTACAGAGTCAGCATATTGCCCCCAACAACAATCCAGGTACTCATTTTTCCCTCCTTGGAAGGATGGAAGGCTGAGTCAACCCTGAGCCGGTGAGATTTTAACAGCTGAACTGCAGAACTGCAGTCAGCTGAAGTAGCCTGCAGTGCTGCATTTAACCACTGCGCCACCTCGGCTACAAAAAGAGCCTGGGTCCAAAAATGTGTGATGTAAACTAATGAAGGGAATCAGGGCTTAAAAATTGATTTTTAAAATCCAAACATAATTTGATTTTAAATTAATCAATTTTAAATTAATTCAAGATCAGTAGTAATTAATTATATTTAATTCATTTATACTTACAGTATTTTTTGGAGTATAAGACACACCAAGATTTTGAAGAGGCAAATTAAAAAAATTTTTTTTTGCACTCTGCAGCCCTCCCCAAAATAGCCTGTTTTTTGCAAAAACGGGTCCCATTTTTGTCAAAAAAATGGCATGCATAGCCTTTAGGAGGCTTATAGACTGCTCCTGGGGAGGGGGGGTCAAAAATGAGCAAAAAATGGACCATTTTCCGCTCATTTGTGCCTTCCCCAGCCCCCAGGAGCACTCTGGAAACCCCCTAAAGGCTATGCACGGCCATTTTTGCAAAGGGGGTGGGGTTTCGGGAGGCTAAAAATGCTGTGTTTAGTGCATACGACGCACCTAGATTTTCACCCTCTTTTTTGGGGGGAAAAAGTGTGTCTTATACTCTGAAAAATACAGTAATCGTGTTATGTGAAAGCAATTTGACAAGAATCACTCAGTAAGGTGAGATGCTTTCTACCAGTTTTCCTTTATTTCATTTGTTAAGATCTGATGTCCACTACATCTTTGGTTCCTCCTGACTGTTTTAAGGCACGAGGGTGTGTGTGTTGTATTTCACCCAATTGTAATTTCCATGTGTATATAGGATTTTTACATTTCTGCAGCTGATTCAAGATTTCAGGTTTTAGAATTGGTTTCTCTCCAAAGAAGGCACATATTTGTTCAGTGTTTTGTTTTTGCTGAATCCAAATTTTATCATATTCAGATTCTTGCTTAGGATTCTCATTCCGAACGTCTTGGTACAACTGACTCCAGACTAGTCTGGTTGAATGTGAACCAGACTTGATTTTTGTGAGTTATGTCTGAATCCAGCCATCAATGGCATGATGGAATTGTAGATGAACAAAGACTTTGCTCAGTGGTTGGAAAAAGAAAGGAAGGCCAGGATTTTGGTTTTGCTTACTAAAATAAGAAAAGCCGTGATTAGGTGTGATAGTTACTTGTATCCTTCTGCTCTGTTACAGGAAACTGTGCAAGTTGTTCTGCCACTTTCTCTGTCTTGAAGAAGAGGGTGAGTCTTTTCTCCAACTCCCTGCCTGGCTTGTTCCATTTTCTTCTTTCCCTGCTCCATCATCTTCTTATGGATCTCAGACTGAACACTGCAGCCTGCTCACTCACTTACCTCCTTGCATCTTTTCCTTCTCTAGCGAAGCTGCAGTAACTGTGGGAACAGTTTTTGCTCCAGGTGCTGTTCTTTCAAAATTCCCAAGAGCTACATGGGGGCTACAGGTGAGTGAATAACAACAACAACAACAACAACAACAACAACAAAAAGGAGATGGGACAGGGGGGAGAATCGTTTAGGTAAAAGTCCTGTGGGTGGGTATTTTCCTTTCCCATTGGAGGTCAGGGGAAAGAGTGAACTGCTATAGTGGGAAGATGTGTTCTGAAGATGTGACATACCTGGAAAGGGGTACCGGTAGTCCTCGACGTACAACCACAATGGAGCCTAAAACTTCTGTTGCTAATTGAGACGTTGTTAAGTGAATTTTTCCCCATTTTACAATCTTTCTTGCCACAGTTGTTAAGTGAATCACTGCAGTTGTTAGGTGAACCTGGCTTTCCCATCGACTTTGCTTGCAAGAGGTTTCCAAAAGGTGATTACATGACCCCGGGACACTGCAGCTGTCATAAGTATGGGTCAGTTGCCAAGCATTTGAATTTTGATTGTGTGACCATAGAGATGCTGCAACCGTTGTGTGAAGCGGTTCACATAAGTCACTTTTTTTCCGTGCCATTGTAGCAATAGCAATAGCAATAGCAGTTAGCCTTATATACCGCTTCATAGGGCTTTCAGCCCTCTCTAAGCAGTTTAGAGTCAGCATATTGCCCCCACAGTCTGGGTCCTCATTTCACCCACCTCAGAAGGATGGAAGGCTGAGTCAACCTTGAGCCGGTGAGATTAGAACCGCTGAGCTACAGATAACAGCCAGCTGAAGTGGCCTGCAGTACTGCGCCCTAACCACTGTGCCACCTCGGCTCCTGGGACTTTGAACGGTCACTAAATGAACTGTTGTAAATCGAGGACTACCTGTCATGAGTGGGATACTGCATAAGCTTTGGTTAGTCCTGAAGTCCTGATTGGTGTTTCTAATTGCAGCCCCAGATGCCCAGCGGGAGACGGTCTTTGTATGTGGGCAGTGTAACCAAGTGCTCACCAAATGAGGAGCCCATATGGAATCCAATCTTCGGATGATTCTGCTGAGGATCTTACACTACACTAGCTGCTACTTGAAGGGAGACAAGCAACAGCACTGCTTCTTTGCTTCCTCCCTATACTTGTAAAAAAAAAGGAGGGCTAGCACATCTAACCTGCTGACTGCTCTGTGTGTTACTGCTCTCTTTCTTGAAAGCAACTGAGAAGATTCCTGCAATCCTAGTTGTGTGGAGGATTCTTCATGCACTAAACTACTGTAGGCTTCCTTCCCTTCTTCCAGTTCCAAGAGCAAATATTATTTCATTTCTAGTCTGTGGCCCCATTTTTTTTCCTGGAGTTTGGCTGACAGGAGGTTGGCTGTCCTCATTTTTGAAAGGTCACTCTTGGCACTTGGACTCCTCAAACCTCTCAAAGTGTTTTACTGTTGCTGAGGTGCCACCCCACTCTTTCTCTGTGTTTGTGTGTTCTGAAATGAAGGGTGGACCTTCATTCAGATGATGGTTATAGTTGGCTCTGAGAGCAGGCTTTGCAGGGCCAAGAGGATCAACTGTGTCCAACCGGTGGGGTAGCTGGATCTACTTTTTCTGCCTATTTCAGGTGAGGATAGTATTTCTCTTCCTTTTCCTCTTCCATGCCACCGACTTTTATTTTTTATTTTTTAATCTAAAGCCCCTTTTATCATGGTCAGACTAGGGTCTGGAAAATGTGTGTTTTTCATTCCTGCATTGTTAGAAGGCAGAGGATGCTGTAGTTAACTGGGTTTTTTGCTAATAGCAAAGCCCAGCTGAAAGTCAGGGAGCTTCCTTTCTGTCTACAGAAGTGGGACATTGTTGGACTACTGCAGAATAATATATATCCTACCAATAAACAATATCCTTGGGTGTGAAGGCAACATTTTCAAGAGTCTGAGGTAATTTTTATTGCTGTGCGGACCAGAGAGTCCCTGCTATGGATAAATATTTCTGGAAGAAGAGCATCATTAGGCAGATAGAGCAATGGAACATAGGATGCATGGTAGGGAGTAAGGGAATGGCAGCAGTTCTTTGGGACAATACAGGATATGGTGGGTTTCTGCAGAACAGACATATTGCGTCTTTAACATGCTGACACATGTGGGATATGAGATGGAGCATAATATATGTAATCCTAAATGTCAAAAGAAAATGTTTTGTGTGTGTGGAGCTGGCAGCATCTCAGACAGTCCCTTTGAGACTCAACCATGATGAAATATTGGCTATGCCTGATGGGAATGTAACTGTGAATGTCTTTTGCTTTGGGGACATTAGAAACATAAATGCAAAGCCTGGCTGGAAATAGAACCAGAACACTATGCTTTTGACTTAATAGATGAACTAAATCTCCGCATTTTTCACTGTAGTTGTACAAGTCATCAAAGGCATTTGGTTTTCCAGTGCTGAAAATATATTGCAGGACTAGGTGGAGTCTTTAAAGATATGAAGTGACATTTTTATAAAATGTTCACAGTATGTCAGGCATCCATAACATTTTTGAGTTACTTGTTTCATTTGAGAATGTGTTGTGGATGCTCATAAAATGATTGTCGGGGCAGAGAAAGGATTTTCTACTGCTATTCTTTGCTCCAGACTATTAGAATACTACCAACAACAACTACCATCCATTTCTCCAAGCACCCCTAGTTCACTGCTTCTTCTACTAAGCTTTGTCCTTTTTCTGGATAGGTGGCTATTTCCAGGTGAAGTTTTGAAGTACAGTATCATAAAGATGATGCTGAAGGTTGGCATTTCTCTTTATGCCAGCTTCCCAATTGTTGAAATGCATTATTTTTTTAATATGTAATGTGTGGTGAAACCAGGAATCTAGTAGTTTCTATGAGAGGAGTCTCTGTGGAAAGATGGGAGGTCCCATGAGAAACATGACTTACAAATTAGAAAAAAAGATAAAACTTCTTGTTTACTTCCTCCTGTTTTTTTAAGTGTCAAAAACAGTGGAGACTTTGGTGTCTATAAAACGTCATTAGCAACCATTCAGTCATGTCCGATCAATGGCTCCTCTATGTCTGTGAAACACATACTGTATAATACTCTCACCAACAACACCTTCAATTAGGCTTGAAAGTTGTTAATTCACAGAAGAGGTAAATAGAGCTATTCATCCCACCCACATAAGCATTTAAAAACTAGTCAGCTGCTGGGGAAAGGAGGTCTACGTAAGTAACAATTCAGCAGTAATAATATATTACTTCAGATTTTGTACACCACTCATACAATATTTCTAATAATTTCCCTTATGACTGGTCCAGTATGTTTTGTTAAAAACTTGAGCAAATGAGGAATTCCTGTCCCCCATCCCCAAACTGCACATAGGCAATTGCACTGGAATAGATCAATTTATCCTGATAGTTGTCGCTAAATTCTCTTGCTAAGATAATGTAAAGCTTTTATTACGGTATTTATTAATTGCCATTTTATTGGAAATATCAGAAAACAGTGCCACTGCTGCTGTTGGCCTCCCCAGAGTCAGAGGACTTGCAAAAAAATTAGTCACGCTGGGGGCTGAATGGGGCCGGGGTCAGGTCAGGACTGTTACAAAATGAGACCCTGAGGTCTCAGCCAGCCCCAGGTCATTTTATGTTTATGCTTAATTGCTTTTCTATATTAAAAATGTGTGTCATTTTGTTTATGGCTTTCTAGTTAAAAACCTGAAGGATCATTTGGAAAGTAAATTAGCTTGATGAAGCCCGAGGTGGCGCAGTGGTTAAATGCAGCACTGCAGGCTACTTCAGCTGACTGCAGTTCGGCTGTTCAAATCTCACCGACTCAGGGTTGACTCAGCCTTCCATCCTTCCGAGGTGGGTAAAATGAGGACCCGGATTGTTGGGGGCAATATGCTGACTCTGTAAATCACTTAGAGAGGGCTGAAAGCCCTATGAAGCGGTATATAAGTCTAACTGCTATTGCTATTCTCGCTTGAATTAAAAAAATATTCATTATTGGTAGAGTTGAGAAGAAAATAGAGTAACTGCAAATGATTCCCCCCCCCCCCCCCCCGGAAGTATTTAAGCAAAGGTGGGTCTCGCATTGGCAGATTTAATAGATATAAAATGATGTAAAGGAACTATAAATCAAAACATACAATTTATGGGTATGCTCAGATTTCACTTGACTGTAAGTTCTGTTTCCTGGTGGTCAGCTTTAAAGTTGTTCTTCAGGATAATGTTGGTGGTGTTTGTGTGGAAAAAAACCCCCATGTAGGATGTTTTTTCTATAACTTATCTTTGGAGTGAGAACCCTAACCTTTCAAATGAGTTTGAGTTGCATTAGTCTGAGAGCAGAATGAAGAGGTTTTGTTTATAAGAATAGACAAAAGTTCTGTCATGAAAGTAATTTAAGAGGATGTTTTAGCAATTGATAGGGAAAGTTGAATAAGTGGAATCCCAGAACTGGTCATTTTCCTTGTGTCAGCAACGCATCTATCCTTCCAACTTTCAAAACTGTATTTGTGTTTGTGTTTGAGATGATTTTATGAGGAAAAGACTTGATCTATGTCTGTAGGGGGCACTCAATGCAATAGTTGTGAAGCTTAATTGGAGAAATGTATTTTGTCAGTTTTTAACAATCAATTTTCATTTTATTTAATTAGCAAATAGGCAATCTTCTTGCAAGGAAAAGTATAGATTACACTAGAAGTAATTAAACCTGGAGATTTAGGAACTAAAAGTTCTCATTACTCCAAAATATTGTATCTTTGGTGGCAATCCCACATATTTTGGCACAACATAAGGTCTGGAATACAGTGGAGGATAGAGAATTGAAACTAAGCCACCAGTACTATTTATTCTGTTGCTTGTAATGTCATCATATAACCCAAAGAAGGATACCTTTTAGGGGTAAAATAAAAGACATAGATGGATAGCAAATTAAAATATAAACTCAGAGAGTCTATGAGAAAATATTTAGGGCCTGTGCGATATAATGCTTTTTCCCTACATAACTGATTCTTAAGACACAACTTTCAAAGTGTTCCTTTTTCAGATTCTATCTGGTGCAAATCACCTACCTATCAGGTTTTTTTCTCCCAACTTCCCCCTGCCACCCATTTTTGTCCTAAAACTTCAGAAATGTCCATTTTTTCATCTATGAAAACTTACCTGTTGTAGACAAATATTTAAAAGAGTTGGGGCAACAATGATGGCAGAAGCAATCTCGATATCCACAGTGTGTGTGTGTCACGTAAGACTGTTTGCTCTAGTAGTTAAGGCACAATGCTAGAAACCAGGAGAGTGAGAATTCTAGTCCTACCTTAGGTATGTGACTTTGGCCAATCACTCTGGCTCAACCTGCCTCATATGATTATTGTGGGAAAATAGGACAAAGGAGTATTACATATATTTGCCACCTTGAGTTATTTACAAAATAATAAAGGTGGGATTAAAAATAAAAAAATTAAATATGTGAATTTTGCAAACTCCACATATCTTAGACTTGCCAGGTTGAGATACACTGTTAAGAGTGTCTAAAAAAGCTTTTATCCCATTTGGAAAAGATATTTCTTCTCATCCACTTTTTTTCTCTGAAAGTTTTGGCTCGGAATAAGTCCCTCTGAAAAATGTATCTTTGTGCGAGAAGGATTATTCCTTTCCATTTTCTTTGTTTTAGGCAGTTCTCCTATCTCCCAGCCATGCAAATGCTATACATGCATTTGTGTGCCCAGCTGTAGGAGACAAGGAAAGCAACTTCACCCTGTTTGCCATCTGGCTGGCATCTATTCTCTTGGTGGTCTGGCATCCTGTATGGTGGATAGCCACCTGGAAGGCCTGGTTGGTTTGGCATCCTTCCTTGAAGGCAAACACAGCAATACTGATACTCACATTGCCAGCCTCCAGAACAATATTAGAAATAGTTTCAAAACATATCCAGTAACTTGGCCTTAAAATATGCCCACATGATTCAGGGTAGAGATGCTAATGGCAGGGATGTATGTAAGTGAAATTATGGGTAAAGAATCCCTTGCTCAAAACTATTGACTGCCTTTTAGCACCATCTCAAAAAATTGCTCAATCTTTGCTTGAAATTCTATTTGTTTGAATTGAAGATAAGAAAGCCCAAAATCTGGTCAGGTTAGTAGAATCCTAGTTTGAGCAATATATATTTCTTCAAGTACATGTGGTGATCTGCCATACTTGGAATCTGATTCCTGGACTATTGTTAAAAAAATAATGTAATAAATCGCTTTAGAGAGGTTTAAAAGAATGTATAAATGAATGGTTCATTAAACATGGATTTCCTGCTCTTTATGTATTTAAGACTTTTTATTAGAATGAAATGAAAATGGAGGAATTTATTTCAAATGTTCATTTAATTATATGTTTCCATTAAAACACTGAGCAATTCAGATTAAAAGAAGATACACTGAGATGTGATGATGTTATTATTCAAAGCCACATAGACTTTTCTTATTTGGCAGCTGATGGTATTTCAAGGCTAAGGAAGAATTTCTGTAAGATCTCTGAAGTCATATGAGTATCAACAACGTGCAGGATTCTTCAGAATATTTTTAAAATCAAACCCAATTATCCTATGGAAAACAGAATCCTCAGAAAAATGGGCTCTAACAGCTTGTATCTTGATGTCAGCCCGCCCACAGAAAAAGGATATTTGTGTGTGGGGCTTTCAGTGGGGGTCTGATCCATAAAAGAATGGATAGTGCAAGGAACATGGATAAGAGAACATGAACTTAACTGCAAATTTCATTTCCTTGTTCTTCTTCTCCCAGCGGTAAATGGCCAAGACTAGCAATCTGCCACCCACTTTTCGGCCCATAACCAGAAAGCTGCCACTGAGGTCATCAAGCTGAGGGCATGGACAGGTGCCTGCATTCTTCATATACAGTACCAGCTTTTTGGTGTCCTTGCGTTTCAGTGGCCCCACTTTGAGCAGTTTTTTTTTCTTTTGAGTGGCCACTAATCGCCTCTCCCCATTTTCCTTTTTGATCTCCTTGATGCGCATCTTCACCACTGTGGAAGAGAGGATAGATCATAAATTGCCTTAAGACATTACAACTTAAGGAGGGAAGTCAGTGAAGGTAGAATTAGAGAAGTAGATAAAATTGTAAGCATGCAAATTATGGAGTTTACTATAGTTCCTTTGATTTTATGAATTTTTTTAAGACTTGACCTTTAAAATGCTAGCAGAAGACCAAAGACAATAGATAGATGGTGGTTAATGCTGCAATGGGAGTGATTTAATCATCCCTTGCCACATTTTCCTACTGGCGACTTTTTTGCATATGACAGATGTCTATTTGTTTCAAGGCCCAGCTACCAGATTTTTAGCTATGTCCCATTGGTCATCCCTGAAGTCCACCACCGTTTCAGTAGTGAGAGTATCTGGAGAAGATATAGCTTATCCAATTTTTTTTACAGTCTGAATTCAGAGCTTTTTTGGATTGTTAAAAAGTTTATAGAGCACAACAGCATTGAATGCAGGTATAGGATTTGGGGGAATTATTGTACTTGTATAGTGATATACTACTGATTTCATCTTTTGATTTTCCCACGTGAGGGAATGCTTTGGGTGACTCTTAGCACAGATTGTTTCGAATAGAATATCGCATATGAACAGATCTTCCAAAAGGCACAAGAACTGGATCATCCAAAATGCAGGAACAAATTTATATTTGGTTATGTGGGTGGAAATGTGCAACTTTGGGAGGAGCATTATATTACCACGTACAGCCTGGAAATAAAGGAAGGTCAGGTATTGATTTATAACAACTTTTGGGGGGAAACCCTGGGAAAAAAATTAAGGAAATGCTACAAGTTGTGTTTTTGAATTGAACTATTAAAAAAAAAGCTATTTCATTTGGGGGTGGGGGGAAGAAACTGGTGCTCATCCCTGAATTAAATGGAAGTCAAGACTGACAACCTTAATGTGACACCAGAAGTAGAATATCCTGCAAGCCCATCTCTTAATCTCCACCTTCGCCTGTGGTAATAAACTGCTTTCCTTTCATGGCACACAATTGCCTTCATGAAGCAGCTGCCTTAGTCTGGGTAGACCTAGCTTCTCTTGAGGGTGTGAAAATGTACATGAAAAATGTATCATGTTCTGCTGCTGGTATCATCTTGTCTCCTATACATTAGTTCCTTAATAAGGAAAAATCGGCCATCTTTAACCACGGTTATTTTCAATCTTCGGTTCGCCTAGATCAGTGTTTCTCAACCTTGGCAACTTGAAGATGTCCGGACTTCAACTCCCAGAATTCCCCAGCCAGCATTGCTGGCTAGGGAATTCTGGGAGTTGAAGTCCAGACATCTTCAAGTTGCCAAGGTTGAGAAACACTGGCCTAGATTGATTATTCTAAGTATCTAGCTGATCTCATCTTTTGAAGGACTGAACTATAACTACATAAATATTTTATTATGATTATTTTTAAAATGTAGACCCTGGTTCTTCAACAAGGACTATTCAAGGCAACAAATAAATGATATACCCTTTTAAATGCAGCACTACAACATCAACAAAAGAAAAAATAAAAAGTACTGGAAATTCTAATAATTATAAGGGAATATAACACCATTATATGAATTATATGATCAGGCTGTTATTAAAACTTTGTTTTTTAAAAATCAGAATATTCAAGGATGTTGGAAGATAACAAATCAGGCAGACCTAAGTGACAAGGCTGCTTGGAAATGTGAGAAAATATCCTAATTCAATCTATTAAGAGATGAGATGGGTTCAGACAAAGGTTTTTTCCTGGAGTCAGAATTTAGGACTACGGTGAGTCAAAAAAAATCATATTGATTTGATCCCAGAAATAATCTGGAAGCTGCTGAAGGATCTGGTTGAAAATAAGTGGAGTTCAAGCAGGGAAAAGGAAGTAAGAATAACAAATATTTGACATATTCCCAACAGCTCCTGGTCTCAGATTCCTGCTGATACTTTGTGTGTATGATTTACCAAAGTCACTGGAACACATCTGCTCCATGATGCCATCTGCTTTGTGTTCCATCTCGCACTGGGTGCAAATCTTCGACACTGTAAGATGCAAAAAATGAATGTGAGCTGAGAAAAATTAGGCATATTTAGCGTTCTGCCTTGTATATTCCTGTCTCTGTTTTTATAAGCAATTGACTTCAAGTGATGATGGTGATTTCCTAATTACCTTGCCTTATGAACTTTGTAATTGTCCTGAAATATCCCGAATAAATTAAAAAAATACAGAATTCACCCTATCCAAATAGGAACTTCATACTGAAAAAAGTGGGGTTAGGAACATATTTCAGGGAAACTTTTTTTCCATATAGCTATTCCTGTGTGTTTTTCCCATTTCTTTTATTATGCAACAACTTTGTCCAAGTTGCTTTCCATTTATTTTTCCTACTTTTTGAATTAGAAGCCTGCAAAAGATATTAGGAAAATCAAAATATATTGTCTCTGAAGGAACTTCATATATATATATATATATATATATGTGTGTGTGTGTGTGTTTGTGCTGATAAATAAATAAAGGGAGACTAGTATAGATCTATTTCAAGCTATTTAGCTCTCATCAGCTAGCCATACCCTTACTGGGATTGGAACCTGGGCTGTATTGCATCTTAGGCAGATGTGTTAACCATTAAGCCACAGAGTTCCTCTCCTTATCAGCTGAGCCAGAGAGAAAGGTATATATTTAAAGTCACAACCCCTGGTATGCCCAAATATGGGAGGAAGTTCACTGCTTCCATTCTCTGTCCATCGGCTCGTCATAAGAGACCATCCAGACAGAAACCCAATATTTTTACTGTTGCCTTTTTGTTACATTTGTGTTGTATTTGTGCTGATAAATAAATAAAGGGAGACTAGTATAGATCTATTTCAAGTTATTTAGCTCTCATCAGCTAGCCATACCCTTACTGGGATTCGAACCTGTGCTGTATTGCATCTTAGGCAGATGTGTTAACCATTAAGCCACAGAGTTCAACTCCTTATCAGTTAAGCCAGGGTGATAGGTATCTATTTAGAGTTATGTAACTATGTAACTATGTAACTCTAAATATATGAAGTGTTAGCTGTTAGAATATAGAATATTGATCGACATTTTTCTCAATTTGGTGCTACTTAGGTATACAAGGAATAAACTGCAAACATTCTTGCCAAATGTTGGCCACTGGATAATGAGAGCTTTAGATCTTTACTAAAGAGTATTATGCAATATTCAACTCTTTGAATGCACCCCTTTGAAGAACCATCTCAGTATAGCTACTGAATTCTATTTTTAACATGTTAATGGGGATGCTTAAATAGATGAGGAATAATCACGTTTATATGAAATGTAAGTTTAATATACCATAATCAAATTTAGTTTTTACCTGCCTCTCCCATTCCTTTCTACTGCAGCCCCCAGCATTCTACTCAGTGGGCAAATGAGACTAAGACAGCAGGAAAGGGAATATTGTTCATGAATGTATGTTGCCTTAATGGGATGCGTTATTAGAGCATTGCTCTTTAGTTGTTACTCTGGATCCTACATGGTGGTTGCACACTCTCAACATCTAGAAAGATTTGCATAATTACTATATTAGTATACATTTGAAGAAAGGGAGAGGAAAATGAAAAAAGGCAATAAAGGACAAAGGGGTTTTTTTTACCCACAAAAAACCCCCCACCAGTGGGTCTAGTTTTCTTCCAACTTATTAAACTGGATAGGCTAAGGCTCTTACTGTTCTATGAGTATTAAAATACAAGAAGTGTGACATCTTTCTTTTTAACTCAGATAAAGAAAGACATAAACTTGGACCAATACTGTGAGTTTGAATTAAAGATAGATCCTGGATAAGTACTATAAAATTCATTGCATGATTATTTCTTTAGCCTTTTTGTTATTTCCTGGACTCTCCATCAAGCACTACACATGACTTGCTTAATACAGAGGCATATAAAGAACTTTGCTAGCAAGAACCTCTTCAGTTTGCCAAACATTATACTTAATCAAGTCATTGACCAAAAATGGTAGTAAGGACAGAATAAAATCTGCATTGCCCTTCTGAAGCATACAGAGAGAAACCCCATTAGAATACATTATTAACTGTTCCTAAATATCCAATGGGATGGGAGTCAGTAGAGATTATCTCCAAATACATTTCATAGTGATTATGTTCCCATGAGAAATTTTGGATTTTGGCCAAATCCCTCCTACATTAACAGCACTTCTACCCCATTCCAACTGGGAATAGTGACTTTGTGGAATCCTTGCTACTCTGTGAGTGCCTGCCTGTTCATTCACCCATCCATCCATTCCATCCATCCATCCACAAGGTAACTCTGGGTGGCTTACAAGGTTAAAAGCAATAAAACTGGTAGCAATAAAAATATGTATACTTAAAATTATGGTAATTAAGATGGGGAAAGGATGCAGTGGCTCAGTGGCTAAGACGCTGAGCTTGTCTATCAGAAAGGTCAGGAGTTTGGCTGTCTGAATCCCTAGTGCTGCGTAACGGAGTGAGTTCCTGTTACTTGTCCCAGCTTCTGCCAACCTAGCAGTTTGAAAGCATGTAAAATACATGTAGAAAAAACAGGAACCACCTTTGGTGGGAAGGTAACAGCGTTCCGTGCACTTTTGGCATTTAGTCATGCCGGCCACATGACTATGGAGAAATCTTTGACAGCACTGGCTCTTCAGCTTTAAAACAGAGATAAGCACTGCCCCATAGAATTGGGAACGACTAGCCCATATGTGTGAGGGAAACCTTTACCTTTACCTAAGATGGGGAGGGAGCAAAAATGTACATAGGAGGGGAGAGGTGAGATCAGCTATTGGTCCATCAATCACCTCCAGTGTGATACTTCCCCAGTGGAGCTCCAAGCTTGGTTGTTTTCTTGCAGATGTTTCACACAACTAGGCAACATAGTGATACTGACTTTGTTATGTACCGGTAATTGTGTAATGTATCTACAAGAAAACAACCAAGCTCAGAGAGCACCACGGATTCCACAGTTCAACCCTGAGCTACAAATATTTTCTTTTATAGAGACATCTTTCAGCCACCACAAAATAGGCATGGGGGAAGTTACTTCTTGTGGATGATTATTAAAATTCTACATGACTGATTGTGACTAGTGTCCTTAGAGCGAGTTGGGGAGGAGGAGCTTAATCAAACATTCCTGAATGGCTGTGGTATCTTGTGGGTGTATGAGACAGAAAATGAAAAAACAAACAGTATACCTAGGGAAACTTAATATTTGGAGACAATGATTTTGAGTCTCTTCCTATTCAAGCCAGATAAATAATTTTTGTAATCTTTTTTTTAGAGGACACAGCTGATGGGGACTGGGGTAAGTGGGGGAGGTGAGCTCAGGTAGAAGTTACTTCAGGGTTGTCTGAGAGAAAAAATAGTTTTGTATCAATGACAAGGTTTAGGTATTTGCTAATGTCTTGATTCAGTCTTGCAAGTTGAGTGAATATGACTGATGTATGTGCATGAGAGACAGATTAGTGCTGATGTTTCCAAACCATCCATTTTAATATTCCTCTGTTTTCCTGCTGTTCTTTTTATCTTGCTCTGGGTTGTACAGCAGAGCTATTCTGAAATGAAAGAACCTGGAGCTAAAAGCTGTGCTGGCAGTATTTCTCAGCCGTGGCAACTTGAAGAGATGTGGACTTCAACTCCCAGAATAGTCAAGATTGAGAAACATTATGTGCTGGAGGTTGCTGGGATTTGGCTTCTAAGGCCTGGGTTATGGAAGTAGCTTGGCTATATCTCCTTCTTGTGTGAGGAAAACATTCTCATAAAAATTGCTCTGAATGCTATGGTGTTTGGGGTGAAAATAATATGCTTCGCCTCCATATCTATCTATGGAGATTCTCAGTTATCCAGGCCATGGTTGTCCCAAATATGATTTTTCAAGAGGGAACTGGACTTTCTGGATTTTTTTTAAAGAGACGTTTCACATATCATCCAAGAAGCTTCTTCAGCTCTCAGCTCCATAAATACTGTTGATTACATTCAGAAGCCTCTGTGAAAAATGGTGCTTCCTAGATCCCAGATATAGACTGGTTCTTACCAGGTCCAGATTTGGTGCTCACCAAGTCTAGGTGTAAAAAAAAAAGAGTTTCTGTGTTCTTTTTCCAGCTTGCTCTATAATCGGAATACCTCTGAAATTAGCCTGGGTTCTCTTTTGATCAGACAGTGCCTCCAGCTGGCTGCTGGGCCAAAGAATTTGCAAACAATTGCTTGTAGATAGCAGATATGCATGCCTATGTGTGGGCAAACATTTTTTGGTTTTACTTCTAAACTCTCTCTGTATTCACTTCTCCCAGATTGCATGCCTGAGAGGATGAGTTCCTTCAAGGGTCATTATGTGGAGAAGCTTGCACTCCTAAAAGATGTATACTAGAGAAAAAGTTACATTATGTTGGATGTTTCATCCTATATGAATGCTACTGCTTTTGTAATTGGGCTTGGAAGTTATATTCCAGAATAAAAGAAAATCCTGAAATCATTAGAAGGAACAAATTATATATGAGGCTACTCACAGACTGTATTTTGCACTGATAGTAACACGCGTTAATTACAAGGTACTGGGATATATAGACAATAAGAGAGAATGAAAGCCCCAGTGTCCCTAAGGCAGGTAGGAGGATAATGAAGCAGAAGGTAATGTCCTGCTCTTATAATACAGAGAGAGAGAAAACATTGATGCGGGTACAGTGTTGTGTGGCAAATGTCTGCACAAGTTGCCTAATATGTAGAAATTGTAAAGGATAGAGAGTGGAAGTCCAGACTAGTGTTTTCCAATGTAAGACAATTTCTAAGTGTGTTGACTTCAAGCCTAGAGCTTCCCAGCCAGCATGGTGACTGCTGGGAATTCTAGTACAGGTAATCCTTGAATGACAACAACTCATTTAACAACCATTTGTAGTTACAACAGTACTGAAAAAAGTCATAACCAGTCCTTGCATTTACAATTGTGCCAGCATCCCGATGGTCATGTGATCAAAATTCATAAGTCAAGGACTACCTATAATAGAAGTCCAAACATCTGGAAGCACTGACACCAGGAAACATAGACAGAATATAGACAGAAGCATGCAGGAGATTTGTTACTAGGAACCAAAGTCCAAGGAGAATTGTAAAGGGGGCTTCTATAGGAATGGTATAAGAAATAGCTGTATTAATTTTTCATCCCACCTCCCCTGCCCTCCACACTGTTACCTGGTGGCTGTGTAACTTGGTTGTTTCCAAACTGCACTGTGATGCAGAGGTCGTTGTCAAAAGGAAATTTGTTGCAGTTGAGCATATCAGGCCAGGGGAAGCCATAGGATTCCATGACAGGCGCACATGAATCACGCACAACTTCACATAAGGAACGGCATGGATAGATGGGCTGATCCAGGCAGACGGGCGTAAACAGAGAGCAGAGGAAAACCTGTGTGTCTGAGTGGCATCTCTTGGCCAGGAGAGGTACCCAGCTGCTGGCTTGTTGCTTGACCTCAGGCATAGATTCATGTTCCAGCAGATTAGGTAAGCGCATTCGTTTGTAACCCACATTGTGGCAGAGCTGCAGATCTGCTGGGATGTCCACACACTGTGATTGCTTGGTATAGAAGTGTCCATGCTGAAAGTTATCTGAAGGCCAGCTGTAGTAATCATACTCCTGACTCATGGACTGCACCCAGCCTTGCACCAGAACTAGTAGTAGTGCATCCAGGACATTCCACCGACAGAAAAAGATCATGGTCCAGAGATTACGCTGTTTCTGCTGGAAAAGAGGCAAGTGAGTTGCCGCAGGTGCCACTGGCAACTAACTTTACTGCTCTGTTCTAATCCTTGCCAAATTGAACTGCCAGTACCTGCTATGGAACCCAGGTATGTATGCCCAGGAAATCAAACCTCTTCTCTCCAAGTGGCTCTTTATATTTGTCACTATCAGTGGGATGGAAGGAGCTGGATTCACGTAAAGCCTCTGCTCCAGGCTATTTAGCACCACCCCTTCTAAGTTTGCAAAGGAGCCTCTTGGGGGTAGGTAGCAGCCAATCTTCACTAGCAAGCTTCCCTCCTCCCAAGTCTGACTTGGGTGCCAGCCATGAAGATGTTTCTACCTCTAACTCTGGGCTGCTCCTCCACCCTCCATCTCCCCCTCCCTCCTTCTCCCCTGCTCTGGACCATCTGGGTTGTTCATATGCCTTGCACAACAGCCTTGTTCTTTTACATGGCATCAGGCTCCAGGTGCCATGGCCCCGAAATGCTACAAAGCAGCTATCGTTAGGCAGCAGATTTTCTGTCCCCAGGCTTCATTTCTGGAGTGCATTAAACACGAGCAGATTAGTATAAAGCGGCTTTCATTCTCCCCCTCCTATTTCAGGTGCAAAATATGTTAGTCCTGATAAGCCCATGAAAAACCTGTCTGTTTTGATTAGCAGTGTCTTTAATGTATTGGGACAAATATTTAGCCTACTAGTTAAACAATCACATTCTGACTTTTTCCTGTAGAGGTTATAGATAAAGGTTTTAGTTATGGGGGAAAGAAATACAGTCATCCCTTTTACAATATTTTTTGAGAGAGGCAAAGGAGAGCAAGTTTGTGTTGGTTTTAGCAAGGTTAACAATTGGGGAGGTGGGATGTCTTGTCAGGATGGAAGGACAATCACTAAGAATGTAGAATAGCATCTTCTTCCACCTCCTCCCTACATCACACAAGGAAATAGATACGTATGCTTCCTGGAGAACAAGAACTTGGACCATGTAGGCCACCAGAAATTAACATGGGGGGGCATATAGGAGACTTTTGAAAGAACCATTGTTGTTGTATCAGATGAATAAATGTCTAAAGTGTTATTCACTTAGACCAGAGGTCTTCAAACTTGGCAACTTTAAGACTTGTGGACTTCATCTCCCAAGATTCTCTCCAGCTGGCTGGAGAATTCTGGGAGTTATTATTATTATTATTATTTATTAGTTTTGTATGTCACCCGCTCTCGGAAGACTCTGGGCGGCTTACAATAAAAAAGGGAGGGGGAATATATAAAACAATACAACAATTTAAAATTACAGCAACATTCATAACTTAAAGTGGGGCTGGATAGTTCAACAGCCCCAGGCCTGCTGGAACAGCCAGCTGTTAGTTGCTTTACGGAAGGCCGGAAGGGTAGTGAGGGTCCGGATCTCAACGGGGAGATCATTTCAGAGGGCCAGAGCTGCAACAGAGAAGGCCCTCCCCCGGGGAGTCGCCAGCCGACATTGGCCGGCAGATGGAATCCGGAGGAGGCCTAGTCTGTGTGATCTAATCGGTCTTTAGGAGGTAATTGGCAGGAGGCAGTCTCTCAGGTTGAAGTCTACAAGTCTTAAAGTTGCCAAGTTTGGGGACCTCTGACTTAGACAGAATGTGAACAGACAGACAGTAGTTGCTTACAGATGCAAGCACCTTATTCTTTGGGAAACTCTTTGCAAAAGGTATATGCTCATATATTTTATGTAATATACTTACATGACTGTCCATTCACCAAAGAATTCTGGGTGGCAAGCAAATGAGTCAGTGGGATATATAGCTGCTCCCATATAAAGAGCCGGCACTAAAATAAATCACCAGCATTACATATTAGTTGTGCTTTTATACCATGAAAACCCATGATTAACTGAATTACCCTGATTGCTGTAGTTTGCACAATACATTAAACTCTAAATTAACCACACTGACTAGATTTATCCAGTATAATTGATGATAATCTCTAGGCCACCTTTCCGCTTAGCAAAAACATTTAGTGTTACAGTTAAAACAATAACTACAGTGTAGTATTTAATGGACAGTAAAATATGGAATAAATAATGTTTTTTTCTTTTTACAACCATTTAATTTTTTTATTTGGAGTGAGTCAGGGCAACTATAAAGAATATAAAAACTTTAAAAAAATGAAAGCACAAATATTTGTGCATTCATTTATTACTACTATTTATATCCTCCTTTTCCAATTCTAATTCTATCCAAGTAGTTTTCAAGTAACATAGATAATTCTGAATTAAAAATAAAACATTTTTAAACAAACAAACACAGAAACATTTTCTAAACCCCTTCCCCAGGGCAGTTGACACTAATGGCTTTGTAGCAGAGAAGGGAGAATTCGGGAGAAAAGGCTTTGATAACCCCCATTCCCTCCCCCCTTGGCTTAATGAATAACTCAGTCAGTTCTGATTCAGAAAACTGTGCTTAAAACATGTCATAGCTAAAACCCATCATCATTCTTTTGTGGCAAGATAACTAGAATAAAGTCTGTTAAGATTTCTAATAGTTTCTAACCTAATATTTCACAGCTGTGATGTATAAAGTTAGCGCTACAGGGCTTGTGATAAACCCTGATATGTTCCTTACCTAGTCTGTGTTCCAGCTAGGTCATGTTGGGGGGAAAAACAACAACAGATGGGTTTGAATGTCTGTCTGCTCTTCTTGTAAGTTCCATGTAGGTCAGTGTTTCTTAAACCTGGCCACTTTAAGATGTGTAGACTTCAACTCCCAGAAGTCTCTAGCTGTAAGTGATGTAAGTGATGATGCAGAGCAGAGGTGGGTTCCTACCAGTTCGCACCAGTTCGGTAGAACCGGTTCGTCAAATCTACCGAACCGGTTAGAAGAGGTTCCACCAGAAAGTAGGCCACACCTACAGAAGAGGTTCCAAAATTTTTTGAAACCCACCACTGACACACACACACATACACACAGACTCACACAGAGAGAGAAAGAAAAAGAGAAAGAAAGGAAGAAAGAAATAAAGAAAAAAAGAAAAAAGAAGGAAAAAGTGTGAGAGAGAGATGAAAGAAAAAAAGGAAAAAGGGACAGAGAGACAAAAGGAAGGAGAGAGAGAGGGAGAGAGAAAGAAAGAAAACACATGGCCGGCAAGCCACTCCCACCAGGTCACATGGCCGGCAAGCCACTCCCACAAAGGAGGCCACACCCACAGAGTAGGTTCGAAAATTTTTTGAAACCCACCACTGATGCAGAGCCACTTCTGTAATTGAGACTGAAACCAAACGTCTACTTGAGCTAAGGGGCAGAAGGATGTGCCCCTGCTGACTGTTAATGCAGCTGGAAGGCAGAATTGAATCTTATTGAATGTGGCATGTATTCATTCTGATGGGATGTGTTAAAGCACTCCTGTTTTTTAGGAAGTGTCATTGAATCTAGATGGCAGCAAAGACACAACATTTATGTGTCCCTATATTGCCATTTAGTGGTAGTTTGGATTTCTGCAACATAGATTTGCTTGCACTGTCTTTGGATATGTAGGATTACAATGCACAACATCTGTAGCCAGCATCATCCTTAGGTAAGATAGAGGATGAGGGGAGTTGCAGTCCAACATCTGAAAAAAACTAGATTTGGCTATTACCTGGAGTCTCCTAATATATCCAGCACACCTGGTCTCCATTACTTGGGCCAATTGTGAAATGATAGCATAGAGTCAGATGGAGGTAGGGTTTTTTTTTTTGAGGGGGGGGGTGTAGTTGTTTTCTTATATCTACTGGCTATCTGTATTTTTTCCAGCCAGATCT
Organism: Thamnophis elegans; assembly: GCF_009769535.1. Taxonomy (NCBI): domain Eukaryota; kingdom Metazoa; phylum Chordata; class Lepidosauria; order Squamata; family Natricidae; genus Thamnophis; species Thamnophis elegans. The sequence continues at coordinate 25,692,997 of NC_045550.1, forward strand.
GGTAGCCCTTGATAGAAATATACATACAGTGAATAGAATAAAAGAGGAAGCAAACCTGCTTTATATTATGTTGAAATTGCCATTGTGTTCTAAGAATTTTGAGATCAGCAGAAATTCAGCCGGTGTAGTTTTCTTCATTGCTGTTGAATGCTTTGATTGTTGTTGAATACTTTAAATTCACAGGACCATTTCCATTAAATAAGTGGATAAGTGGATACAGTAGTGTCAGCCATGTTTGTGATTAATAAGGTTGTGAAAAAGAACTGCAAAGTTCTGAATGACAGCTAAATGTTAGCTAATGCACAAACATCTCTTTGCTTCTGTCTCGTGGTTATTTAACTTTTTTGTGGTCCAAATCTCATACCGTAGCCCTAAGTTAAAGAAAGATTCTCTTTATTTTTAATGAGAAACAGTCTGCCCTGAATACGTTGGAGTTGGGATAGATACTGGAGCCCATTACAATGAGGAAAACCTAGCTACTTATTAAATATAACAATGTTTTATAAATCTTGTAAGAATTTATGTTGCAACTAACAGCACTAGAGAATTACTTCAAAGATCAGAATAAAAACAGAATGAAGCCAGAAAACCACCAAATAACATTATTTGGGAGAATAGATATGCTACCACTCTGCAGTGACATGTGTGTAGAGTTAATGTAGATTTTCTTCCAAATATTGAATGGATGTACTTTTAGCAAGGGATGCGGTGGCTCAGTGGCTAAGACGCTGAGCTTGTCGGTCAGAAGGTGGGCAGTTTGGTGGTTCGAATCCCTAGTGCCGCATAACGGAGTGAGCTCCCATTACTTGTCCCAGCTTCTGCCAACCTAGCAGTTTGAAAGCATATAAAAATACAAGTAGAAAAATAGGGACCACCTTTGGTGGGAAGGTAACAGTGTTCTGTGTACCTTCGGTGTTTAGTCATTCCGGCCACATGACCACAGAGACATCTTCGGACAGCGCTGGCTCTTCGGCTTTGAAACGGAGATAAGTACCACCCCCTAGAGTCAGGAACGGCATATGCGCGAGGGGAATCTACCTTTGCTTTTAGCAAATTTAGAAGTGTTTAAAATGAGCAATTTATTAGGTTTATCACCTTTTCATTTTAGGTGAAAAAAATATGCTTTAAATAGACCAAATCAACCAAGACACCTTTCTCTAACACTGAATCTAATCAGTCAGTAGAACATCTAATTAAATTATCTCTGATCAATAGCTATTAAAAGCATCCCTGCCTGATTGTGGCAAAATGTTGTAAATGAGCAATTTGGTAAAGTGCACAATAAAAAATGTTTAAATAATTACCTGATTATATGACAATATGTCAAAAACCCTTCTTTGATATTCTCAGAAACCATTCTCAATGAAGAGAGCCTAGCTATGAAATATGGCCACTAAGTCACTGCATCGAGTCACACACAACACAAATGGACTTTTGAACCCACTAGGCCCTGGAAATGGGGCAGGTATGAACAAAGTAAGTTAGTTAGTTTAGTTAGTTTATTAGACTTGTATGCCGCCCTATTCCCAAGGGGAAAGAGTTTCAAAAAGATTACTCAGTTCTGGGAAAGAAGAAAGCATGAGAAGGACATTCAACAGAATCTCACCGTGACATTGTTTGGTATAAGAAGTAGTAGGAGAAACTCTTAGAAACTTTCAAGCTTTACTATATCCTACAACAATACCCCCCCCTTGCTCCTGTTTCTTGACCTTGCATGCCTCAAAGGACTGACAGTGAGTAACATCCTAGTATCCTTCACAACACTTGATATAACAACTGAAATATATATCCACCCCAAAACAAGGTTCAGTAAACTTTCCTCCCAGGCAAATAGATCTAGGCTTATGGCTGGAAGACTAGCATTTTTATAGTTGGAAACTGCTTAACATGACAGAAATATTTGTAAAATGCATTTCAAATAAAATCTTTTTGCTAATCTTGTTATTTCTGGTAGTTTGTAAGTATTATATGATCATCATCAGGTGCTGTCATCCGGTTTCACATATACTATTTAGCGCAACGATAACTTTTGGGGGACATAGATTTCAGGTGGGATCCAGCTTTGTTTTTTTTTAAGTTGAAGTGGAGAGACACCCTCTCTCAAGCATATTAATTGGTGGCTGCCGCTGGAGTTCAGATAAGATAAAGACATGGCTTTATCAAACCCACTGACTTGAGTGAAGGGGATGGCTTCAGGGCCCCAGTTATCCCAGCTAAGAACAAGATAAGCTCTCTGGCACTGACAGAAAATCGCTGGCTTCTGATGAATGTGCTGTTTTGATGTTGGTAATGAACAGTATGTGGAGGGAGAGAATGACAGGCTTTGGAGTGTGAGTATCACAAGGTGAGATTGTATGTGGGAATTTATAGCAGTGTGAAAACAAAACTGTATGAATCAGCCGTTTGGGGTGATTTGGGGCCAACTGCTGGTTGTTTCTATTCATTATGTTATTTTTAAGAAATGAGTGAATTTTATTTCTTTTTTGCTTGAAGGAACTGTTAGCCTGAAATGATTGTACACCCACTTAGAAAATATGGAAGGGCCACTTATGTTTTTTTTGTGAATGGCAATGGCAACTGCCTGCCAAATTCTCAATATCATTTTTGTTCAGAAAGTGCCCCAAATATACAGATGCACTTCTTCAGGCATCTTCCTTCATATGGTCCATTTCTTTTTCTAGATATAATCATTCCCAAATGGTGGAATGGAAAGAAGTTCTAGTAAGCCTGGGCCAAGAATGGGGAGGATAAAGGATCCAGAAACTAGCTGTCCGGTCAGGTTCTTGGAACACAGCTTAATAAACTCCAGCTAAAGTATGCCATGGAGATGCTCAATCTAAGGCCTCCTTCCCACTTGTACATGCAGTTGCATTAACCCTGGTGGAATCCCTTGACTACCCTGATTACACAACCAATAGAGAAAGAGAGAATTGTTATTCAACTCAGTTGAAGACAAATGTTTCCACAGCTTTTGGTTATAAACAGAATAATAAGCAAATGATTTCTGGCTGTCCAGCCCCTCGATCTCATGTTCTTCAGATGTGCCATGTCTTACATTTCCTTCTCCTAATGCCCTAAATATGTATAGAACATTCAAGATGCAATCACTGAAACTAGAGGATTCACCATCACTATGAGGTCTAGAGAGAAAAAAGTATAAGTATTATTGTGTTACACCAAGGTAACTTGGGATTTATTGAGCCATGTTAATCTTAATTGAATCGTAAAACTGATTGCCTGAATTCACATAGTACATTCATCCATTAATTAGCCAATCACATTTTAACATATTGAGTTCTCACAATTCAAATCAAACTAGCATATTTTCTGGATCCCACCACTAAATGGATGTGTTGTATAAATGCCTAGAGCAGGTGGGATGGATATTGTGGGAGAGTGACTTGATTAGGAATATAGCTTGTGGGTTCTTTACTTAAGGTAGCTGGGTTTCCAGACTCTTTCAAGTTGTAAAACAAAAAGGCAGGAGATAAAATACTGTATAAGGCTTGGCAGTATACATTACATATAAACATATTAAGATCAATATATAAAGCCTAATAACAAATGACTATTTTGGACTGATCACTTTGGAAATATAGGGTTTAATAACTCCAATCAAACCAAAAGGTGATTTACTTAATTCTGGATTATTATCCCCTGCAACTTTATTCCTCTTGGAGGCAACAACCTTGAAGATTCAGGTAAGAGTTTATGGCTATGTTTATACAAGAGTCTAGTTCAGCCTAAAATGAGGTTAGCTTGTGGTTCTGCCTATTGTAGAAATTCAGCCATTGTTCTGGCAAGTAGGGCAAACAATGTAATTTCATTGAGCCATAAAATGTTTTATTTCTATTGCTGCATTATTTTATATAAACATAGCAATAGTGCTTTGTTAATCTGTGTTAAGTGGGTTGTATGAACCCAATCAGTATGTCTAATATTATTTAAGCATGTGTCATCTATGGTGCTAAGAGGATTTTTCATCTTATGAAGGAAGTGTAGGAGGTATTATTGGCTTTTTAGACTTTTTAACTGCTTCTTTATAGTCTGTACAACCTACTTATAATTTCTTGTTCTGCTTGCCTCCAGATGTATGGGGATACTTGTCCTAAATCTGAAAATGAAGATTGGTTGACTATTGTAACCTAGTGATTGAGATATACAGGCAGCTGGTGTCCAGAGAAATGGTTAGATCAGGGAAGGAAGGAGTTAATTATGATCAAAGTGTTGGATAGTGGGAAAGGAGGGGTTAAATCCACCCTTTAACTGGGGGATAGGCAGCTATCCTCAAAGGCCAGTTGGGAGGGGCAAATCGATTTCCCTGTGGGGTCTTTTTGTTTGTTCTGTTCACTGAGAGACATTATGGTGAGACAGCATGACGCCACCCTGAAAATGAGTAGAGAGAGCTGAAGTATTGCTGTAGAAAGGAAAACAGAGGGAATACCAGGTATTGATAATAAGGGTGGAGGGTGTGGCAGCCTCTACTGATTGTAGATTAGTAGGTAGATTTGCTTACCATGTAGATTGACAACTTCCTACAAGTTATTACCTAGGGAATGTCCAGATGGACATTTTGCATAGTTACTGAAATATGTGATAAAGAAATCCCCATGTGCATTTTCTGTGTGATTTCACCTTCTTTGACCTGGGTCTTTCATCATTGTCCAGCTAATATGGCTGTTTGCAGAGTAATTATAATCACATGGGAAACTGGCTTGAGATCTTTTTCTCTTGCTAAATGGTACGTTCCAGCTACTCCCCTAAATTTGGAGAACTTAGACACAAGACACAAGACTATAATCATTAATGTGCGTGTCTGTAGGGCACAGATAACCATATAACGCACATCTTAAGCAGTTCTGTTAATATGGTTATAATGCTGCCAAGATCAGAATTTTCTCTGTCTCTTTGGTGTCCTTTGTCTTAAGTAAAAGGAATGAAAGAAGTTCCTTTTGCAATCTGTGACAGATGCAATCTATTTTCTCTCAGCACCTCAAGAGTGTAAATGTCTTTTTTCATTTTACATTTTGACGTATAGGCACATTAGTGATGCCTTTGGATACTATATTTTTGTAAACATGGACCTAATCAGGTCAAATGGTGGAGTTATATTTCACCAAGAGCTGCTTAGAATAATTTAGCTGGGAAAATCAGCCCAGAGACTAATTATTCCAGGATTACAAAATTACAAATATTTCTAAATTTCTGTTGAGTAGCAGATTTCAGGATCTCCTGCAAATTTTACTGAACCTTGAGAACCAAGAGCATATTAACAAAATATGCATACTGTATCCTGAAAATATATTCTTCAAGCTCCCAGTGTGGGTCTGTGGTCTTTCCCTTTCATAAGGACATTGATGGTTGGGAACAGTTCAATGGAAAATGAGTGGGGATGATGATTGGTTTTGAGTGTTAGACATAAAAATATAAAAGAGCTAGACAACCTAAACAAATAAGAAAATACTGATAGCATGATACCATTTTCTGATACCGCAGAGGTTGATTGGACCAGGATAATGGAATATAGACACACAGAAAGGGATCCAATTAGCATTAGAGCAAAGGGCTAACTGCTCCTCTGGACTTTTAAAAGTAATTTGTGGCACAATACATTTTAGGAAAAGCATTTGAAAGTCTTTTCTGAAAAGCTGTAGCAGTTTCACTTTGGGAAAATCATCTGGTTTGGAGATCTTTTAGCCTGTTTTGCTTCCAAGATTGCTCTTTGTTTTCTTAGCAGACTTTTGTTGCCTTTTTCAGCTGTACTGATGATCATCTATACTTCTGTTGGGGAAAATGGACCATCTGTTGAATGCGGTTTGCAGAAAAACACATTATGGTTCATCTATAAAAATATCACAGCTCTCCTTGCTGCCTGGTCTGCCATGTTGATGATGTGAGCAGGCTTGTCCAGGCATTAAGTGTATCTTTATTGCTTTCTCTCTTCTCCTTTATAGCATAGCCTGCCTGCTGCCTCCTGTTACAATCTGTCCCTTATCCATCAAAATTGAGCCATGCCTGGAGTGTCTGCAAAAGCTGTCTCCTCGGAAAACTACAGCAACACACACCATTTGTGCTTTATCACAGCCAGCCAGAACATATTAATATTATTGGCTGTGAACAGCATAACTCAGTGTAACTGCTTTCTCCAGGATTTGCTTTATCTTAGCCTTCTCTCAATTTATATGTTGAAGTGATCCAGTGTTACCATCTGCATACATAAAGACTAGGCGTATTTCCCCCCCCCCCCCAGCATTCTACCTACATTTTGAGATGTTAAATACCTTTATCTTCCCCAACCTCATGCTCCAGATGTTGAACGTCAATTCCCATAATCCTTAGATTCCATTTTTGTGCTGGCCAAGGATTACAGAAGTTGCAGTCCTATGCATGTGGAAGGCACCTAGTTGAGAATGTCTGATCCTAAACACAGTATTTCCTGCTTTCACTTTCTTTTATGTAAAAGAATCCAGATGATGTCTGGATGGCACAAAGATGTTCCACATTTTCAAGTTGGCTCTGGTCAAATTTTACTCTATACGGTATTTTGCCTCTTGTCAAATTTTACTGTGTACAGTATTTAGGTACATATTACAAACTTTGGTGCTCCAGTAAAGAAATAGTTGATGGAGTTGATGAGAAATAACTATGACAATTTAACAGTTTAAAAATAAAATCCCATAAAAAAAAAAGATTCTACTAAAACTAAATCCCCCCCACCACTATCATTTTCCTCTTGTAAGAATGATTGTGTATTGGTGAAAGATCACACAGCTAGTGTGACAGGAGATATTGAGTTTTCCTAATTACAATCCCAGGTTTGTTTTGGGATAAACTAATTTCCCCTAAATATCTGCATTATGTAAACACAAGAAAAAGACTAACAGAATTAACCCTTTCTTTTTGTTGCTAAAACAAAAATAAAATACAAATACACTAACTTGGTTCTCTTTGTAGTGAGTAGCTGGCTTTCCTGTCAAGAAAATCACTTCCTTTTAGACCAGTGTTTCTCAACCTTGGCAACTTGAAGATGTCCGGACTTCAACTCCCAGAATTCCCCAGCCAGCATTCGCTGGTTGGGGAATTCTGGGAGTTGAAGTCCAGACATCTTCAAGTTGCCAAGGTTGAGAAACACTGTCATAGATATTAGTGTTTAAGGTAGCAGCAGACAGTGTCAGCTGTCAGTTGTGTAAACACTGCCACAGAGTCCAAAACAAGTCTTGATGATTAACCCTTTGCTATGTTTCCAGCCTGGTTTTCGGTATTGTACTTAATTTTTTACAAAGATTACCGATCAGGAGAAGGCTCAGCTCAGAGTAATGTCTACAGAAATCTCTTTTCCATTTTAGTGTCTGCAGGGGGAGGTAGGTACTACTTTTCCTAAGCGACTTGACACATAGTCCCAAAGCGACATATATGGTTTTGCTTACTGTATTTAGATTCCTGACCTCAGAATTCTAGACCTTAAATCCTAGTCATAGGAAGGCCTGTATTCTGCCCCTAAGTATTACCACCATCTTATACAAATTCCCATGATTTCATGGTTCTGTTGGCCCTACGTTTATGCAAATTAGATTGGTTGACCAACTTAGGATGCTAGAATTAGAAGAGCATCCTGTTTTTCCTTCAAGCATCTAATTTTCATCCTCTCTTAGACTGTGATGCAGTTTGTTTAGTTAGTTTTAACGGTTCAGTTGTGCCCAACCCTTGGTGACTTTATAGGCAAGTGTTCTCCATACTACCCTATCCATGCTGTCAGCTGATGGATGTTCATTCTTTCTATCAGCTATGCTGGTATCAAGCCAGTGAGTTCTTTGCTTACCCCTTCTTCTTTATTCACTAACCAGGTTCAGGTTCAGGTTTAGTTTATTTGTATGCCGCCCTTCTCCGGGAGGGACTCAGGGCGGCGAACAACTCAAAAGGGGGAAAGGGGACATAAAACACAATACACATAATTAAAATACACAAGAATCATACAGTCATACAAGTCGAGAGGGGAGGGGAACTCATCAACGCCAGGCCTGCCGGCACAGCCAGGTTTTGACAGCTTTCCGGAAGGCCTGGAGAGAGGTAAGGGTCCGAATCTCCGCGGGGAGTTCATTCCAAAGGGCCGGAGCTGCTACAGAGAAGGCCCTGGTGGTAGCCAGGTGGCATTGGCTGGTGGATGGAACCCGGAGGAGGCCGACCCTGTGTGATCTAACGGGTCTTTGGGAGGTAATTGGCAGCAGGCGGTCTCTCAAGTACCCAGGTCCAATACCATGAAGGGCTTTATAAGTTACGACTAGCACTTTGAAGCGTATCCGGAGACCGATAGGTAGCCAGTGCAGCTCGCGGAGGATAGGTGTAATGTGGGTGTACTGAAGTGCACCCACAATCGCTCGCGCGGCTGCATTCTGGACGAGTTGAAGTCTCCGAATACTCTTCAAAGGCTGCCCCATGTAGAGCGCAATCCTAGCATCGTTGATTTCTCCAATGAATTTGCACACATGACATGACTAATGTAAATCAGAGGTAGTCTTGTGATTTTGACTTCTAGTGATGTTTCTAGTTTGTTTAAGGCTTCCTAAATTAGTGTGCAGTAGTCCACTATTTGAACTTAGTGCTAGAGTTGCCAATCCAGGTGCCATCTCTTCCTTCAGAAATGTCTTGAGATGGCCTTTTCCCAGATGTCAGCACAGAGTCTAGTAAAAATAAACTTAAAAGGCCACAGAATTACCTTTCTGTTCAAGGGTTGATGAAAGGCCTGTGCAGGATAGGCTTAAAGCCAGCTGGTTAGATACTCCTGTCTGTCAAGACACCCTCATTACTACCTCTCTGATCTTCTAGCTTAGAGGACTTCATTGCTATTGATCTTTGGAAAAGAAGAAAGATTAATGCAGCAAATTCCTGCTGCATGACTCTGACTGACTGGATTGGGCTGCTTTCTTATGCCCAGTTAATTTATACTCTGCACATTTAATTTCTGCTTTAACCCCCCCCCCCCTATTCTATAATCCCCCCCCCCGTTTTTTATGTAGAAAACATAAGTGTTCAGTGTCTTATGACTTTTCAGTTCCTCAACTTCGCAAAAAAAAAACTTCCGTGGACATGGATTTTCAGAGCTAAAACTTTGATCAAATTGTAAGTGAGGAACCAAAAGCATTAGAATCCCTCTACCATTTTTTTTCCTTGTTTTATTACTGCTTTCCAGTTATAGCTTCTCTGGCTTTGTAGAGGAGGAAGTGGTTTGGAGCATGAATAACTGCTTTGCAAATTCACGGGGCCTGTGGTGCACCTGTGCCTGTCAGTGACATGCTGGGGTTAGTCCAACCTTTCAGCAGAGCAGTGTGGGAGACAGGAAGAATCCTGTGTCTACCGCAGATCTGTACAGGGCTCAAAGTTTATCTGAAAATGCATTGACACCCTCATCTAGGACCAGGAGACAGTTCCATTGCAGGTATGGTAATAACATTTGTTCTGATTAGTAGGCTGCTCACAACAAAATTCTTAATTGCCACACTATAAGTCCTTTTTTTTGTAAGGCTAAGATTTCATATCTAAGGCTATTGTGGAACAGGCTTTATCCTTCTTATTGTTATGTTCACTGCAAGGCAATCCTGGTGGGCTGTTCACCTAAATCAGTAGTTCTCAAATATTTTTATCTCTGGATCCTTTTACATTCTTAAAAATGATTGAAAGCCCCAATGACCCTTGATTTTGCTCTCTCTCTCTCTCTGTCTCTCTCTCTCTCTCTCTCTCTATAGCGTATGGTACGTCGCCTTTAAACTTTTCATTTTCAGCCTGTTATACTATAAAATAACTCAGAAGACAAATCTGGCAGAGCTGAACCTAACCTTTTCTTTCAAGCAGATATCTGAAATACACACTGGATCAGCACGATCACTCAGGATTAAATGTTGGACAAAGTATGTTTTATCAGCAACTGACCTGTTTTCTAAGTTGGAGAAGCCACAATCATTGCCACCTTGACTTCCTCGATTAGGCTATAACCTGAAAGGAAATGAAGCATAATCATCAATCTACTTCTCTTTTTTTTTCATGGCCCAAGATGAATTTTCTTGTTTATTTAGAAACATATCTGTCCATTGTATAGATGATTATCCTATTCAGCTCACAATAATAACCAATAAAAGCAGAATAAAACCAACCAGATCATATTTCTCCATCACAGTGCTGCAATATTCCATTAGCTCTACACAGACTTATATTTGCTAGGTTTACTGCTGCCCTAGTTTCAATCCTGGACCAAAAACCAGGTCTTCACAGCCCTTTGGAAGGCTAATAAGGTGACTTCTCTGAATCTCAAGGACAGGGCAATCTCAAGGACAGGGCTATTCCAAAGGGTAGGGGGAACCATGTAAAAGGACCAAATGGCAACATTTAAGGGAAGGGATCTGTAGTATGCTCAGTCCACCTAACCTGGTGGAATGGGCAGTCACCCTCAGAGGGAGGCTGTTCTACAAACCAGGCCCCAGGTCCTCTCTCTTTCTCTCTCTCTCTCTCTCTCATCTATCTATCTATCTATCTATCTATCTATCTATCTATCTATCTATCTATCTATCTATCTATCTATCTATCTATCTATCTTATCTGTTTGTACTGAATTAGAAATGCTAAAATATTATTTATTTGACTTCACGCACCCACAAAAAAGATTTTGGGGAACCTCAAAGTTCCTCAGACCATACTTGGAAGAACACTGACTTAGATGAACTGTGCTAGTTCCAAGAATTCTTGGTCCAGTTACAGGTCTCTTTTGATTTGTTCTGTATCTCCAGCAGCTCCATGTTCTTGAGGAAGTTGTTAGTTATAACTGGCTATTTAAATCACAGGAAATGGTGGAAAAGTCTGTTGATGATTGTAAAGGAAATGATGAAATAATGGTAAGGCAGGGTAAGAATACATACAGAGAAGTATTGGGAGCCTAGATGATAAACTCTAAAAAACCTGTGTGATGATAAGAAATTGCCTTCTTTAGATTCTGAATGTGGCCTTCAGACTTGGGCAATTTCTGTGGTACATAGAAAGGAATCATCGGCTGAAGCTCTTCCAACCAATCTATGGCAGCACCAGATGTTGGTGAAGCACATAATAGAGAAGTGGTGCTTTTCACAGGACCCTTTAGGGATGCCCACATTCTAATTCTACTGGCTTCACATTACTTTTGGCTTATTAACCTGTCTTATCTCTATGATGCATATGCAAACTCTTGTCTCTGAAGCTCCAAATTATGTTTTTAATTAGAATTCACCTCAGCTGTGAAGCAGTAAACTGCACCTGGGAATTGCTCAGTCTTGTGTTGTGCTGCAGCTTCAGCTACTAATACATCCTTCCTGGTTGGTAGGTGGGCTAAGGATATGCTTGCTGCCTTTGCACTCTATGGCCTGAATTCTTTTCCCTAGAAAATGTTGGATTAGCCTAGCCCTAGAGCCTTGAGCAGCAGGAGGTCTTTGCTGTGCTTCAGGGGTATAAACTGTTCTGATATCTTTCCTGCTTCATTACATTTATAATGTGCTCCCTGCCTAGCAGGGCTTGCTGGCTGGCAGGAAGATATGAAATATGAATGGAAAAGCTACAAAAGGGAATCCCAGAAGGTTTGCTGCCTGGAAGTCCCTTCAGCATTATCTCTGCCACACTCTCATGGGAATGTTGGGAATTTCTCCTGGATTCTTCCCCTCTCCTGAGGTCTGGATGCTTCAAAAGGATGATTAAAAGGAGATGATGAGAAGCCACAGTGGTGTTTCAAGGGGACAAAAATTATCAGTTATGGAGGAACCAACAAGATGTTGGATTCTATTTCCCCTGATGTATTCGAGAAGGTGCTAAAATGTTCTCTTTTTTTACAACTGCACTAGTAAGTTCCCCTAAACCAGCTGTTTACCAGTGCAGTTTTACATGGATGAACTGCAACACACACACACACACACACCACACCCATGAGCAGCTGCAGCTTTTTGGATTATCTCTGAGGGCAATCCCATGGAGAGACCATTGTAACACTCCAAGTAGGAGAGAAGAGTGAAGCAGGAGATACCTTCAAAAAAGCATGCTGCACCAGGAAAAAACAATTGGCATACCAGGTAAACTGGGCAAAGATTTTCTCAGCCACCGGTGCTACCTGTTCTTTGATCAGGAGCTGTGAGTCTAGGAAGAGCCTCAAGTGATAATCTAGTTCAGTTTGAGAGAACACAACTTTATCCAAAACCACCAGAGTTGGAATAACCCTGGAATATGCCTCTGCCTTTTGAGGAGTGAGCCTAAGATTATTCCTCGCTATCCAGATCTTGACAACCTCTTAGGTACTGCATGATCTATGTCAGTGTTTCTCAACCTTGGCAACTTGAAGATGTCTGGACTTCAACTCCCAGAATTCCCCAGCCAGCGAATGCTGGCTGGGGAATTCTGGGAGTTGAAGTCCGGACATCTTCAAGTTGCCAAGGTTGAGAAACACTGATCTATGTTGACGGATGATTTAATCTTAATACACATTTTTCTTCAAATGTGCCTACAATCTGTAAAATGTTTTCTATCCTGTGCTGCACCTTTTCTCCTGTCTTCGAAATCTGCACAACTAAACATACCCTCTCAGATACCTCCCCCCCCCCAGTTCTTTGTATGACAGCAACATCTAGAAAATGCCGTGTAGAATGAGAAGTGATATTAACATCTAAAGCTATGCATATTTCAGCTGTGAGTCATCATATACCAACTGTATGCCAGACATTTATATATCACCTCTGTCATTAATTTTTGCATGTGACAGAGTTCATAACTAGCACCTCACTTGTGATATAGCACCTATAGCCTAGTTCCTCTAGGACAACTGAAGTTGTAATTTCTCCCATTTTCTCCTCTGAAAATACAAAGGTGATAAATATAAGTATTATTCCTTCATTGCATGTGATTAGTGTGGAGGTTTAAGAGTGAAAATCTACTTGATTTCTCAGAGGGAAGTCTCATTGTATTCAGTGAAGTAAGCCCCAAATTAATACAGTATTTACAAATTTGAAGTTTTTTTCCTCACTGTATTTCCCCCTCAAATTATGTGAGATATAAACATGTATATGATTTAAGTCAGAGGTGCATTCCTACTGGTTTGCACCGGTTCGGTGGGAATGGCAACTGGGTCTCCGAACCGGTAGGGACGGCATGCTCGTCATGCCCCCGAACCGGTTCCCTGGTCACTACAACATCTCTTTTCACCTTTTTAAATCTTCTGTGCATTCGTAGACCTATCTATATTATAGGCAACTGCGCATATGCGCATAGCGCGCATCAGGCATGCTTGTGAGCAAAGCGAGTGTGCGTGCGCACCGAACCGGCAGTAATGCCGGAACAAACCCACCCCTGATTTTAGTATGAGAATTCATGAGCTACTGTAGCTCCCAATAGACTTCTTGGTTCATCTCAAGACTGTTCCTATAAAACTGCACATACAGGACTACCTTTTTCCAATCATTTCTGCCTTTTCCACATTCTAATAGGTTACGCATACCCTTCCATTGTCCCTTAAACCACGGGTCAACAAACTGAGGCTCTGGAGCCGCATATGGCTCTTTCCTCCCTCTGCTGCGGCTTCATCACCGGTCGGCGCCACAATTTTGAGAGGAGCTTCGGGGGGGGGGGGGGGAGAAGCACAGTGCACCAGGAGAAGACTCTATGGAAAGGGGAGGATTTTCTAGTTGTCTCCACAAATTATAGGGCTTTCAGTTATGACAGGTAGAGAAAAAAGTACACTGCGCTAGGGGGAGACTCTATGGTGGGGGAACTGAACTTCCAGTCAGCTCCAGAATTGAACAGGAGGCTTCCGATTAGGACCTTTGTGGCTCCCGGTGTTTTCTTTTCTGTGAGAAGCGAGTCCAAATGGCTCTTTGAGTGTTTAAGTTTGCCAACCCCTGCCTTAAACCAAAATCACTTAATGGGATTCAAAAGGCAAGCATTTCCCCTGCAATGACTGCCCCCTGGAATGATAGCCCTCACTTCCCTGATTGATTCCAACCTTGTTAGCTTTTAGGAAGGCATTAAGAACTTGGTTTTTTTCTCTGGGTGCTACAGCCAGGAAATTAGGAGCTCCCACCTTGCAAGGTGTATATATTGAGAGTTCCCAATTTTCTATTTTGTTTTTTTTTATAGATTTTATCCCATCTTTTTTCATATTCAAGTCAAGCAGCAAACATACCAATACTCCCTACTCCTCTTATTTCCCCCCTCAACATCTCTGTGAGGTGAGTTGGGTTGAGATAAAGTGATTGGCCAAAAGTCAACATCTATGTCAAGAGTAAAATTTCCATTCAATATCTTCAACCATTGGCATTCTGGTTGGAGCCAATGAAATTGATTTTGATGAAGAGTATTTCTACAGTGCTAACAGCAGTTCCGTATCATTTTTTCCCTCTTATTTAGACACCGGGTGAGAGAAACATGTTGGAGTCACACAGGTTTCAGGGGTTACCTATAGGGTTTATATTGTCAATTTAGGCACTGATAGGAACAGCTGCACAGCAGTTACTGGGATGATCTGTTCTTGAGTAATGATTTGCTTGACAGTAGACTACTGAGATTGTGGAAGCAGTCCAAATTTGCCCTAATTCTAACAAAACACTGCATTGTCTATCACTTACAAAAAGAGACAACATATTATACTGAGCTCTGGTTTATTGAGTAAGCCCCCATTTAGTTATACCATGCTATACCATAAATCATTATTTGGCAGTTCAGTCGGATACCTGACTTTCTGGGTAAAGATGTCAGTTTTGCCAAAAAATCAACAGATTCCTAGTTTTGAAGTGAAAAAGTACAAGGAGTGTGTGTATGTGTGTGTGTGTGTGTCTGTGTCTGTGTCTGTGTGTGTCTGTGTGTGTGTTGCATTTGTGCTGATAAATAAAGGGAGACTAGTATAGATCTATTTCAAGCTATTTAGCTCATCAGCTAGCCATATCCTTACTGGGATTTGAACCTGGTATGCCCAAATATGGGAGGAAGCATACTGCTTTCCTTTCTTTGTCTATCGACTCATCTCAAGAGACCATCCAGACAGAAAGCCATTATTTTTACTGTTGCCTTTGTTAGGAAAGCAGTATGCTTCCTCCCATATTTGGGCATACCAGGGATTGTGACACAAAATTACATACCTATTTCCCTGGCTCAGCTGATAAAGGAGGAGAACCTGTGGCTTAGTTGCTAACACCACTGCCTAATATGTAATACAGCACAGATTCAAATCCCAGGCTATATATATATAGCCTTGTACTTTTTCAAACCATGGAAAGTACAGGGAAAAGAAGCACTTGAATTGAATCACAATAGATGTTAGAAAGGGCTGCTCCCCATTTTGAGAAAGGATCATCACTTGTTTTAATTGGCTTAAAAACAATATGAATAAAAGGGTTTTAGGTAGCTGTGTCAAGATGTGTGTCTAAAGGATCATCAGAACATCCTGCTTCTTCAGGATCAAAGATGCCCCAGGAACCATTTGTGGAGAGATGAACATGATGACATTATCTTCAACCTGCCCCTGGTGTTCCACAAAGGCAACTTCCTTTTGCCTTTTCTTGCTTCTCATCAAAAATGTCTTCCACCAGTACATGTGATGCTTGTGGAACTTCATTTCATTGTGGACAATGAATTATTTAATAGACCACCTTAATTACTTAATAGATGTTGTAGAGGACATACCTCCTCCCCTCTGATCACTGATCATTGCCCTCCATGACCATTTCATCTGGGGCTGGTGAGCTGCCTGCCCTTCAAAAGGAACGTCTCCCATAATGCCACCCCTTTCAGTTTATGAGGTATATTTTAGATCTTACTTAGATGCTTTAGCTATATAAATATATCAGAATTTTGGAATATAAATATACTGCTTCCAGGGATCATTGGTGATCATTTGTGTATTTCCAAATAGCTCATGAATTTTAGTGAGTGTAAGAAGATGAAGTGATAGTTGCTTTTATCTTTTAGCCCCGCCTTCAATTTACAGGGCTATATTCCACATAAATGCAGCAAGGCAGTGCCATTTGTCTGTTTTAATGCTATTTTGGGTACTCCATGGGAGACTTCTGGGTGCAGTGGCCATTTCCTACTTAGCCTTACACATGAGGGATTTTTGGAATCTAGGGTAAAATTCACAAAGAGCAGGTGCCATCCGGATCTGAGAAAGCAGTCGAAGTAATCCTGCTTTATTGGACAACCTTTTTCCTCTGGATGATTAAATTAGACCAACACTATCATGATGAGTCACCTGACTGTGAAATGGACTAAAAGATCAGTGAATACAATATATTATGGCACAATATGGCAACATTGACATGGCTTATCTGTTAAAAGGAGAAAATGTTACTTTAACACTGGAATAGATAGTTTTAAGCTGCCTCAACTATGGGCTCGGGATGAGGTGAAGATATAACAGTAACAAAAGGTTGCCAGGAGATGCTCATTCATGGTGAAATGCAAGCCAGGAAAGGCCTAGACTTCTACCTTTACCTGGCATGTCTGTGATACTTTGGATTTGATTCATTCATTTCTTCTGAATATTGTGTCAGGTTCAACTGAATGGAGGTTGGTGGGCATTATTAGCATGATGTGAGAGGCACATTACATGAAAACAATATTTGTATTGGGGTTCACATTTGTCTAACAACAGCAGATGGATGTGGACAAAATAATTATTCAAAATGCTTTAAATCCATCTGCTGTTTGAGATCTTACCGTAATTTCTTTGTGTTCCTGATAAATGATTCTTATAATGCACTGGTAGCCTGGCTATGCCTACATAGTTCATCTCTGCGTGACATTAATCTACCCAATTCTGCTACTTGAAAAATGATTATATAATCGGAGTAGTATTGGAATTAATGGTGAAATATGTACACGCATATACAAAACAATTATACAGCTCTTTAACTTACGCTTACTTTGTAGTTGCTAATGTGTAATAAGTGATGGATGGAATAAGGAAATGAACAATAACTCTGATTAGGATACAAAAGTTCCCAGAAGAGCTTTTAGCTTAGAACTCATGGATAAATATTCTCTATTTTTCACAATGCATAATTAGATTCATAGCTTCAAGAAAGTATCCTCTCTCAACAGATTGCATCTGTTTTAGAGAAGAATTAATTATTCAGTGTGGCTAAATAGATTCCCACCAGTCCAACTTCCAGGTTGGTTTTTTTTTTTGGTGGGCGAGCAGGGGGAAATGCTGATGAAGCTTTTAGGAAGCAACAGTGATTGTTTTGCTACTGTTCTCATACACCCTTATTCTCAAGTTTTTTATTTGGAAGAATTGTGAGTTGTTTCTTATCTGAGAAATCCAAATAATGGCAAGATCATATATCATATATCACATATTCTTGTACTTAGAACACCCTAAGGTTTCTTGAATTGTCCTTCAAAAGAACTAGGAAGACCTCTGTCTTTGAATAAATAACACTAGTCTAAATACCCTAGCAGTCTGAACTTGACACAGTAAGCTTGATCAGCTCAGATGCAGTTCTAGCCTGTCTCCCCAGTAGATGCTGAGATCATTACTTGGCCCAACTAGATGGTGAGAGAGAGAGTGAAAATGCACTCTACCATCTGCCTGCCCTGTTTGCTAGCTGTTTCCTCACACACTGAGGCCTCCAGCAGAGGATTGCCCAGGATTGAATCAGTTGCTTGAGCTCAGGAGCTCATCCCTGGTGGGCTGCCTGCCAAAATTTTGCTCCAGAAAAAAACTGCCCCTCTCGGTGGTCTTGGGACTAAGTGCATCCCACTTTGAATTTTTGTGCTTTGTTAAATCAATGTTAAAACCTTCATTAAATGTTAAAGATAGAATACACATTCACAAAGAACTGAGCAAAATAAAATAACAACAACAAAACAACAACAATAATCATAATAATAGAATAGAATTCTTTATTTTAGCAATAGCAGTAGACTTATATACCGCTTCATAGGGCTTTCAGCCCTCTCTAAGCGGTTTACAGAGAGTCAGCATATTGCCCCCAACAATCTGGGTCCTCATTTTACCCACCTCGGAAGGATGGAAGGCTGAGTCAACCCTGAGCCGGTGAGATTTGAACCGCTGAACTGCTGATCTAGCAGTAGCCTGCAGTGCTGCATTTAACCACTGCGCCACCTTGGCTCATTTATTGGCCAAGTGTGATTGGACACACAAGGAATTTGTCTTTGCTGCATAAACTCTCAGAGTACATAAAAAGACAAGATACATTCGTCAAGAATCATAAGGTACAACACGTAATGATAGTCATAGGATACAAATAAGCAATCAGGAAACAATATAAATCATAATGGGGAGGAATCCCTTTTTGTATTATTGTAGGCGTGGGTTTGTGTATATTACATACATACATACATACATACATACATACATACATACATACATACAACTTTACAAGTTTGAAAAGGCAACGTGATTCACCTGCAATCAAAGGCTCCGATCGGAAGGCAGCAGGGGAAGGGGGGGGTATGGCAGAGGAGCTGCTTTCAAGTCTTTGGAAAATATATCCAATCCAACTTCTGTGTTGTTTGTGTTTGTTTGAGAGTGAGTGAGTGAGAGAGGGATCCAACTTCTGTGTGTGTGTGTGTCTGTTTGAGAGAGGGGGAGGGAGGGAGAAAGGGAGGAAGGAGGGAGAAGAAAAAGAATGGGAAAACTTATTTTGCAAGGGGAAAAGTGCTGTCGCTTTAAATCGGAATTGAGCATGCCTGGCTGTGGAATTCTGGGAGTTGAAGTCCACAAGTCTAAAAAAATTGCTGCCTCACCAGCCATAAAGCTCACCGCATGTCACTGTCATACATACATACATACATACATACATACATACATACATACATACATACATACATACATACATACATAGAGAGACAGAGAGAGAGACAGAGAGAGAGAGATTGAGACAGAGACAGAGAGAGATAGGACCTGGCGCCTGGTTTGTAGAACAGCCTCTCTCTGAGGGTGACTGCCCATTCCACCAGGTTAGGTGGACTGAGCATACTACAGATCCCTTCCCTTAAATGTTGCCATTTGGTCCTTTTACATGGTTCCCCCTACCCTTTGGAATAGCCCTGTCCTTGAGATTCAGAGAAGTCACCTTATTAGCCTTCCAAAGGGCTGTGAAGACCTGGTTTTTGGTCCAGGATTGAAACTAGGGCAGCAGTGAACCTAGCAAATATAACTCTGTGTAGAGCTAATGGAATATTGCAGCACTGTGATGGAGAAATATGATCTGGTTGGTTTTATTCTGCTTTTATTGGTTATTATTGTGAGCTGAATAGGATAATCATGTATACAATGGACAGATATGTTTCTAAATAAACAAGAAAATTCATCTTGGGCCATGAAAAAAAAGAGAAGTAGATTGATGATTATGCTTCATTTCCTTTCAGGTTATAGCCTAATCGAGGAAGTCAAGGTGGCAATGATTGTGGCTTCTCCAACTTAGAAAACAGGTCAGTTGCTGATAAAACATACTTTGTCCAACATTTAATCCTGAGTGATCGTGCTGATCCGGTGTGTATTTCAGATATCTGCTTGAAAGAAAAGGTTAGGTTCAGCTCTGCCAAATTTGTCTTCTGAGTTATTTTATAGTATAACAGGCTGAAAATGAAAAGTTTAAAGGCGACGTACCATACGCTATAGAAATTCCATCTTGCTGATGAGATGTTTCATTTGGCACTTTGCCAAATGCTATGTTTGGATGGAGAGGATAGCACTGAGATAGCAATACAGTCCCAGATACTGTGCAGCCCTTAACCATCATGAATAGGTTCCTTTTTCTTCTCCATGTAGTGATGTTTCACTATAACAAGTAAGGTGCTAGGAAGTATAGATACCTGGGGCATAGTGTACAAATCATTTATTTTTCCTCCTGTAGAAAAAAATATCTCAGAAATAAAATGATGGAACAAAATTTCTGCTTCAAGAAAGGAGTTGCAGACCATGGTGAATTTGTTAATGGGAATATCTTATTCATGGATCCAAAGGCAGAAGTGTTGCTATAGAAACCACACCATATCCCTTTCTGCCAGCTGGAGAAGACTTGTGGTTAACAACATGAATGGAATGACAGACATGTGGCACAGGAATAGATGTACTGGGTTGGTCTATGAGACAGTTGCAGAAAGAGAAAAGGAGGGACCAAGTAGCTTTTGGTGGTGCATTGGCACAACACGCTGATTAAACCAGGTTATCCAAAGTAACCCAATTATTTCAATTTCTGGAACACATGGAAGCACATACCAGCCAATCACATTTTACAAAGTAGCAACCCTCATTGCCCTTATTCTTTAATAGAGTTCCAATGTCTGCTGCATTATTGGTTATTCTGTAGCTATGTAAGATTCCTTCTCTACATTCTATAATAGCAGCTGCAATGAAGTATGCCTTGTAGTAGCATCTATAAACTAAATAGTGTGGCTTGAGCCCAGGACGTAGGCATAACTTTGTGCTATAAGAAACTGTTGCTGGTAGATTTCCTTTTTCACATGGGGCCACTGATTTGTGAGGCATATTTCCTTACCAAAGGCAGCTTACGTTGTACAGTGAAACTTGTTTTTAAACAGTCACATCTTTAGGAAAATGGTAAGCGCCAAAGAAAAGTCCTCTGTGTTCAGCTTTGTAATCTGAGCTGCAGAAAGATTTATTTCTTACCGAACTATAACACAGTGATTTAAGATATAAAAATCACAATTAATATAAGAATTTTCCTTTCTCATTCTACATTCCTATTCAGTGTGCACTGTCCACAGGGCCCATCGCAACAAAGTGTTTAATCATTGCTTCATAATTAAAACATACATCCTTTCCCTGTGCTGTTCCCAGACCTGCTTTTTTCTTAGAGCATTCACAGGGATAAGGAGTGTGAGGGATGCAACATGCATCATAATGTCACCATACAATTGGCAGAAATTACATCTGACACTTTGCACCATGATATGACTGGCATAAATGACATTATTCATGCTAATGTGCATATGCTGCATATGACACCATTGTAATGTCTACTATCCACCTTCCCTAGCTCAGGCAGTCCCAACCATCCTATCTCTTTCTTTCCAGATTGTGATCTGAATATGTTTTTAAAGTCCAGACTTATTTCTTCTGCTGTTTTCTTGGCAACAGCAAGGATCATTGCCTTTGCTTCCCAGACTAGCCTGCAGGTCTACCATAACTTGATAGTCTTTTATAAAATAGGATCAACAGAACAAAAGAAATAGAAAAGCAGTTTTAGAGCAAAGTTCACAGCACAGCAAATAAAAAGAAAGTTAAAAATAACAAATCCAATACATAATAGTCACTGTAAGCAACATGTGGGCCCAGGGTCATAAGCAGCTTCTCTACATTCTATAATAGCAGCTGCAATGAAGTATGCCCTATTTTGAGTTCTTTGACTATAATTGCTACAAATCAGAGCCTCCATTTTTTGCTGTTTTAAGGCAGGAAATGCATAAAAAACATAGCATACTTCTAAATTAAGTTTAACAGATTTAAAATAAGCAATGCTTCTTTTTCATCTAGAGAAAAACAGAAAACCGAAGCCTTATTGACATGTACAGTAAAGCCTCCCTTTGCCTTGCCTACAGTTGTTCTCCCTTCCTCCTCTTCACAAATGTTGAAGGAAGCCTCCAGGCATAGAAAATTCTAAAGCTTTTCTTTGGCACTATTCACTTGCTAGACAAGATGGAAGCAGAACTCCTAATGAGATGCATGTCTAGCTTATATATTAATAATGATGCCCAACCCTGATTAGTCAAACAGCAATGAGATTTTAGAGCTTTCAAGAGCATCCTATCTTTTTATAACAGAGGTCACAATAATTTAAACAGTTCAGTGACTGTGAGGGAACAAAACGAATTGCTTAACTAGACAGAAGATGAAAATAGACAGAAAGAAGTATGTAAAGCTTCTGATACTAAACAATTGCAGGGCATAAGTATGAGATTGAATGCAGATTTCCATTTCCTGAGAACCTCCGTTTTCATGTTCAAAGAGTGGGGGGAAGCCTTTTCATGTGAAAATAAGACCTAGAAAACATCAGATACGTAACTGATGAGAATTCCAAAGCCATATGGAGGTTATAATGAAGTTTAAGGAAAAGAGTCTACACTATCACACACTACTGTTATTCCAATCCACTCTCTGCAGAATTATGCAAACTAAGCAAAGGCATTAAAATAACTAAATTTGATTAATTAATATAGACCATGGAATTAATTGCCTTGTGTTATGGAATGCTGGTCTCTTTACTGTTTCTCTGTAAAATTTAAGAAACTATATCTTAGATTTACATTAGCACAGCAAATTAATCAATCTGACTTTTTTTTAAAAAAAAAACAGTTCTTCTTTGGCCCTGAGGACAGCTATGCGACAGCTGCTGTTGGGCTTTCACCAGATCAAAAAAGAGTTCTGGAAGTGGGAGCAGTCTCGGCACTTTCCAGAGAAACACTGCAGTTCAAAGCCTCAGAAATATAAGGGTGAAAAGTGCTGCCAAGCAGCTTGCTTGTTTGCTTGCAAGCTCCTGCAAAAGACAAGCAGGAAATGAACGTCAGCTGAGTTCTTTTCCTAGCTCTGGCAGCTCCGCCTCTCACAGTCCCTCCCCTGAGTTTGAGCTGGATCTTGTCCTTCCAACATGGGGATGCAGAGGAGGGGGGGGTGCAGCTCCCACTTAAAGCTGTTGATCCCCTCCCCTTATGATGCCACTAACTGAGCCAGCCTGTGCAAGGAAGCTGAGCTACCAACTGAGGGATCAGCTTGGGAAATGGTCGTCAACGCTAGATGAGATGCTGGCCTCCAGTTCCTGTTTTTCAAATAGCAAGTTTCAGGACCAAGGATAGCAACCACCCGCTCTGCGTCTATTTCCCACCGCAGGCGCCACCACAGCGCAGCAGACTGAATTTCGCCCCCGCTGGCAGCGCTTCCTCTGACTACAACACCAGGGACAGCGCCTTTTCTGGGAAAGCAGTCTTCTTCCTCACCGAATTGCTATCGTCACAGCTTGTCTCCCCTGTGGAGGAACAGCACTGAGCCACGTTGGTGAAACATGGCAACTGAGGTGAGCAACGCCGGCAAGGTAGAACACACATCTTCTGGAGGCTGTGGCTCTGCCGAATCGTTGGAGCTGCAGTCAGATTTTCCTGGGTTGTGCTTGTTTTCTCTGATGCTGCAGGAAGCTTTAAACCAGGCACCCTAATGTTAGCTGTTATTGGTTGTTGTAGCCTCATGTTCCTTGGTTTGTTGTGCTGAAGATTGCTTGCATTTCCCGAGTTTGTTTTTTTGCAGCAATTGTACAGGAAAGAAAGAAAAGAAGTAAAAAAATACCCGATGGTCTTTGAGGGCTAAGAATACCATCACTCACTCCAAAGTTAATTGTCTGATTTCCACCCCCACCACCCCCAAGGCAGACAATTGTTAAGAGGAGCAGGTGGTCCTTTGCTCAGCAGTGAATCAATGGATTTCCCTGAACACATGGGAGACACCCATAGACAGAAAACCAGAAGCCCGTGGGAGACTCCTCAGTTGGACTGTGCTAGCAGCCCAGTCAATAGCCATGCTTGTAGGATGATAGTTATTGTGGTGTTATGAATCTTGAGAGAACAAGGTTGGACCTGTCTTATGACTGATGCTTTGGATTTAGTTTCAGTTATACCTTTTGTGAACAGGGAAGAAAGAGATACAAGAGCTATGCTTTTCTAGAATAAATGGATGTTCCATTATTCAGATTAATCAATTATGGACTCAGAGGCAAGTCCATAATATGAAATATTTTTTGGGTTAAGATAAGGTTAAAAATGCAGTAGGAGTAGAAGGGAAATAAATTATGAAGTGTTTTCTCTAATGGTGGTATATTCTGGTTTCAAAACTCTTTCAAAGTCAGCCCTTATCAAGAATCCCATCCTTCAGTGATTTTTTTCACAATCATTATTGCTCTTGTCCCATATTTCCCATGTTCCAATTTTAACTAGTAAAATCATGTTTGTCAATAAAAGATGTGTCCCTAAACAGGAGAATTAATCTGAGTCAGATCACAAATAGCTAAAAGCTTGCTTGTTGCTAGGGGAAGGGTAGCAGTTCCTGAGGGCATGGAAGGGCGGGTGGCAGGAAGCACAAAGGACTTGTGAGGTATCTCAGGATATCTCACAAGTCCTAAGGATATCTCAGTGAGATATCCTTAGACCATGAAATAAAGAAAGTACATAAGTACATAAATTCATTCTCCCTCCCTTCCTCCTCCCCCCGCTCTCTCGCACACATACACATTGGCAAAATAATACTGTAGATACTTGTTTTTATAGTTATCTAACTTCAAATTTCTTCCACTCCTAAAGTAATTTCAATCTTCAATTTCTGCTCTTGGGTGTCTATGGAGATTCTCAGTCATCCAGGTCATGGTTGTCCCAAAGGTGCTTTTTCAAGAGGCAACTGGGCACCAGAAAGTCCAGCTGCCTCTTGAAAAAGCACCTTTGGGACTTCTGTTCTTGTAAGATTTCCATTTAAACACAGAATAAGATAAATACTGGGTCCAAGGGTTACCTTCACGTTCAGTACATCTATTAGTTTTCTAAATACTTAGGAAGTTTTATCAAATTAGATGATCTCATATTTAAACTAATAAAACTTGTTGGATCTTTAAGAATATAAAAACAGCTTTCCTGGCCCATTTTTTGTCTAACATTATGATGTCATAACCTGCTATTTCATTTTGAACCATTTCAACTCTTAGAGTCAAGCACCATATAATGTAAGAAATAAACTTAAAGGCAGCAGCACTGAGTCTTCAACACTAATATTTCTTAAACTGCCCACCATGAATTGATTAAATAGCCATCATGTCATGGTAATGCTAATGCATTTTATATAAAATTCATATAAAATTCAATGCATCCTATTTTCAAATCATATTGCAACTGCTCCAAGTTTGATATCATCCACAACCTTAATCAACTCAATGCTTTTAATGCAACCACAGGCTAAGAAACTGAATCTTATAAGGAGATGTTTATTAAGTGAGCTCTTACAATGCAGAGGTTTCCCTCTATGGATGGGAAAAGGAAATAATCCTATTGATTTAGGCTTGTCCTGTTTAATTGTGAATGTATTTCAACATGTTGTAATCACTTGAAGGCTATTAGATGTACAACTACAGAGACAAAAATATATTTTTTTAAATGTGAAATATCCAATAACATATCATCTTTGGTAACATGCTAGAACATCTTCATTCAGCTTGCTAATTTAAATTATTTTCTATTTTGTGACCTTAGTTAGCAAAAGAACCCCCTCTCGTCTTAATAACCATATATTAGTCTAAGTGTAGATAGCTAATGCATATTTCAGTGTGTTGTGAAAACATGATTTTTACATTGGACTCAAATATAAATAATTGAGATTGAAATCCAGTTATATCACCATTTAAACGTGATGCTTACTGGGTGACTTGAGGAAAACATCTTCTTTCAGCTTGACATGCTCTATGATTAGAACTGAATCAGAACTGAAATTGGACCATTCTATTTGAATGGGGTGGGCTTGGAGAACTAAAATTAAGGAATAGTGGAATATTGGTTTTCTGTATTTCTACCTCATAAAAGATCCTTTAATGTTTTGGGAGGGAGTAGCCTGGAAATGTATAATTAATCTGTTTGACTATTTTCATTATACTTTGATTAATTAAGAAGATATTTATCTAAATAATTAGGTAATAAGGTAATATTTTTCATTTAAAATACACAAATTCAATTTTTAACTGAAATGTACAGTATACTTAGAAGCACCTGCAGATAACCATCTGAAAGCTTATATGAAAATAAATTCCACTTTGAAGATGGTGCCAAAATGACTCATGAAACATTATCTAAAAACAATTTCAGCATCCTATCCATATCTCATTAATATGCATTTTAATGCAGATATTGGTGATAGTTCCAATTGTTCCTATTACAATATATACAATGATCAGTAACTACGTACATACATAGTTGAATGATCCTTAGTGGGGCTGATGGTGTGAATCTCCACGGAAGCAGAAATCATTAAGTCTACTTAGGCCATTTATATTTTTTCTTAAACAATCCTGATAATTAAATAGCTTTCCAGTAGCTACAAGTACAACTGGTGATTCTTAAATGGTTAATTAAACAATTGAAATGTATAAGATTAAATGCTTTAAGATGTCTTTAACACCTGTACTCTTTTGTGAAGCTGAGTGCATTGCATTTGCTCCCTTACTATGTTATAGAACAGCATGTTTCCCCTGGACCTGTACACTTACTCTTTAACATTTACGCCCTAAGACGGCAAACAAAACAACCTACCAGTGTCTAATTTATCTTGGGGAGAACTTTAGCATGCAATGCGATTAAGAGAGAATTATGTGTTGTCTCTGAATGAAAATGAAGAAAAGTACAAAGTGAAGCATAGAGCAATCCAGGAATGAAAAAAGTCCATGCGCTTGATCTGCAAGTATCAGGATACAATGTGAGCTCCTATCAGCTCTAGTGTATAGGAAGATTTCCCCATGTTGTAACTTCCTGATTTCAATTTTCTTCAGGTCCACAATCTCCAAGAACTGCAGAGGAGTGCTTCATTGGCTACCAAAGTTTTTATACAGCGAGACTACAGTGATGGGACTATCTGTCAATTCCAGACCAAATTCCCTCCTGAACTGGACAGTCGGGTACAATCTGTTATTTCATATGGTTCTCCTGGCTCACACACTATCGCAAACTTTTATATCAAACCAATGAGTAGACTAGAGCTCAGATTAAGCTATGATGTCCCATTAACATTCTATGAATGTTTCAGTGACTTCCTTATTTTATTTATTTAAAGAACTTATATGCTGCCTACTTCACCTAGGCAACTCAACCTATTAAAGCACATTAAATTTTTTCCCACCAAGGGACCATAATCACCTATAAAATTAAACCACTTGAATCAACTCCACCCTACCTCAATACCTGGGGAAAGAGTCATCTCTTTGGGGCCTTCTGGAAGGCTACTAGGATGCTACTTCCCCTCCCCCAATTTCAGTTGGGAAGCTGTTGCAAAGGAATGGAGCAGCTCCAACAAAGAGACACTTCCAGGCCCCACTGAATTTACTGTAGGTGTACTTTTTTGTGGAGGGGCTGAAGTAGCAAAGTAGGAACCAAAGAATTTCAGACTAGACAGGACTGTTATGTAAGGAGGATGCAGTTCTCCTCCACATTCCTGTCTGAGAAAAAGAACAACAAAATGTTTGTTGCTACAGAAGAGTCTTAGGATTTAATTCCTGGGCATATTCACCCACCCATTCATACAAGGTTGTATTTCTGCATTCTGTCATAGCTGTTCTTTTGCACAGACGGAGTGTGTAAAAATGTTCTTACCTAACCCGCATTGAGTCCTTTAGGTTCTACTGTTAGCTAGTAACAGAGTGCGAAGGGGTTGGATTGAGCATCTGAGGAGTTGTGAATAAATCTGACACTTTGAAGGATTTTTCCTAACCTGTTAACTGGACCAATCACACATTAACTATACAGTAGCAGAGTCATTTCTTTAAAAAAAAATGTTCGCACATAAATGGATATTTCTTACAACATATCTTATTTTGATTTGGCAATGTCTCTGTTCCGCCTTTTGGCATTTCCATAAAGGAGAACGCCATAGTCATAAAAATGACATGCTGCACATCACTATTATGTGGTTTCCTTTCTCTTTCCCTCCCAAAGATTGAGCGGCAATTTTTTGAGGAAACTGTGAAGACACTGAACAATTTCTATGCGGAGGCTGAGAAAATTGGGGGCAGCTCTTATCTGGAGGGATGTCTGGCCTGTGCAACAGCCTATTTCATCTTCCTTTGCATGGAGACCCACTATGAGAAGGTTTGGAGACATAAGAGAAGATTTACAATAGTCCATATCATAAGTGTTTATTATACTGTATTAAGGGCTCCCAAAGTAGGGAAAACAATATCAAGCTAACTATTTTAATTTTACAAGTTACTGAAATAACATGCAGTGGCCAAGCAATTTGCCCTCATTTGCACTGCATATCATGTAATCTCTCTCTAATTATATAACTCAGGGTTCTTTTTCAAGGCTTTTTTAAAATTGATGTTTTTATTGCTTTTTAATTAAGAGGAAAAAAGAGCCAAAAACAAGGATAAAATTAATGGAGTTACATAGATAAATAGTGCTCTAATAAAAGAAAGAAATACATATTAAAATGATACATGATTATAACAATACACAATTACAATTGTATATACACTTGTCCAATTCAAATATTGAAATATGTATATATATTCTCCTCAGAAAAAAGTTCCCTAACGATGGGCTCCAGCATGAGTCCGAAAGCTTATATATATATATATATATATATATATATATATATATATATATATATATATATATATATATATATATATATATATATATATATGTAGGTCTCTAGTTGTTCGGGTTTTCTCCCGCGTAGAATTGGAGATGTCTTGGCGACGTTTCGACGAAGTCACATTCGTCATCTTCAGGCTGCTGCTGACTACTTCAGGTTTGGTGTTTCCAGGAGTAGATGTTTCCATAAATAAGTGCAATTAACAGTGAGCCAGGATTATTATTATTTGTTCATTTTTATAATAATGCACAATTTCTAAGAGTACTTGGAACTTGTTTAATAACTTTCTTCTCAACTTTGTGCTATGTGTTATCTGGGAACATGAAACTGGTACTAATCTGGTTCTGATTGGTTCACTAATTATTTCTTCAGGTTCTGAAGAAAATTTCCAAGTATATCCAGGAGCAGAATGAGAAGATTTATGCTCCACGAGGACTTCTGCTGACTGACCCGGTGGAGCGGGGCATGAGAGTTGTATCCTTCTTGGTTGATGCCAGGGATGAAAATAGAATACATTACTGCCCAAAACTAGGTAGCTAGTTCTGATTTATGCTATAGACACACCTTATAACCTGCACTATTATTTTCCTATCCCTACTGAGATTTGGAATCATGTGGATATTATTTATTTTTCAATTTTTTAAATGATAATGATAGTGATTCCCAAAGGGTCTCACATTCACAACAGGATACAATACATGACTTCATGAGTGCAACAATGATGTACTGCAGTGGTTCCCAAACTTGGCAACTTTAAGCTCTGCTGGCTGGAGAATTCTGGGAGTTGAAGTCCACAAGTCTTAAAGTTGCCAAGTTTGGGAACCACTGATGTACTGTAATGGTCTAGGAATGGGGAGAACTTGATTCAAGTCCACCTTTAACAATAGATGTCAGATAAAACATACACTGTACATTTTTGCACAATGCACACTTGATCTGAGTAGCTATCACCTAACTTTACCATGAAGGGAAATGAAGTATTAAGTAAATTTTACATTGTTTTGAGTTCATTATTGTTATCCCACATGGCTCATCTCTCCCAGGAAAAATGCATTTAAATTGGGTGTTGAAGTTAAGCTGTTTTCAGAGCTTGCAACAAAATTAAAGCTAAGGTTAGCATACTCTGTGCATGGAGCTGCTAAGATTCCAAATATGTTATAGGAATTCAGAAGTTGAGTTCTTAGGAAGTGGACAGGCTACAGTAGTACCGTAGCTCTTCCTGGTTATCTGCCCTACAGAAGAGCTGGGCAAAAGAAGATGGACTCCATATTGACTGAAGACTTAACTATGCACTGGATTGCCAACTTGGGATTTGGCTATGATATGTATGTGAACAGACAGCAACCAGTAGCTTGATTTGGGAACAAAAAAGAGGTAAGGTCATATCTCTCTCCCCCCTACCTTCCCCATCTCTCTCAAAAACCAAAAAGATGTTTGTGTGTGTGTGTGTAAAAACAGTACAGTTGCATGAATGACATAATGTCTCCATACCTGCTTAGCCAACAACAATCTGACCTGCTGAGTTCCAGTAGAGCAGTGGTTCCCAAACTTGGCAACTTTAAGACTTGTGAACTTCAACTCCCAGAATTCTCCAGCCAGCTCCACAAGTCTTAAAGTTGCCAAGTTTGGGAACCACTGCAGTAGAGAAAGTATATTTGAGAGAGGGCCTCCTTAGCTGAGTGTGGTGGAGCAGGATTTTCATGGATTTGTTTGTTGTCCTTATCTTCTTGCTTTCAGATTGAGATTTCTATCTATGAAGATCGTTGCAGCAGTTCCAGCTCAGGCAGCACCAGCAGCACCAGCAGTGCTGGGGGAGGTGGGGGAGCAGGAGGCCGGTGACTGGCACAAAGTCCCGGCAGGGACTTGTACTGCCGGGACGATGGAGTCTCTGAGATTCGCAGGCTGCGCTATCAGAGCACCCGTTTCTGAGCTCCCCCAGGGGGGTCAGGATGCCAGCAAGGAGTATCATGACACCCCTGGGATTTATAATGGTCAGTGAAATCCTGGATCCCAGAGGATTCCTGACCTTGACTTGAGTGGCTGTTACCCCTGAAAGAGTTCAATTTCTGTGGCCGAATTCTTTATATCTTGAAATATTGGCACTTCCTGTATTGGAATTCCTGCAGACATGATGGCACCTGATTTTCCCAGATAGATTATTGCTCCAATTCTGTCCTCAATCTATGGGCTTATTATCTGAACCGGCTACAACTGCTAGCTGAAGTCAAGTGATCAGCAAATAGCAACCCAGCATAGCGAGCTGGGATGGAGTAGGCTGAAGAAACAGGATATTTTTTTTAAACCAAGTTATAAGCCCATGACTGAGAGTTCCTGCCTAGTTCTTTAACAGGCTACCTGAGCTCCTGTCTTTGGGTGCTATGTATATTCCTTTCCTGAACTTCAGGCATGCTATATGCTTTGAATATTCAGTTGTCCATAGTGCTTCCACTTCAGTTGCCTGTATTCTCTCCTATACCTCCAGTGCTGGTACTTCCAAAACATGTCTTTTCACAGATGCTAGGATGTCTTCTATTCTTGAAAACCATAGAACTTGCCTTATGCTCTATTTCTTTCAGGGCACTAGAAAAGAATATAGAGCCACAGAATGGAACAGCTCCTTAGTCTGGGACAGTAGCATGAATACTACTGAAGACTATAACTTCATCCAAATTTGGAAGTCTGCACCTCATTGATTCTGGCCAACTCCAAAAGATTTCAGTACAATTCTGGAATTATGGAGAGCACTAAAGATATTCTAAGCTTTAAAGGTGCATTGTGGGTAGAGGGGGGTGGGATAATGATTTATTTATTGCTTAACTTAGTCCAGCCCAAGAACTATATTTTAAGTATGTATATAAATATCTACTATAGCTCTAACTATTCAGACTTCATCCTGCCTCTGCCTCCAAGTTGGTACACAAAGTCACAAGAAAGACTATTTCCCCAAAGCTAATAGAGTAAGTGTTTTTCTCTATAGCTTTTAACTTACTCCCCAACACCGGTGTTTTGCAACATCACCTTATCACTTGTATGCACAAGTTGTTCCTTGTGGCATGTTTTCTCATCCTGTATATAGCTGTTTGGGCCCTATAAATATTTAAGAAACTCTAGGTATTGGTGCTTCAGTGCCACGTCTTTGAGTCTCTTGGTGCCACTTTGTGAAACAAGGTAGATCAAAAGAAGAGGATGCCAGGTTGTCCAATGAATCAGTATTCAAATCATGGATGAAGTTTGTCACTACCTCCAACAAAAAACAATAGATCCTTAAATACTTCCAATTTTTCACCTATTACACATCTGTCTCTGTATATGGTAGGCATATGCATGCTGAAAGCCTCAAAGAATAAAATTGTACACATATCTAAGGATGGGAGAGTCTTAAGTTGAGTGCACACTAGGGCATTATTATTCACTGAATGCCTGGCCTAAGAAACTTTGCTGCAACTCATTGTCATTACTCAGGGGCATGGTGGGGCATCTGCTGAAAGCCCTGGTGCTAATAAAGATACATTGCCAATCATGCCATAGCCGGCATCAGTCCCCTGTCTGGTGCTTCTGTAGGATAGTTCTTGCGGCATCAGTAACTGTTTTCCCACTGTTTCTATCCATTGCTCCCCTTGTGACTCTCACCCTTCCTTGGCTTGGTGAACCTGCTTCCCACATTCCTAGTAAAGTCTGAGCCATGCCAACTACGCCTGCTTGCTGTCATTGCTGTTGGCCATTCATCCATGGCACTTATGGATACACTGTAGAATGATGATTAAGGCAAGGCCTACAGCCTCTCCTAAAAGTTGGGGGAGAAAACAAAACAAAAAAAAGGGACATAATAGCTTATGTGAACCTTTAAAAATAAGAAAAAAAAATACAAGTTACAGATGGGACAGAAAGATGCCACATTAACTTTCATACTTATTGTAAGTACTCATGAGGCACAAGAGTGAAGGAGACGTAAGAGATTGGAAGGGTCAATAAGTAACCAGCAGTGTGGCATCTTGCAGAGATTGTGGTAATAGAAATTATGGGAGATGTGGCTACTGGATTCCCAGATGAAACAGGGTCTCTTCAGCAGCAACCATGTTAAGGGTTCACTAACAACAGGAGATCACCTTGATTTCAGAATTGGATTTCCCTGAAAGTGAGAAAAGAATTGAAAATTGAGCAAACCTTGTTCTCTGGGACTGGAACTGCAGATGCTATGGCAGATGCATAGACATTAGGCCAGATGTACCCAGATGCCTTGAGCAGTTGCTCCTCATGCCATATGTTGGGTATCATTTTTGCCACATGAATCTGGTCATTACTCAACCCAATATGTCTCTACATGGTGATTTCTAACAATAAATGGCAAGTAAGAAATTATCTGTGTTTTGTTCTTTTTATCCATCACCTTTAGAAACAGCATATTAGTTCCCACCTCTATGGCTACTTGTTTCATGCATCATAATTCTGAATCATAATTTCAAATGTGTGCATGACTGACTACTTAAATAGTTTAGTTGATATACAGGGCTATGTAAATCATTTGAACAAAATGCTTCATAAAACTTAATCATCCAATGTTCTCTTAACTTTCAGTCCAAATTGCCTGTGATGGTATGTAGCTAACCAGGTCATCATTCCAGGAAAGAAAATTATCTTCCACGTGGAAATTTTATCAACAATGTGACTTGTGAATACACAAAAGATGCAACCTATCTCGGAACCACACATTTGTATTTATCTGAATCTCATTTCAGATTAATCTAAAAATTATAAATTAGTTTAGATTACACTTGGTAATTTTTTTCAGAGGCAATCAGAACTTCAGGGAAGAGGGGGGAATCTGCTAGTCTATTTTGCCCTCCAATATTTGCAACTCCTGCTTTATCCTCCCATTCTCTCAGCTTCCCTCAATTTTCTTTCTTCAATTTTCTTGAAGCTGCAAAAAACAAAAACAAAAACGTGAAAGTGGATCCTTCTGCTGTCTCCTTCTCCTCTTACATTTGGTGACAATTTATTGAACCACAAAAGTTATGAAAGAGAAGTTTAATTAACGGAGAGGATTGTGCAGATTGCATTTAATATCATGAGCATTATGGATTACTTGTATGGGGACACGTCTGAAGGAATTTAAGCTGCTTTGTTTCCCCCCAAGCTCAAAGAAATGAATAGTAGTAAACCTGGTAGCATTGACTATGGAGAGAGTCTTCATGGAGTTGCAACCTTCCAGTCTCTATAACACACATGCGAAACGGGGATCAGTTCTCTAATGAGACATTGATTATACCAAAGTAGAAACAATCCGAAGGTAGGTTTAAACATTGCTGTAAAAACAAACAAAAATAGATGTCTGTGATTATAAATCCCTATGATCTTTTAAGATTCATAATTGTGTAAATAGCACTCCCAAATGTTCAAGTGATGAAAGAACTATAATTAGAATGGAATAATAGGTAGTCTACCTTCCCTTAAATTCTCAAAGCAGATAACTAGTTTTAGATTATGTCATGCCCCTGCATACAAGGCCTTCCACTCTCCCTCTTGGGGTCTGTGTATGTGTATGACATTTCTCTAATTTTACACAGTGTATATATCCTGTGTAGTGATTTCATTTACATTAACTACTAGGACGCACCAATTTCATCCTTTGGGGATTCATCAAACATATATAACCAGATATTTCAAGAATAGAATAGAATAGAATAGACTAACACAATTGGAAGGGACCTTGGAGGTCTTCTACTCCAACCCCTTGCTCAGGCAGGAAACCCTATACCACTTCAGACAAATGGTTATCCAACATCATCGTAAAAACTTTCAGTGTTGGAGCATTCACAACTTCTGGAGGCAAGTTGTTCCATTGATTAATTGTTCTGTCAGGAAATTTCTCCTTAGTTCTAAGTTGCTTCTCTCCTTGATCAGTTTCCACCCATTGCTTCTTGTTGTACCCTCAGGTCCTTTGGAGAATAGTTTGACTCCCTCTTCTTTGTGGCAACCCCTGAGATATTGGAACACTACTATCATGTCACCCCTAGTCCTTCTTTTCATCAAACTAGACATACCTAGTTCTTGCAACCGTTCTGCATATGTTTTAGCCTCCAGTCCTCTAATCGCCTTTGTTGCTTTTCTCTGCACTCTTTCTAGAGTCTCCACATCTTTTTTACATCGTGGTGACCAAAACTTAATGCAGTATTCCAAGTGTGGCCTTACCAAGACATTATAAAGTGGTATTAACACTTCACGTGATCTTGATTCTATTCCTCTGGCAACTGCTGCACACTGCTGGCTCTTATTTAAATGGTTGTCCGCTAGGACTCCAAGATCCCCCTCGCAGTTACTACTATTGAGCAAGGTACCACATAAACTGTACCTGTGCATTTTGTTTTTCTTGCCTAAATGTAGAACCTTATTTTTTTCACCATTGAATTTCATTTTATTAGATAGTGTCCAATGTTCAAGTCTGTCAAGATCCTTCTGTATCTTGAGCCAATCTTTTGGAGTGTTGGCTATTCCTGCCAGTTTGGTGTCATCTGCAAATTTGATGAGTTCCCATCTATCCCCTTGTCCAAGTCAATGATGAAGATGTTGAAGAATACTGGGCTTAAAACAGAGCTTTGGGGAACTCCACTGCATACTTCCCTTCATGTAGATGCAGTTCCATTGAGGAGTACACGTTGAGTGTGGTTGGTTAGCCAGTTACAAATCCATCGTGATGATGCTGTCTAACCCACATTTTTCTACTTTATCTAGTAGTAGGTTATGGTCTACTTTATCAAATGCCTTACTGAAGTCCAAGTAAATTATATCAACAGTATTCTTTTGGTCCACTAATTTTGTCACTTTGTCAAAGAATGCAATAATATTAGTCTGGCATGATCTGTTTTTGACAAATCCATGTTGGCTTTTGGTTATTACTTCGTTTACTTCTCGGTGTTCACTGATTCATTTCTTGATTATCTTTTCCAGAATCTTCCCTGGTATTGAGGTCAGACTGATAGGTCTGTAGGTTCCTGAATCTATTTCTTTTCCTTTTTTTAAGATGGGAACTACATCAGTTCTTTTCCAGTCCTCTGGAAGTTTCCCGGTGTGCCAGGATCTTTGAAAGATTCAGTGGCTCTGAGATCTCATCTGCCAGTTCCTTTAGAACCTTGGGGTGTAATCTATCCAGTCCTGGTGATTTGAACTTGTCTAGGGTAGACAGGTGTTCACTTACCATTTTCTTCCCTATTTTAACTTGTGTTCCGAATCTGTTTTTTTGTAGTGCTGTTTTTGATAGGTTGGACTGTTTTTTCCCTTCTTGTAAAGACAGATGCAAAAAAGAAGTTATGTAGTTCTGCTTTCTCCCTGTTGCTTGTCACATTCTTGCCACTTTCTCCCAGCAATGGACCAATTGTTTCATTGTTCAGACCATCATATTATATCATTTACATTATGTGATGCCCAAAGCTCCATCAGCATCAAACTGTGTATAGTCATCTGAAGTGTGAAGGTCACTTTTGAACACAGTTTGAATTCAATAGAATAACAACTTGCTTCATATGTCTGATGAATCCCAGAAAATCTGGCCAGGTGGTGTTTCCTGATGGTCAATATAACTGATAACCAGAATTATGGTAGGAATATGCAAGATTTCTGAAGTCTGCTGTAACGGGCATAGGATACAGTTCCCTCATAATCACACATATTTGCAATGGGAACATATCTACCTCTCAGAATCTCAGAAACTAAGAAGACATCTAAATAATATTTTTAGTAGCATGGAATGAAGGAGAACTTCTGTTTTCACACAGCCTTGCTACTGTAGCAGGAAGAACCCCAGACTTCTCATGGTGGAAATTGCCCAGCAACATCCTTGGAAGCTTAATTTGTTTTTCAAGCAGATTTGAAGTCTCATCAGTGATGCCTGCAGTGTTACAGAAGTCTGGCTTTACTTCAAACAGAGACTAGTGCAGAGCCTTCCTAATTAGCTAGAAGAACATCTAAAGGAATCTTTGGTTCTGTCTTCAGATTCAATATTTAGTGCCATCTGCTAAGGAAAGTTATTTTGATATTTAAAGAATACCATGGCACATTTAGAAGATGGAAGAAAACAGATGTCTGCACGATTATCCCTTGCAGAGAAAGGGAAGGATTGGGTGGGAGTTGGAGTTTGGGACTTATTACACCTGTCACAAAAGAAGGATGGCAAACAAATCAAATCAAATTACATACATACATGCTTGCTTGCTTGCTTGCTTGCTTGCTTGCTTGCTTGCTTGCTTGCTTGCTTGCTTGCTTGCTGGAATGCTGGCGGGAAACCCAACATGAATTTAAGAGTTAACCTGTATTACCCCTTTCCCCACTGATGTAATGAAGTGCCATCCACCCATCCCTGAATCATGGAAAACTCCATCAACCTTAAATTTGCTGCCCTCATTTTGAATTTCCATTATATCTTTATAGTCTCTGTTCTGACTCTACTGTATGCTGAATGGTGCAGTTCTGATTATGTGAATGACAAGTAAAACAATTGGTTGTCTCTTTTGACTTTACTCTGCTTTTGTTGC
This sequence comes from Thamnophis elegans, assembly GCF_009769535.1. Taxonomy (NCBI): domain Eukaryota; kingdom Metazoa; phylum Chordata; class Lepidosauria; order Squamata; family Natricidae; genus Thamnophis; species Thamnophis elegans. The sequence continues at coordinate 25,729,888 of NC_045550.1, forward strand.
ACTGATGGTATGATTCTCAACTGGGGTCATGTATTAGATCTGTTTTTTGTCTCAGGACAGTGGCAACCTGAATGGGAGTTTGGGATGTTGTCAACAGTCCTTACGATAGATAACTTCCTGTTAGCTTTGAAGTTTTTGAGGACTGCCCCCCATGCCACTGCAAAGCTAAAAGACCTATTTGAACAGTTCATTGTAGATGACTGATGAAGTCTGGGACATGTCAAGGAGGCCCTTTGTACAATTTTACCTTATGCAACAGTTGCACTCATACCTAGATTGGGAGGCACTGATTTTGATCACAAATGCCTTAGTCATTCCTCTGGTGGATTATTGCAATGTGCTGTATGTTTGAACAGTATTCAGACACTTCAACTGATCCAGAATGCAATAGCACAGGAAGTACTCAATTTCCCACACCATCCTCATGTATCTCTGTGGCTTCAGGAGCTGATGGATCTCTCAGTAGGTTTTGAGCCACAATGTGGCGGTTGCCACCTTTAAAACCCTACATGGCATGGGGCTTGGTTTCTTGCAGGGCCCACCTCCCTAAATGTGTCTACCCATAACTGTAAATCAAGCAAAATAGGTATGGTCTGAGGCCTGTTAGTGAAGCAATTCTTTGTGGTTGCTCCTTGAAAGCTGTGTCTTCTCGGTCAGGGCACTTGTATTGTGGAACAGGCTTCATCTTGAGTTACGGATGGTCGTACACCTGCTGTCCTTCCTCAGGGCTGTAAAGATCTGGCTATTCCTCCAGGGTCTGTGGTCATGGTATTAATGTACCTTTGATCTCTCTGCTTTATTTTGTAAAATGTTTTAATGGCCTCAACTGCTCTTGCTACTTCATTTTTATGCCATTTTTTTACTGTTATGGATTGTGTTTTTATTTGTTTGCTATCCAGAGTGCTTTGCTAGTTGGATAGCCATTGTCACGTTCTGAGCATGCGCTAAAATAAAGAGTTTAAGCGGGAAGCGCTCGATATCTGATTGGCTGATCATTTGACAGCTCCTGTATAAATAGGGAGCTGTCCAAACGATCAGCGCGTGTTCCTATCTGAAGCCGGTTCTGAAAAGTTAGCCTGTACTTGTTAGGGAATAAAATTTGTTAGCCTTTATTCCCGTCTCCGCCTCAGTTCTTCTGGCTACCCACAGGTCCTTGGTACACACCACTGGCAACGAAGGTGGGATTGCCAAACTGAGGTGCGAGCAGCTGAAGTCACTCGCTGAGTCACTAGAACCGCACTTTAATTCTGCCGTGACGAGACATCGCTGTGTCCCTGACAGGAATGGCCACGTTAAACTTCGCGCCATTCAACTATGGCTCTGAGACATGGGAGTCCTACCCGGCTCGCTTTGAATGTTTTTTGGTCGCACACGATCTTACCGAGCTGACGGATGAACGAAAATGCGCCTTTTTCTTGTCCCTCTGCGGCACGGACGTCTTCCACACTGCCAGAGCTCTCACAGCTCCTGAACCCATCAAGGCCGTACCTTGGCCCGTTCTGATGGCGAAGCTGATGAGCCATTATGCCCCGTCTCCGTCCAAAATAGCCTGCCGGCACGCTTTTCATCAACGCAGCCAAGCCAAGGGAGAGTCAGTCAGCGCCTACGTTGCTGCCCTACGATCGGCCGCCCTCCACTGTGAGTTCCGAGACCTCGATGAAGCTCTCCTCGACTGCCTTGTGTGTGGCCTCAGGGACCTCAAACTGCAGAAGCGATTGCTAACCAAGGCAGACCTCTCCTTCCAAACCGCTTTTGACGAGGTTCGGGCTTCCGAAATGGCTGCGGCATCCCTAGCCACCATCACGAAGAGCCGGTCTACCACAGCAGCGCAGCCTGCTAATACGTTTAACACAGCTACCGGTCTACTGGAGACTGAAAGCGATGATTCCGATCTCGAGAACCCGGAGGAGGACATTAACCGCCTTCATGAGGCGAACAAAAAGAGCTTCTCTCAGCGGAAGGGCGACCCTAAATCTGCATGTAGTGGTTGCGGAGGCAACCACGAGAGAGCTGAGTGCAGATTAGGCAAGCCCTCTGCCAGCGGTGTGGCAGGAAGGGCCACATCGCTCGGGTGTGCCGAGCCGCACAGCCCATGTCCTCCTTTGAATTCCAAGCCGATCGGTCCCGGCAACCTCGGAACCGGACGGAAGGCCCCAAGAAGGCTAGGATGGACTGCCATGCCATCCTCCACAACTCCAACCAGGGACTCTCATGCCACCATCTCCAGAAAAAGATCCAGCTAACTGTTACTGTGGAGGGGAAGCCCTGCGAGATGGAGCTAGACACCAGTTCCGCAACCTCTATAGTGTCTTGGAGCACAATTAAGCGCCTTTTGCCGCAGCTGTCAAAGCGCCAATTACAAGACTGTAACCTTACATTACGGGACTATCAGGGCAACCTGATTCCAGTAATTGGCACCCGCAAGGTCAGAGTGCAATTCAAGGGGTTTGACGGCCGGCTCCCCCTCATCATAGTCGAGGGGCGGCTGCCCAGTCTTCTCGGCCTCGACTGGTTCCAGTCCCTGGGCCTGCAGATCAGCGGCATCCACCATCTAAGCGCGTCAGCCCTCGATTGCCTGGTCAACGAATTCCCTACTGTGTTTGATGGCGCTTTAGGCAAATACACAGGCACACCTGTGTCTTTCAACCTCGACCCGTCAGTGCAGCTGGTGCGAATGAAGCCACGCCGAGTCCCCATCGCTCTCAAACCAAAAGTGGACGCCGAGCTGGACAAGCTTGTGGCTCAAGGCGTCCTGGAGCCGGTGGACCATGCACGATGGGAAACACCCATCGTGTTACCAATCAAACCAGACGGCAGCATGAGGATTTGTGCAGACTACCGTTGCTCTATCAACCGCGCTCTGCCATCCAACGCATACCCGGTGCCAGTGGTTCAGCACCTACTACACACCTTGGGCGAAGGGACTGTTTTCGCGAAGCTCGACCTTGCCCAGGCGTATCAACAGCTGGTGGTGGACGACAAAGCAGCTGAAGCGCAGACAATCATCACACACCGGGGCGTGTTCCGCTGCCGCAGATTGCAGTTTGGGGTTAGCATCGCCCCAGGACTTTTCCAAAGTTTGATGGAGCGCCTGCTCCAAGGACTCCGAGGCGTCGTCCCATATTTTGACGACGTCCTCGTCTCAGCAACCTCCCTAGAAGAACTCATGGCTCGCCTGCGGGTGGTTCTCCAGAAGTTTCAACAAGTGGGACTCAAAGTCAAAAGAGACAAGTGCCAAATTGCGGTTCCCCAGATAGAGTTCCTTGGGTTCCTCATTGATGGCAGCGGCATCCACCCCACGACTGCCAAGACCAAAGCCATCGTGGAGGCCCCTGCACCTACTAACAGAGCTGAACTACAGGCCTTTTTAGGCCTACTCAATTTCTATGCTGTTTTCCTGCCACATAAGGCATCTGTAGCTGAGCCACTTCACTGCCTCCTTGACTCAGGCGCAGCCTGGGTTTGGGGCCGCCGGGAGGCCTCCGCATTCCTAGCTGTCAAGCACCTACTTATCTCCAACGACGTCCTCGTCCAATACAGCGAATACTTGCCTATCGTGCTCGCTTGCGACGCTTCCCCCTATGGGGTGGGCGCCGTTCTCTGCCACCAGCTACCCAGTGGGGCAGAGGTGCCTGTCGCATATTTTTCCCGCACACTCTCTGCCGCAGAATGCAACTACACCCAAATTGACAAAGAGGCTCTTGCTATTGTGGCCGGGGTGCGGCGTTTCCACCACTATTTGTACAGCCGGCCATTCCAAATTGTCACTGATCACAAGCCCCTACTCGGGTTGCTGGCCAGCGATCGCCCTGCCCCGCAGGTCCTATCTCCGCGAATGACACGCTGGTTCGTTTTCCTCGCCTCCTATGACTACCAGCTGCATCACCGCCCGGGGAAGCAGATCGCTCATGCCGACGCACTCAGCTGTTGCCCCCTGCCGGAGGCTCCTGAAGACCCTGCTGCTGTGGCCCCTGTTTTCCTAATAGACGACCTCAATCTTCCAACTTCTGCCACCGACATCGCCCGGTTGTCCACAAGGGATCAGGTAATATCCCGGGTACTAGACTGGGTTAGGCGAGGGTGGCCAAAAGACCCCGTAGATCCAGTTTTCCTTCCCTTCAAATCCCGCCTGGCGGAGCTGTCCGTCCAGCGTGGCTGTTTGCTTTGGGGCCGAGTAGTTGTGCCTGCCTCACTGAGGACTACCGTCCTGCAGCAGCTGCATCACGCACACCCCGGCATTGTCTGGATGAAAGCCCTGGGCAGGAGCTACGTCTGGTGGCCTAAGCTTGACCAAGACATAGCTGACCATGTCGCAGGGTGCCCTCAATGCCAGGGCGCCCAGGCCTTGCCTCCCAAAGCTGAGCCCCGTACGTGGGAACCACCATCCACTCCCGGGTCCACGTTGACTTTGCGGGCCCTATTCAGGGCCGCATGCTATTCATTGCTGTGGATGCCTTCTCGAGATGGGTTGAGGTCGTCCACATGTCCTCCACCACAGCAGACGCACTCATCGCGACCCTGCGCCACCTTTTTGCCACCCATGGCCTACCCGACGTGTTGGTGTCCGATAACGGACCACAACTGACAGCTACCAAGTTTGAGACGTTTCTGGCTTCCCAAGGCATCTGACACGCCCTCACCTCCCCTTTCCACCCCTCTAGCAATGGCTTGGCGGAGCGCGCCGTGCGGTCCGTCAAAGAAGCCCTCGCCAAAATGGATCACCTACCCTGGCAAGAACGCATTGATGCCTTCTTGCTGGCCCACCACTCCACTCCCTCGCCAGACTCAAATACGAGCCCAGCCGAGCTCCTCATGGGACGGCGGTTACGGAAAACCCTTGACCGGTTGCACCCTGCCTACTCCACCCCAACTCCTTTGGATTCCCAGGGCGGGACCCGCTCCTTCGTCCAGGGGGAGGCAGTGTATGCCCGGAATTATGGAGGGCATCCCTTGTGGCTACCGGGCATAGTGACTGACCAGACCGGGCCCTGCTCCTACAGGGTCAGGCTCCACGACGGCAGAACTTGGAAACGCCACTGCGACCAGTTGCAGAGCAGACGCCAACCACCAACCGGCCAGCAGCCATCGACCGACCTTCCAACTCCGACGAGCGACGCGGGGCCCAGAAACGAGGAGGCCGCAAGAGAGCAAGCAGCCAGTGCCCCAAACCGAAGCGGCGACTTACTTGGTGGGCCAGCACCATCCTTCGCTCAGTGGCGGTCCAGGCGATCACCATCATCCGAAGCAGAGTCCTCGGTCGAGCAACCAGAGCCTCCAGGCAGTGCAGAAGGGCCTCGGGCCTCCGGGCCGAATCAGGCGGCGTCCAGCGTACTTAAAAGACTACGCTTGCGCGAGCTTAGGGGGGAGGAGTGTCACGTTCTGAGCATGCGCTAAAATAAAGAGTTTAAGCGGGAAGCGCTCAATATCTGATTGGCTGATCGTTTGACAGCTCCTGTATAAATAGGGAGCTGTCCAAACGAGCAGCGCGCGTTCCTGTCTGAAGCCAGTTCTGAAAAGTTAGCCTGTACTTGTTAGGGAATAAAATTTGTTAGCCTTTATTCCCGTCTCCGCCTCAGTTCTTCTGGCTACCCACAGGTCCTTGGTACACACCAGCCATGTACGTATCTTAAATAAATAAATAAAATAAATAAATGTCAACTGATGATAGCAATACGACATTCCAGGGTGGGTCACCCCTAAACCTCTTTCCTGTGCTCCTCCTTTTTCACCTCATTTTTAAACTTTCATGACTTAAGCTGAATAAAGTTAAAACCCAAAACAAATCAGAATCATGAAAGGATCAAGGTCACAAAGGACAGTTTTCTTTAGGATTTCCTTCCCCTTCTTTCCTTTCTTTATGTGGGTAACACTGAATTCCAGATTCTTCTGCTCAGGAGGGAAGGGTTTCAGTGTTACCATTTCAGTTTTACGTTATTTCAACTTGTTATGCCATGATTTCAGGCTTGTCACCGATACACATTTCAAGCTTCAACAGGTAATATTTTCCCTGTTTTATCCTGGGTCCAGTGCTTCAGAAAAAGGGGCAGGAAAGACTGAGCAGGGATGGAGAGAAGAGATGTGCCTTCTTCGGCCTAAAAGAGTCATTGTGTCTCTTTGTTTCCTCTGTTTGACTTTCAGTTTAATGGCTGGAGTGGAACATCAGATTTTGTAGTTCTTGCATCTGACCCTGTAGTGTCATTTAGTTTTGACACCAATACATCTAGGTCAGTGGTTCTGCAGAGCTGGCTGGAGAATTCTGGGAGTTGAAGTCCACAAGTCTTAAAGTTGCCAAGTTTGGGATCCACTGATCTAGGTATTACATCATAAGTCTTTTTCATCATTGACTGGGTATAAAATGATGGCAATGTTTACACAGACATAGCAGCAACTCTGGTTTAAGGAGATGGGGACACAATGCAACACCGGGTTTATAGCATTCCATGTCCAAAATGTAGATTAATCCTGCAAATGGATTGTTAAAATGATACATTTAAAATGATACACTGAACACTGAACTTAAAATTAAAGATGTACCCAGTAGAAACCTACTGGATTTGTAAAAATCCTGCTTATGACCTTGCTGATCTCAAATTGACTAAATCTTAGCTGCCACCAATTTATTTTTTTAAATAGTCTTATTATAATCATGATTTATCACTTGCTCCCTGTATGTATACTGAGAGCTTATGCATCGGAGATAAATTCCTAAGTATGTCCAATCATACTTAGCCAATAAAGAATTATACATTCTATAGCTAAAAGTATATAAGAAAAAAAGAGAAAAGGAGAAATGGAAAGATGTAGTGAAGAATACAAAGAGAAAAAAGAATAGCTAGAAAAGCTATTTCTATTCTTCTTTATTGTACAGCAGTTACAAACTCATCATCCCTCTTACCTCTTTAACATAACAATAACTCCTTCTGCCCCTCCATCAATCTTTTTTCAATCATCAAATCCACAAATTATCATTTAACATTTTTCCATTTTCAGCAAAAAGTCCATTAGATGATTCCAATTTTCCTCCATTGTGGGCATTTCAATATTTGTCTTTGTGGATATATTTTCCAATATTGATTAGAAACACCTTTATACATCTTAGATAATTACTCTGATGTCATCTCATATGACAATGGTAGCTCATTCTGTAAAAAAAGTTCTTTAAATTGTAACACTGTGACTTTCAGTCCACATTTTTATCCACATTGTTCCCATTGACTTCTGTATATTGTAATCAAAATTCTAAGTCCATTTTTTCATGCAATCTTTAACTTATTCCTCTTCTGTTTCAACTCTCAACAAATATTTATACATTTTGATTTCCAGTTGACATTTCGGCGAAAGCGGACTGTAAATTAGCAGAGCTCTGATGAGCCCCATGAAATTCAGCCGGTACCCCCTGCCTGGAGGCCTTTGGGCCACAGCTGTCCTGTGGGGATGCTGAAGAAAGAGGCATTTCATGGACCACAAGGAATGGGCAATTTCCTCACTAGATCAGAAACAATTCTCCCAATCCCCCACAGCAGGGGCAGTGGCCATTTTCCTATGGTTGTCTCGAAGCTGGGGCAACCAAACCTAACAACTGAACTGGAGTGGTGTTTGGAGGGAGTGCTGGAACTGGGTGAGATAATTGCTACTCTCACTTAATGATACTCTTTGTAAATTTGGAGTTTTAAAAGAAATTATGGAGCTTAGAACAGTGGCTATTTGGCACTTGGAAAGAAAAGGAGAATCTGAGACTGTAAAATAAAAATCCAAAGAAAAATTCTTGCATTTGGAAAGCTGGGAAAAGCTAAAACATTCTAGAAAAATGATTTTTGGGAGAAAATAGTGTTATTTATGTGTATTTTAAATTCCCTGGATATTTTGAAAATCTGCTGTATTTCTTAGACTATCTTATATGGAACAGAAATTCAGAGTGCCATCTACTGGTGGAAAAAAGTATTACAATATTCAAAGCATAGAAGACTTGGTGAGCCCATTATATACTAAGACTTTAATAGGCATAACAAGAGAAGCAGCAGCTGGAAGATCTGACTGTGGCTATACAGAAGAAGACAATTTGGACATTGTGAAAAAATTTAAGGAGTGCTTGTGTGGTTTTTATTTGGTCTCATCTGCTCTCTTTGAAGAAAGCTAATTTATAACAGGATTTGTCTACTTTTGGAATTGGATTACTATTGGATGATACTAACTCAGTAGAACACCCTACCTTTGAAGAGAAGAGGAATAATTGAAGAAAAACAAGGACACTAAAGAGACTTTAAATTCGGGTCAATTGTGAAAAGAGAATTGGGGAGATTGTAAAAGCCTTTTAAATTGTTATAAAATGGAGTTTCAGATATATGGAGAAATATTTGTGATGCTAAAAAAAGTGTATGAATCCTTGATAGATAACAAAGAGATACAAAGTTTGTTTACTCACACAGAAAAGAAGATAGAAATAGAATTTGAAGTGGGGGGGTTTAAATGAAACGCAAGAAGTTTAAAGTATAGAAGAGGAAGAAGTGAAAAACAAGAATCAATTGGACAATATTATGGAAATTTAGAGAAAGGTAGAAAGAGTAGAGAGAAAAGGGGGGAACCCCCCCCCAAAAAAAGCAGTTAAAAATAAAAAGGAAAATACTTTGCAGAGACAAGTGGAAATTTTGGTGAGGGGGTGCAAATAATACAACTAAAAAAGATAAAAGGGATACAGGAGAGAAAGCACAACACGTACAAAAAAAAAAGAGAAATAAGACTTCAAGAGAGCAGGATAAAAGGCAGATTTTTAAAAATCACCTAAAATGGGATACTTAAAAGAGTAAGAGACGATGGATAATCATGAAAAGGTCAATAGAAGAGAGGCATAATAATAGGGTAAATATTAGTAAATATATTTAATAAGGTAGATCAGTAGATGGGAATGTGAAAACAGACAATTCAACAATATTATTAATTTTGAAGGTAATTTAATGTTGGGAATTTAAAAGGTTAATGATTGGGGAAGGGGAAATTGTGAGATATTTTTTGGGAAGAAGAAATAGGTTGAACAACTGGAAAAACTGGGAAAAAAGAAGAAATACAGGGCATATAGTGATGTTAACTATGTAAAAATTGAATAAGAAGAGATAAAGAATTATGTAAAGAATTCTGAATTCTATTGTTGAAGTGGGAATAACAAAGATATTGTGATAAATAATTAATTTGTTAAGATGAATTAACAAATTAGTTAAAGACAAAAAAAGGTGTTTAGCAATGATATGTAAGACTAAATGAATTGATAGGAAAAGACAAAGGATTATATAAAAGAGATGGATAAAAATGGGAAAATTAGAATACAATGAACCTATGATTATAAATGTGATGTATAAGATGTGACCTGGTAAATACTCTGTCCGTAAAGTATGTATGTTGGAAAAAAGAAAAAATTGCAATAAAACTTGTAAAAAAAAAACCACAAATATTTATACATTTTGTTGCAACCACATCTTCATCATTTGTACACAATTCATTTTCAAATTACATCTTATGCTATTCAGTTCCCATTATCTTTTTGTATTTATTAAATCTTTCTCATAATTGTGCCTATTAAAAAGATTGAAAATTAAATTTCTGCAGTTAATTGTTCTCTTGACTTCATCTTAATCTATCCCTATATTAATGTCTTAATATGTTAATTATTTCTCTTTGCTTGATGTTTCTTTTCTATAAAATAGTTTTTGTGCTAAAACCAGTAAAGGTATTTTGGGACACAACCTGGGATTATATTTGTTCCATATTCTTACATAATGATTTTGAAATCCACATTAAATTTATCATACGATGTCAAGATGTCAAAATTGGACACTAGAGGGAACTAAAGTCCAGGCAAAAATTCTTTAGGCTATTGATTTACAAAATGACACAAAATACTTGTGAAATATCAAAGAATGGGGCCAGAAATTAGTAGCAATTATATCAACAATATCATTAACAAAATCTGGTTCTATGGATAGGCTGTATGTTAATGAAGGCATGACAGATGTGAAATAAATTTAATGCTGAAATAGTGGAATCAGAAATAGTGAATAAAAAAGTGTGGATTACAAAGTAGAAGAGACATTGAAGATACAGTTTTAAGGAAAACTGTGGGCTACAAGATAGAGAAAAGCCGGGAGAACCACCCTGATACAGACATTTTACTGATACAAAAAAAGAAGTGGGTTAAGGTTTTGAAAATCAAAGGGAAAAGACAAAAGACAAACCAAGTCAATGACCTGGATGATGACTTTCCACTGGATTTAACAAGAGGTTTTTTAAAGACGTGAAGAAGATGGGGAAAAGAAAGGCAACATTTACAGTAAATGGATTAAAAATCAAGAATGTTAGATGTAAAATAAAGGAAAATTTGGTTTGTTTGATGAAGGCTAAAATAAGACATGTTTTTATAAAGCTCTGGTAAACTGGGAAAAGAGCAGTGATGTGCGGTGAGGGTTACCGTTGGTGAGGTAAGAGCGCAGCAGCGGCGGGGACGTTGCTTCTCGCCGCTGCCGCACTCTGCCGCCTCGCCCCCTGCCTCCTCTGTCCCCGCTGACATTCCAAAAGTATGCCGCCGAGGAGCAGCAGAGCCGGGATCAATGCTACTCAGGTGGCCCCCACCGCCAGCAGCTTGGGTGTCCCGGCTCAGTCCAAGCTGCTTGCTGTCGTGCTCCACCGCCTTGCCCCTCTGCCTCCTCTGACGAACAATCCTGCTGCCCGGCCTGCAGCCAGCCCAGCACCGAGTGGGGAGGAAGAGGAGGAGGAGGAGGAGGAGGAGGAGGAGGAGAGCGGTGAGTCCTTGTGCAGCCAGCCGGCCGGCCTGACAGGGAGCAGGTCGGGCGGGGGTGGGTGGGCTGGCTGGCTGGGGAGGGGGGATCATGGCCGCTGGGGGGGCAAGGCGGTGGAGGGTGACGGCAAGCAGCTTGGACGGAGCCAGGACATCCAAGCTGCTGGCAGTGGGGGCCACCTGAACGGCAATGATCACCCCCTCCCCAGCCAGCCAGCCAGCCAGCCCACCCACCACCCACCCGACCTGCTCCCCACCTGGCCAGCTGGCCGGCACAAGAACTCACCGCTCTTCACCACCTCCTCCTCCTCCTCCTCCTCCTCCTCCTCCTCCTGCCTGCTTGGCTGGGCTGGCTGCAGGCCGGGGCAAGCCGCCCAGTAGAAAATGCCGAGCAGAGAAGAAATTGCTGCTGAAGAAATGGCGGCTGGTGGCCCAGAGCAACCTCTCCAGAATCACCCTCGATTGCGCAGTCGCTCAAGTGCAAGACATGATTCGCTGCTCCCAAGTCAGGAGGCGGGAGAATCAGTGCCTCCTTTGCATATGAAATTTTTTGCTTTTTAACTCTTTCTTAACTTTTAAAAGGTGAAAAATTCCTTATGCAAAGGAGGCCCCGAGTTCTCTGGCCTCCTCCTATAGTTAACACTGAGAGCAGACACCAAGCCACTGTGACTTTGAATCTGGTAGCAACTACCCTGGCTTTAATTATTTTTAAAAAATTCTTTAAAATTCTTTCCTTTCCCTCAGGAGACTGGTGAGGCCCCACCTCCCTTGCCTCTAGTGACTGCACGTCCCTGGAAAAGAGGAAGCAGAAAATAGATGTTTCAGGGTGTGGGGGAGCCCCTGTGCCACATATGAATTGGATAGATGGTGCCTTGTAGGCCAGGGCCTATGCTAAGCCTCTGAAGGCCTCTCTCATTCTTGAGGCACCTCATGCTCCGCTTAACAACCTGCATGATCACTTAACAACTGCAACAGGAGAGCAAGGATCGGGGTCATTAAGCAAGATAATCACATGGGTACCTTGCTTAACAACCATCATTATTTGCAACCATAATGGGTAGGCTCCTTTACAGATCAAAATCTAGGACTACCTTTATTGTTTCTTCATTGTCTTGAGAAAAAGTCACATTGTATAAACTCTTGCAAAATACTTTTCATTCTTTTATCTAAAACCATTCTAAATATTTTATAACATTGTTTAATTCCATCATTGGCATTGGTCAGTAATTTTTTTGACAAAGTTAAATCTTGACCTAAATCTTGACTAGGAATTAATGCCTTATTTGTATCTGTCCAACTTTCTGGTATCCTTCATTATCCAGAATGAAATTAATCATTTTTGAAGAGGTTGTAACAGTTTTTCTTCAAAATATTCACATTAGGGGACTGGCAGTCGGGCTTGCCCAAGAGCTTTTCCTACTGTATCTCACTCCTTTTGTTATAGCATCACAGACTCTTCTTCTTGTTGTAGTTCCATTCATCATTTGCTTTTGTTTATCCATTACCTTTGGTAATTTTTTTTAAATATCCATTTTTGCTGGGGAAATGTCTTCTTCTTTACAAAGCTTTGTATAATACTGGTGGAATATTTGCATTATCTTTTACCATAGCATTCTCATTTTATAAATTTAATATTTCTTTCTTCTCACTTTCTTTTCTCAATTTACATGCTAACCATACATGCTAATTATTTGCTAACTCAAAATTCTTCTCTTTTGTGAAGTTCATTTTATTTGTACCTCTCTTGTTAATATAGGAAGCTGGTGTTGTAAAAGTTAGATTTTCTGTAAGAAAATCCTTCCTTCCTGAAGACCTCTTTATTTTCTCCTCTTTCATTTTTATCTCCATGCTACCATCAATTCCAATTAGCCTGATTGAGCTCTTGCCTAACATGGAGCTGCATCAGCTAAAGGGGAGACTGGTCCACTTAAAATCAATGCAAAGAGGAGGTGTTTTCCCAGGTTTGGAGTAACAGAGGCAGGCATCTGTGCAATACTCTCTTTATTATTGTTTCATTTCTTTCCATAGCCCACTTCATCAGCAACTTTGCTTAGCCTTAGACTGAGCAGAGGTGTCAAACTGGTGGCCCACAGACTGGATGCATCATGAGCAGGTCATACCCATCCCAGCTCCGCAAAGGGGAAAAACGTCATGTGATGGCAATGTGACGCCACACTTTGACATTCATGCCTTAGAGGCTCAATGGAGCTCAATAGAGCTGAATATGATGTGATTGCCTCTTAAATTAGACCTGCACAACTGAAAAAAGGTGGTGTTGGGTTTTATTTTTAAAGGCATTTAGATTCTGCATCATGGCAAGAATGATGCAGAGTGAAGACCTAATTGAACTGTCCTCATTACAAGTTGCATAGCAACCAGGTGAAGCTAAAGAAGCATCTTTTTGACCTGGGCTTTTCTTGGTGCATAAAGTGTACATATAGAGGGCATTTTTGCTTTGGGTCTGTTTTGCTGTACCCCCAGAGACCTGTTAAACCGACCTTTTGTTTTGAATCCATGACTCCTATTTGAATTAAGCAATTAGCCAAATTCTTAAACTCACTGAATTCCGTTTGCATGTTTATTCAGGCAGTCTACTAATAACTTCCGTCTGCCACTACATGAGAAAATTTCAAACTTTTAAATGAAATCTGGGCCCAGCACATAAGGCAGATAGGAGTTGTCCCCATGAGTACAGGATCTGTTGCTCCAGATTTTGAACAGAAAGTCTCTGAAGAACCACTGGGCCACAAGAGTGAAAGCATCACTAGGTAGAGAATCAAAAGGAGCTATAATTGAGTGGACTTTCATGTTGGAAGGAATAGATGCTGATCAGATGGGTGGATGATTATAGTTTCTGGGATTTCAAAAGAAGCTAGTGTTGGAAATAATATCTACAAGTTGTAAGTTGGGCTTGCTGGCATTCTGCTTTTTTATTATCTTACGACCAGGGCCGGATTTTCCTATAGGCTAACTAGGCTTCAGCCTAGGGCCTCAAGATCAAGAGTGGCCTACATTCAAATTGTTAGCAAAATTAAAATTACACTATTCTAAAAACAGTGAACACTAAAACACTGAACTGAAAATAAGGAGAAATTCTACGCATATGACTAATAAACAAACATAAAAATGTATTGGTTAAGATCGTTCCAGCGCCGCGGCAGTTGGGGAGCCCGCCCACGTTCCCGGCACCAGCGGTTGGGCGAGAGGTGTGGCCGCTCCCAGTAGCCGCCCCGTCAACGCGGAGCCCACCAGCGGCCAGGCAAATGAGGGCGAGGGGGCCAAGCCGGGCAGCTGAGCACAGCAGGGGAGGCGGCTGGCTTCGCTGCCTTTGCTGCGTCGGGAGGCCAGCTATATATATTGATATATATTGATATATATCACAGTAATGATGTATTTTATTGTCTCTCATGTAATTTACAAACTTAAAAATGGGAGGTGAAAGGGCCTCATAAGTGGAATAGCCTAGGGCCTCTTTTCATCTAAATCCGGCCCTGCTTACGACAATGTTTTAGACTTAACTGATATGAATTGTAATATCCTTTGGTTTGGAAGATACTTTGGGTTTGCTCTATTCCTTGGTTGCTGCTGGTTGGATAAGAGAAAGCTATAACCTAGCAGGCCTCAGTAAGCCCTTCAGATAAGATCACAGGGAATCGTGGGAGTAGTGTGTTTTTGAAACTGTAAGGATAGGAAGCACATCTAACATCAACATGTAAGTTTTAGGCAATTGATATATAATCAAAACCTTTCTGGTGATACAATACATCCTTCAACATTTCACACTGATGAAATGAAATATAATACATGAGATGGGTACCTTGGACAAGCATAAGATAACAAATGACCCTGTCATTTTGTAAACACAGTACAATATTTAATGCTCCCAACTCTAAGATACTAAATTAAAGCTATAAGATTATGTGGCATCCCTGAAAAAAAAATATAAGCACTATAAGCTTGCATTGATCTGATCTGAGTTGAGAATTAAATCACTTATTCCAATTAGATCAAAACCAGCTTCAAACTGATTTTATGTGATGATTGACACAAGATTAAATCCAAGCTTTTTGCCTTCGATATGTGTGATAACCATTACATTTTTGTCATCATGTTTCTGCAATCTGATACAATACATGAAAGACTTTTTCAAAGCCAGTCATACTTTTTCAAAAACATGTTGTGTATTTTATAGTTTAAACCTGTGCTAATGAAAGTTAGTGCACATGGATATTCTCCCTTGCCTATTCTAGCACTGATATATATATATATATATATATATATATATATATATATATATATATATATATATATATATATCTTATATAGCTTGAAATAGATCTATACTAGTCTCCCTTTATTTATTT
The DNA here is from genome assembly GCF_009769535.1 of Thamnophis elegans. Lineage (NCBI taxonomy): Eukaryota > Metazoa > Chordata > Lepidosauria > Squamata > Natricidae > Thamnophis > Thamnophis elegans. Next base: position 25,745,035 of record NC_045550.1, read on the forward strand.
ATCAGCATAAATATAACAAATATAACAAAAAGGCAACAGTAAAAAATATTGGGTTTCTGTCTGGATGGTCTCTTGTGACGAGCCGAAGACAGAGAGTGGAAGTGTGACCTTCCTCCCATATTTGGGCATACCAGGGGTTGTGACTTTAAATATATACCTCTCACCCTGGCTGGCTGATAAGGAGTCGAGCTGTGTAGCTCAATGGTTAACACATCTGCCTAAGAGGCAATAGAGCACAGGTTCGATTCCCAATAAGGGTGTGGCTAGCTGATGAGAGCTAAATAGCTTGAAATAGATCTATACTAGTCTCCCTTTATTTATTTATCAGCATAAATATAACAAATATATATATATATATATATATATATATATATATATATATATATATATATATATATATATACACACACACACACACACACACACACACACACACATACAGTTTTCTTCCTTCCTTGGCTACCCAAATCCATTTGCTGGTCATGTGGAATTGGGAAGGGTAGGTTCCATGACCAGTCTTTTCAACTGCTTCCTTCCTCTGCTTTTAGCACTAATGTCATTATAAAGGAAGAGAATGGAAAAGATTATATAAAGGTTTTCTAATTAGCAACTAGTGGTCAGATGAACTTGGAAATGCCTGGCTGGATGAAATGAAGTCTGTTGAGCAAAATGTCAACAAATTTGCAGAGATCAGAGGCCAATAATTAATCAAGGCAGACTATGGGTAAGGCAAAGATGGGGTCAGCCTCACAGCAGAATACATATCTCTGCTGACTCTTATGCTGATATTTTGAATTTCTCCTAAAACACAACCTTGCAACAACAGAGTGCCAGGTTGCTTTTTCCTCCCAAATAGCTTTTGCTCAATAGAGACTCCTTAGAGATTTTCTTCTCACTCCAATAAAAAACAAGCAGTAGGTGGGGGAATTGGTACTGTAATGATAAGTACCAGAAGCTAGGCTGAGAAATTTAAAGATGGATAATTAAATTTTAGGGGTAATTAAATCTTCTTAGTGTGAGGGTAACCTAGGAATCTCCCTGTTCCAATCTCTCCTTGATAATAACCTCATCCATTGCTCTTAGATAAACCTCTAACATCCATTCAGCCTATTCTGCTAGGCTCCTGTTCATGTTGATGGGAGTTCTGAAGAGACTCATTTTAGGGAAGAGGAAAATATACCCTGCAGGTTCCCATGTATGATTACACAGGAAGGATTACTGAGATAATCTTTGTGAGGATTACATCAGAGAGTGCTACAATAATGTTTTGATAATATTCTGCTGCCGGTAGAATTTAGAATTAAGAAGTAGATTCTTCTTTCCTTCCCTGGCCTATAAAATATTCCTATAAATAGATCTCCTTGTAAAGGAATATTTTCCCCCCTTTAGCTTATTCTTAAATAATCAATTTCTTACTTCATTGACTTTTACTTTGTCCTACCATATAACCAAATGAACTTAAATGTACTAGTCGACTGTATTAGAAAGTGGGGCTTAGCTCAAATGTAAGAAGACATTTCTTACCCTATAAATTCTAGTAGGTTATGTGTTCTGCTAAAATAATTTTCTATTTTATTATAAAATAAACATTAATTTTAAGTTGATTTGGAATAAAGCCATTAGCTTTTGTGTAATTCAGAATGAAATTACAGAAGCAATCAAAATAAAAACGTAAGTAAAATGTGGACCACTCTTTCTGCTTGAAAATCATCTTCCTGAAAGTGATGTTGTGATATATTAAACACCACAAGGTTAGCAATGCAGCTGAGGATAGGATCTTGCCCAGCTCTTCTATAGATCTGGATTTTCCACCTACTGTAAATATTGTTAATAATTGATCTTAGATTTCCTGTTTACATTTTATATTGCAATACTACCCCATGTCCTGTGGCATTTGTCGACTAAAAAATTATAAGCCGAAAAGTGGTAAGTTGATATCATCTTGCTTGGTGTTCATGCCTAGAAAAATACCTCTTTGGGGTAACAGGACTTTCTTCAACTTGTTGCATTACCAGGAAAAAAGAGAAGAAGCAGGCAACACCCGAGGGGTGCAAACTACCACATTCCCAATGAAGGTCATGGAGTGAGTAACCAAGTATTTATTTTGGATTCAAGTAAAAAGAGAATATCTCATTCATTTAAACTGTACGACTGATGGAAGAGGAAAGACTATCTTGAATTGGGAGAGAGAAATGATTGCCTGTACCACTTAACAATGAGGACAGTTTACCTGCCATATGAAGGGGTTACAGTTACACGAGGTAATGCATGCTATGTAGTTTGGGCAGAGTACAAGGCAGTGTTCAGTAAGGAAGCTTATTGCACTGATCAGTTCTGCAGACACTGAAGTCTGTTTCCAAGGAGAGACCTTGCAGGCAGCAACAAGGAAAGGTATCAGTTCAGTTCAAGAACCACATAGGCTGATCTCTCTCACCCACATTTGGATAACAACAATGGGAATGTCACCTACTGTGAGCAGTAAGATTTCTGTGCCTTGGCAAAGAAAATAATCTCCTTGGTCATAACCATACACAAATGAAACATTAAAAGTTACATCTAATTAGGGCTGCTTCAAGAGTTTTGCTATCTGAGATTAGTACAAGATCATACCCCCTCTGATTCATATGCCAACTAGATTCATAATTGATTTTCTCTGACGAGGAGGTCGTCTCTTCCATTGTACAAACTCAACAGAGACGTGTAGCACAGGTTCTTCATTAAGCATCATCTGCTTTATTGCTTGAGGCAACGTCCTCAGTCTAATGGTGGAAGAGATCATGAGCTTCTTAATGATTCTCCACACCTTTCGGGCAAAATAGTATTCTAATCCAGTCTGTAAAGGACTGTTTTCAAACCACTCCTTTATTTACATTTGTGTTAAGAGACATCTCAGGATGATTGAAAGGAAATTCTGGGCCACAACCAGTTGTGAAATTCAATTTTTTTTTACTATCGGTTCTGTAGGCATGGCTTCTCGGCGTGTCAGGGGAAGGATATTGGAAAATCTCCATTCCCATCCCACTCTGGGGCCAGCCAGAGGTAATATTTGCCAGTTCTCCAAACTACTCAAAATTTCTGCTACTGGTTCTCCAGAACCTGTCAGAACCTGTTGAATTTCACATCTGGCCACAGCTCTCATTTTTGTTTAAAAGCAGTGAATGTTATTTCTTGCTAAGCCAATGCTGTTTACATACCTGACGAACATCATTGCCATCAACCCGGTACAGTAGTAGTAAAGGAGTACCCATACTATGTCTTGACACAGATGTGCCCATGGTTATTCATCCCAAATCATTAATACTTGGAGGGGGACCAAGAGGTATTTTACAGTATTTACAAGCATGTGTTGCAAAGACCTACAATCTCTTTCTGAAGTGGAAACTCGGACAGGACTGTAATTACAGTATATACAAATAAATTAAGTGGAAAATGTTTAGCAGCAGGATGAGCATACACCCCAATTCTTTGAGCAAGGAGTACTGAATCCCAGCCATTCCCTCAGGGCAGCCTTAGCATGGGCTTATAGTGCTATATAACTACATAGCAGCTCAAGATGGCTAATGGAACACATTGTAATGAACTTCATCTATTTTTCTCTGGTTTTCAAAAATCTAGACTAGTGGCGAAAGGATGGGGAATTTGTTGTCTCCTACATTTTATCACTTCTGTTAGCCAGGCTGGTATGAATTAACACTTGGAAGACAAGTCTGCCACTCCTTCTGAAAGCTTTTTGCTCATTCTTCAGCCTGAAGCTTCAAACCATTTCTTGTTCTGATTTTGGTTCTGTCCTCTAGAGGGCACGAGCTCCATAACTGTTGTTACAACTCACTAATGATGTTATGCATTGGGAGGGGGAAATACTCAGTAATTATTTCTAAGCTTCTGGACTTAGTGGGCCATGTAACCTGTCTCTTTATTTTCCTTTCATGGAAGTTGGATGAAATCACATGCCTGGCATCTTACACAGCTGAGCAACATGATGTGGCTGGCAAGGAATCCAGCCACTATTAGCTGAAGCAGCAGACAGAGCCACGGCTAAACCAGGCTAGGAGGAAACGGAAGCTGTCCGTAACAACTGATTTGTTGTTTATGATTTACTTGACACTTCCCTCTTTCACCCAGCATTCCTTAAAATTTGTAATTATTTGTACCTAATTCTTTCCCTTTAGTACAGGTAGTCCTCTACGTACGATCACAATTAAGCTAAGTGAGACATTTTAAAAGTGAGTTTTGCCCATTCTATGACCTTTCTTGCCACAGTTGTTAAGTGAATCACTGAAGTTGTTAAATTAAATCTGGCTTCCCCATTGTTTTTGCTTGTCAGAAGGTCAGTTGCCAAGCCTCTGGGTTTTGATCACATAAGTATGGGGGCGCTGTAATGGTCGTAACTGTGAAAAATGGTCATAAGTCACTTTTTCAGTGCTGTTGTAACTTCAAAGTCATGAAATGAACTGTTGTAAGTGGAGGACTATGTGTACTACCATGAATGTGTTTGACAGGTGTGTGTTTGCTTTTGTTTTAGCTAGCGTGATTTGGTGAATTTCCAATTCTTTGCCATAAAATATCACAGCTATTTTCCGTTCATGAAACATAAAAGCACAGTCCTCCTACCATGTACTAAATTTTGAGCAGAAGCACAGAATCATAGACAGCCAATGGATCATCTAAAGGCCAATTGTTTCAACCTCAGAAGAAACAATATTCTCTACTGAAGCTTTTGCACAGAGCCCAGCGTCTTTGATTATTTCATTGTGGCTTTGAATGGCTTTGCTAACGTCTCCCTGAGAGTTTACCTGAAAAGCAGCATTTTGTGCTCGGAGTTTCATTAGCCAGGTTTGAAACAGCAACTTAACCCTTTGTATTCTACAGTACCTCTTTTAAAAAAACTAGGGGAGTGGGTTGCATTGTTTCTACTCTACCAGAGACCCTTTTTCTTTAAAATGAGAGAATGGTGGGTTATCACTAAGATGCCAAGGGAGATAATTATGAATTTAGAATGAGTCCCCTTTCTATTTAGTAAAGGAAGAGACTGGCTGCTAGATGACCATCTGGTTCTAAATCAGAGATGGACAACCTGGATTTTTGGGGTAGTATGTAGCTGCCAGGCCCTTGTAACCTCTAAAATCAACAACAAACCTCCTTATAATGGCAACATATTTTTTATAAATTTACTTGCCAAATAAAATGTAAATACTAGCCTCTGGTAGATTTAAAGCACCCATTTTTTTAACTTCCTATCTCAACAGACCAGAATGAGAGGGCTGAAAAGCCCATCTCAGTAGCCTTCAGTCGTATTATTATGTCACTGTCAAGATTCTGTGGCTCTTGACTCAGCTGCCAAAAATATCTTGAACAAATTGGATGCCCATGCCTCTTCTCAGCTAACTTTTAAGTTCAACATACAACATCCTACCTGTAGAGCATTGCTCAAAGATTCTTTCCAGGCTACCACTTCTACATGCTCAAAATATATTTGGGGTTTTCTAACTACTATACTTTACACTTCTCTGAAGAACTTTTAAAATTTTCCTTTTAATGATGTGTAGCTTGGGTTCTTCAATGGTGTCTCTCTGTTTCAGGTCTTTTCTGTTATTAAGAGTCAGCTGTGTGATAAGACAGATTCATCATTTATGCAATAACAGATCTTTTTAATCATATAGCAGGAATGAAGTCATTCAACTATAAGTGACAGAACAGCTGTAAAAGCACTTTTGTATCACAGTTCCCTGTACTTTCGCCTTGGAACCTGAGAAAGTGCTAGCATTCTAGGAAATGGGATACCTTAACACTTCAAATGGCTGTTTGGTTATTGTTCATGCAAGTTCATCCCACAGACCAGGAAACTTAGAAAGCTACCTAACATAAAAGTTGAGCAGAGGTTCCTTCAGTTCCGCATTTTTATTCTGTCATTTAGTCACTTCTGATTCTTCAGTATGCCATGGACCTCATTTCGTCAAGATTGTCTACCCAGAATGGCAGTGGTTCTTCAGACCTCAGGTGAGAGTTTTTCAGTCATGCAGACTTCATTGTACATATTCAGTCATGTGAATGTTTAGGAATAAGAAATTAGAGTGAAATGGTCCAGCCAGTCTTCCACAACCTGGTGCCCTCCAACCGTGTGACTGGTGTAGTTGGTAGTAGCAATATGTGCTTCTTCAACATTGTTTCATGATCCTTTAACAACCATCCTTTACATTTTGTGCAACAGAAACATATACAGAAAGGAAGCACCTCTCATTCTTAGGATGTAGCTTGCACTGCAGGGGTGAGACTAACTCGATTTTTCCAACAAGGTGATGTGAGGTGTGCAAATAATGTGTCACCTATTCAAGGCAGCAAGCGGAGATGGGTTAACATAAAATCTTCTAGAGTTGCACCAAGGATATTCAAATATTTTGATCCATTTTTACATTGCTATGAAGAGAAAATTCCAAAAAGAATAAAAAAGCAAATTAATCTGTACTGCCCACTAGCCTATTTAGTCTACAGGAAAAATGAAGATTTATGTGAATTCAAGAAATGAAAATATAAATGAAAACACCCACTATAGGTAAGCGAGTTAAAAGTAACATTAGTCAAAATGACACTTTCCAGATGTATTAAAAGCTGGTAAAAAGAGAACGCCAAATACATGTATATAAAATTTAAATAATGGGTTTTCCAGAATGGCACAACATTTGCTCAGAAAAGAATGGCATCTTTCTTTGAAGTTTTGAGCTCTTCCTCTTTTTACAGATCCTTTTATCTAAGGATAGAGAAACTTGTTCCTGTTAGATTCTGAAGCAAACCCTCCCGCTCTCAATTATTCCCAATCCACTATTAAAACTTTCTCCCAGTTGCAACTGAGGTTTGGAACATAACACGATCTGAATGCATCACTAGTCCTTTATCAACAGCAGGTACCTAGAAAAGAAAGGTCTCCTTCACAGGACTTGTCCACTGCCTACCCTGCTGTTGTGGCTGCATGTCAGATGGGAGGTTGGAGGATACAGATGAGTGTTTCTCAACTTCGGCAACTTTAAGATGTTTGGACCTAGAATTCTCCTCTGGCTTAAAGTTGCTAAGGTTGAGAAATACTGATATAAAGGCTTGTAAGAGAGATGGGTGCGGGGGAGAGAATTCATATTCTCTCTGGCTTCTTATTTATTTGAAGCCAGAGAAAAACTGGCGGAATATGATATTTGTGTCATTACAATATGAGGCACAAGAATCCATCTGGATTTGTGTTTCAACTTGAAGTTATATAATGTTTGGATTCACTATTAATTTCATTAATTAAATAATAATAATAATTTTATCCTATAAAAATAAATTACAGTCTTTTCTTTCAGTAGACACTAACTCAGGGTCCCCAAATTTGGCAACTTTAAGACTTGTGGACTTCAATTCCCAGAATTCTCCAGCCAGCATGGAGAATTCTGGGAGCTGATGTCCACAAGTCTTAAAGTTGCCAAGTTTGGAGACCTCTGGACTAACTGATTATTTCAGAATTTGGGAAGGAATTCCCAGACATCTGTTCACATTGGTTGACATCTGTAGAATGGTTACCTCTCTGCTCTTCTTCTTCTGACCTGCATTGTCTGCTTTCTGGCCTTTTTCCACCTCACCTTTTACTTAGCAGTCATGGTTTCAGTGGATCTAAGTCAGGAGCAAAATTACTAAATGGAATACACGCTTGTAGACAAAGAGCACAATCTGTGGTCTGTTGCAACTCCCTTGGCATGTGTGCTTTGTGTGTTTCAACACTGGTCCCATACAAAGTGATAGTGTTTACTGTGCAATAAATAGAAGATATGCTCAGAACATCTCCTTCTTTAGCGCTACCATTAGTAGTTAGAGTTATATACCACCCTATAGTGCTTTACTCTATGTACTCTGAGTGGTTTACAATGTCAGCCTATTGCCCCCAACAATCTGGGTCCTTATTTTACCAACCTTGGAAGGATGGAAGGCTGAGTCAATCTTGAGCAGGTCACAATTGAACTCCTGTTAGTGAGCAGAGTTAGCCTGCAATAATGCATTCTAACCACTGCACCACCATGACTCATTTTACTCATAATCACAATATTTAGTAAAAAAAAAGTGTCCTGCTGACATCTAGTTTGTGCTTTCAACAATATAATAAACTTATAAAATCATGGATAGGAAGAATGATTTGGCCCCCACATATCTAAGTTGCACAAATGGACAAAATTTGAAGGTAGAATCACAATACATAGAGATATATCACACGTGTAGAGAGCATAGTCACTCCTGCTGTCTCCTTTCCATTTATGTTTACACAACAGTTATATACTTTCCAACTGGTGAACTTCATTCCCCAAAGAAGTTTTAGCCCTTTTCCCAACATCAACCTGTTATAATTTTCTGCCATCGGCAGATGGGAAAAAAAGCTACCTGGAACAAGCTTGCTCAGAGGCAAGCCTTCAATTCGTACATACACACACAGACACAGACACAGACACAGACACAGACACACACACACACACACACACACACACACACCCTTTGCCATTCAGCTAATGATTATTCCCATATGTGGCCTAGCAAAGTGAGTGGAATTCTATTGGCTGCAGAAGAAGGATGAAAGGCTGCATCTGATCCATAGTTTACCTGTATCTGTTTATTAGATTTATATCCTGCCTTTCCTCCAGGAGCTCAAAGCCGCATGCATCGCATCCCTCCTCCAGTTCTACCCCCTACTCTCAACCTCCTGAAGCAGGCTGGGCTGAGAAATTAAGTCTGGACTAAAGTCACCCAGTGAACTTTCATGTTCGAAAATGGGTGGATTCCTGGGGTCTCTCTGGTCCTAGTCCAATACCTTCACCATTACACTGACACAGGATTGGGTCATATCCACTAGCCTACGGTAAAGCAGAGTTTCTACCTTGGGAATCTTCCAAATGCATGGATTTAAATTCCAGATTTCTAAGCCAGGTTTACCTTTGCTAAGAATCTTAGGATTTGTCATTTATACATCTGGAAGGGACTTTGGTTGGGAAGAATGTGGTAAAGAAGTAGTAGGAATGTTGAAAGGTCAAGTGGGGAATGTGCTGCTACAAAATGGAAGCAACATCAGTCAGAGATGCTACCAGGAGAGGACTTCTGGTCAGATGTGCCAGGCACCGGAGAGCAGAATTCAGCAGGACTGGTTGCTGCTACATGTTTTAAAATGAAGTAAAACCAAGCAACTTATGCAACTGCTCTGTCTGGCATAAAGGAAACAGGCACATAGCTTAACACTAATCTCATTTTCTGGCCTATTTTCTTCTGAATATCAGCTATTGCCCCCAATTTCACCCACATCCCAAGCACAGTTTCAAGTAGATGCTTGTCGACAGTGTATAGTTTATTGGTGGGATGGGGTGGGGGGCTGTTAAGGGAGAGCAATTCTCCAGCTGAAAGATTGTTTATTTCAATTGCAGACAAACCAAGATCCAGGTTTGTATTGGGCTAGAGAGGAGGGAAAGAAGGAGCACAAGGAAGGACGGGAAGCAGTTGTGTTATAGGCCAAACCAGCAGGCACAGAGTAACTCTATTGATTTAACCAAGCAAGCAACTACCAGCAAGAGCTACCTTCTTGGTTATAGGCAAGCTCCTAGGAAAATGGCCACCATACAGAGGTGACAAGCATTAGTGGAGCCTCTGCCCTCTCTGTTTTCCCAGAAAACATGCAAAGGGTATATTGGTAGTGCCAGTGTCATCAGCTGGGCTAGATAATTGATGCTCCCACCTCAGTTTATGTTTCCAGTGACCCCCCATGAGAAAACTGGATGAGAGGATATGGAGGGAAGGAGGAGAGGGAAGGCTGTCATCCATAAAGGCTGCTTCTGTCCTTTATTGGCAAGGCTTAAAGTGCATAGGAGTAAAAGCAGAGTCCAAGGCAAAGTGAAAGGAGAGGGGCTGATGGCAAGGTCGAGCCCAGCCAGCTCCCTGAAGAAGGATATCCACCGAAAAAGGCCACTTGAGCTACAAAGAGAGAAAAAGAGAAAAAGAAGCAGAAAGGACAGAACACTTGTTAGTGGCACTTAGCAAGGAGACGGCCTTTAGGGGAAAGGATGCAGAGCCACACATAGAAGTCCAAAAATCCCAGCCACCATCTTCTAGCCATGGAACTGCCGGTGATAGCTGGGAAGCAATAGGTAGAAGGAAAGCAAGCACCCTTGTCTCCACCTGCCGTTTCCCTCTGGCAAACCACAATTGGTGAGTAGCAGCTCAGCAATGATTAGTAGTTTCCAGAATGTTTGATACCAAATTTTCCTAGCCTGGGAAAAGTATCTATCATTCTTCTCTTCAGCTTAACAAGGGTACAGAGCAGGAAGTATTACCCTCTGCAATAATTTGTTATCAGTTAAGGTGAATTTAAAAGCTTGTTGGTTAATTTGCTTCCTGCTCCAAGCATTCCTTCCCATCTAACAAAGAATTTCAGAATTCATTGCCTGATAGCTTCTTATGAATTCTCTAGATGACTTTGGGAAGTAGCTCCAAAGGGTATTCGCTTCTGCCCATGTCATCACTCACCAACACAAGCAGTGCCGTCCTCATTGGGTTCAAAGCCCCGGTTACAGCGCTTGTTGCTACGGCAACGGTACCCACCATATGTGTTGATGCAGATGGGTCTGCCTCTTGGACACACAAAAGGAAATTCTGCACACTCATCCATGTCTGTGAAGAAAGGAAGTGAGAGGGGGGGGGGAGAGAGAGAAAGCATGGGAAATAATAAAAGACAGACTCAGAGCCAGCAGTCTCAGAAATCAGCCACACTGGTGGGCTTGGATACCAAAGAGCATCATTCTACTTCAGGGAAACCAGGAAATGTCATCCCAGGAGCATTTGCTGATTTTTCTCTTGGTGGGTGACTCACCAACACAGCGCCCATTCTTGTGCTGAGAGAATCCTTGGCCACACTAAGAGGGGGAAAAGGAAAAACAGATCATCAGGAGACCATTGGTCTTTAATCTCATTTTTGTCATAGGTTTTTTAAGGGATTTATTCCTGAATTTGTGTAGCTGCAGTTTCTGCCTCAGACCATACAGTATCTAATACAGGAAGTCCTCGACTTACAACCATTCGTTTAGTGACTGTTCAAAGTTACAACAGCACAGAAAAAAGTGACTCATACTTACAACCATTGCAGCATCCCCATGGTCATATGCTCAAAATTTGGGCACTTGGTAACTGGCATGTATTTGTCAATCACCCAGGATGATCACCATTTGTAACCTTCCCAGCCAGCTTTTAACAAGCAAAATCAAAGCAGGAAGCTAGATTCAGTTAATGACCACACAATTCACTTAACAACTGCAGTGATTCTCTTAACAACTGTAGCAAAAGGTTGTAAATGAGGCAAAACACACTTGACTGTTTTGCTTAACAATGGGAATGTTGGGTTCAACTGCGGTCATAAGTTGAGGACTACTTGCATACAGCACCCAATCTTGAGGGGTATTTTTGTTATCCCTTCTGATCCACTTGCACAATAAATGTAAAAGCCAGTGCTTCCTATGTAGCAGCAAAGACTTTGTATGGAAATCAGGGCACACAGCAGTTTTTCTGGATAAAAAGGAGTAGCAAGAGAAAAAAAAATCTGCACTGGGCAAATATGCATTGCACTGTCAGTGCAAATTTGAATCTCTTCACTATTTATTGTGAATGTAGTTGATAACTCACAAACCAGTATTTGCAAATGGGAAGGTTGTGTTGTTATGGTTGGTTGTACATTCAGCCAGATGTGTAGACTCAGTTTGGGCTTTTTGTCTACCTATCAAGGCCTTCCCAAATGCCTCCGATAGCAGATGATGTTCTTCAACAATATTAAAGGTATTGTCACAGGCTATAAATTGCTCCAAACAACACCCCCACTTTTTCTGCCCCCATGTTCCTGGGTCTTTTTCTTTTCCCACCAGAAGCCCATATTTCACTATCCTGGATCGCTAGATATCTTATTGAAATATTTTTGGAAGGTAAAATTGGACGGAAAATCACCCCTTTTATCTTTTTTTTAAATTATTGTAATACTTCCAGTAAACAAGCATGATATTGGTATTTTGTTTCTTGGAACCCATTTTAGTTTCATTGCTTTCATTATGGAGAAACTTACTTCCATTTGTTACACTGAAACCCAACTTAAATTGGCTTAATTGTGAAGCTTACCTCAAGAGGAACTAAAATGGTGGGTGACCCTGGCGTGTCTTTGGGGTAGAGAATCTGCAGTACAGAATTGATCTCAGTGCTCACTACAGCTCTGCTGATAAACTTGCCATCTGGCCAAGTCACTTCCAGGCTCTTGGGTTCATCCTGTCCTACAAGGAAAAAGCACAGGGAATTGTTGAATAATGGAGAAAACTGCAGCCCCCATAGAAAGAGGAATGGTTGTTAGAAACTTTCCTTCCTTCAGATTCATGCTTAGTTTTCCTCCTCCCAAATTTTAATAGCTGTTCCCCACAGAGATGAAAGAACTTGAGATGAGATGGGGTTGTGTTGTTCCATCAACTACTCTATGCAAGATCAGCAGGGATGTGGAATATTTGGGCATTATAGTCTCCTTGAATTTCTGGGCCACTTGGCTTCATTTACAGCACAATCTAACCTGGCAATGCCCCACTAAACCAAGCCACCTCAAGGATGCAGAAGAGTAATGAGGTGTGAAGAAATGCAGTGCCTTCGGCAAAAAAACAGCTGAAGGAGCAAACCAGGGCTTCGCTGTAATACAAATAGTCTACTCTCTGGGAATGCAAATTACTGTGAACACCCTTTATTCTCCTGAGGATGAATTAGCTATCATTAATAGATAAGATAATAACATTAACTTGCTAAATATTTTCAAAGAAAAGGATTATGATTGGGTAATAGGCTTTATTGCAGCAGTAATTTAGTATCCGTGGATCCCCCATAAAGTAGGAAGCTGCTAGAGCTCTTAAAAAACTTGCTGCTGAATTGGCAGACTTGGGAAAACATTTAAAAATATGAAATGTATTGTAATGAAGATTCTTCAGTATGTTTGCTCGACCTTAGTAGTATTGAAGGAATGTAGGGACAAGGCTCTGAACTGAAAGGTTTTGAAGGAATAGAAAGATAACAATATAAATTAGTGAAAGGACAGACCTAATGTTTTATCTAATTTGCAATCCCAAAGGTGCTTTTTCAGAAGGAAACTGGACTTTCTTGTTTTTTTCTTTTGAAGATGTTTCACTTCCTCATCCAAGAAGCTTTTTCAGTTCTGGCAGGATAGTGGCGAAGAAGAAGCTTCTTGGATGAGAAGCGAAACGTCTTCAACAGAAAAAACAAGAAAGTCCAGTTGCCTCCTGACAAACCACCTTTGGAGCAACCATGACCTGGATGACCAAGAATCTCTACAGACTTCTGGTTTGCAGTGTTTCTGGTGATGTTTGGTGAGTATTAGGAAGGATGAGAGACAAGGAAGATCCATAAAAAACCCCAAAGAACCTAATCTGGTCACAAGAAAATAAAATAGAAGTCCATATTAAGGCAATACTTTTCTTAAGTTGGGGTTTAGAAAATAGCATGCAAGCTTTTGAGTTTCCAAGAATAAAAAAAGCAGGGTGAAACAGAGTGGGGGAATATTAATTGAAGTTTGTTCATAATTGACCCATGTTTGCAACAATTTCAGGTCATATGGCACTATCAGTCTGCATATGACCCTATCAAATTCAGAGGTGGTGTTAGGTTGCACCAGGTTTCTCTCTCTCAAATTTGATTTAGAAGAAGAAATAAGTAATAACTAGTACTATATATTACAGGTAACCCTCAGCTTACGACCACATCTGAGTCCACAATTTATGTTGCAAAACAAGACCGTTGTTAAGTCCCATTTTACTACCTTTCTTGCCACAGTTGTTAAGTGAATCACTGCAGTTAAGAACACGGTCGTTAAGTGAACCTGGTTTTCCCCAGTGACTCTGCTGATGATCACATGACCCCGGGACACTGCAACCATCATAAATACACACCATTTGCCAAGCGTCCAAATTTTGATCAGGTCGTTAAGTGTGGCAAACAGTCATAAATCATTTTTTCCAGTGCCATTGCAATTTTGAATGGTCACTAAACAAAGAGATGTAAGTCAAGGACTACCTGCATTGGTCTAGTAGGCAGATGGCTGGAGCAGAAGAGACCTGGGGCCACACACCACTCTGCAAGCCCTGCCTCTCCTCCTCCTCCTCACTCACCCAAGCCGAAATGGGCAACAGGCTCCATCTCACACAAGTACCCAGACCCTCCATCAATGATGCGCAGATGGGCACCACTGTGCCGTGTGAACAGCACAACTTTAGCACCACGAGCAAATGCCCCAAAGCGTGTACGTGGAATCACCCGCAGCCAGTTGTTGCCAGCGCCCTGTGGAGATGGACAGACAGACTCAGCCAAAGGATGAAGTGGTCATGGAACTGAGGAAGGACTTTCATGCTTGTTGACATATAGATTTGACTTCAGACACGTTAAGAGAGGAAACTTTCTAAACCTACCTCATTGACTTTGAAGACTGAGAGTGGTTGTGCCATGGATTCCCCATGTGAAAGAATTAAATCCAACTTCCCATCACCATCAAAATCTACCACCACTCCTCCTAAAATGATATAATCTCAGTAAGGAAATGTATCTTTGGTCATCACTTTTGTGAAAGTGCCACATTACTTAACAGCAATATTGAATGATATAATGCCCGACGTGAGAAAACCAGAAGACAGTTTCTTCTTCTCTGAGCTTGATTCCATTCAGTTTCTCTGCAGTGGTATTTGCTGTGACTCTTTACTCTGGAGATACTATTTTCCCTAGTGCCAACTCCTCTATTAATAAGAGCCCTTTCCACTCCTGATATTCAGGAATTAATTAAGAATTAAGTCTCCTGACTGTTGATAGGAATCACACACAAAGGTCATTCTCCTCTTCCTTCATATGCTTTAAGGGCAGCCAATCATGGGAACAACCCATAGGCCATGGGGTCAGGCCACATGGATGTTTTGTCTCTGAGCCTAATACAAATAATTATGCTCTTGTTACGATGCATCACAGGAACCCAGGTGAAGACTTGCCAGTCTCTCCCTTTTTCCCTCAAACACCTGCACTATTTGCATATGTTCATTGAGTGTTTACAAAACACAGATTTAATGCAAACTGATCATATAAATACACTGTTATTTTGAAACCATTACACTCACAATTTGACATTTCCTAACTGTGCCCACTGCCAACAACCCAGATATCTAGATTTTCCTGGCACAGAGAGGGGTCATTGGTACACAATTCATCACTGGCAGAAGGTCTGTCCCAACCATTGCCAATAGGTTACAGCAACCTCTTTTATATCTGCTTTATTCTTGCTAAGTGATGCATGATAATCATGCTGCACAAAAAGACATGACAATGATTCACCTGTGCCACGCCCCTCTGGTTCCACAGCATCGCCAGGGTTTAGTTCTTCAATAGCTGGGTCGGCATGTTCTCGGCGGATAACCCTGCAGCAGAAAAGGACTGCAGTAATGAATGTTGTCCTCCCTGAACAGGACCTTAATTTTGAAAGTCTATTTCTGGTGATCACCACCCTGTATCTACAGGCTCGATCTCTAGGCTGTATCTGCTTTCGCCACTGTTCTTTTCTCTGGAAGAGACCTTGCACATTTGCAAAATGATAAATTTGGCACGGACTCCCTAGACTTGCCATATGCTGCTGCTATCACTTTATTAGTCAGAGAAATGTAAGCAACTCTGTTTAACAAGCCATTGATTGCCTACAATTAATGGGAACTGTGCATAAGTGCTAATTAGTGAAAGCTAGAATCTCCAGGGATTGGTCTAGGAGAACAGACTGCTGTATCAGTAGTGAGATAGTCACAACATTGTCAACTGTATAAAGAGTGGCTGGAACTAAATGGGATCTTTTCCGTTCTGGTGGAACCATCTCACTCCTGTGGATTATGACACAGGAGAGTAAATGCCATTGTACAATGGATCAAGAATTACCCCTCCCAGCTGCCTCCTCTCATGTTCTCAGTTTGCATGCACAGCTTTTTAAAGACAGGGTGATTTCCACCAGACTCTACGGGGAAACCTTTCTTGCAGTATCCAGGGCCAAGCAAGATAGGGAGCCCACTGCCCTAGCCTCTGGTGGTCATGTGGCGCACACCCACCGGAAAAGGCGGTTGGCAGACGAGCCACGATACGCGATGTTGTTGAAGAAGACCTCCAATTCCTGGTCATTGTCAAAATCAGCAGCGATGACGGTGCGGACAGGTGATGGCATGGACAGTTTGGGCGTGGCAATGTCCTGGGGGAAGGACGGGGATTAGTGGGGCAGGGCTTGGGCTTGAGCAGGACCAAGAGGAAGTAATGATTAGGAATAGATTTAGGGGGTTGGAGACTTTGTTGCTGGGCTAAAAGTAGGAAGCTAATTGTAGCAGGCAATATTAAAAGTCTATATAGTTTCATGAAGGAGTGTTCTGCTGATGGATAGAAACCAAGATGAGGAAAATGCTGCCAAATCTACATTGCAAGAATAAGGAACATTCTTGAGCTGGGAGATAATCCTTAAAAAAGGAATTTCTGGTCATCCAGTTGGGATATAGACATCAGTCTCTTTGGTGATTGGACCTAATCTACGTACTCCATTATTTCTTACATTATTTTATTATCAGAGTCCCCACATCCCCTTTCCCTGCTCAGAGCCCAGGACATTCCAGGCATATGCCGGTGTTGGACTTCCCTTTTCCAGACGACACTTACTCGGAAGCGGATACGCCCACCTGCATTAACCTGCAGATAGAGCCGGTGTGGTCCATTCCAGTTACCATAGATTAGGTCAACTTTGCCATCACGATTGAAGTCAGCTAGGGCCACTCCACGACCATGTTGGTAGGGATCATCCAACCCTACAGAGGATGACAGGGAAGTCAGCTGGATGAACATTCCCATGTGCTATACTGAACTGAATCTTATGCTGTTTTGGACAATTTAGGCTCCATGGTGGCGGAGGACAGAAGAGGGTTTTTTGGCAGCTAGTTTAGTTGAGTAAGCATGTGAAGGGCTGGCAATCTGCTTTTCACCTTCTCCCCCACCCAAGCTCCTTCCCACCAATGTGTTCCTATTCTCTTGATGACATGGAAAGAATGTTTCTAAAGAGAATAGTTGTCATCAGCAGCACGGCGGTGATGGATGCCAGGCTGACATTTCGTTAAACTCCAGTGATCATCAGCCAGACGCTAAATAACTGGTGGTTGAGCCTGGATGCACTTATAACCCCCTCCTTCCCCAGAAGTAGGGAGGCTGGGATAGGGGAAAAACATCTCAACTCTAGTAGGATTTCAAGTGTCCAGCAACTACATAAATCATTTTAATCTTATAAGACATGCCGCCCCCAACACCCTCAGCCAGGCTGCATACTCACCAGTGCTGGGTGCTACATCTATGAAGGTACCGTCGCCCTGGTTCTGAAAGAGGAAGTTGGCTCCATTCTCATTATCACAAAATATGTCAGGCGCAGCTTCACTGAGAATTGGACCCACCGCTATGCCCCGACCCCCTGGGAACAAGAGGAGTGAAAGCTCCAGAGCACTCCAATCACCTGTTCCCCGTGAAGCAGTAACCGCACTGGAAATAAATCCTAGCCTGACTATAAGACCAAAACCCCAACAATGGATTCATTCTCCTATTTCCCATCTCTGTCTACAGTGAATCCTACAAATTGATAAAACACTGAAATTCATTGTGAGGTTCCCTATTTTACCCTGAAGCTCTATAATTCCCCCACACAAAAAATGGTAAGAATTCAGGGCCTTTCAGACTGAATGCTGAGCCAAGACCTCTGAAGATAAATGGGATTCCAGTCAGAGACTAGCCCAGCATCCTGTGAGGCAAGTTTTCCCTCCATCTCAGAGGCTTGTTTCTGGGAGCCACAACTCAGCTGGTGGCTACAACTGTGTTTCCCTAAAGCAGCAGATATGCTGTTATGCCTGGGTAGTGTAGGATTTTAAGAACGGAACAATGGAAGATTCTGAAGCAAAATGGTTTCCATCATGGAGAATTCTCCTTTCTTTCCTGCTGGAAGCCATTTTATTTTTTCTCAACAATGCATTATGGAATGGAGAATTTCAGGAAAAACAAAAATGGGCTGCTGTTCAGAGGAAATGCTAACATGGAAAAAAACATAAATTACATTCTATGGCACTAAAAGATAAATTTATTCTAAACCTTAGGGCAACACAACAAAGGAAAACCCCATGGAGGACATTTTGTAAGAGTTCCTTCAAACCTGAGTTCATTCTGATAAAAGGTCTCCCCAGTTTATATCCTCAGGTCTTCTTCAGCAATATAGCAACTTTCTGCTTCCCTCATACCTGTGAATTTATTGACTCCAGCTTCTGCAGCCACATCATTCAGTGCCACAATGCCATGTTCTAGGTCACTGGCAGCTGTATCCATTTCAATGAGGGCATGAGGACCAACTCTTCCATTGGCATAGTTAGCTATGTAAATGGAATAGCGGCCAGACCCCTGCAGGAAGGAAGGGAGTAGTATCACTGAGAACCGGCGTTCCAATGAAGCATTCCCATCCATTCCCCACATTGGATACAATAGCTAGATTCACATAACATAGGAACCCACCAAACCAGAGGAACAAAACACAATCCAATATTATGCCCAAATGTAAACTGTGATGGTATAACACAATAATTTGATTCATGAAACGGCTGAGTTTCCAAAACAAGATTAGGCCACGAAATATTCCAGCCACGGTCTGGCATATTGGATGCCTCCAGTGGATAGCAGTTCCACAGCCATGATAAGGATAAGTCTGGCAAAGAAAACACCATGCCAGACCCTTGAACATACAAGCAAAAACAGTCCACTCAGACATGGTTGTTTTCTTATCCTTGCTAGGGGGCTTCCAAAAGGAACATGCCAGGTCTTCACATGTCCATGTTTGCCCCAGGCTTCTTTGTCAGCCACCATCTGCCCCCTTTTGTTCTCCCATGGCGGCACCCTGATTTAGCAATAATCATTGGAAAACAAACCACGCAAGTTAGAGAGAGAAGAAAATGCAGGTGACAGGGGCATAAATCACCCAGACAGGCTGTGTTTATCAGCAGCACGGCACTCGCCTGGCACTGCAGCCCCTGATGGGAGTCCTGACAGCTGTGGGGGAGGGGGCAGAGCCTGGTCATAGGGAGGCTGGGTGGAGAACAAGGCCTCTCCAAAAACATTTTTTTTCTCTTTACACAGCTTAGATTACGCTTCTTTGGTTCCAATTCCTTTCTCCTGCGTATATGCCAGAGACCAGTGATTCTGAGATGATACTCCCAGCGAGCCAACCTCATGCACTCACCAGCCTGTCTACGCATGCCACGGAACGCCCAGCAAACCGGCTTGCCACACCCCGGTTCACCTCATCACTCAAGATGTCCTCCCAGCGCCCGTTGCGGAACTTGAATAGTTTATCTGTATAGGTGGCTACGCCTGGGAAAGAGAGAGAAGACATCAAGCATCTTATGGCTTCAGGCTGTACTCCATCTCAGTACATTCTTTCTCTTGTCAAACATGGGTGTTTCTCTAGAACAGAGACGGCGGTCCTTTCGACACCAAGGGCTGAAAAGGAAGCGCAGGTGGGCACGCGCTTGTCTGGGCTGCAACTGGGAAGAGGCATGTGTGTGCTAGAAAATAAACTTCTGGTTTCTGGCACATGCATGTGCTCTGGCCAGCTAGTCTTTTGGTTACTAATGCGCATGCATGCATGATGATCAGCTGGCCCCATGCTCACACCAGAAAATGGAAGACCAGCTCTTCCAGTTTTTGGTACTGCCGCACACACACGAAGGCCAGCTGATTGTCACACATGCATGCGTGCCAGAAACCCTGAAGAGGAACAGGCGACGCTGCGCATACCAGGCCCCATGGCTCCATGTGCCACTTTAGGCATGCATGCCATAGGTACACCATCACCTAGAACCTCAGCTGAGTCCTTAGGGAAAAGGGCTCCAAGATTCCAGGGATCAGAGGTGGAAAGATTTGGCATAAGCCCCTCCTGAAACAACACAATTGCACTATGCAGGTGTGAAATTTGTATGTAGGTGCAGATTGTGCATGTGACTGTCAAACAATCCCTGTCCAACCTTGTCACTACAAACTGAATACTTTTTTTTCTTGTCCGCTTTGAGCATCTAATTCCTGACTGTCAGCCTTCACAGGTTCGCCACCTCAACACCCACCCTTGGTGAGTCTCTAACTGCTAGCTAGTATGCAGGGCTGTGACTGGGACTGCACTGTCGTGAATGCAGCAACTCCAACAAAGCTTAAGTGTTGGTAAGGGAGGTCCAGAAGAATACATTCATTAAGGAAAAATGTGCCAAAGCAGCACGGAGCCATGTACATCATAAAGGGAAAAGGGAAAAGAAAAAATCGATGGCCAGACCCTGACGCCGGGAGTAATATGATTGGCTGATTTAAAGAGTGGGAGTTTTTGGTAGCAGCAAAGCTATAATTAGGTGTGTCAGGAAGACAGATAAGCAGAACCAAAAGTAGATCAATGAGGCAGGTAAAGGGCCCAGCCCAACTCTGGAAGGAGCAGGGCCTTGACGGTGTTGTTGTTTTTTTCTAGGGAAAGGGCCCCAGAAATCTAAAGAGGGGCTTTGAGCAAGTGGGGGTGGGGGTTATGGAGCAATCATTTGTCCAGGGCTCCCACAAGCTATTCAGAAAGAATCTAGAAGCAGCCAAAATCCAGCATGGAATCTTAGCAGAAAAGCCAATGGTCAAGCAGCATTTCCCAGAAAATCCCACAAGCCCATCTGAAGCTCAGAAAAGAAAAGGGTCCTGTTATTCTCACTGCAATTCCTATTAAGCAAGGGCTAGGCCATAAAGATTTCGCGGGCAGGGTACAGACGCGGACTAATGCTACATATGTGACTTTGGCAAGAGCGTATCGTAAAGGAATCTAGTGCCAGCCTAGCAGGCAGATACTCATCCTCCCAAAGGAAAACAATATATTGACAGTGGAGCCACAGAGGCCTAGATGCGTCAGAGGTTTGCCATTTTCCCTCTGTCCTATTCACCTCAAGGAACATTGTCCCAGAGGCGCTCCCTTCATCCCCTGCAATTCTAAGCCCTCGGAGCTGCAGTCACTGCTGGCAACTAGAGATCTGGCAGAACCCTGAGTCAGCAGTCAAGTCTCTCCCCTCCCCCACCCACCCCGTCTGCCAGCCCCACTGCTGCCAGGGAATCGACAAAATCACTCAGCTGGGAAATTAACTCCAGGCTTGAAACATCCCACCCTGGTGGCCAGTGAAGGTCAGGAAATGAACGCCAGTGGGACAAGGCTAGCAGGTGAGGTCCCAGAGTAAACTATGCAGAGGGCAGCCTACAGGACACCAGAAACAAGAAAGAAAGATGGCTGAACAGACTCCTGGTTTTCATCCAGCCACATCACTATGTATCCCCTCTGAGAATCACTTCTACATTTCTGCCACCTCTTTTGGGTCAGCAAAACTAGTCAGCACTGGTCATGATCTACAATGGGGTGATTTCCAGACATATAGTATGTTGTATATCATAGTTGGATGGATATCAGAAGATGAAGGGAAAGGCAAACAACATTAAAAAGGTTTGATGCGTTAATATGGTTGTCAATGGTAAGGTGAATGTCAAGGACGGATGACTTTGACACACACCAGAAAAGGCATTATTGGTGTTTAGGAAGTAAATTTCCTCCCATCCATCTCCATCAATGTCACAGGCTGTCACACCAATTGCATTGCCCTGGCGATCCCTCAGTCCATAGTAGGGGGAGCTGTGTTCATCCACTGCAAGATTTAACAGCCGGCCCCGTGCCTTGTCATACTTCAGCACCAGGTTGGGTCCGTTGTACCTAAAGGAGCAGAGAGTAAGAAATGAAGCAAGAGTGAGCAAGAGTGGTTTCAGATATTAGCACCTTCTCAATAGTTTTTTCTCCCCCCCCCCATCAAAGTGAAGTTTTCTATTGTTACTAATGTAGTTCCTCAATTAGGCAACCAAGCATTCCCAATATCTTCTTGGAGAAGAAAAAGGAGTGGACTTTAATGAAGAGAACAGTGGTGGGAACCAATATGCTTTCCATATTTTCTCATCGTTTGCACCGCTCCGCCTTATTAAGAAGCCAGTAACTCAGCCTGAGTTCTAGCACACTGGATTAATCACCTCCCTGCCTCTTTTCTGCCATAATGGATTTGTTAGATTTTAATGAGTCACAAGGCTCTCAGCAACTGCCACAGCTACCTTTCCAAAAAACTGTCCTATTTTGTGAGAAAAAGTCAACAGAGAAAAAGGAACAGAGTCATTGTTTTCCTCATGTCTGCTGAACACATCACACATTTATGAAAATGCTTTGAAGTAGAGATTTATTACATTAATCTGGTAAGATTTCGAGACACATAATTCACCAAAGTTGATTAAAACGCTTCATAGGACAAAGGACAAAGTTCAGGAGGAGTGATGCTTATGGAGTTTGGGATTATGTTTTTAAAAAATATCAGGAAAACCTGTTTTTTCATCCAATGTAAGACAAAGGCACACAAAAATGTTATGCCACTTATAGTTATGCATGTTTAAATCATTTTGTTTTACCACATAGCTTATACTGTTCCCTTCTTCAGATCAGTGAGATTCATTGGGAAAAATAGGTTAAAGAAGGAGGGCTGGATTTTGTGTTTCCTATATTTATAGAGACAGAGTTCCTTTTCTAAATCTTTTCTGACATGCTGAAGGATTTAGGGATTAAGTCAGGCACCACTGGGGCTCCTCAGGAAAATGGAAACCAAATGGTAAAGGCCCAAAAGAAATTTCTTTCTTCTCTTATTTCAGACAACTAATGTATGCAAGATGCAAATAGAGGTTTCCCCTCCTATTCAGGAATCAGGATTTATCTGGGGCTGTATTGATAAAAGGCATATTACATGGACTTTGACCTAAAGCCCTTGTCGGGAAGAGACACTGGGAAGATCTCTGATACAGCACTGAAAAAACCCTAAATTACTGCAGTATCAGATCAAGAAGACTGCTTTTATAGAGTACTTATCTGTCTTATTAATGGATTTGGCCAACGTATACCCTTCCTCTAGTTGTGTAGAATTCTGCTTGTTTGATTAAGGGAGAGTTCTGAATTCTTTGAGACATCCATCCATGTTAACATCACACAATGCAAAGTTGCAGAAACGCCTGAGTGGTTTCATCTGGCAGCTAATGATGTGTGACTCTAATGTGGTTAGCATAGAGTTTGCTAAGGCTGAAAATGTACAGCACAGAGAGAAAATACAACAGAGGAGGAGGGCAGGGAGGGGAGCCCTAGTAGCTAGTAATAAATGTAGAATTTGGTAAAACCTTGAGGGCAATATTTGAAAACCCAGGGGAAAATATCTTGTCCTCAAAGGAGATCAAGAGGGGAGCCTTTCAAGAAACCAATTCATGCAAAGGGCCAAGCCTGCAATCAGAGCTGAATTTTATGTGTCAGTGGGTCTATGAAATGCCCTTAGTAACACATTTTGGCTACTCTTCCAAATGTATTTTGAAGTGAGGATTTTGTAATCTGAAGTAGGAAAACTGCCTTCAGAAAACATGCTGATATTTTAAGCTGTGTGTCTTGTTCCCATTTGGTGCGGTCTTGTTGTCTTCGGGTCTTTTCCCGTGTAAGATTGAGATTGTCTTGGCAACATTTCAGTGAGGTCAGACCAGCATACCGTTTGTTTATTAAACGTATTAATACAAACATATTAATCTACAACGGACTCCAAAGAAAAACAATTACCAACCTAATCCAAAGGGAGACTCCCCCAAAAACGGAGACACAGAACAGGACAACGGCATCACCCTCCTCCCTTACATCAAAGGCACCACAGATAAAATCAGCAAAATTCTCCACAAACACAATATCAAGACAGCCTTCAACATTGACCAAAAAATAGCCAACATCTTAAGAAACTCCAAAGATAAAATCCAGCTAGAAAACTAAGGAGTCTACAAAATACCATGCAAAATCTGCCCTGCAACATACATAGGACAAACGAACAGGAGACTAAATGCACGCATCGCAGAACACAAGAACACAGTAAAAAAAAAAGAAAAAACTTCCTCCCTTTTCCAGCACCTTAAAGCTACAAGAAAGGAAATTAATTTTGAAGGAACCAGGTTAATCTCCAAAACTGAACACTTCAACAAAAGAATAATTATGGAACCTATCGAAATAGAGAAACACCTCCACAGCATGAATAAACGTGACGATACCTCCTGCCTACCAGACATCTGGAAACCAGCCCTAATCAACAAACGAGCCCCACCCACCACCCAGGCTGTTACAACATGAAACAACAATGGACATACAGCCAGCACCAATCAGCACCAATCTACCAATCATGATACAACCACACAACCAATCAATCCACTTACTGAAACAAAGCCAGCACTCCACACACCACCACCAAGATTTATAGAAAGACAGCAGCTCCAACCACGTTTTAATCCCAAAACCCAGCCTGAAGATGGCGAGTGAGACCTCGCTGAAACATTGTTAAGACAATCTCAATCTTACATGGGAGAAGACCCGAATACAACAAGACCAGTATATGTGTATATGTATGTGTGTGTGTATGTGTGTGTGTGTGTATGTGTGTGTGTGTATGTGTGTGTGTGTATGTGTGTGTGTATGTGTATATATATATATATATATTCTTCACCCTTTAATAAAAGTAGATTCAGAAAACACTGTCATTTATATTATGGCTGAAATATTGATATAATAATTATGGATGGAAACTATTCAAGGAGAGAAGCAGCCTAGAACTAAGTACAATGAGAACAATGTCGGTGGAAATTTTCAGTCATCCAGGTCATAGTTGTCTCCTCAAATGTGCTTTTTCAAAAAGCAGTTGGACTGTTTGTTTGTTTTTCTTTGAGGAAGAGGAAGAAAAATGTTTTGTTTCTCATCCAAGAAACTTGATCACTTGTGATGGCATGGGGGATGGAAGGATGGAAGGATAAATACTGACAGTTGATGCCTTCTCTCATCAGAGGGGGAGGGATAAGACACCACCTATCTCCAGTCAACAACGCAACCTTTGCAACAGTTCCAAGAAGATCCCAAACCAGTTGATTCAAGTGACCCTGAGGGAAAGTGGCCTCAAGAGTTCTCAGGGAGAGTGCTAACAACCAGATGATGCAAAGAAATATAATCCTTCCATTTCTACCACCACTACCCCCATTCAGTCAGAACCTATCCTTCCATCCCCCCGCCTGATGAAGTTTCTTGGATGAGAAGTGAAATGTTTTGTTTCACAAGCAGTCCAGTTTCCTTTTGAAAAAACACCTTTGAGACACCTTTCAGAAGTTGTGGTGCTCCATCAATGGAGGTTTTAAGAAGACTAGATGGCCACTTGTCTGGAATGGTATAAGGCCTACAGAGGTTGGACTAGAAGACCTCCAGAGTACCGTCCAACTCTGTAATTCTGTTATCAGTTATAGGTGTGCTGTTACACATTTGTAAGGCTTCTCACCTATAAGACTTTAATACAGGCAGTGCTATATAGGGTTCTTCATACCTGTTTTAACTGAATTTAGCTCTCCCATGATTAAAATCTGCTCTTATTTTTTTTGAGGAATACATTCCCAACATAAATATCTGTATTTATGTTGCTGTAGTATTGTACAGATACCATTTTTTTAAAGAGCCAGTTTGGTATAGAGATTTAAAACATCAGACTAGATACTAAGCCAGTGGTTCCCAAACTTGGCAACTTTAAGACTTGTGGACTTCAACTCCCAGAATTCTCCAGCCAGCAGAAGTCCACAAGTCTTAAAGTTGCCAAGTTTGGGAACTACTGTACTAAGCGATTGTGTGTTCTAGTCCTCCCTTAGGCATGAAGATGGCTGGGCGATCTTGAGCCAGTCATTCTTTCTTAGCCTTAGGAAGCACGCAAAGGCAAACTGCTCTCAAAATCTTGCCAAGAAGATTGCAAGGACATGTCCAGGAAGTCATCAGGAGTCAACACAGACTTAAAGGTATACTTACAAATTAAATTGGATTTAAGAATAAAAAATAAAAGAACAGTGAAAATAACTGATCCATCTAACATTCATAGCTAGTGACCTATTTTATTGTGCCTGAGTCCAAGTCCAAGTTGGCCATCCACCATGAACTTAAAAGAACAGGGCACAACCAGAAATACGTATTTCATTTAGTGTTGATAATCAGCCAAAATACAGACTTTGGCAATGTGTTCAAATATGTGAAACTTCACACAGCTCAGGCAGATCTAATTAATCTTGGAGATCATGCCCCATTACATTCAACATTTTAACTGCCAATCAAGAAAGGAAAATAACAAAACAGTTATTTCGTTTCTTGCGTGCCAGACATCTGGGAAAATCTAAGGACCTGCTACAATTCCAAAAGAACAGCAACAAAGCCACAGGCGATCACATGCTTCCATTTTCTCCAGTTTTGTGAGAAATAATGTGGCATGTGTTGTGTGTTATAAGCCACATGATACATATAGCAAAAGTGTGGAAAAGAACAGGAAACAAATTGTTCTTTGTTTCGGAAGTTAAAGTAAAAAACATTTAATTTATGTGTGGGTATTGCAAAGACCCCTTTGCTATACTGCTTCACAGAATCATAGGGCTGGAAGGGATTTTGGAGATCATCTAGTCCAACCAACTGCTCAATGCAGGAATCTTTAGACCCTCTGTGATAAACATCTCTCCGCTCTTTTCTTTAAAACCTCCAGTGATGGAGCACCCACCCCGTCAGAAGGCAGTCTGTTTTCCTGCGGAATAGTTCTCACATTCAGGGCATTCTTACTTACTTACAGTACTGGATCTATCTCTGCTAAGTTTCGATGCACTGATTCTTATCTTATCCTTGGATGAAGATAAATCCATACTCTCTGCCCAGGGGTGGGTTGCTGCTGGTGTTACTGCTGGTGCGCTTCGCACATACCGTGCATTGCTTGTGCATGCGCAGTTGCCTGTAAACTGTTCTGCGCATACGCAACACATTTAAAAATGACTAAAAAACAGGCATGGGTGACTGGGGAACCAAATTCCCATTACTGGTTTGCCCTCCACTACCTGGCAGAATGACTGTGGGGAAAAGATTGAAGAAAAAAACTACAGAAATTCTGCACAATATAACTGTCAATATCTAAGATTCCTTAGAAGATATTCCTGTTTACAAGAATCTCTAACATTGGAAGATGAAGATAGATGAGCACTTCAGTCATTATTAAGTCAGAAGGTTACAGGAACTGATCGATATCTATAGAAATATGACAAATAATCTGCCTCTTGGAATCTTCCAACTACTTGACTAACTTCAAGATCTCCCATATTCTTCTTCTAGAAAGATCAGTGGGAAAAACAACTTACATGTAATAAAAGCCACATGTCTGGATTAAAATTGTTTTGGGTTGTTCCAGCATCTCTTTCAGAATATTCTTTAATTTATTTAATCATTGCAAGATTTGAAATGCGCGATATTAGAAAACATAGCACTGGCAATCCTAGGGTGGGAATCTTCCTGCAAAAGATTGCACTTTGCAATGCAAAGCTGTCTAAATATGGGCAGCTGCAGCCCACAGCTGAATGAGATGCTTTGCTATCCTTTATTAAGAGCAATATCAAAAGGAAATTAGAAATACCAGGTATATTAGATCTGCAAATGATACTTGCAAACTTTGCATAGACCATCTTCTGGTGGCAGCAGTTCTAATATATTTCTCATTCTTAAACTAGGAAATCCAAGGTATGGGTTTTGAGTGCCCTGGCATGGGAATATGCTGCTACAGCTTGTAGGGCCTCCTGTGTGCCAGGCCTGCCCAGGTAGTATTCAGTAGTAAGATCTCCCCCTCTATGATCAAATGCCCCTTCCACAAAAGTGACATTGTTGTATCTTTTCACTACCAGATTACATTTTTTGCCATCTCAGAAATTTAGGTGACTTGTTTATTACTGTTATTATTATTTTTTAATGTATTGCCTTTTAAATATGTTATGATGTTCTCTTTTGCTTTTATTGTATTCTGTTCCAATTCTGTCAAGGGGCTTTAAGCCTAAATACCAAAGAAGTCATTGTGCTCTAAAGATGTATGTGTGCATGTTTTTTTTGGGGGGGGGGGTGGCAATTACAGTGCATCTCAGACCAAATGTGAGGAAGTGTAGTAAAAGCAGAAGTAAGGCTGCAAATAAATCATATCTCAGAGGGAGGCTCCAATTGCTTTGCTTGCTCCTGTTAAGACCACAACTAAAGAACTAGTACAATGTTTCTACTTTAGTAAGAATACTAACAATGTGGTGACACTTTAGGACAGAGTGATGGAGATGTCGCGTCTGGAATGCACATCCATGAAGGAAGGTCAGAGGAACGAGGGGAATAAAAAGGATGGATGGATTCAGGTGAACATATAGATTAATGAGTTAAGTTTGCTGGGTAAAGTTCCCTTCTAAGAAATTGAAGCAATCAGGGATTAATCAGGAACAGGTTGAATATTATTCTTACCCAGAGGAATATCTTACTGTAAAAGCCCCACCCCACCCCCACTCGCTTTCAAGTGGATGATCACTTCCAGCATTCCCAGTAAATTTGGTTGAATTAGCATTCTGGTTAGCAATTCTAGGATTGTAGCTCATTGCACCTAAACCCCATCTTTTGGGGGAAAGCTACAACCTTTCCCATTTGAGCACTCTCAAGATGTTTTGAATTATCTTCCCCATATTTTCCTATCATACGTTGAATGGGTCTTATGGATTTGTTATTTGAAATATCTAGAGGGGACTAAATTAAGGAAAACTGCAGGGTAGCTATCCTGTAAAGAAGTCTGCAAATCTAAGGAAACGTGACTTGGTGGTAATTAAGATTGGGAGAAATGCCTATTCCCACACTTAGAATTTCATATCATTTACAAGGATTATCCATCATCATTATTTTAAGTAATTGCAATATTATTAAATATGAAATGTGCAGCCCAGTTTTTAGTCTCCTTGTGTTAATGCATCACTTACAATCATTCAAAAGGGACCATTAATTTCTTTTTGTAATGTTTGAGAATTAGAATTGATTTCTCCAAATTTGGAGCCCTTATCATTCCTAACTACTAGGTGGAGTTAGGGGTGAGGCACTACAGCCCAACAATTGGAAGGGCAGCAAGTTGAGGAAGCCAGTGAGCTGGTCTACCTGTGACAACAGCTTAGTCAGAATAGTCAGTTCATTATCTGATACTTAATATGTTCTTGACAGGATTATAGAATTCCTAGATAGAGGTTATGAGGAAGGAGCTGGACTCATACCGTTCTAACATAGAGTTCCTTTGTGAGGGAGATGTGAGGTTTAAACAAGTGATAAATACATAAGGTATTGTTTCCTATGTGATAACTTGCCTCTTCTTAATGATACATTAAAGTAGCCCTGGCAATTATGAACACATTCCTGATTGTTCATTCATGGGAAACTTCCACTTCTCCATATCCACATTTGTCAAGGCATGCCCAGCATGATCACCCTAAAGGCAAAACATGCTGTTTCTCTTTGAGCAGCTGGCCAGGCTGGTTTCCATTTCCTTCTATCCTTCCTCTTCAAGGGACTGTCAGATTAGGGATGCAAGGAGCACACAGCTGAATGCCTGCTCACTCCTGTGCACCAACTCAAGCCAAGCACACTGTCAATAACGCGATGAAGCACTCTCTCACTCTACTGCAGCCAATTAACACAATGTCAAGGTGCACGCTGAGGCCGTCAGAAGAGGGAGAGAGAAGGTTGCCTCTCCTCAGAATGAGAGAAAGTTTGTTTTTCTTCAGGTCAAACCAGGGCGCTCTTCCACATGTCTTGACTTGCCTAAACTTTTCCTCACCTATGAGAAAGACCTGTCTATCCACAGTTTTCTAGGCTTAATAAGATAATCTGAGTTCCAAAGATCACAGCCTTTGTATAAAGCAGCATTCCCCAACCAAGTTTTCCAGTTACGTTGGCATTACAATTCCCAGGATTTCCAGGCAGGAAAATCCTAGAAGCTGTCATTACAACACAATTGAAGGCCATCAGGTTGGGGAAGGTGAGCATAAAGAATTGAGAGGAAAAAGCTTCCCAAACTGAAAGCTTAGCTAATTAAGGTTTGTGTGTGTGTGTGTGTGTGTAAGGTTGGTGGTAAATAAATTGTGCATATGTATATGTGTGTGTGCACCAGAGTATAAGACACACCAAGATTTTGAAGCAGTAAATTAAAAAAAAGTGTTTGCACTCTGCAGGCCTCCCAAACCCTCTGCATGCCCTGTTTTTCATGAAAAACAGGACATGCAGAGAGTTTGAGAGGCCTGCAAAATGCTCCTGAAGGCTGGGGAAGCAAAAATGAGCAAAAAATGGCCATTGTTCTCCCCAGCCCCCAAGAGCACTTTGCAGGCCTCCCAAACCCTCTGTGCATCCATTTTTATGAGAAATAGGATGCACAGGGGCGGGGTTTCGGGAGGCCAACAATGCTGTATTCAGTGTATAAGACGCACCCAGATTTTCACCTTCTTTTTTTGGGGGGGAAGGTGCGTCTTATACTCTGAAAAATATGGGTACATACATCTACAGAGATTGAACACTCCAAAATAAGTGTTGATGGGGGAGGAGAGGTCAAGTCTTGTCTTGCATTCCTTTTAACATATATATGAAACTCTCAAGAGAGAGACCATTCTTTAGTTTGGGGTGGGGTATTATCAGTACGAATATGGTTGTATGGCTCCACTTCAGCCAAGAAGGAGATATAGGAACAGCTTTGACCTGGTGCTTAGAGGCTAGAACTAGGTTCCAATTACAGGTAGTCCTTGAATTACAACCTCAATGGAGCCAAAAATTTCTGCTGCTAAGTGAAACATTTGTTAAGTGAATTTTGCCCCATTTTATTATCTTTCTTGCTGCCATTGTGAGGTGAATCACTGCAATTGTTAAATTATATGCTGCGTGTCCTCCCCCAGGACATGAAAAAATGAATTTTTTTGCATGCTGTGCCCTGGTCTGGAAAAGCTTGCCTATCTAGTCTGGGTGGCTTCTTCTCTGTGATCATTCAGTAAGGCTGAAGACCGTTCTTCCATAGAGCCTGTGTAGCAGCATGTGGACTACAGTTTGTGGAGCAGTTTAATGTTTTACGGATATGAGCAACCTTTGAAGAGGTGGCATACAGATGAATCCAAATGGAAAACTGCTAGCCATGGAGATGTGAATCTGTTAGTGAAAGATCCTGGGAGACCGCTGAGGTTGAATGCAACTTCAGGGCAACTGAGGTCCCTAGCAGCTCAGTGGAGATGAAGGAGAAAAATGTGGATCTCTAAAACGATCCTAGTAGTCCATGTGTTTAAAGCAGGCTTGCTATCCTGTCTTTCTGCTATAGGGATGGTATGAATACATGGAAAATAACTTAGGAAGAGTTAGGAAAAAATGAGAAGGCTCAGTGAAATGAATGTGGTTATGGAAACAATTTCCCTGTTTTCTAGGGAATCCTAGACAGAAGAGCTTTTCAGTGGATAGATGTTCTTTCCAGCTCAGTGCAACTGAGACATGTTTTATGTCAGTCCAAGTTATACAAGCAGTGGCCAGCTATAAAGAGACCATCCTCTCTGGCCCCTACTTCCTAGGTCATGATTGCAGCCTGGACAGGTTGGGGAAGCTGGGGTGGGAGCTGAGAAGGCTACTGGCAGAGGCAGTTAATCAGGGAAGTGACCATGTGGACACAGTTAAGCTGTAAGCTTTGGGGATGCAACTGTACAGTAGTTCCACTGAAAACCCACATACACATCTGGAATTGAATCACTTCACAGATGCTATTTTTGGCTTATTCCAGAGGATCCATATCAATCTTTACATGTCCTAAGAACAAAGTAGAGTATACTTTTCCTTCCTTTTACAGCCTTCGCCAATTTAATGCCCTTCAGGGGTTTTCAAAGACATTTCCCATAGGTCTCAACCAGCAAAACCAGATCGCACTAACTGGGAATGTTAGTTTTAATCTGGAACATTTGTAAAATCCCACAAATATAGCCGTGTCCAAGTTCTTCTGAGAAACAGGGTCTGAATTCACCCAATGTATTCAACTTTAATGTGATTTGTTTAGTTTTGAATTTATACAATATAGGCAGCCAGCCATTGTGATTATAAGGTGATTTAGGCCTTTTCTTACATGTGAATTGGACCATTATGGCTTGTTCAATATACCATGATGAAAATAAATAATAGTTCGGCATGGCTTACAAACAAATCTATATATTTGATTCTTACTGTATGGCAGTACACGTACTAATTCATATATTGGCAGTTAGCCAAACCTGCCCGGAGTTGCTTGAGATTGTGAGGAAGGCAAAATTATAATATAAATGTAAATATAAATAATATAAATGTAAGTGTAAGTGTAAGTGTAAGTGTAAGTGTAAGTATAAGTGTAAGTGTAAGTGTAAATATAAATATAAATATAAATATAAATAT
This sequence comes from Thamnophis elegans, assembly GCF_009769535.1. NCBI lineage: Eukaryota > Metazoa > Chordata > Lepidosauria > Squamata > Natricidae > Thamnophis > Thamnophis elegans. Next base: position 25,777,514 of record NC_045550.1, read on the forward strand.
GGCAAGGGCAGTCCCAATAGTAATAGGCGCCTTGGGTGCAGTCCCAAACAATTGGAGCACCATTTGAACACCATGGGCATTGACAAATTTGCCATCAGTAATTGCAGAAGGCGGCTTTACTTGGAACTGCTTCCATCCTGCGTCAATATCTGTAACACTGTCAAACATCCAGATTTGCCTATCCCAGGTCCTTGGTAAGGACTTGATAGGTAGACAAAAATGCCAAACCCAGTCTGAACATCTGGCTGACAGTGCAATTACTACTACTACTACTACTACTACTACTACTACTACTACTAATAATAATAATAATAATAATAATAATAATTACACTGTGTTTTTTACCTTTTGTATGAGACCAGCCTTTGGGATGTAACCATCTTCCTTGCATCCTGTGAACGCTAGGCTATTCTTTCTCCTTAAATATGGCTCCTTGTGGGGTAGCAGCCCCCCCTCCCCCCAACTTCCCATACATCTAGCAATACTTAGCATTTTTCTTGGTACCCACCCAGCCACGACAATCTCGAAGTCTCCATCCTGGTCTACATCGGTCACAGCCACACCATAGTTGAGCTGAGTCGGGTTGCTGTCATAGTCAGGGGGAAGGATTTGATCCGTGACTGCTGTGAACATGGGTTTACTGCGCTGGGATCCTTCACCAGGCCAAGGAAGAACCAGGCTCCACAACAGCAGTAGCAGCAACCTTGGCACCTATAAAGAGAAGCATGTGGCTACATCACCCATTCACTTACTAGCTGGGATTTTTTTTTCTTAATGCAGGAATTCTGTAACAGATTATAAAACTAGGGAAAATAGCCATAGCACTTAGACTTAATTTACTGCTCCATACATACTGCTTTACAGCACTCTCTGATCGGTTTACAAATGTTGGCGTATTGCTCCCAACAATCTGGGTTCTCATGTTACCAACCTCAGAAGGATGGAATGTATCAATCTTGAGCCGGTCAGTATCAAACTCCAGGCTGTGGGCAGAATTTGCCTGCAGTACAGCATTCTAACCACTGTTCCAGCAGGGCTCCAAATCTAGCTTTCATTTCACTGCTACTTACCCATGCAAATAAGCATTGGCAGGGATCTGATATAACCATCTTGATAAATTCTTAGAGGTAGCATTGCCACCAACCCTTACAGAATCGGGCAAGCAGTTTTGGAGACTTTGGTATGGTTCTGAATTGGTCAGCAGTTGCCTAATGCTCAAGTACCAATAGAGATGTTGTGCTTTATTGTGGGCAGGAAACTTCTGTTTCTTAATCTTCTGAGCTTTAGGGAGGAAGCATTGGAATGCTAGATCTATGGAAAATTTCAACTGTTATGAATAGCAGGATGTGCTGACACTATTGTTCGTACCAAACATCTAGTTTCAGGACTGACAGTCAATTCAGTTGTCTCAGAATTCACTCTGGGATGTGAAACCATATTAGCTTCAAAGTTACACATCCCTGCTGAAGAGAAACAAAAATATACTAGGTTAGACCATTAGATCTCACATTCATTCATCAGAATTAAAAGGAAGAGAAAGGACCTTAGTTCATTCCTTCAAGAAGAATGTCCCATCTCTCTCCTTTGATTCCATCAAAGAGTAGGAGTTGATTTTGTGGTTACCCTGAGCTAGAAGATGGGAGAGAAAGGATCTATCAAAAAGAACCAGGCAACATTGTGATTTAAACCCAAATGCAGTGATGTGAGCAAGTATTTCAATAACGTCACATTTCTGTTTTAAGTTGATCACACTCTGCTCATAACTTTCCAGAAGATCAGACAATCCTGAGGGCCATCCAGTCTCTTTCCTGAGGTAGGATCTTCTCAACATTAAAGCACTTGGACAGAATGCCTGTTGATCTCTCCTATGGACCAGTCCATGCAAAAAAAAGATGGCAGCAAATAAAGCATCTTGTGCCAGAAATCAGCTTTCAGTTCAAGATAGACTCCGAGATATGATAGCCTCTTTTGCTTCATGAGAAGGCAATTTTGCAATGAGATTCGTTAATCCTTAAAATAGATGAATATCTCTTCCCCTCATTTGTAAACACAACAAGGGTAGTTAAAGCTTAGCAAGAAAACAGGCACTTTTTCATTTTGTCAGTATCCACATATGAAAACTCTTATAGTTTATGTTAATAACTATCTTTCCTCCCCCAGCCAGGGCTGTCAGTTTGGAGTATTCTTATAATCAGTATTGTAGGTTAGAATCAATAGTCCTTTTAAAGTCCCTTGGAATGAAAGTGTGAAGGGGGAGAAGCCCACCGTTTCATCATGTTTTATCCATCCTGATTGTGTGAATAAGAAGGCTGTCAAAAGGCATTATGGAATAGGTAATCTGTCTTGTGAACATTTCTACAGATAATAACTCATTAGCTCTATTATTGGCCTTTTGGGACTATCTTAACCTCTCTTCGCAGTACCCTGTGGTATTAACACTTCTACAAAACAGATCTCAAGGTAAGCTCTTGCAAATCTTCTTGCTGGCTCCAAACCCAGAGGTGGTCTTGAACAATTGTGAGTATCCACTCTACCTACACTGATAGGCAGAAGGTACTACAAATAGGCATGTCCTAAGCTTTTCCTCCTCCTGCTGGAAGATCAGCAAGCCTCCAAGACTTTCCATGACTTCATTGAAATCACCATATGCTCAAAATTATTCTCTGAAGAGGCAGTGGATGAAATTTATCTATTTCATTATGCTTTGCAATAGAATTTAGGGTTGCAGAATTCAGGATGTGGCCTGAAATATAAGAAACCTACCCAAAACAAAAACAGAAAAGCCTCCATAAACTTGGTTATTCCTGTTTATATAAGAGAGGAGGCCCTGGGTGCATATAATTACAATTAATAATGATTACTATGAATAGTTATGATGTAATAATATCAGGAGCTATCAGGTTTGGTCCTCTCATCAGGAAAAACTCTACCTATTCACTTCAGAAACAACTAAGGAGCCATTCATAGGTATCTATAAGTCAAATGACCAGGTAGGAAGTTCAAGAGCAAATGCATCTTTCTTGTGTTCTTCCACAGCAAAACAATCCATCATACGAGGCCGGTAGCTGGTCCTGGCCTCCAGTTTAGGCACAGATTAACTCTTCATTAAATAAGTTTCCATAAACATAGGATGGTAACAGGCGCCTGGTGACAAAGACAACGTGTTCTTCTGTCGCGCTCCCAGCATTTGGCTTGAGCTAATTAAACTCATACATCAGTGTGCATTTCTAGATAGATCATTAGGGAAATGGCCATTAATTAAGTTGCCTTCCTAAACACGCACAAACATGCACTCAGAGCTTGCACCTGTGCGCGGGCAGTGAAGAAAATGTACTTGATCCTTGTAACCCCTGCTGTTCCTCTTCTGGGATTTCAGCCTTCCCCTTGGACCTTGGAAGACCTGGTTTTTATGCTCCTAGCGCTTCAGATAAAGTTGCTGAACACATTGCAAAATCCTTATATGGAAAATAGTTCCGTTTAGGCTTATTTTGAACAGTTTCCCATAGCCATTGAAGAAAACTGATTAGGAACCACGATCCTATATGTCATCATATGCTATAGCTACTATAAAGCATTTCACAAGAAAAGACATACAGATTAAAAATTAATCTTAACCCCAGCCCCAAATTTCATTTTTGCATTGGTCTACTTTTCTAATACAAACCTATTCAATTTTGTGCATGATATTTGCATAGCTTAGCCCCTCCCAAATATTGGAGCATAATTCTCATTAACCTTAGCCACCATATCTCTCTAGATTGGGATGACGGGAGTTTGGACGCCAATATATCAGAAGAATGTCAGATAGGGAAAAATCAGCATAATTGTTATTATCTCAATTTAAATCCAAGATCTAGTCCCAAGTCAGCTGGTGATGTTTCTAGTTCTGGGTGAACAAAATGACATCCAAGAACAGGTAGTCCTTGATTTACGACCTCAATTGAACCCAAAATTTCTGTTGCTAAGTGAGACATTTTATGATCTTTTTGACACAGTTGTTAAGTGAATCACTGCTGTGCTGGTAACCTGACTGTTAACTGAATCTGACGTCCCCATTGACTTTCTTGTCAGAAGGTTGTAAAAGGTGATCACATGATCCTGAGACTCTACAACCGTCATAAGTATGAGTCAGTTGTCAAGCATCTGAATTTTGATCATGACCCCATGACCATGGGGATGCTGCAACGGTTGTGAAAACAGTCATAAGACACTTTTTAAAAATGACATAGTAACTTTGAACGATTGCTAAATGAACTGTTGTAAGTCAAGGACTACCTGTACACAAACAAACTAATGAATGCTTCCTTCAGTGCTACTGAGTTCCCTGACTCAGTGGATACTGCTATTTCTTTTTCAAGTGAAATATTGAACCAAAAAGTTGGCATATAGCAAAGCAAGAGAACAGTCTCCAGCATCATTCCCATGAGCGCCTCTGTCACCTACGATTTTCAAACTTACTTAGTAAACAAAAATGCTAGGTGGTAGCAGCTGAGGGCTTTGTTTAGAGAAGGACCTCCTGGACCTCCAAAATAATCTCAAAGCAAAAGTAAAGCTGGGCGTAGAACAGAGTATTTTGGATTGGAAGTGGAGGCCAAAGGAAGTGGTGGGGATCAATCTCACATTTGTCTTTTTTAAAATTGACAATTTGGTGACTATGGCAGCCATTTTGTAATATTGTTCATGACATGACTCAAAATTCCCAACGTGTCTACTGGACTCCAAAGGTTGCCTATCCCTGTTTTGTTCTCAGGTTTCAAGAGTTTACTTCCTGGGTTGGGGGCGGCAATTCAGCAGACACCGCCGATATGCCTGCAAAAGTCACTATTGGATGCCCATGGAAAGGCTGCAAGTATCAAGAGAGCAGCATGACACAAGAAAGGAAAATCAAGGAGAAACTCTCCATCCCCATGTTCAGACAGGATTGTATAGAAAAGCAATGGACTAAAGCGAGGCGTTCATGTGCTGCCTCCTACGTTGTTTTTGATCGCTTCCCTTGCCTCTTCAAGTTGGCTCTGATAGTGGAAGATATGGATAGGTTAAGAGGATTCAAGATTGAATTCACTTACTTCTTGAACCAAACCAAGATCAGAAACACTCTTAGGTGTCTGTTAGAATTACAAGGGACAGATATGGTTTTCAATGTCCTTGGCAGCTGAAAAAAAAATAGCGGGCGCCATTTTGTTCTTGCTCTGGACATTGATGGAAATCATCTGCATGACTTCATGCCCTATACCTTATGATCTTTTATTATACCAGGGGTCTGCTCTTACACAGAGAATGCCGTGTGGACAAAATGCCCATTCTGAACACCCTCCCCCCCCCCCCCCGTGCTGCAGCAAATTTGCCCCAAAACACAAGACTGTGATAATAATCCGCTTTTTGTAGTTGTCTTCTAGTTTTCTAGTCATGTGATTCCAAATGCTGACTGGATGAAAAGCTTCTAAAAGAATAGTGTTTAGAGCAGGGATGTGTATTCTCAAACTAGAGAGAAGGCGCTTCAAGAGGGCATGTCTGCAATTGCATATTTCCATGACTTTCATGATTTCCTAGGGTGTGGCTGATCACACTGCTATTTGTAGCCATATTTGCAGTAGGGTTGGTGACAGCGGATTTCTTCTGTCGGAAAGAAATTGGGATTTGCATAACATTCTAACACTATGCAATAATCCGCTAATAAATGCATGCTTTGATTTCTTGCCATTGGTCAGAGGAAGGGATAAGAAATTGCATGTGATTTTCTCAGTTGACACGTTCGCCAGGCAAATCCTGTACTTTCAAATGAGTGGCCATAGCAGAACCAAACATTTAAGTGGACCACTGTTCTGGGTTAGCAAGCAGTTTCTACTCCATACTGTCTGCTGTTTTCCTAAATGATAGTTGAGCTCCTACAGAACCACATCACCAATATAATATAGATGCTTTTCCAAAAGCCACACAGTGATACAGGGTTTTCTGTCTCATTGTAGACTAGTGACATCACTCCTTCACAGAGTTGTTGTCCAAATCCAATTCCTGTATCTTTCTCAGTGACATCATGTCTGTTCAGCCAATGACGTGTGCTGATATCAACCTAGTTAAGAAATGTCACAAGATGCCAACCCACCAGATTCTTGTTCAAAGTGCAGGAGGGTTCAACCAATCAAAAGCATTGACATAATAAAATTCAGGTTTGAGCTTCAGTAATGACCAAGTATTGCTTCTGGTTCCAAATGTTGTTGTTGTTGTTGTTGTTGTTTTCTTTCTGAAGCCACTAACAAGAAAAAGCTACTGGCTTTGTCTGCATTGCTGTTTTTCCAGAGTTTGCTATTCCCAGACCAGATCCTGCATTAATACTGCAGCCAAGTGATATTCTTTTCCCCCCACAAAATCAAAGAATTTGGAACCAGACCTATCAGATATTCAGGAAGCAGCCAGAACTCCGGGGCCCATAGAGTTACACTTCAGAGTTGGAACCATGCCTTTCCTCGGCCATGTCAAACTGCAGGGTATCAAGCCAACCTCAACACTGGCATTGCCACTACTAGCAGCTGCCGCCACCAGCAGCACTAGTGCAATCTGGAGAGCAGCAGTCACCTTGGCACTCAGTTTTTGCTCGCTGCCGGAGGCGAGCACTCCAAGAAACGGCTCCCTGCTCAGGAAGATCCAGCGTGCCATTGGACAGCCGATAGCGGTCTCCACGGCGGCTCTTCGGTGCATCTCCAACGCACAAAAGTGCTTCCCGGTCCCCATCACATCTATCAAACCTTCATTTCCACTTCTTCCTTCCTGGTTTCCGAAGCTTCTTGACACGGCCCCTCCCCACTACCCGCTCCCAGAAACCCACCCCTCAACCCAAAATTCCGCCCGCCAGTCTCACGTGGCTCTCGACTATGCTTTACATAGCCTCCTCCCGTCCCGCATCATTCGCCAACTGCAACTTTTCTTCCCACCCAAAGTCTCCATCTCTTTGGGAATTTGGAAAAACTTTGCTCCGGTCGGCTTGGGCACAGCAGGGCAGGAAACAGTTGTACTCACCGGGCAAATGGATCGCTGGGGCAGCTCCATGCCTACCAGCTGGCCGCAAAGCATCCGGAGCGGGCAGGCGGGCGAACTGCCCTGTTCACGTGCGGATGCTTGTCGCGTTAGTGTCCGCTCTCCGGCCACACCGCTCGTTCGGTTTCGGCGTGCGCGAATGTGTATCTCTCCGGCTCTATCAAGTCAGCGGAGCGAGCGCCTTCTTAAGTAAAGGCTTGTGCCCGCGAGGCGACCAATCGCTGCGACCCGAGCACAGCAGGCACCCAATGGCAACGCCGGGAGGTGGAGTCGCCTGGCACTGATTTACTACCTGGAATTGCAGGGGAAGCGCGGCCAGGCAGCGCCGATCAATACGGAGCCAAACTGTGACGGGCGGTGAAGCTGGGGTCTGTGTGTATGTGTGTGTGTGTGTCCCCATCCGTCCGTCCGGCCGTGCATGCATGGTATGGGGGGGGGGGGAGCAGCTTTCAAGAGCAGGCGTGTAACCTTTACAAGGGAGCAATACTGCTCCGACGACACCACCCTTGGCCACAAAGGAGAGCAGCCTATTGAGTGGGCGTGGGTATCGCAGGGGCCATCTGTCCTGCGTCTTCTGGAAGCCAATTTTGACCGGACTATCTTCTATCCCGTTTCTTTTACGTCAAGAAAATGATCAGAGGAAAAATGCCCTGGCTGGAAAGTGGAGAGGCTGCGTGCGAGGATGAACGAAGTAAAGCCGGGGACCCTCGCATCCCAAGGATGGAAGGGGAGATGGGCTTGACAAGACAAGAGGGCTATGGCCTTGGAGGGAGCAATGCTGGCGCCTCGTCCAGTTACAACCCCCTCCTCCCCTTCCCCAACTCCCAGGCAGGACCCTCCGCTCTGTCCAAAGTCCCCGGACATTCGCTCTCATCCCCTGTTTCCCATTGATCCTAACACCCCTATTAGATGCCCCCCCCCGATTATCTTCACCACCCATGACCTGTTGCCGTGTGTCTCCACTGCCTCACAAGTTTGGTGGAAGATGAGAAAACCTGGCTTCTTCTCTGTTAGGGAGAGACAAGGGGAAAAGGTGGAAGGCAGGACCTTGGAGTTCGCTGAAGTTTCCATTCTTCCTGTCCCAGCTACTCCGAGGTTCCCTTAAGCAACAGGCAATGTATACATTTTCATCTCGAGGGCCAGAAGGGGAGATGCCTGTCTTCTTCCCGAGTCCTTGCTTCCTTTGGCAGACCCTGATATCCAGGTTCTCAGCACTGTGCCCACCATGCCCAGTAACCAAGCAATATTCAGTTCCTTTATTTTTGGCATTGCTGTTTGGGCAGCCTAAGCACATTAGTTTTGATTCTCTGTGTTGGAGGGTATATTATTCAATGTCTCTGCATCCTACTGTGACATGGTTAGGTGAAGGATGCTAGAAGCACACTTCTTCTATGATTTCCATAGTTTGCTGTTCACAAAGTAGAAATGGTCACTACTGGAAACACACTTTCCTCTTCCCGATAAGCAACTAGTGAATAGGAACATTTTCATCTTGAGTTTTTGAAATTGTCTCCTGATGCCAAAAAACAGCATGCATTCCCAGAGGCCACATTGGATTAAAAGAGTGTTTGAAGGGATTCTTTGAGGCCACATATGCGGCTACTATTGAAAAACCTTCCTAACCTGGCATCACTAGATGTGTTGAATTATGGCTGCCTTTAGTTCCAGTTGATGTGGGCATTGGCTGGCTGTACTACAACTGCTGCTGCTAGAGGAACTTTGGGGAGAAGAATGAATGCCTCTCCAGAATTATGTGTCCAACCAGTGTGGTGTGAAGTCTCTTTTGAAGACCAGTGGACTTCACAGCAGAAACAAATCAATTAAGAAAATGGCCATGATATAAAAACAGGAGAACAGATCCCTGATCCTTAGGAGCTTGGTTTGGTACCTAACTCATTAATTACACTGCAGCTTCTTCTTAATCAAATATGGAGTTTAATGAGGGACAACACCCCACATCTCTAATATCAATAGCATAGCAAAATTAACTACTGCTTTTTTCCATCACATAAACCATCAGACACCTTATTATATGCCTCATGTATTATAATTTCCCACATAAACATACAAAAAGCATTTTTATGTTTGGATGATTCAAGTACAGCATAAGAATTCTTTTTCTTTTTTACATTAGAAATACATTGACCAGATGTGTAAAATGTCAGTGGCTGAATATATGCAATGGAAATAGTAACAGATCATTCATTTCTGAAGCAATCATATTGGAAGCTTTGAGTGAAATATAACTAGTATCTCTTTTGTAATACAGTTCCATTTGCAAGTAGTCAGCTGCCAATGCTAATTTACCCAAATTTGCTTCTCTTACAAGTATGCTATGTAAATTTACAATCATAAACACCAGATAATAATATGCCCTTTCAAAGATATCCCTGCAGTTTTAACCATATGCAGAGTCACTGATCTTCCCCCACTTCTAATCTAGCCATCAGACATTTCACTCTTATATATTATGATAAAAACATGTGATTACCAAGGGGTTAGCTCATTAATCTGCTGTAGCAAAAACAATAGTATTGTAGTGTTAGCTTTATTTAATTGACTATAGTCCACTTCATCAGATGCACGACTCTAGAGAAATAAAACTGTATGTCATGCTGTTACATGCAGAGACATAATAATTAAGAATAGATTTCTGATAACATGTGTCTAACAAAGTAGACATTATGAGAAACCTTATGTTGTAGTATGGTAGTCCTGAAAATGTTAGAAGGTTTCTTGTTATCAATATGCATGAAATCTGTCTGGAATGTTTTCTCCTTCAAATTTTCCTAAAATCAGGAAGATTTTAATGATCTCGTTGAATTAGAACAGGGATCCCCAAACTTAGCAAATTTAAGACTTCTGGACTTCAACTCCCAGTTCTGGGAGTTGAAGTCCAGAAGTGTTAAAGTTGCCAAGTTTGAAGACCTCTGGATTAGAATAACCATTAATACAACTGTTTGTGGAAATTAAAGCCTGAAAATTGCGTAAACTCAGCTATGGTTGATATGGGAATGGAAATGTTTGCTTCTCATGTTTTCTGTCCTTATAAGCTGAATTGCAAGCATAATGGACTACTCTCTTTGAGCAGAGCTACTAGAGAATGGAATTTTTCTCTAGTATGTCAAACAGCTGATTTTGCGGGGCAAATTTATGAACTCCTTCCTCTCAGCTAACTGGAATACAAACACAGGGATGATTCTTCAGAAATTTTGGGCTGTTTTATACCAAGTAGAATTTCTTACAAAAATGTAGAGGGGTTTGAGATAAATAAGATAATAAACAGAGATGGGATACATGCACATATGAAAACAGATGCCCCTGTAAGGGAACAGGCCATACTTACACTGGCCAAATAGGCATATCTGCTGAACTGCCCGATGCATTTTTATCATCTCTTGCCTAATAATTATTTCCAAATAGAAAAATGCATTTGTTAAAAGTTGTGGTTCGCATAGCACCTTATTTGCTTTGAAAGCAGAAAAGGTGATTGGTTTAAAGCCTTGAGAGAATACCCTTATGGAACACAGCTGGCACCATATACAACTTGTAGGAATAATTGAACTCATCTATGATGGGAAAGACTTGACTATACAAGTTCAGAACATCATTTCCACCCAATTCTCCACATTTGAATGCAAGTAGGAAGTCAGTTTGGTGTAGTGGTTAAGACAACAGGCTGAAAAGCAGCAATGAGTTCTAAACCCACATTAAGTAGAGCCAATTTGGTGACCTTGAGCTAGTCTTTCTCTCAGCCCTAGGAAGAAGGCCATGGCAAACCACTTATGAAAAACCTTGCCAAGAAAATTGCAGGGACTTGCTCAGGCATGATTGAATGGAATTAAAAAAGGAACAATAAAACTAGTGCATTAGCAATAAATGTTTTGCCCTAGGTTATTTTTTCCCCAAAGGATAACACATCAGTTCAAAGGCAACTCCAGATCTCTGTTAATCAATGCCAACTGTGTTCAAGAGCTGAGCTGAATTATTTCTCTCTCAGTTATGGTATATTTGAAACTATCATCACCACCACTGCCACCATTATCACCATCATCTCTATATCTGTATAGCCCATTTCCCTGACTCAAGACACCTCCCAGATCAGGTCTTTCAAGAATAAAATGGCTTAGAACCCTCCCAAGTCTTCTCATGAGGAGCCATGGTGGTACAGTGGTTAGAATGCATTACTTATCTGTTCTGCCCCCCCCTAATGAACGCAGACACAGGCTTAGCTGTTTGCCACTCTTTATTCACAGCAATTATAATCATGTTGGCTGAAAGCCCAGACATGACTCACTGGCAAGACGTTGGCAGCAACCCAGACTCCAACAGACATGGGAATACAAGGCAGACCAGACAAGGAGTTCTCCAGATTATTACAGTTGTGTCCTGCAAAAGGACTCCTCCCAAAGTCTCTTCTTATATACTGTCTTGGGAGGGGCCAAGCCACAACTACCTGGGCTTGATTATCTCTTATGAGTCAGTCTCTGTAATTGCTGCCTCCGTTTCTCCACCCTCCATTGCCTGGCATCAGGGACAAACTCCCTTTGATCTTCCCCACTGCTCCATGCCACAGGCGCCTCCTGGTGGCTAACCAGCCTCTCTGGTCCCTGCTCTGAGTCGGAACCCTGCCCAGGGTCCTCCACATCTTCCATAGCAAACTCATAGGGGTCCTCACTATCGGAGTCCATCGGCAGCTCCAATGGCTCCTGCTGGGTCACAACACTTATCAATAGCACTTAGACTTATATAGTGTGTCACAGTGCTTTAAGCCCACTCTAAGCAGTTTACAGAGTCAGCATATTGCCCCCAACAATCTGGGTCCTCATTTTACCAACCTCATAAGGATAGATGGTTGAGTCAACCTTGAGCCTGGTGTGAAAATGTTGGCAGCTGGTGATCAGCAGAAGTAGCCTACAGTTCTGCACTCTAACCACTGTCGGCTGTGACCAGGGGGGCCTTTGCCCAGGTTCACCTGGTGCACGAATTGCGGCCCTATTTGGACCGGGAGGCACTTCAGACAGTCACTCATGCCCTTGTCATTTCAAGACTGGATTACTGTAATGCGCTCTACTTGGGGCTGCCGCTGAAAAGTGTTCGGAGACTGCAATTAGTCCAGAATGCAGCCGCACGAGCGAAACTGGGTGTGCCAAGGTACACCCACATCACACCTATCCTCCGCGAGCTGCACTGGCTGCCCATTGGTCTCCGAACACGATTCAAGGTGCTGGTTATCACCTTTAAAGCCCTATGTGGCCTAGGACCTGGGTACCTACGAGACCGTCTTCTGCCACATACCTCCCTTAGACCAATAAGATTGCACAGGATGGACTTTCTCCGGGTGCCTTCGGCGGGACAATGCCGGCTGGCGGCGCCTAGGAGTAGGGCCTTCTCTGTTGCTGCTCCGGCCACATGAAATGAGCTGCCCCCTGAGATTCAGGCCCTCCCCACTCTCATGGCCTTTCGCAAAGCCATTAAAACCTGGCTTTTCCGGCAGGCCTTCTGATTGGGTGTTTGTTGCGTTCTTTTTTAACTTCGTGTGTCCTATTGTTTTTAGTTCCTTTAATTTCTTTTTTATTTCTGTAAGCCGCCCGGAGTCCTTCGGGATTGGGTGGCATAGAAATTTAATCAATTCAATTCACTGCACCACTGCAGGCTACTTCTGCTGACTGCTGGTTGCCAGCAGTTCAGCAGTTCAATTCTCACTGACACATGGTTGACTCAGCCTTCCATCCTTCTGAGGTTGGTACAATGAGAACCCAGATTGTTGGGGGCAATATGCTGACTCTGTAAACTGCTTAGAGAGAGCTGTAAAGCACTGTGAAGTGGTATATAAGTCTAAGTGCTATGGCTATTGCTAAAAGATAGCTGTTTGGTTGGGGAAGGTTGTATACTACTAGATAAATGTTTGAAAAATGAAGAAAGGGTATTATTGAGATAATATACAAATGATTATTTTCATTCTCCTTTTATGTGGAGTTGGATAGGAGAAGCATTTATGATGCTATCAAACTGATGGCAAGAGAAGATAGAGCATTTGTTGCTATTGTAGTTGTTCCAAGCATTTTGTGGTTGGCTTAAGGTACTCATAGAAAATCTTCTGAGGGTGGAGGAATAGAAGCAGTTGGTGGTGCGGAAGAGCCCTACAGACTGTGATTTTCATCAATCTCATTTTCATATTCTGCTATTTTCATCTCTACTTCATTTGAGTATATTGAACAGGGGTATTTCTTATATGTTACAATTGACTCTTATTACTTTTCAGTCAAAGGATGTGGTCAGTGGATGAGAGGCTTACAATATATGGATATTTTGGGGACACTTAAGGAGACTTAGAAAGGGCTTGAATATAATGGAATGGGGCAGAAAGAAAAATGTGACACAAGCACAAATCTGGAAGTGCACAAGCTTTTGTGGCGTGAATGACTCTTCTCACAGTCAAATCACAGAAAGAATAAATCAAAGATTGTGTATTTTCTTTCACTAACTTTGGTTAGTAGACATGGAGTTAGGTGAATCCCTCAACTTCAGGTCATTATTCTAACAAGAGTAAATATTTAAATCTTCAAAATATGCCCCAAATGTGGGAGGAGCATTTTAGCCCTATTGATTCCAGTGTTATATACATAGTTTCTTCTGCTAATTTCTTCGGTCTTCTGTTAAAAAAAGCTATTTTTTAAATTTATCAGCAGTGAGATCTGTGACCTTGAAAAAAAAAAAGGAGTCATGTTATTTTGCTGTCTATAAATGAAATACAAAACTGCATTGGAGGGGGCATATTTCTTAAAACACTTCCAAATAAGTAAAATAAGTAAAAACTAAAGTTAAATTCAAAATTTGCATCACTGGAATGCGGCCCTTAATTTCACACATAAAGTCCAGTATAGCCCCTAATCCATCAGACTTACTCTGATTTCCTGTCCTTGTTCTCTATGGCACTTTAAAAGATACTTGGACAGTGATACCATGTGTCCGCTAAATCTTCTTTTCTAGTAATTGACTATCTGAAGTTCTGGATAGCCTGAAAGTTCTTTCACCCTGTCATGGGGTATGTCATCAAGTCCCTGTATCATCTTCATTGCCTTCCTCTGAACTTGCTTTTATTTATCAATATCCTTCTGGAATTGTAGTATCCAGAATCATAAACAATATTTTGGCATGGTCTCATCCATGCAGAATAGAGGAGAATGAGGGCTTCTCTTTCTTTGATACAAATCATCTTCTAATTCAACCTAGAATTGTATTAGCCTTTCTAGCAGCTGTCTCACACTTCCAATTCATGCTCACTTTGTTGTCCTTAACCATATCCAAATCCTTCTCAGAATAGTGCTTCCAAGCCGTGAATCTTCATTTTATATGTGTGTGTTAGAGTTTGCCCTCGCTAATTGTAATAGCTTAGACGTCTCCCTGTTGAAGGACATCTTATTCCTCTTATCTCAGACTTCCAGCCTATCCAAATGAGATTGCCATCTTGATCTGTCATCCTGGATATTGGCCAGATTTCCCAATTGTGTGTCATCCACAAATTGGATAAGCAGCCCATGAATTTTGTTATCTAAGTTGTCAATAAAAAAATTGATTAATACTGGACCTAAGACATAACCTTGCAGGATCATACTGGATATTGCTGTCCAACCTGATGTAATCCATTTGAGTGTGGTTAGTCAACCAACTGTAGAGTCATCGCAACCACACTTTAACAACTTGTAAATGAGGATGTCATGTGGAATTCTGTCAAAGGTTTTGCTGAAATTGAGGAACATCCCATGCAAAGCATTTCTCTAGTTCACTAAAGTACTTTTTTTAAAAGAAGGAGATGGATGACAGATCCATGCTGACTCTTGGGAATCAAGCATTGTCTTCAGGATGTTTACAAATGGCTTCTTTTATAAATTGTTCTAATATAATTTCCTATTTCTTCTCCAATTCAGGTATAATATAACATTCCGAATCCTCTTGTAAACTGGTCAAGGAATATGTCCAATGCTACAGTATCCCTATACAGAAATTGGCAAACTGCTCTCATGCAGGTATTTATTTTAAAGCTACTTGGACCAAAAAGAGGCCACAGAAATTGTTCTTGGCTCTCAGGTAGGGCCCAGTGACTTATAAACACATTTTTACTGAATTAGGAGCATTGCTGAGCAAATGATACAGGGTCTGGGATCTGGTGAAGGATGCCCTGAAAAGCATCTTGCTTGGGTTCTAAATTCACATTAAAAATGTAGAAGAATAAACAGTGCTAATGATATTGGCAGTTTATACTAAATTGGGAGGTGTCAGAATAGCAGAGAGTACAGCAAGGAGAGAGAGAGAGAGAGGAGTGACGATAGAAAGTGTAGCAAATGTCGGAGGGCAGTAAATGGAAATGCGTGACTTTTGTGAAGGCATTGAGACAATGGAGGTGCGGACCAGGGAGCTGGGAACAATGAACAGGATATTAGAATTGAGCTGGCAGGCAGATATGGCCATGAAAGGCCTGGTAGAGCCTGATGGAAAGGTAGTGTGAGTGGTGGGGAGGGTGAGGGTTTGTATTTTGTGTTGTGCTGTCAGACCAAATATGGCAAGTATATTGAAAGGCTGCGTACATCAACACTGACAAATTGTAAAAACTGTAGAGATGTTAGGAGCTTTGTATGATTTAATTGTGACTCAAAAATGAAAACACCGTGGAATGGCAGCTGGGACTTGCAGTTTCCTCTTAAACGCGTTCTCACTTCATCACATTATGGCAGTGGGAAAGATTCTTCAAAGTATAAATATTAAGTTGGCGATAGTTTGTCAATTTAAATTGCTCCGCTATTTTCTTTCTGTAAGTGCAAATTAGTGCAATGAATATTCCAAGCTTGTGATATTTCAGACATTATTTTGCTCAAAACAGGACCATTTGTCCAAAATTGAAAATGACTTCACCTTACCAATTTATCTTATGATTTTAAAATAAAGTGACCTAATAATCATTTCTGTGCTGGGTTTTTAAAAAAAACAAACCAAAAAGTCACTTGTTCTAAAAATCAGTGTTTCTCAACTTTGGCAACTTGAAGATGTCCGGACTTCAACTCCCAGAATTCCCCAGGCAAGTCCGGACATCTTCAAGTTGCCAAGGTTGAGAAACACTGTTCTAAATATTGCATTTCATACTTTGAATAAACTGAAGGTTTGGGTACTAGAGAATGACACAAGTCAAGAGAAATCTCAGCTTGAACAGAAAAGGAGCAAACAAACGTTCCCTTTTGGATTAGCTTGTTATTTTATCTCTCTATCCCAAGATGCAAAAGACATATTAGAAATCCAAGCTTCAGGCTACTCCAAATGTGCTGAACCAACTCCCATCAGTCCCAGCTGATTGGCCATGGCAAGGGACTAGAAGAGCTGTAGTCCAAAACATCTGGAGGGTGCTACATTGCCTGCCTCCCCCTTTTTTTAAACAAGATGATATACTTCTGCATTGTATCACTATAGTCCAGATGTTCTTCATAGTGAGAGATTCAAAAGAGGCATTGGACTGTTGAAAGAAATGTCCTTCTGGGTTCGGCTCCAAGTGGTGAAAAAGACACTGGAGACATGGAGGCTACTTGGAAAGATGGTTTTAATGGTGGGCAGGACCACATGGCTTGAATCCTGATAAGAAAAGGTGATCACATGCTTCAATGTTGGTGGAGAAGAAGAGAAGGGAAGGAAGGATTGAGATGCTGAATCCCTGGTTTTATGCCCTCTCTGACCTTTGATCTTGAGCTTGTATTCTGATTGGTTGTCAGACTCCCATGGGGCAATGCAGGGGCAACTCTCTAGGCTGCGTTTTGAATCCAGGTTTGGTTGAGTTCTCAGATGCCATGTGGTGAGTTGGGTAAAGTGCCAATATTATCATGCCTTAATCCCATCCCCCTGGAGCTGAAGTGGAGAACTCTTTATTATGTAAAGGGACTAGCTTGGCCTTCTTAATGGCCCATTGACAAAGTGGGGATGGGCAGGAAGCTACAGGGAGCTATTCTGTCTTTTAAAACATGTTTCTTCCTTTTCATATCCAGAGAAATATTCTGCCTTTTCAATATTTCCTAGGATATTTCATTTTTCTGGGAGAGGGCTGGGTGATAACTTCCTATTTCCTATTGCTATTTCCCCCATAATGCACATTAATATTAAACTGCATAACATGTTTTCTTCTCTCTTCCCAGAATGTCTTATTTTTAATGTTTTCCAGTTACTGTATTGCACAGATGTTCTTGAACAAGAAAAGCAACTCAGAAAGACATATAACCCATGGAAGGAGGTTATGCATATAGTTTGCATTAATACCAGTAGCATTCATGATCAAGAGGAGAAAGAGACCTAACTGAAGTTTCCCAAAATCGCTATCAAAGAGACTTTCCTCTCAACGAATCCAGAACCTTGCTGTGTGTATAGGAGGCTGGGTACTTTGCTAGTACTCTTCGATTTCTCCTGCTTTTGTTCTGTTGACATGGCACACCTTGACCAAGGTTTAGGTAACCAGCTCTATCACAGTACAGGATTTCCCCCCCAATCAGCTAAAAGGGTATCATCCAGGATAGGTGCTTCTTAGATAGGTCTGCAGCACAATGAGAAATCATGTTCACTAAATGTATCTCTTTTTAGCAACTATTATAGGCTTGCTCTCTCCACTAATGCTACCCTAGCTTGCTTCTCTTCCATCTTATTCTTCTGCTTTCCCCGCCATGCTGCCCATTCCTCATGACTTGTCTCCCCATTGTTCCCTTGGTGGGCTATGCCTTGGGGAGCTATTTGAAATCTTCCTGTCGCCACTCACCAGGACATTGCTCAAAATGTGAATTATTCATTCTCACTAAAAGCCCTTTTTGCTGTCTTGCTTTTCTCGAGTATTTGCTATTGCTGTGTAACCGGAGCTACTGCCATACAGTCCCTTTTTCTGTGGTCACCTCCCCACCAGCTAACAGTCATGAGGAGGGGGCTGGGAGTTCCCAGGAATTTTAGAGACAGCAATAAAAAACCCTATCTCTCAGGAAGGCATGGGTCATTAAATGGAATGCCTTTTCCATGATGGACACCATCATGTTGGATTTTCCTCAAAAGTTCCAAAGTGTTTCTTTTTGTTGATCTAATGAAGAATAGTACTACTAAAGAACTGCTGACATGGGTTTGTCAAAAACAGATCATGCCAGACAAACATTATTGCACTCTTTGACAAAGTGACTAAATTAGTGGACCACTGAAATGCTATAGACATCTGTATACTTAATAAGGCATTTGACAAATGGACCACAGTGTACTTCCTGGCAAGATAGAAAAAAGTGGGATAGACTGCTTCACCAATAGATGGATTCATAATTGGCTAACCAGCTCTATTCAGTAGAATTACATTTACATAGAGGGAAGCATGCAGTGGGGTGTCCCAAGATTCTGTCTTAGGCCCAGTATTCTTCAACATTTTCATAAACAATTTATACGAGGGGAGAGAAAGAGAAGTCATCAGATTTGCAGATGACACCAAGCTGGGGGGAATAGTCAACACTTTGGAAGATAGGCTCAAGATCCAGAAGGATCTTGACAGACTTGAGCACTGGACCCTATAAAAATGCAATTTAGTGGTGAGAAAATAAGGCTTTACACTTAGGCAAGGATAAAACAAATGCACAGGTATAGAATAGGTGGTACCTAGTTCAACAGGAGTAACTGAGAGGGTTCTAACAATCCTAGTGGATAACCATGTAAGTATGAGCCAGCAGTGTTCTACAGATGCCAAAAAGACCAATGCAGTCCTTGGTCTGCAGAGGGATAGGAGCAGGATTACATGAAGTGCTAGTACCACATTATACTGCATTTGTAAAACTATACTTGGTATACTGCATCCAGTTTTGATCACCACAATACAAAAAAGAAGTTGGGGCTCTAGAAAGAGTACAGAGAAGTGCAACAAAGATGATTAGGGGACTGGTTGAAGAATGGAAACATGAAGAATGGTTACATGACCTGGGTATGCTTAGTCTAATGAAGAGAAGGGCTAGGGGTGACTTGATAGCAGTCTTCCAATATTTGAAGGGCTGCCACAGAGAGGAGAAGGTTGACATATTCTCCAAAGCACCTGAGGGCTGGATAAGACATAACAGTTGGAAACATATCAAAGCGAGATCCAACCTAGAACCAAGGGGAAATTTCCTGATCGTGAGATCAATTAACCAGTGAAATGACTTACCTCCAAAAATTGTGGGTGCTCCATTCCTAGAGGTTTTATGAAGAAATTGGACAACCATTTGTCTGGAATGGTATAAAGTCTCATGCTTAAGCAGGAGGGGTTAGACTAGAAGTCCTCCAATGTCCTTTCCAACTCTGTTTTATTGCTTCTGAACAGCTCCTATCACCTTATCATACCATGATAAAATCAGCCTGGATTATGACCTTAAGATAGTCAAACTTCTGCATATGATCAGCAGTTTGATAGCACCTTTTCCAATTAATGAACTTTATTAAAAGGTTTAAATGCACAAAAGATCATGCTACTTGGAAAAGGTGCTCCTGGACTCCCAGGTTGTTGTTGTTTTGGGCCACTAAATGCAAAGTTATCTCCTTCTATCTACATGAGAAGTTATCTTCTGCACATGCTAAATTTTCACCTACGAAACTAAGAAAGTTTGCTTAGAGCACCAAGGACCTTATATTTGTTTGTGTGTGCCTACTACACTTGTGCAAAAAAGATTTTTAGAACCGCTTACCCAGATCAATAGTCAGTTCTTCCTTTACTCTTTTACTCTAAAAGCCATGGCACACAATGAAAAAGGGATGCAGAGTAAGTAGCGAGAAAACAAGCTTGCTTAAGTGTAAAACCTTATTTTCTCATCACCAAAAACAAGCTGAAATATGCACAATATGCTTAAAAGTTATAGAGTCAGTTAACCAAGAGAAGGAAAGATTGCTGCTTGGTAGCACTGAGGAGGGAAGATGGCATGAAACAGCCCTGCTCTTCCTCTCTCCTGCAGCACACTGGAGTGGGTATTGCTAAAGGCCAATTATAATATTAACTGAAAAAAAGGTGGTTGCAAGCAATATAAGGCAAATTGGGAAGAACCAAGGAACATTGTGCAGCTGCCTTTTAAATATATTGTGGCCTATATCACGGGTGTCATGTTACACATCGTGACATAGCACAACGTTTTTTGCCTTTGTGGAGCTGGGGTGGGCGTGTATCCGGCCCATGGGCTGCCAGTTTGACACTCCTGGTCTATACAGTATTTCCAAAGCGGGCAGAGCCAAGCGTTGTGCAGATTCTATCCATAAGTACATGGAAAGGGTCTTAAGAATCAGCTATGCTGAAGCCCAAGCCTCAAATTTTTAAGAAGTGTCCAAATAAATATGGGGACCTGTTCACTTTCTCATTCCATTGCCATTCATACTAGAGCAGTGGTTCCCAAACTTGGCAACTTTAAGACTTGTGGATTTCAACTCCCAGAATTCTCCAGCCAGAATTCTGGGAGTTGAAGTCCACAAGTCTTAAAGTTGCCAAGTTTGGGAACCACTGTGCTAGAGGGTTAGTATATGCAGGAGGAAAGGAACTAAAGGCCACCCTGGCTGAGGCAATGAGGTCAGGCTTTTGTTTCCTTCTCATATATTGGGATAGTGTTTGGGACAGGGTCTTTGTTTTATAAACCATATTAAAAACATCGAAGTTTTCTTCGGTTTCCTTCCTCAGAATATCAGAAACCATGCCCTTAGTTTCAGTAATTATGCCCAGAGAGGTGCACAAAAGAAGTTTGGAGTCCATTTGGGGCCATAGATTGTCCCATCTGTGATACACACTGTGATAGAAACTGCTAAAAATGAGGTATTTTTATATGAAGTTGCTGTTTAAGAAGTGCCGTTTGTCTATTTGCTGTGCATTGTTTGGCGATTAGCACTTTGTAGCATTTCTTCAATGGTTCCTTTAGCCCGATCTCTGCTGCAGTGTTAACATGTACAGTTATGTGGACTGAATGCATGATAAATGAATGTACAGGTAATGAGGAATGAGAATCACCTGGCATGAATAAGCAGCAAGCAAATAGATGTGGGTTATGTACACATTAATGTAATATCTAAACACATAATGATTCCTTTATATGTCATATTCAGGACAAGTAATATTGTAGTTAGATAAATATTCTCTTTTTTTTTTTTTTTGCCCTCCTTTCACTCTAATTTTTTATATTCTGAGAATAGGGGTGTATTTTCTCCTTAAGAATTCCCTCCTTTCTCCATGTGAACAGAACAAGGGCAAGGACTGCCATTGGAGATATTAGAAGAGGTGGTACATTTACTTCTTTTTCAGATATGCATATCTTGTCACAAAGTTCAATGCCCACTGACCTCTCTATACTACGTGATGGCCCGATTCCTATGCCAAAAAAATATTAGAGCTCTACTATATTAAATAAGGGGATGTGGTGGCTCAATGGCTAAGATGCTGAGCTTGTCGATCACAAAGGTCGGCAGTTCAGCTGTTCGAATCCCTAGTGCCCCGTTACTTGTCCCAGCTTCTGCCAATCTAGCAGTTCGAAAGCATGTAAAAATGCAAGTAGAAAAATAGGGATCACCTTTGGTGGGAAGGTAACAGCGTTCTGTGCACCTTCAGCATTTAGTCATGCCAGCCACATGACCACAGAGACATCTTTGGACAATGCTGGTTCTTCGGCTTTGAAACCGAGATGAGCACTGCCCCCTAGAGTCGGGAACGATTAGCACATATGTGTGAGGGGAACCTTTACCTTTACCTGTATTAAATGGTTAAAGGGATTAAAATGGGATTCTCCCAAAAGGCAATGAAAATGAACTGATGAAGACTTACTGTTTCATCAAGAGTCTTTTTATCAGGAAATTATGGGAGTGTGTTGGTGAGTTGGTGCCAGAGATAGCAAATTCATTCCAGGGCACTAGGAATAAGGGGCAGCTAGTGGCAAGCTGTTGCTTGAGAATCAGCATTGGATCAGTGTTCATAATCCCATCAAGCTTCAGAGAATTTGGAGCCCACTGCAGGACTCTCACGTTCCAGCATTCACGGTGCATACAAACAGAGATTCAGTTTGTTTGGTGAAAAACTTTTATCTCTATCTAAGAAACTACATGATAACCAGCACTAAATGATAATGATACAAAGGTAATCAAATCCAAGTCAGTTCTAACCAAGTTAACACCAGCACCCATATATATATATATACAATTACCCTACCCAGCTCCACCCACAACTCCACCCAGATGACACCCACCCACCATCACCCACACCCTCAGCCACACCCCCACTCAGTGTCATCATAGCCTCTTTCCTGGTTAACCGCATCGGAGCAAAAGAGTTACATCAGAGTAGGCAGTTGCACCCGAGTAGAAGAGCCACATGCAGCTACAGGCTCAATCGACATCATGAGAGGCAATAGCAGTAGACTTATATACCGCTTCATAGGGCTTTCAGCCCTCTCTAAGTGGTTTACAGAGTCAGCATATCGCCCCCACAGTCTGGGTCCTCATTTCACCCACCTCGGAAGGATGGAAGGCTGAGTCAACCTTGAGCCGGTGAGATTTGAACCGCTGAACTGCAGATAGCAGTCAGCTGAAGTGGCCTGCAGTACTGCACCCTAACCACTGAGCCACCTCGGCCCTCAACGTGGCAGCATTAGTGGCGTATAAGCATGGCCGAGCGGGCATGGTGATGGACAGGTTCCCCCTGGATGGCAGCCTGAGGGCTGACAAGGACATTTTCGTCAAAATACATGTTATGTGTGCTGTGATGCTGCAAGATGGCTAGCACTTCTCATGTTTGGCATTTCATTCAATAAATGAAATTCAATACAGTATCTTAGTACTCTACGGCTAAAGAAATGTGATTTTGGGAGTAAGAAGAACATCAGTGTTTGTCATGTTTATCAACATATTATAGACTTTTGCAAATTAAGCTTGGTATTTTGAAATCTGCTTTTCATTATAACTTCTAGGAAGAAACTATTAAAAAAAAGCAGGCTAAAGTTGTGTTTTCAGTTGCTTCTGAGATCCACTTCTAATAGCAATAATTTCTTTATCCACGGAGAAGCCAGAATCGCTTGTGGCATGAAACAGAAATCCAGGAGTTGAGTTGAATTGCATGTGCTTACAAAAACCTTTAGAAAATGGCATAGCTAGAAGACACATGAGTTACCATGAAAGCAGGACAGAAAAGACCTACTCACTGAGCTTCCCTTTACTGATCCTCTTGAAAGATGGATTACCACACAATACATCATGTTGATTAATCATTTCCAATTTTTGTCTACCAATAATTTTTGGGTTTCAAATGGATGCTACCTGACATAACCGTCCCTCCCAGTCAGGGCCGGTGCACACTGATAAGGAGCATCTTTTTACCACTATCTGGACTGAAATGAGTGCAGCCAAATACTAGACATAATGCATTGTAACAATCTAACCTATCCCCTCCCAAAAGTAAAGTCCATAGATCTGGGCTACATCAGTAATGCCAGTCGAATCACACTTGTTAACCCTTTCTGCAGCAAGGTCACAAGCACAATCTGAATTTGTGTGACTACATCATTTTTTACAGGTAGAGAAGACATTTCCAAAAGCCCAGTTTCCAAGTGCAAATATATTTACTGGTCCTAGCTCTAGATCTTGCCTAGATGAAAGCCCACAAGTTCTGCATTTCTCATGCTTGTGGTCTGTGTAGTCCTTCGAATAGAGTTGCTTTGTCACTATTAGTGTATTTTAAGATCTTGTTGTTATTTCTCCATCACGGCCCAGCCCATCCACATATGAGAACAGCTTTGAGACTTGAAACCTGAATTCAGAGGCTAAATACATCCTTTTGTGTTATTCTACACAGCTGCTGCTCTCATCTCCTCATGTGCTAGGAGCTTGGGAGTTAACCCTTTTTGCAGCAAGGTCACAAACACAATTTGAATTTGCTTGACAGCATCATGTCTGTATCCACCAAGATGCTCTAGGGATGTACTGGCCGTGATGTTACTTGGAGACAGTGATAATTAGCCTTGCTCATAGAATCTGCTCAAGCTCCACCAGTTGGTACCTACCCCAGGAGTCCAAAAAGGGAAACTCTTTGCTAAAGAAGAACTAAGAACTAAGTGTCATGGTTTGTACTAACAGAAGGATGAATGGCTCTTTACAGTCACGGTGAATAACAGCAACAACTATGTCTGAGAACATTCTATGACATTTTTTTTTAAAAGTATTTTATAAGCAATATAAAGTGATAAAGGTAAAGGTTCCCCTTGCACATATGTGTTAGTTGTTCCCGACTCTAGGGGGGAGGTGCTCATCTCCGTTTCAAAGCTGAAGAGCCAGCGCTGTCCGAAGATGTCTCTGTGATCATGGGGCCAGCATGACTAAATGCCGAAGGAATGCACACCTTCCCACCAAGGTGGTTCCTTTTTTTTTTTACTTGCATTTTTACATGCTTTCAAATTGCTAGGTTGGCAGAAGCTGGGACAAGTAAGGGAAGCTTACTCCCTTACATGGCACTAGGGACTGACAAACTGCCGACCTTTCTGATCGACAAGCTCAGCATCTTAGCTACTGAGCCACTGCATCCCTTATTATAAAGTGATAGTGCTGTTTAAAGGCATGACACCTCCCATATACCCAGAAACAATTATTAAACAAAACGAGATGACCAGTGAATGCTAGAGAGGACAGGCTCCTAGCTGTTTCTATGATATTTCCTTTGTTGAACCATACATCTTGCTCTGAGCCCTCTAAACCAGACCATTGTTTCAAGCACAATTGTGAATTTCACTCCTTTGCTGGTACCAGATTCGACGATATCTTCATATGAGATGGGAAATCGGCACTATTTTTGTCACCAACAACAAAATGACTAGGATCATTCCTAGCAACTGGAAGTTCAGCTTTTCATTCTAGATGTATTATCAATTTACTTAGGGAAATTACTCTTCCGCTTTTGCTTTTATCTTTGGAAGTTAGGTTGGAATCATCCCGAGACAAGGATCTGTCTTTCTTTACATTGCTTTATCAAGAGCCATGATCAGAACATCAATGTAACAATGAACATTAATTGGAGGCCTTTGTGTTACAACAAATCTTGGCAGATTAATCCCTGTAGACCTTGCTCGTAATTGGTTGTTCTTTTATTTTATCCTTGTTGAAAGTGGTCTAAATTTGCTAGCTCCAGATGAAATGTAATATTTTTAAATTAACATTTGCTTAAACAAAATAAAAGAGTGCAATCATGTTACAGAATCAAGGGGTGGAATTTAGCTGCCTAATCTGAGATGCTTTGAAATAAGAAAATCCAGATCTATTTCAAGAGATGAAAAAAGTAAATTTTACACAGCCTGTCCTAGGCATCTTTGTATACTGCTTCTAAAATATAACTTAAACTAGTCTCTCTCTCTCCTTCTTTTACTCTCCAAGCTGATGAGAAGAAAGGCTTCGAGCAATCAGACCAGTGGAAGGTCAAACATGTCCTAAGTCTAAACATGGAAATTGTGAGATGTTTTCTATTTTAAGGAATGACTTTAATTTCACCAGATACAGATAGTCCTCAATGTATGACCACAATTGAGCCCAAAATTTCTGTGGCTGTGAGACAGTGGTTAAGTGAGTTTTGCCCCATTTTACAAACTTTCTGGCCACAGTTGTTAAGTGAATCACTGCAGTTGTTAAGTTAGTAATATGGTTGTTAAGCCATTCTGGCTTCCCCATTGACTTTGTTCATCAGAAGGACACAAAAGGTGATCACATGACATTGGGATATTGGAACCCCCATAAATATGAACCAGTTGCCAAATTATGATCATGAACAGTCACTAAACAAACGGTTGTAAATTGAGGACTATCCATAGTACCTTAAAAAAAAAAGACACTTTTCTTGCCATACAAAATTATTGTTACATTTTATTTAAACAGTTTTTATTTTATTTTAGGGCACCTCCTCCTCATTGAAACTGCCCTGTACAATGCTAGAGAACAATGTTCTCAACTTAGAGCACTTCTGATTTGGCTATCTGATGGCTGCCCCTTTTCCCAAAAAAACCAGGGGTTCCTGTTGTATTGTGGGGCAATGGTTGATGGCCCTAAAAGGCCTTCTCAAACAGCGTAGCAAGACTGAAACACTATATTGCCAAAAGTATTCGCTCACCTCCCTTTACTCGCATATGAACTTACAGTATTTAACCTGTGATTATGTCTTCCCGACTGAATTGCTGTTAGTATTTTTCCCCGCTTTGGATTCATTGTTGAGTCACTGACTGCATTAGTGCCCATAATGTGGCCGTGGCACAACAAAACCGCGCTCCACTAAAGCGCGCCCGATTAAACTGCATCGCTGACGTCATCAGCAGGGCGACAACAGCGACCGCGGAGAAAAAAGGGCGCTTTAAATAACGCTTTAAAAGCAAGCCGATTCAAGTTAAGGTAAGGGTTAGGTTTAGGGTTAGGTTTAGGTTAGGTTTAGGGTTAGGTTAAGGGTTAGGGTTAGGTTTAGGGTTAGGTTAAGGGTTAGGATTAGGTTTAGCGTTAGGTTAAGGGTTAGGTTTAGGGTTAGGTTTAGGGTTAGATTAAGGGTTAGGTTTAGGGTTAGGTTTAGGATTAGGTTTAGGGGGGTTAGGTTTAGGTTTAGGGGTTAATTTTAGCTTTACCGTTCACAGCGTGCTTTTTTCTCCGCGCTGTTGTCGCGCTGTGATGACGTCAGCTACGCGGTTTTGACGAGCACGCTTTAGTCGAACGCGGTTTTGTGGTGGAACCAATGTGGCTAGATATTTCCTTAGTCTACTCCATGCTTCATTCATTTTTATTATCCTACAGATGCATATCAGTTACGTATAACGTGACTTCTCCAAATTGATGACTTTTTTCATTATTCTTTGTGCTAATTATAGTTAGTCTGGATTTTATCAGACTGATTTTCATTTATCTGTTCTGTATTAATATGAGTATTGGGTAGAGAATTTGTAACAACATCCATTAGACATCAGTCAGCAGAGATTTGGAGCATGCATGCGGCATGTCCATATGGGAATGCATGGGGCAGGAGAGGTTGAGGGGAGCAGGTAGTCCTGCAAGTAGCTCAGTTCTATGGTATCTAAAGCTTTAAAGGCGATAACCAGGAAACTTGAATTGCACTTGAACATCTATTGGGAGCCAATATAAGTTCATATGCGAGTAAAGGCAGGTGAGCGAATACTTTTGGCAATATAGTGTAGCTCCTTCCTCCTGAGTGCTCATCCTTTCAGTCACCAGGTCCCTGAGGCCTTTCTAACTGCAGTTACAGATCAGCAGATAATGAGAGAGATAACAGCCAGCAGACCCAGAAAAGTCATCAAAACTGAATCAAGGGTACTCTAGAGAAGAACGCACAAGCCCTGTAAGAGACACTCAAAAAGGATGGCATGCAGTGGCTGACGTGGAACATTCCTACCACCACAGATGGGACTCTATAAATTAGGTACTGTGGCCAATGGATATGGATAATTATTAATAGAATAGGAATAGGAATAGGAATAGGAATAGGAATAGGAATAGGAATAGGAATAGGAATAGGAATAGGAATAGGAAAGAATAGAATAGAATAGAACAGAACAGAACAGAATAGAATAGGATTTTGTTATTGGATGTGTAATTGGACACACAAAGAATTTGTCTCCAGTGCATAAGCTCTAGATTTCCAGGGGCAGAAAACTAGATTGCTAAGAGCAGAAGCCAAGAGGTCTCCTAAACTATTATTTTAAATATGCTTTGTTGCATACTTTTCCAGTCTAATGCTCTCCAAATGTTCTTGACTGCATCCAGCTGGGGATTCTGGGAGAAGCAGTTGGAACAATTGGATGGCTGTTTTATAGAAATATATTTGAAATCATTGAATCCGAGGAAGCATATTAGGATCAGTTTTTGCCTTTAAAAAAAGGAAAGTCCTTGTCTCGGAAACATGATGACAGTCCACTGATAGGGAAGCTATATTAGACCGAATTCTCACTTCTGTGCAACTCCTAAAAGGATAGGTGTCTTCTTAGTGGATGGATTTGGCAACTCTGCTGATAGAATGGGGAATATCATTCCCCCTTCCTCATTCAAGACCTTACTTGCCGCAGGAGATTCTGTTGCTGGGCTGAAATAGCTACATAAATCCAAGCAGAGTTTTCTCCAGGATCCATGAGGATAGAAAAAGAGTTGAAACTGGCATCAACCTTCCCTTCTGCAGTGTCTTCTGCTTAATAGGCCTTTCCTATCAAGTACCAAAAGTGGTCAGATTTACGGCATCATCCTTTACCCAAGCGGTCATTTTATTTAAAAAATTCTCATGCTTCAGGCTCCTCACCCTCCTTTGTGCCTGGATGCCAATGAATTTTTAAGTTTCCTTGAAATTCTTTAGAAGCAAAAGGTTTCCAGTGAGTGTGCATGGATCATGGAAGGAGGACAATGGCCTGTGTAGATTGAAGAAGGATTGAATAGCAGTATAATTGCCCCCCTCTCTAGCTGTTCAGCACTCAGGATGCTACAGTGGTATTCAGAAATGTGAGGGAGGGGAGGGGAGAATCTGCATTAGAAACTTGGTAGTAAACAGTTATTCTGCTACTGCTGCTATGGAAACAGCAGCTAAAATCAGAATAATGTCCATAGTTGGACTGACAGGAGACCCCACAGTGTAGGCTGAATTGCCCGGGTCTTTTGAGGGCTTTGAGAGCTCTGGTAAATATTAATTCAAGCTTTTCTCCAACACGCCAGGTTGTCCTGCATAGCAATAGGGTGATGCTAAGAGTAAACCCTAATATTCCCTCTTTTCAACTTATCAAGTTCTCTCCCTACATACAATATTGGTGTTAGAGCAGGCCTAATGATGGCCTACAGCTGCAAAATCCTTTTTTTCCCTTGCACTTTTGTAGCCACTTGCAATGGCAATTGCTAAAAATCAAGAACACGGTTTCCTGCCATAAAGCAAATCCTAAAAGAAGACTTAAAGGAAGCAGTTTGGTCTAGTGGTTAAGGCAGCAGATTAGAAAGCAGGAGACATGTGTTCAAGTCCCGCCGTAGTCACGAAAGCCAGCTGGGTGACTTTGGGTCAATCCACATCACAAGGTTGCTGTGGGGATGGGGAAAATAGGAGGAGAAAGATGTGTTTGATACATTAGCTACCTTGGGCTGTTTGTAAAAAAATAATAAAGGTGGGATACAAATTAATAAATAAAATACTGTAGAAATGTTTTAGAAATAACATTGTTAAAATTCCCAAATTCCCCCTCCCACAACTATAAGGAGAGAGGGGGGAAAAAAACTTCAATCATTGTCTACTTACATCCACTTTTGTCGCATCGCTGCCCTGCTCAGGTATTTGCTTTCAAAAATGTTGATGTGTGGCTCTATCAATACCAAAAATTTTAACTTTTTTCCCAGCAGTCTTCCACAATATTCCTAATGTAAGAACTACAGTAACAATTCTGGACAGAAGTGATTATAGAAGAGGAAGTCAGGCAATCTTGATAAGGTAGTATGATTGAAAAAGTGGTGTTTCCCTACAGGACCAAATGAAGGAATCCACCAGAAGTCGCTGCTGAAATTTCTGTTCACATGTGAGACAATGCTGATGTTAGAAGAAAGCCTCTTTTGCCTCAACTCACTGGATACGTTCTTTGATGTTTCTACCTTCAAACACGGCAAGTCAGATTTAAATGTGAAGGCCCATTAAACTAATTATCCATTTAAGACCAGCCCTTTCACTTCTCTGATAACCTGCATACATACCATCCAAACTATGCTAACATCACACGAAGAGGTGATACAACCTGATTTAAACAAATATTGTTTGAATGCTGTCCCACTAAGATAAGATTTCTTCTAACTCTGACATCCATTATGAGGTCTCACAGAGAAAAGGAATGGCAACTTCATCTAGAGCCGAGGTGGCGCAGTGGTTAAATGCAGCACTGCAGGCTACTGCTAGATCAGCAGTTCAGGGGTTCAAATCCCACCGGCTCAGGGTTGACTCAGCCTTCCATCCTTCCGAGGTGGGTAAAATGAGGACCCAGATTATTGGGGGCAATATGCTGACTCTCTGTAAACCGCTTAGAGAGGGCTGAAAGCCCTATGAAGCGGTATATAAGTCTACTGCTATTGCTATTGCTATTGCTATTGCTTTTTAATGACAGGAAGGGTTTATTCCTGGCATAATGGCCAGAGGTTAGAGGCCATGCATGAAGCAAAGGACAGGGGACAATTCCTAGCAGAAGGAGCATGGAAGCACAAATGTGTCTAAACTTCATGCATCTTGCACAAGACCAGGCTTCCAACCACTCCCTTAACCTCCATAAATCATTTTCTAATTTATAACATGAATAATTGATTTTGCCGTAGCAGCCTCAGCGATAAATCTCCCATGCACACATGCATAAGAAAATAATAATCCCTCTTGGAGTGATTGGGGCTCCCTCTATTGATTACCTGTGCAGAGGGGTTCTTACCCACGATTCATGTTCCACTACTCATCTTGCAGTACTTCTGGCTGATGTGTGGGGAAGAGAGAGGAGACAGATCTTGCTAGACCAGGAACACACTTACAACTCTCTAGGCATGTGCTGTTTAAGGTCACAAGATTCTCCAGTAAGGAAAAAAAAGTGGGTGTCCAAGGGAACTGGGCAAGAAAAGATCTTGCATTTTTGGTTTTCCCAACACTTTATTTTGGTAAATATTTGTCCCAGGAGATGCCTTTGCCCTAAATTTATATTTAACCTTCCATGGGGAGCTGGGATGGGATGTTGTGGGGCCATAATAAGGAGTAGGAGAGGCTGTGATTGAAATACGTGTGACCACCCTTTTTCTTTCTATCCTTTGCTGGAAGTCTACAATTATTGCAGAAATCTTTTCAAATTAAGCTGTTTTGCAGATTTTTCTTTAGCTTGAATTTGAGGCTTATGAAATGGGTGCTATCAGGCCCTCCTTTTGTTTGGAAATAAGCACCTGCTTTGCCCTTTAATTCCACGTGCTTGAGGGCTGTCTGTCTTCTTATTCATGATAGAAAGATAATTCTGTTCATAATCAATAGCATCATTGGTTATTATTGTACTTCGGTTCCTCACATGATATGACCTGGTGGTAAGAATGGACAACGGGACAGAACCCAATCTCACCTCACATATTTTAAACCTCTCTGATCCTATTCTCCTTTAATAGTAAGTTGAGAATTGGTTGTTCATTAAAAACTACTGGCTGGTAGGATAGTGCATGGCAGAGGAATTTCCAGCCCCTGTCTTATTCCAAAGTCTTTGCTAACCTTAAAGTGTCAGAATCTTTATAATAAATCAACAGGGCAACCACTTGCTTACAGTTTCTGCAAAGATACGGTCTAAAGTTGGTTCCTCAGCAGAATTCATCCTTTGTGCACACACATGCATGAGCACCAGACAAGCACAAAGCAAAATACAAGAGATGCATGCTTCAAGAAGCTTGGATTAAGATCCTTGAGAAAGTGAGAATTGTTTGAAAAATGCACACCAAGTGGCATATTCTATTGATCTCATTATAATGTACTCCCACACAAAGTGTGCTTAGAAGATAGCAGCCATGGACAGTTACTTCATTGACTGTTTCTGCCTTTTTTTAAAAAAATACATTTTCTTATTTCCTTTGCAGCATCCAACAGTTGCAGGTTCAGCAGGCAATTATATACTAACCATAATTTTAGAATTTTCATAGGAGATGATCAGGTAATCTTCTCTGTTCCATATCCTTTAGATTAACAAATAAATATTCCCTATGGAGCTACAATATCCCAACCTATTCTGCGAGTGCCCCTAAACGTGTTCTGGTGGTCTTGAAGGAAACAATCCACATTACGCATAAAGTTTTCCCTTGCACATATGTGCTAATCTTTCCCGACTCTAGGGGGTGGTGCTTCAAAGCCGAAGAGCCAGCGCTGTCCGAAGACATCTCTGTAGTCATGTGGCCGACATAAATGCCGAAGGCTAACAGAATGCTGTATGCACCCTGTCATTACTCTTAGGAAGAGGGTACAGTACTGGTGTAAATGTGTAGTACTGTAATGCTGCTTTTAACTATTCTGCCCCCCACTTTTGTTGTTGTGGTTATCGTTGTTTATTCCACTTTAGCCTGTCTTAATGGATCCATTCACATTGACTAAAGTTTGGATTTAGAGATGTCCCTCTTTTATTTCTTGGCTTAATTGGATAAAAGTGTCAGGCATATATACGACCACTGTTTCCTTAGTTGTTGCAGGCAATCTTCATTCCCCATCCCCACCCGTACACACACCTAATATTGTATTGAAGCAAAAGTTGTTGCAGATAGAAAAACATAGAAATAAACACAAATGGAGTAGTTATATAAATTTTAAAGCAGATGAGTACCCTTATCCCATTTAATTTGGTCCTCTACAGGGTTATGCAAAAGGACAAGTGGGAAGGGAGAGATTTAAAGCAGAGAATGGGTGGGCAGGTATGCGTTCTAGCTGGGCCTTTTTCCTTAAATTGCTTTTTCTCTCCTGAAGCTAGTTATTTTCAGTCATTAATGGCTAAAATAATTTCAAAAGGAGATTGAAAAGAAAGAAAGATGTGATTATGGGGGTGGAGAGGTTACAGGCATACACACCTGCTCATGTTGTGCTTTGAATCCTCCACTTCCTGCTTTGTGAAAATTCAGCAGCATCTGCTGCAACATTTTTCTTGTGGTGGCCCCAGTGTTCAACCTATTTGTCCCAGCATCCTGGTCTGTGTGCCTCTGAGTGCAGCCATGCATAGATGCTTTCATTACTTAGCAGAGGGCTCTCCCCCCTGCCCTTCCAGCCCAGGTCCAGAGCCCTAGAAAGTTGCAGCAATGTCACATCAGCCCTGCCGGAAACTAATAAAGCAGGAGAGTAACCGAGTGAATCTCTACACCTTTAATATGCAACATTAAAAGGTAATGGGAAAATCAATCCCAGCAACAGCAAGGCTCCCTACGTTGCAAGTGCAACAAAGACACAGGTAGTGTGCGTTGGGCCCTGCCAAGGGAGCTAGAGGGGCCAGGTGCTGTGTGTTTCAAGTTGTGCCAAGTTTCGTATCCCATGACTAGCTGGATGTTCATAAAGTGCCACCCCTTCAAAAGTGTGAACAATGAGGTACATAGCAGAAAAACATGTACCCATTTATCATTATTTTAGATACAACTTTTTCCCTGTTTACCATCATCTGTTAAATGGTGGGTGCCATCCTAAATTACACCCAGGGATGTATATTTGAGGGGGTAGCACTAGCAGGTGTTTCTGCCTTTTTGGAGGCACAAAGCTTCAATTGCAGGGTTAGATGGTAATTCTGCAAATCCTGGCCAAAGGAGGGAGCTGGGCTCTCTTTACTCAGCCCGCCTCCCACTTTATAAACTTAGCCTGGTTTTGGAGCACAGAAGGTGCCTGTCTGACTGCTGTTGTTTGGGAGCTGTGCTTAAGAGTGTTTATTGTTTAACAACTAGCAGAATGATATGGACTGAAGGTGGGCCATTAATTTTTGCCAATTTCTTCCCAGAGAACCAGAAACTGCAAATCAGATATTCAGCAGTTCAGTTTCAGACTCATTCAAATTCGTTCAGAATTTATCCACAATGAAAGCCAGGATGAAAAAAATGACTTTGAAATTAACATGGGTGACTAGAATATTTTCTTTCCCTCCATCAGTCCGCCTCTTCCCCTTGTAGGAATGCACCCATGTATCCTTGCGTCCTGACAAGCATTTGAAAATGCAAAGTTACTAAGAGTAGGAAGTATATTCATATTTCCAGGGGTGAAGAGCAGGAATTGTTACTGTTATTACATCTTCCCTGGCCTAGAAGAATAGGTGGGCACTTATCATCTGCATCAGTAAAACTTCCCTGCTTAGTAAATTAAACACAGCAGAGAGCAACGCACCAGCTAGTATCGCCTGTGCTGGCTCCTGCCAAAATACAAGGCACAGCACCTGGTACCTACTGCTGTGTGCCCAGAGTGAAGCTTTTTTCTCCTATTGTGCATATTCTGTACATCCTCCAATAATATAAAGGAGCGTTAGATTGGCAATTCAAAAGAAATAAGTGAATATATCATAATAATACTGTCTTTGTTGTCTCAGCTAGTCGCCTACTTAAGACTTGTTTGTCCCACCAAAGCGAAATTTTCTTGGAGGCATTCTGCCTATCCCTATTAAAAAAAATGGGGCAGGTGAATATCTCCAGCTTTGATAAATTGATTATGTGCCATCAAGTCATTGTTAATTCTTAGCATCCATTTAGATAGATTCTCTTCATAATGACCTGTCCATAATCTGGTCTTTTAGACAATGGTGAAATTCAATTTTTTTTACTACCGGTTCTGTGGGTGTGGTTTGGTGGGCAAGGCAGGGGAAGGATACTGCAAAATCCCCATTCCTTCCCCACTCCTGGGGAAAGGATACTGCAAAATCCCCACTCCTGGGGGAAGGATATTGCAAAATCCCCATTCCCTCCCCACTCCTGGGGGAAGGATACTGCAAAATCCCCATTCCCTCTGTACTCCTGGGGGAAGGATATTGCAAAATCCCCATTTCCTCCCCACTCCTGGGGGAAGGATACTGCAAAATCCCCATTCCCTCCCCACTCCTGAATTACCAATCTGCCAATTACCTCCCTGCGACCAATTAGATCTCACAGATTGGGCCTCCTCCGCATTCCATCGGCCAGCCAGTGCCGGCTGGCAACTACAAGGAGGAGGGCCTTCTCAGTAGTAGCCCCGACCCTTTGGAACGAACTCCCCGTGGAGATTCGTACCCTCACCACCGTCCAGGCCTTCCGCACAGCCCTTAAGAACTGGCTAGCCCGTCAGGCCTGGGGACAAGGATAGCCGCCCCTCCCGAATGATGAATGTATGTTGCTTATTACTTTTATTATATGTGTCTACGTCATTGTTTGTATTCCCCCTCCCTGATTTTATGTGAGCCGCCCTGAGTCCCCTCAGGGAAAAGGGCGGCCTACAAATGTTAATAAACAAACAAACAAACAAACTCCTGGGGGAAGGATATTGCAAAATCCCCATTCCCTCCCCACTCCTGGGGGAAGGATATTGCAAAATCCCTATTTCCTCCCCACTCCTGGGGGAAGGATACTGCAAAATCCCCATTTCCTCCCCACTCCTGGGGGAAGGATACTTCAAAATCCCCATTCCCTCCCTACTCCTGGGGGAAGGATACTGCAAAATCCCCATTCCCTCCCCACTCCTGGGGGAAGGATATTGCAAAATCCCCATTCCCTCCCCACTCCTGGGGGAAGGATATTGCAAAATCTCCATTCCCTCCCCACTCCTGGGGGAAGGATACTGCAAAATCCCCATTTCCTCCCCACTCCTGGGGGAAGGATACTTCAAAATCCCCATTCCCTCCCTACTCCTGGGGGAAGGATACTGCAAAATCCCCATTCCCTCCCTACTCCTGGGGGAAGGATACTGCAAAATCCCCATTCCCTCCGTACTCCTGGGGGAAGGATACTTCAAAATCCCCATTTCCTCCCCACTCCTGGGGGAAGGATATTGCAAAATCCCCATTCCCTCCCCACTCCTGGGGGAAGGATACTTCAAAATCCCCATTTCCTCCCCACTCCTGGGGGAAGGATACTGTAAAATCCGCATTCCCTTCCCACTCCTGGGGCTAGCCAGAGGTGTTATTTGCCTGTTCTCTAAACTACTCAAAATGTCCGCTACTGGTTCTCCAGAACCCGTTGGAATCTGCTGGATTTCACCCCTGATTTTAGGTCTTCCTAACAGTGTACCTAATACCTCTGTCCAGCTTGCTGCTGGTCGTTCTCTTCTCTTTCCTTTCCCCATTCCCAGCGTTAGAGCCTTCCCCAGAGAGTTAAGTGCTTGTATAATGTGTCTAAGAACTCTGAGTTGATTTGTTTGATGATCCATTTGTTTGTTTTCTTGACTGTCCAACTGTATTCTCAGGAGTCTTCTCCAATCCCAAAGTTCAAAATGTCAATATTGTTCCTATCCTATTTCTTTATTCATTTCTATAGAGCATCTCAGGGAACA
The DNA here is from genome assembly GCF_009769535.1 of Thamnophis elegans. NCBI lineage: Eukaryota > Metazoa > Chordata > Lepidosauria > Squamata > Natricidae > Thamnophis > Thamnophis elegans. Next base: position 25,813,542 of record NC_045550.1, read on the forward strand.
CCACAGTTTGCCCAATTCTGATCTTTGTAAGTATAGACATATCACAACATTTGAATGTCTTTTCCAAGCCTTCATGACTGCTTTACCAAAGTGCTAATCTGTGGTGTATTTCTTGGCTGTTTGTTCTTTTCCTATTGGTGGTTGGTTTTAAAAGGCAGAAGCTATGCACCACATGCCTCTAGCAATTCTCAGTCATCCTGGTCATGGTTATCCCAAAAGTGCTTTTCCAGGAGGCAACTGGACTTGCTTGTTTTTTCTTTAAAGACGTTTCATTTCTCATCCAAGAAGCTTCTTCCCTACCATCCAGTCAGAACTGAAGAAGCTTCTTGGATGAGAAGTGAAAGATCTTCAAACAAAAAACAAGAAAGTCCAGTTGCCTCCTGGAAGAGCACTTTTGGGCTACACACCACATTGGCATCTTCATTATCAATACTAATACTAGTTCTTCTACCTGTTGCCATTAGCTTGGTCTTCTTTATATTGAATTTAAATCCCATTTATTTCACTTTGCTTCTTGATTTTTATTACTAGAGCTTGCAGTTCCTTTGAATTTTTGGCTATCAAGGCAGGACCATCAGCACAGCACAGATTATTGATGTTTCTTCCTCCAATTTTCTTCTCATCTCCTCCAATCCAGCTTTCCTTAATATATAATCATTATAGAGATTGAATAAATAATGGCAGGTCTGCAGCCTTATCACACCTCTTTGCCAATCTGGAGCCAGTCTATTTCACCATGTTTTCCCCGAATTCTAATTTCTTGACCTATATATACATTTCTCATGAAAACAATGAGATGTTCTGGGATTCCCATTTTTCTGTGACGGGCACAATCAAGGGCCTTTCTATGATTAATGGAACCCATGGTGACTTCTTTTTGGCATCCTTTGGCTTTTTCAATTATCCCCCATGCATAAAGTGTTCCTTAGGCTTTTCTAAAGCCAACTTGAACATCTGGCATCTCTATTCCCATTTCCTCCTCTAACCTATGTTGGATGATTCTAAGCACTATTTTGCTAGCATATAAAATTAAAAATTTGGCTTTTTCAGCAAGCTGGCCTGGCCTGAATAGAATAGAATAAAATAGAATAGAATTAAATGGTCAATTTTAATTTAATCCTAAATTTGATGTAAATTGTCAATTGAAAGTTATTGGATTTCCTATTTAATCTTTTTAAAACTTTTGTCATGTGTGTTTTTATGTTGTACGCTGGCCTGAGTCCTTTGGGAGAAGGGCGGCATATAAATCCAATAAAACCAAACCAAACCAAACCAAACCAAACCAAACCAAACCAAACCAAAAATATTGTATAATATAGGCTGCACCATCTGCAAATCCAGAATAAATAACTGGCAATGTTCCTGATAGAAAAGTGAGGTGAAGTACAGTTGCAGAAAAGTATTGAACAGGGTTGGATACACGTGGCATGCTCAGGACTATGATAATTACTCTTTCATTACCTGAGAGACAGATTAATTAACTTTACTGCCTCTAGGAAAACTAATATGCACACATCGTCTTAGCAATAGATCCTCAGATTTCAGCGATCCAGGTCATTTTTTTTTACATTTTTGTGTTACTGGATTGAACAGTTTTGGGACCTGACATTAGAATACTAAAGCACTTGTAATAACAAAGGTGTGGAGTTGTACTTGTCTCTTCTCTCTGATGAGGAAGGGGCACAGGGAGAAACATTTTACAATTTAATGATTTTTGACCTTAGCTACTGTCTTGCAATTGCCTCTGGTCGATGAATCAACAACATGATACAAGATTATTCTTGTAACACAGGAATAGGTCCAGTAATTAAGCATAAGTGGAGCCGATTCATGCTGGTTTCAAGGAGCATTAGGACTTCGTAGGGTCCTGGGCACTAGAGGCTGTCAGACATAACTATATAGTAGCAGCCTTACATTTTGCTTAGGACAAGACAATATGTCTTTCTCCACCATCCTTTTCTTATTAGTTCTAGTGTGATCTTGTTGGCACCATTTCACTGAGGCTAACTACTGTCCTATAGTTGTGATTAATTTACAGTTAAAATCAATAAAATCACAATTGTATAATACCAAACAAGAAGTTAATAGAATAAGAGCCAAACAATGTGTAAAATGAATAGACTTAGAAAATGAATAAATTAATGATTTCCAGTATTAAACCTGGAACTTTCTTGTGGCTATTACAATCCCACAAACCTTGGCAGCCCTCTTGCATGTTTCTGAAGATGGCTCCACTAACAAGAAGAAATTTTGCTTTTTCTGACCAACTAAATGATTGACTAGCACAGAGGTCATTAATTCAGAGTACTAGGCTTGATACAGAGAACAACATATATATGGCATCAATTGCTTTAATGCAAAGGGAGATAGGCAAACTTGAGATAGCATGTTATATAACTCCCTCCACGAACCATTTTTATTTTCTTTTTTCAGGAGAAGGCAAGAACACAGTCCTCCATTACCACAAATTATGTACTCAAGTTTTTCCACATTTGGGGAAATTGCATGGTTCTGTAGGAAGTTATCACCCAGCCCTCTTCCAGAAAAATGGAATATCCTAGGAAATATTGAAAAGGCAGAATATTTCTCTGGATGTGAAAAGAAAGAAACATGTTTTAAAAGACAGAATAGCTGCCTGTAGCTTCCTTGTTAATGGGCCATTAAGAAGCCCAAGCTAGTCCACTTTACATAATAAAGACTTCTCCACTTCAGCTATAGGAAAGCATGATAATATTGGCCCCAACTGACCATATGGCATCTGAGAACTCAACCAAACCTGGATTCAAAACACAGCCCAGAGAGTTGCCCCTGCATGGCCCCATGGGAGTCTGACAACCAATCAGAATACATTTCTTACACAGGAACAAGAAACAGAGAGGTGGGACTGAACAGGTTATAAAAAGCCTAGCAAGCCCCTTCCTCAGCCCTTCTCTTCTTCTCCACCAACATTGAAGCATGTGATCACCTTTTCTGTTCAGGACTCAAGCCATGTGGTCCTGTCCAACAATAAAACATCTTTCCAAGCAGCAACCATGTCTCCAGTGTCTTTTTCCCCACTTGGAGCCGAACCCAGAAGGACATTTCTTTCATCAGTTCAGCACACCCACATTGTAATGAATGAGTCCCAACTGGAGAAAAAAAAAACCCCTTCTTGTTCATGGTATTTCCCTTGTCAGCTAAGTATCTCCCCAAGCATTGATGTGTAATCAGTGTAAACAGGCAATGTGATAGATCTACCCCATAAGCTGCCATTACAATTGCAAGAACTTTCCTCCTATTTCACTGTAAATCTAGGCCAAGGACTTGCTTCTTATCTAAACAAGCTCCCTCAAACTTCAGCATCATCAAGTATTAGGCTATATACCATAGTCATGCTTTGCTTCTAAGAAGAAACACATCTATCAGATAGAACTAGTTGGGCTAAAGATTCCTCTATAAAGGTTTACTCCAACTGGGAAAGATGTTTTATAAGTGTTCACAGAGGAAAAGCCAAATTGCAAGTGCAAAAGAGCACTTAACACATATGGGGAGACACAGTTCTTGTGGATTGAATTACCTCTAAGGCTCTCATGTCATTATCATTATAAAAGCAGGACTATACTACACAAAGCATAAGCCTCAACATCTTACATCTGAGCATTTTTATTTCAGAATGATACCCACTACAGCTAACAAACTGAATTATGGCATTCCAGATCTTGGGGCTTGAACTATTGTGTACCTATACAATTTTGGTCTCTTCAAAGTTAAGTATGTTTAGATGACGGTATCTAGATATCCCACAAATCGTTTAACTTGTTCAGTTACAGATACTATTATGTGCACTTGTAAAAGCAGCTAGCTTGCCTCTTAGTAAATAAAACTTCTTCTGAAAGTGGGTGGCCAATTTTTCTTCATTGCAAATTGTTGCCAAGGTTGCAAGCTCTGGCTGAGACTCTTGTGTGTCAGAGATAAGATGTCTACATCATCAGCCTAGAGAAGGAGAGTTAGTGGTTTATTTTCTGACTTCGGGTGAAATTTATCATTTATTTATTTAACAAATTCATAAAGCTGCCCAACTCACACATAGGTGACTCCAGGTGGCTTACAACATTAATTGCCTGTAGTGTGCCATGACTGATTCTGGATAGCTTACAGTCTTCCAAAATGATAAAGTTACAATTAAAATTAGCAATATAAGCATAACAATTTAATAATATAACAGGATAATAAATAACAACTTCCATGCCAAGTAACAAGAACGACTAAAATGATTCCTAGAGCCCCAAAAGGTCTTAGTGACTTTTTGAGAAACCAATAGAGTAGAGAAATGAAGTTCCAGATAAAGGAGTCAGAGATTGGGAAACTTGGTTTTAGACAGAGCTTGAAGGATAGAATTCATAGAAAGTTGAAAAAGGAGACCAAGCACATCCTTAATAACTTTCCCAATCGGTATTGCCAAACCTGCCAAAGGTGGTGCTTCTAACATGCATGTAAACTACGGTACTTTACAGTATATAACATTACAGTTCTTTCTGCCAATTTCAACCATAGGTTCTCCGTAGCTATTGAGCTAAAGATTGCCTTCAAATTAATGAAAGTGGCATACACTGGGGTTGGCTAGATTACGATGCTGAATACTGAGAATTTATCTGAAACCTTTTCCACAAAGCTCTTCTTGTAAAGGTGTATGAGATCTTATAGAGCCAAGTTAAAAGCCTCTTGCTCAAATACACCTTGGCATGGAAAAGAAAGCATAACTTCAGCTATGCAGTGTCAAGTTAGGCAACTACCCAGTGGTGGATTCCCAACTGGTTTACTATCGGTTCGCTCATGCTCATGTGCACATTCACATGTGCGTGCAACACTTCTGCGCATGCACAGAAGCGTCTGGGCAGGTGGGCAGAGCCTCCCGCCACTGCCACTTCCAGTTCAGCTGAACAGGGCTAAATCAGAAGCAACCCACCTCTGCAACTACCACCTCTACACACATTTCTCAGAGGAAACTGAAACTTAATTCAGTCATAGAATATCTGCAAGACCAAAATATGCTGATAAACTTGGAAAAGATCCTAGAAGGGGAGCAGAGTTCTGGGAAAGCAGAAGAAACTTCCCAGAAGTAAACTCTGTTCATGATATATACGTACTGGCTCTGTGCTTTTTCAAAGCTGCAATGTCTTTGTAGTTTGTCCCATTACCTCACAGTTATACCCCAAATGCCTCAAATGATACGTGCTACCCAATGAAATTCCAGATTGCTCTATTGCTCAATCACATGTATATTCTAATTTACATACAATTGTAAAGAAGGACTGTCCGTCCGCTTTTTTTTAAGCCTGTATTTGCCTCTAGGGCTGTCCATAAAGTTATTTGTGTTGCACTGTAATGTGTCCTGATCTCCAGTTCAGATATAGCAATAGCAGTAGACTTATATACCGCTTCATAGGCCTTTCAGGCCTCTCTAAGCGGTTTACAGAGAGTCAGCATATTGCCCCCAACAATCTGGGTCCTCATTTTACCCACCTCGGAAGGATGGAAGGCTGAGTCAACCCTGATGGAGATCATGACAATTAGATATTTTATTATAAAGAAAAGCTGAACTAAATCCCTGTTTATTGGCTTTTAATCCTTCTGACTGAAATATTAACATATTTTGGGTAGAAAAGAAAGAGAAAAAGAAGCAGATGCAAGAGGGGGAGAAAGGGTGGGTAGAATGATAGCTACTGCCACTCATTGTATTGCCTTAACAGTCTTCATTGCTCCACATCATATTTACCCTCACTGTTCCTAATATTATTATGTTTCTATTAATTGCTCTAGCTGAGAGGTGGGCTACCTATGAATCCTCTAAAGCCCTAATTATTGGCCCTAAAGGCTGAGGTTTGTGGGAATCATGGAGCAACAATAGTTGGAGGGCACAAGTTTCCCAGCCCTGTTTCAATCTGAGCTGCAAGGGTTGGTGGGTTGTGGCGGGGTGGTTGGAGAGCCAAGTTTTTCTTTCCCTGCATAATTTGTATTCCAAATCTACACCTCACCCTCGAATGATGTACCACTTGTTTCCAATTATGGTAATTTAAAATTAGTTTACTGATGATAGAAAATGTAATTGGATAGGATAGGAGAAAACCAACATTAAGTTGCAATGTAGAATGAAATAAAAATCCAGAATGGGACAAGTATGCAAATCTTCTGGTCTGCTGACAGAGAAAACAGTGAAAGCTAGGATTTCTCATGCTGTAGATGCCTACTTCACTGCACTTCTGTTCCATCATTGGAAAGCATACAGGGCTTTTAACCAGGCTTTTGTTTTCAATTGAAATATCATCCCTGGATTTGTAAATGTTACCCATCATACAGCCTTCCGTTTCTTAGCTTCAGGTGAGTCTCATTGCTCCCTCGACTAGCACAAATAAGTCACTATTGACCTTCCTTTAGTATTCATTAGCCTGACTCCAGACTCTGTGAGACACAAACAAAGGTTGACCCAAGACACAGCTGCCAGAGGAAAGGACAAGATGATATTCTGTCCTTCCCATCCATTTCCAGAAGACGAGGATGCTGGCAGCTCAATCAGAGTTCAACTCTAACAAAGGAAACGGATCATTCCCCACATCTGACAATGACAGCAGGCGATTTTAGGGGATGAAGACTAGACCATGGGGCATATACTGCTTGGTGATCCAAGCGATGAAAATGGCCTAAGACCACAGAGAGGCCACAGAAGAATCATCGCGGTGGATTTCATTGTTGTCGTCCAATATCGGCCGCCTGAAGCAATAGTTTTGCTTTGTCTAATGGCAAGACGAATACAGCACAAGCAAAATCTCTCTCTCTCTCTCTCTCTCTCTCTCTCTCTCTCTCTCTCTCTCTCTCTTTTATTTTTTGAAGCAAGAATTTAGGACAAGCTTGTTAACATCTTTTCCGATTAACACAATTTATTAAAAGGCATATGCTTTTGTGATGCTCATTATGATAAAGGGAACCGCACATTATAAAAATCTGTCGCTATTGCATGATGCCTCAGGAGACTGGCAATAGGACAATTAATATATTTATAAACTTTTAGAAGTGGTTGTGATGGAGAAAGGTCAGGGCAAGAAAAGCTTAGGTTTCAAAAGATATCCCAATGCATATTGGCTTCTTTCTAGAAGCATCTGAGTCTCTGGAAAAGAAAACATCCCATCAGGGCATCAGCTAAGGTAGGCATTAGACCAGGATGCTGCCTGCCAGAAAGTTAATGAATTATGATATAATGACAGTTTTATTGCCTTTTCTTTGTGATATTTTTGATGAACATGCCAGAGAGTCAATCTCTTCAGAAACAAACAGCCTGACAGTGATTCAAGAATAGATGCCTAAGACAGGGCTGGTCCCTGACAATAAGACAGAAATGGGAGGAGGCAACACAAAACACAATCAAATAGATCTGGTTCAGAATAATGGCAAAGCAATATTGCCCATAAATTGATTTATGCTCACCTACATCCTAACATAGAGATTTTTGTTCAGCTTTTCACCTTAACTATTAAGTGGAAATGTCAATTAGTTTGAGATTTAGGATTTCATATTACCATTTTTTGCCACAATTTATAGAGATTCTTATACTATGATGAGAATCAGGATTATTGTTATGTATACATGTGAATAAGCAAAATTCAAGACCAGTGCTTGTTATGCTGTTAAATCTTTTCACAGACAAAAGGGAGTTGTTCTTAGAACTTAACTCCTAGCAACCCAATGGTGCTAGGAACAAGCAGACAGTTTTCTTGCAAACAATACAAAAATGCATTTCCATTTCCTTCATCTGGATTTTTTAAAATTCTCAAATCTAGCTGCAGGCCTAGAATTATTTTGGACTTTCTTCTTCAATTGCTACCAGGCAGGCCCCAACTTCTGAGCCCAGGCAAGACCAACCAGTTGCAGTCACTTCTTTTGCAGTAAGTGCAACATAGTTTCTGCTTTGTACTGGGCTAAATTAATCAAATTCCTTGATTTGCTGTCATTCCACTGGTATACAGTACAATTAGCTGAGTTTCTTAATGACACTGATTTTTTACTTCCTTCAACTAAATCCTTGCAACAGATGACCTTCTATAATTGCCATTCCACCACTATTTGTACATCTTAAAATTTCTTTGTCAGTTTTTCCATATTTATTTCATATTGTACCCTGGTGCACAATTTCAGCAATTTGCTCTTGTTCTTTTTGGCACTATTATAACTTTAATTTTATTTGCATTTTCTAGTAAAACAAAGCTACCTTGGTCTTTGATAGGTTAATTTTCAGATTCATCCTTCTGCTTGCAAGAGTGATGGTGGTGCAGTCATTAGAATGCTGCATTGAAGGCTAATTCTGGTGACTGCCAGGGGTTCAGTCCTCACCGACTCAAAGATGACTCAGCCTTCCATCCTTCCAAGGTCAGTAAAACAAGGATCCAGGTTGTTGGGGGCAATAGGCTGACTCCGTAAACCATACTCACATTTAGCTACAATGAACTTCCCAAACTTTGCTCAATGATGCGGCTCATGCCATTCTCAGGCATATTTAAATCAATTCCTGCCTTCCACCATATTGGTGAAATTACTTTCAGGTAAAACCATGTGAGATAATGAAATTGTGCTGAAATCTTACTAGCCATGCTGCTACTATTTTAAAAGCAGATCTGAAACTGAACTTAGCAGTGTTATATATGGTCCACAATCAATAATCATCTGCTAACCACCATATAAATAATAGCTGCTAATTATTTTCCATATTTAAATTATTGGCTCTTTATGCGTTTCTATTGCCTTTCTAATAATTATGCAGATTTGTTACAGTATGCCAAGATGCTGACATTCACAAAATCTATTTTGGATTTGGCTCTTGCTCATTAAGTCAAATGTCCTTTCATGTTCTTTAACTCTTTGAGTCTCATTTGTCCAATTTAAGTGTTCCTACACTGACCAATTTATTTTATATACTCTCTCAGTTCTTATATGACAATTTATTCTTATTAGAGATAACTGTTGTTATATCTTGTCCATCAACCCAAATCCTATTTGGCTGTTCTGATATTTTTCTTGCTTTAATAATGTTTTTAAGTGTATTCATTATTTATAAGGGCATATTACAGGTGTTGAATTTCTTTTGGTTTAATGGCTACATCACTTATTCTCAAATGCAACTCATAATATATAGAGCCAACTACAATGAAAATATTCATAGTAACAATAGCAATAGCACTTAGATTTCAATACCACTTCACAGTGCTTTACAGCCCTCTCTAAGCGGTTTAAAGAGTCAGCATATTGTCCCCAACAATCTGTGTCCTCATTTTACCAACTTCAGAAGAATGGAAAGCTGAGTCAACCTTGAGCTGGTCAGGATCAAATTTCTGACTGTGGGCAGACTTACCCTGCGATACTGTATTCTAACCACTGCGCCACCAGGGCTCTTACTTCTAAAGCATGACATAATCACCCCTCCTCCCCAAAGGATTCCTACAACCCACTTCAAAAACTGAGGAACAAACAGGTGATATTTTCAACCACTCACATATTTCCAAGAAATGAACAATAAGCTCCTCTACACCACCCAAGACAACATGAATCCTAAGATTCATAAATCTACCTTCTCAATTGTGCCCATTGTCAGCAACATCAAATCACCCATCTATAGATATCACTGTATATTGAGAAACATCTCTAATATTTATTTGGAAAATAGCACTGTTTGTTAAAAAAAATAACTAACCAACATCAAAGCATTTCAGTGATGTCTTTATAAAACTGAGAATGACATTCTGGTGCGGTTTACATTCTTATTTATCAGTAGATTTAGTATCCCTCATCCACCAGATATACCCATAATAAAGATATCACACACTAGTAAAATAACACATTTGCCATGGATGTGAAAAATGTTATGAACAAAAATCTGAAAAAGGTGTGGGAATGCTGTTTTCACCAGGGTACCAATGCCATTATGAAGATTTTGAGCAGTTGGCTTTGGAATGTAACCATATACAGCCCTTTTATTGGCTTACTGTGATACATTGATGATACTTTCATTATGTGGCAACATGAGAAAAGGGAGGTAATGAAATTTCTAGACTACCTAAATCAGTGGTAGTCAACCTGGTCCCTACTGCGTTCCAGCTTTCATGGTGAGCGGTAGGGGTTTTGTCCAATACTGAAGCACTTTCCTTTTTTTAAATTTAATTGACTTTTTAAAAAAATGTCATAGCATTATTTAAAAAATTTCATTAGGTTTTCATAAAATCACCATTACTGTGGAACCGGTGGGCGGTTAGAAAATTTTACTACTAACAGAGATACAAAAGTGGGCGGTACGTATAAAAAGGTTGACTATCCCTGACCTAAATGAATGAACCAAGTCAATAACATTCATACAGAACTTGAAAATAATGGGATTTTATTCTGGGATTTTTAAAATGAAGATGATAATGAGGGATATCAAATGTACAGAAAGGAGATACATACAGACAATTGTTTCAATGCTTCAACACAACACAATCCTCTATAAAATGACCTCTTAGTTTCATAGACAGCTATTCCCTTCCCTTTCCTTTTTATCATTTGCTATTTTAAGTCATAATCTTCCAAACATCATGCTTGTCACTAGATAAGCCCATAGATCTTGGCTACTTCCACCAATCATAATTTACCTTTTGTAAATTAAAATGTTAACATAATTCTTTTTATTAAGCTATGTAAAAAGTTAATAAAATTACAGCTTTGTCATGTCTAGACCATAATACCCAATCAGATCCTGGAATGTTTTGCTAATAGGGCAGAAATGCAACTAAGGTCCAGTTTTACGCTAAGTAACTTCACATTATTCCACTCAAACTAATATCTTTAATCTAAACACTATGTTATACTGTATTGTGAACATCTCATCAACTGGGAGGAACATGTAGTATATTGATACACCCAGGAATGGTGCGGTATTTGGATATTGCAGAAACACAACAGTTATCTCTGTGTGAATATGTTGTCCCCAAAACTGGGCTCTTGCTTGGTGTCAAAGCCGATAAGTCACCGGACATTAGATGTGATATAGAATTGTACTTTTATTTTGGTACCAAGATATAAGGACCCCGGTTTGAAAAGCTAACAAAGGCCAAGACTAGAATCTTATAGCAGTTTTTATAGTCAAGGGATGGTCGCGTTCAACCCTTTGCCCTTCCCCTAATAATGCATGCATAACAGATAATATTGATTGGTTATTTGGATTTCACGTCATTTGTTTTTCACCCCAGGTCACAGGTATCTTGCAAAGTGTGCCACCTCTATGTGGGTTTTACGGTTTTTCTTATAAGCAGCTATTCTTGTTCCTAATATCCTGGCTAGTGGTTTTAAGGTACTAACTTTTGTTTCAATGTTAATGTGTTGCCCCCTTCCTTCCTATTGGAGAGCAGAATAAAAGAACAAACAGTTTTTTCTGAGGCAGCTACCCTGCGACCCCCCTCCCTCTTTAGTGAGAGACAGGAATGGAGCAAAGTTCTTAATTGTCAAGGCAAAGAAATGAAGACAGAGAAAATGTTTTATCAGAATTCATATTCCTCACTCTTATGTCCATTCCATCCACAGCTGGGTCTTATTGCCACATATGACCCTTCCTCTGATCCCCAGGGCCTCACCTGGACATACATTCTATCATCTGATCCTTCAGATTCAAAATACATGCCATGTTATAGCAATGAAGGAAAAAGCTCATGTGGACTATCCCAAATTCTACAGGAAAAGATTTTGCTACTTGTGTTCCCAAATTAAGTGTTCACCAATTAACTGTCTATGGACATTTGATCAGATGTATTTACATAGTTTTCAGAATAGCCAATCATCTATATAAACAAATTACAGTGTGAGATTAACAGTTTTAACATTGTTATTTATAACTCCCAGAATTTCTGGGCAAATTATATGGCAACTTTCTACCGACTTAATGACAAAAATCTTCTACCCAGAATCCTAACTACACTAAGAGCGTGACAGCAAATTTTCACTGGATGTTATTTCTCTATCTGTCCTCCCCATTAGCTCTAGCTTTACTCAAAATATGTGCATTTTCAATTCGGTCAGTGTCTTGTTATCAGCACCAGCCTTCTAGCGTTGGCATTTCTCAAGAGATCCTGCTGGTTGGTATTTCTGACATTGCAATGTGGTACTGCCATTCTTCAGTACCACATGAATACTCTCATCACAATCAGATAAGCAGCATCAAACAGACACATTCAGATAGAATAGGAGTCCAGACAGAGCTCCTCTTCTGAACATGAATACCTGGGGATTTAATAACCTAGCTGGGTCAATCTTTTATATCCTAGTTTCTATCACCCATGCACTATCATGAAACTATCTAGACTGATTGCCTGCAAAAGACAGAACCACCAGTCTTTGACATATAAAGTCAAAGTCACTACTCAATTCCAGCATCCAAATTAAAGTATCTCTGACATATGGCTGCCTTGATTAAAAGAGAACACTTCTGTGAAGGAGAAGCAGCATTTCCTTGTGTAAATAGTTTCATTGTCAAATTGCTCTTATTATTAGGAGGTTTTTTCCCCTTATTATTCTATCTTTCCTTTAACTGTTCCATTATTCCATATCCTGAATTCTGGAATAATGTGGAACAGATTTCTGTCTTCTATATTCCATCCATTCAGTTATCTGAGGATTGCTATCATACTACACCAATATAATGGTGTTCATATTTGCTATCCCTCTCCATTCCTGTACTTGCGTATTATGTTCCTTCCACCATGTCCATTATCTCATACCTTGACATTTCTTGAGGATCTAATCAACTGATTCCAACAATGACTTTTTTGGTCTTTTCCTTTTTCTCAACCCATTTCCCTTTTTCCTATATTTCTTCTGAAATTCATTTGCTATTGCTTGATCAAATTACCTCAACATACTTTTGGCCTGGTTAGGTACCTTTGTATTTAATCCACATGCATTCAACACCCATTTCTGATTCTATGTTTTCTTATTCTATCACACACACTTCTTCATCATCCAATTCCTAGTGTACCCATCTCATATTTATATTTTTTCTGATATACCAACTGTTATCTTCATATAATGAAGTGGGAGGAAGCACACTCTAATACCAGCCATTTTTCTTTCAACAATATATTTCCTTGCAACAGACTGTGTAGTACTCTATCTGTCTATGTAATACTATCTCTAACTATCTTTATCACATCTATCTATCTGTCTATCTCTCTATCTATCTATCAGCATTTTCACTTTTTAATTCTTAGTAATTAATTAATCTATTTATTGGGTTTTTTTGCCATCCATATTAACTTGCAATTGCATTTTTCAGATCCATACTCTTTGTTGCATTATACAATCTATTCAATTTTTGCCACAAATAATTCAGATTGTTGTAGGGCATCATTTGAATGGCATAATCTGTATACAAGAATATGTACATGTTCATGTCCCCAATAATATATCTTTACACTATACAAACTTTCCTTATACATTTATTGCTAAATACATTAAACAACCAAAGGGAAACAACCTTGTCTTATCATTTACTCAGTGTTCAACCATTCACTAATCATTCCAGGTAATGTGATGCATGCTTTACTTCCATGTTATATTAACTTTATCATGTTCAGCAACCAACTTTAAGCTACATATTTTATGCAAATGTTCTACAATTCATGTTCATCAGCAAATTTACAACAAATGATGTTTCTCATATATATATATATATATGTGTGTGTATAAATATATATATATATTTATATCTCAAACAAATATCCAAACAAGAAGTGATAATAAAAATATAATAAACAAAAGTGGAGTTTCAGTAGGATATCATTCCTTTTAATTTCCAGCTCTTCACTTTTGAAAGATTCCACTAAAGAATATTCTTGATCAGCAAGTTTTTTTTCCAAGAATTGTTAATACACAATTGTGTACATAAAATTATTCAGCTGAGAAATACATTCTTAATCCTTGATTTTTTAAAATGATATAAAATGTAGTTTTAAAAAGCCATTAAAATGCAGTGAATGAGAAACCATACATAAATATAACCATAATTATTATCTTGCTTGCCAACAAAATGTAAAGGCTTGCAGAAAGTTTGAAAGTCTAACCTAACCTATCAAGATAATTTGAATTTTATTTCTACTTTACAGGGTACTAGCCATCTTGCTCAATTTGGGTCAAACACTAATGTAATAAGCAATCTGTCTACTGTACAACTTCAATAACACATCATTAAAAATGATGAAGAGTACAAGATGCAGGACCGAACTATGTTTGAAGATTCATTGATTAATATCTGAATGTAATTTTTTTTCCAGCCAGATATGCATCACTTAGAATCACACAATCAAAATGGTTTATTTTGGTCACTGAGTCCAATTCGGTTTAGTGACAGAGTATGAATATGCGGGTACATATATTTATAATTTTTTAAAAAAATCAGCAGATGGCTGTCTAATTTGTGCTTCAGAACTTCCAGTCAAGAAAAGCTCATACCTTCTGTGGAAAATTTGTTCCACTGTTGACTTGCTATGTAGTGTGAAGTTTTTCTAACATTTTAAAATATTATTTAGAATTTTATTTTATTTTTTCAATAAGGAGGAAACAAAATAAGGACTAAAGGTTTATATTGTGAGTGGAATATAAAATTATCAATATCACTAAAAATAGTTCTAGATGCCTGTTGAAATTAAGAGGATTCAAAGGTATGTCTCTAAATCATCAAGTTGAGCCATATGTGAATTCATCAATCTCAGTGTAGAGAGGATTAACCAAATGTCCTTCAGTAACTTGAGTCATTGCAAAAATATCACAGAAAAGCATATTCATTTCGTTCATTTGAAAGTATTGAGGCAAAAAAAAAGAATATATTGAGAACTTATTAGCACAGATTGTCTCAATCTATAGAGTCTACTGTAGTGGCTTGGCCTGTCAGTGTGGGTGGGGGTAGTCTTAGAGGTTGTTTTGTTGGGCTGTTTTCTGTTGCCTGTTGATAGAGGTACTTTTTATCTGATTGTTGGTCTGATGTTAATCTTGGAGTTAAGGTATGCTCATCAGGGTGCTGATTGCTGGTGGGGAGGTGCTTTGTTCCCTTTTTGGTTTGTTGATTGTCATTTTTGAATAGTATTTGGATATTATATGTGTGTCTATGGATAGCTAATTTGTCATAGTGCCAGGCTTCTAGAAATTCCCTAGCATTTTTGGACTTGGTCACAGTTTCCCAGTTGAAACTATGGTTACCTCTGTCCATATATTGTGAAATTAGATTTTTCATCATGTCCTCTCATTCTAACCGGTGTTCATGGAGGTGTTATGCCAGTCTTCTGCCTACAGTGGCTATATATGCTGATTCCATGTGTTTGCAATAGTCTGTTGGTTTCTGAGCTATTCTTGATGTATTGCAGTGTTATTCTTTTTAGAGCTTGTATTGGTTGTGCTGTGTTGGGTTGAGTGCTCAGGCACTTTTGATAAAATTGTGTGGATATCCATTTTGTTGGAAGATGTTGTATAGATGCTCTGTTCTTTTTCTTGCTGTACAGGGTTGCTACAGTGAGTTTATACTCTTTAAATAAAGTTCTTACACAGTGCCTCTTAGTATGCGTGTGTTTCTAGTTTGTGGTCTCTGCTGATCAGGATGTCCAGGAAGGGTGTGAGTTGTTGTTTTCTTCTTCTCTGATAAACTGGATTCCTTTGAAGATGTTGTTGATGTTTTTGAAGATGTTCTCTAATTGGTCCTTTTTATTATGGTGAATGTGTTGTCCACATATCTGATCTGTATTTTGGGCTGCACTTGTAGAAGTACTATCGCTTTTAAATGTTGCATAATGACCTCGCTATAAGTTATCTTGAGGTAAGATGGGCGGCATATAACTTTAATTAATTAATAAATAAATAAATAAATAAATAAATAAATAAATAAGATTTAAAAGTAGTGATCTCATAGATGTACCTTTGTCTATAGGTTTGCCTGTCAAATTGGAACTCTGGTTAGACAAAGGTTTATGAAATCCATAATCCTGGATGTTTCAATGTTCATGTATTTGGTTAAGTCAGGTGTGCTGTAAAACAGTGTGGTCATAAACTCTGGGCTAGTTTTGGATCTAGGGAAAGGGTTAGGACAGGGTTGTCAAACTCCCGGCCTGTGGGCCAGATGCATCACACGCTGGTCATGGCCACGCCTGGTTTAACAAATGGGGGGGGGAGTCCAATACATCACGTGATGCTACCATGAGGACATGAGTTTGACACCACTGGGTTAGGACATCAAATGAGAATATGATTTTGTCCTCATCTATAATCATCTCTCTGATTGTTTTAAGGCACTGTACTGGGGAGTCGATGGACTGTTTGCTTCCTCTTGTGAGCTTTTTTGTTAATTCTTTTGTGATATTGTAGCAGGGGTGGGTTCCTCTCGGTTCGCACCGGTTCTTGCGATCCGGTTCGTCAGTGAACCCGGAAGTAATTAACTTCCGGGTTCCTAGCTCCTAGCCCCTGAAAAGGATTTGGAGAGATGGTCAGCTGGTCTTTTTTGGGGGGGAATCCCCAGAACCAGGAGCGCAGCCCATTCCCCCTCCCAAGAAGACCTTTCCCGCCTCGGCGGCTGCAGGGACCACCCCACCACTTTATCTTCCTCCTTCTCCTCCTCCTCCCCTTCTGCCCTGAGCAGCAGCAGTGGCAGCCGAGCCGGGAAAGGGGCGCTTTGGCAGGGCTGTGGAAGCCCTGTCAAAGCGCACCTTTCCCGCCTTGGCGGCTGCAGGGACCACCCCGCCGCTTCATCTTCCTCCTCCTCCTCCTCCCCTTCCGCCCTCAGCAGCAGCAACGGCAGCCGAGCCGGGAAAGGTGCGCTTTGGCAGGGCTTCCACAGCGCTGTGGAAGCCCTGTCAAAGTGCACCTTTCCCGCCTCGGCTGCTGCAGGGACCACGCCGCCACTTTATCTTCCTCGTCCTCCTCCTCCCCTTCCGCCCTGAGCAGCAGCAGCAGCAGCCGGGCCGGGAAAGGTGCGCTTTGGCAGGGCTTCCACCGCGCTGTGGAAGCCCTGTCAAAGCGCACCTTTCCCGCCTCGGCTGCTGCAGGGACCGCGCTGCCACTTTATCTTCCTCCTCCTTCTCTTCCCCTTCTGCCCTGAGCAGCAGCAGCAGCAGCCGGGCCGGGAAAGGTGCGCTTTGGCAGGGCTTCCGCCGCGCCCCCAAGGACCGCTGACCTCGCGCCGCTGCTTCTTCTTCTTCCCCGGTCTTCCCAGTTAGCTTGCTTGAAGCTCCGAGGAGGCGGGAGGAGGGTCGCAGGAGTGGAAGTGGGGGGAGGTCTCCCCGGCCAGGAAGAGCTGAGAGGCTGCCGGCCCCTTTCGCAGGAAAGTTAACTTTTCTTGGCAAAATCCTGCCCCCCCCCCTGCGTGGGTGAGTGGTCGGCTGTCCTCTTCCCGTAAGCCGCCCGGAGTTACCTGTGTGTGAGGTGGGCTGCCCTATGCATTTGCGTGTGTGCGCTGGAGAGAGAGTGAAAAAGAGAGGGAGAAATAATTATATTAATTAGATAGATCAGTCTTTCTCCACCTTGGAGACTTGAAAGTGTGTGGACTTCAACTCCCAGAAAGGGAGTTGGGAGAAAGGGAGAAAGGAGGAGAGAATGAAAGGAAGATGGGGGAAAGAAGAAAGAGGTAAGGAGAGGAGGATGGAAAGGAGAGAAAGAGGGGGAGAGAGGGTAGAAAGGGGAAGAGGAAGAGCAGGAGTAGGAGAAAGGTAAGGGAAGAAGGAAGGGGAAGGAGAGGAGGAAGGAGGAAAGTAGAGAAGGGAGGGAGGGAGAAAGGAAAGGGAAAGGAAAGGAGGATGGAAGGGAGAGAAAAGGAAGGAGAGAGGGTAGGAAGGGAAAGAGGAAGAGCAGGAGCAAAGGAGAGGTAAGGGAAGAAGGAAGAGGAAGGAGAGGAGGAAGGAAGAAAGTAGAGAAGGGAGAGAGGGTGAAAAGAAAGAGGTAAGGAGAGGAGGATGGAAAGGAGAGAAAGAGGAGGAGAGAGGGTAGGAAGGGGATGAGGAAGAGCAGGAGTAGGAGAAAGGTACAGGAAGAAGGAAGGGAAAGGAGAGCAGGAAGGAAGAAAGTAGAGAAGGGAGGAAGGGAGAAAAGAAAGGGAAAATAAGGTGGTGTTATAACAGGAGGGATGGTAAACAAAGCAACCCAAACTGTATATTATAACCTATTAAATGAAATAATAAATGTATAAGAATGATAAATGTTAAAACACTTGTAACCAAACGACATGCTATATGTGATGGTGGGTTTTTTTCTTTTTGTTTTGTTTTGTTTTGATTGTTGTGGGTATGTGTCGTCTATGTAACAAAAAAAATAAAAAAAATTATTTTTATAAAAATGTGGAGAAACACTGAGATAGATGATAATGAGATGAGGGAGGGAGAGGGAGAGAGAGAGAGAGACCATAACTAGATAGACAGATAGGCAGGCAGATAGACGGATGGATAGAAAGAAAGAGAGAGAGATAGGTAGGCAAGCAGATAGATGGATGGAGAAAGAGAAGGGGAAAGAGGGAGAGGGATACCATAACTAGATAGGCAGGCAGATAGACAGACAGATGGATGGATGGATAGAGAGAGAGAGGATGTTTATAATTAAGGTGACCAGACGTCCCTAGCGAGGTCGCGGGCTGGCAGTAACCGCCGCAGCCTAGCTCCCCCCCCCCCTCCCGGTCAATGGTGTCCCTCTTTACCAATCTGAAAATCTGGTCACCTTACTTGATTAAGTAATTCTGAGGTGGTTGATGGTTCTGTGAGTGCCTGTCCTTTATAATTTTCCACATTGCCTTGATGGTTTTTATTCCAGTGATTTTGTCTTTCCTGTTCTTAGGCTTAGGAAAAAAAAACTGGTTTCATTGGCAGTCTTTTTTTTGGGGGGGGGGGGGATTTTTATTTTTTTGGTGTTTTCCTAGCACTGTCATAGTTTGTGGGTGTGGGTGGGTGTGTAATGTCCCACAGTTATCTATGCATTAATAATGATCTAGTAATATTAATAATATCTAGTAATTAGTAATATCTAGTAATAACATCGTCTTGGCCACTCCCACCGGGTCACATGGGTGGCAGGCCACTCCCATCCGGTCACATGGGCAGCAAGCTACTCCCACAAAGGAGGCCACGCCCACAGAGTAGGTTCAAACAATTTTTGAAACCCACCCCTGTATTGTAGGTAGGGGGTCCTTGGTAATGATACAATTGTATGGAGAGATATGTATCAAGCTTGTGTGTTTTGGGACATCTATAGAAGTGTGGAGGATGGGTCCAGTGTTTCTCATCCATTGGTAATTTGGCCTTTCTTGGTTAGGTCACTGAAGTTTGGATAGATCAACAATCTCCCACTGCCTTCCCAAAGAATCCGTGTTCTAGGGTTTACTGATCCTGAAGATAATGTGAGTTTCTTACAGAAAGAAAATGCAGGGGAATAAGAGGGGGTAGGAGCAATTGATAACTTTCAATTTATAATTTTTAATACATTTCTTGAGTTCCTCAACTTGTGATTCTGAATTCTACACTTTGGCTTGGGTTCAGCTATTAGGAGTAAGAGAAAAATGCACAGAACATGTAATGCTCATTTCAGAATGGAAGGCAAAAAAAAAAAATTCCTAGGTATTTTCCATGCATTTTCTATTTCACACGGGTCATACAATGGATGGGGAGATATGATGAGCTATTTCGGAGTTTGATGGTGGCATTCATGCTATCAGATTTTCAAAAATTAAATATACGCTATATTGCCAAAAGTATTCGCTCACCCATCCACATAATCAGAATCAGTTGTGAGCGAATACTTTTGGCAATATAGTGTATCTGCCGATTTTAGAATGTGGCACTTTATCGGCGCCAAGTAAGAAATGAATCTTTTCCTGCCAATTCAGTAAGTACAGGGGGAGAAACATTGTTGCGCATGTGCAGAGCAGAGAGCTTCTATTCCTACCACTAAGTACATAACGTTGGTAAAATGCAAGGAGAGAAGCAGCCCGTAAACTTTAAGCCGTCGCATGGCGCGATTCTTCAACAAGGTTAGAGAATGTCCCATATTCACCGGATGAACGTAACAGACTATGCAAATCCAAAAGAAGAATTTCTTAAGGCGCTTAATTATGACTTTTCTTAGAACGGCTAGATCGAAAAAAGATATTTGAAGGAACGCTAAATTAAGAGGTGACTCTCGGTACTACATTTCCCAGCGGCCCTTGCGACGAGAACGCATTAAACACAGGATAGGGCCGGACGGAACTAGTGAAGGCGGAAGCAGCTGCGTTGGAGTGGTCCTGTTTGTCCTCGGTAATAACTGTTTCTTTTCTCCCCTTCCCGTGTTGGGCTTTGCAGGTGTCTCCCTTCCTTTGCTTTCCATCCTCGTCCCCTCATTTTCTGGGTGATGTACGGGGTCCTTAATGCCGTTCTCTTCCTTTTCGCTTGTTCCCCATAACCACAAAGTGATAGTTGATGGTCCCCACCAATTCTGGTTGCTCTTCTTGGACTGCCGATACTACCGCTACAGTAGTTCACATTCAAGCAACAGTTGGGCAACAATTGATCTTCGAAAAGAAAGACGCTATATAATTTTCTATTATAGAAAATTAAAGTTCATGATCAGATTACGCTATATAATCATGTCATAAATCAGCCTCAGTTTTCTCGAACTCCGCGCGACCCTGGTCTATAATTCAGTCTAAAGTACATTCGTGGTGCGGATGTGTTGTATTTGGGAAAACATGCAGCATACTGTGCCATAAAGGTACAATTAAAAAAAAATTGGAATCCTTAACACTGTGTCGTTGAGAGGATATTCCATTTTCTGTGACTTTGTGAACATTCATCCTTTTCCTATAGGGTGCATTTCTCTAATACTAACGCTGCTTTACAGGGTAGTCTTAAATATTTTTGATACATATTTTTATGACAAGCTTCAAGAAGGATGACATAGGATTGAGAAATGCTTGTTTAAGGATTCCTGGCTGAACCACATTATGTATAAAATGTACATTGCTTTGATTCATCAATCAAAAATTACTACCTTTCTTCCCTCTTTAAGTAAAACTAAAACTATGATTATATGTGAGTAAACTAAAACAAATACGGTTTGATCCTGTGAGGAAATCTGCTTTCCACTTATGAAATGTTGCATTGCTTCTCAGTCTGCATGGAGCAGTAAAAAAATGTATGTTTGAGAGAAAATGTTGAAAGACAAAGGGCTCTTAAATATCTTTTTTAGGCTTTCAGTTTTTAAGGAATGAATCCTGACATTCTGATTTCATTTCAAGCCTATTATCTGGCCTAAATTAACTCTTTACTTACAATTATAAATATTGTTAATTCCATTATTTAATACCACTTGCAAGCTTTCAGAGTATTAATGCGCTATTTTACATAATCCGTGCTTTTGGTTGCTAAAAGAGCCTTACAAATACAATCTATACAAGAGCTAGAGAGAAACTGGGTACTTTTTCTTATGGTTCAAGGATAAAACTTCAACTTTTAAAATTTGTTGAACTTTCCATGGTTTGAAGGCTTGGTGACATATTTTAATGTATACATAAAAATAAAGATATGCAATTCAAATTCAAGTAAAACACTAATAATATGAGAAGCCTAAAATGCTTAAAACTTTCAATTCTTTTTATTGATTACAGGTATTCAAGTGCTATTGAGTTTTTAATTAATAAGTTCAAAAGCAGTGAAAGAAAATGTAATGTTAAAGATTTAAGAAAATTATATTACACTTTTTATTTGATATAGATCAAATAACTAATAGTGTACATTTTTTAAAAAATAGGGTTTTTTTGCAGTGTTCTCAATAGAAAATAGTATTAAAGAACTTTACTCAGTGCAGATATTCAAGGTAAAAACTTTCAGACAGATGGTTATCCACTCTCCGTTTGAATATATTCAGTGACAGGAAAACTTTAACCTCCCCAGATAACTGATTCCCGCATCAAATTTTGAGGATGTATTATCTAACATTGTCAAAAACGTCCTTTCTTAATGCATTAGTAAGGGTCCTGCAACTTAAATGTATTACTCTAGGTCCTTCACCTTAAATTTAATATGATACCCATTCAGGTATTTCGAAAGTACTATCAGATTTCCATAACTTTTTCCAAGGACTAAATGTAAACTATTCATTCAATACCTTTTATATAGGTTAATTTCTATTACCCTGACCATCTTCACTGACATTCTGTGAACCTAATCCAGTTTTTCTGATTTTCTCTGTGTCAAAGATTACTGTTCAGAACTAGACACAGTGCTTCATGGTGGGGTCTGACCAGTTAAGTACTGTTACTTTCAATAACTTGGATAATATATTATTCATAATACAGCCTAAAATTGCACTTAACATTTTGTACTCTTATCACACTGTTTACTTAAATGTTCTTTGCAATCAGTTACTATTTCATTTTTTTTATAAATATGAAATTAAGTTCCCCATATCATTTTTTATTTTCTAAATAAAAACTTTGCTCATTTCTTCAACTTTTTTCAGTTAATTTCAGCTAATTTCTCCAACCTAATCTCAATTTCAATTTTATTTGCATTCTGAAGAATTAGCAACCTCACCCATTTTTTAAATTCAATAAATATTGTATCTCCATGTCGTTAATAAAAATATGAAAGAGTATAAAGCCCAAGATAA
Organism: Thamnophis elegans; assembly: GCF_009769535.1. Lineage (NCBI taxonomy): Eukaryota > Metazoa > Chordata > Lepidosauria > Squamata > Natricidae > Thamnophis > Thamnophis elegans. The sequence goes on from NC_045550.1 coordinate 25,836,195, forward strand.
GTATGACATCCCATTTGATACCTCTCTTCAGTTTGTTGAATATCCTATTGAGCAGGGACGTGCAGTCAGGGGAGGTAGGGGAGGCAGAGCCTCACCACGGTCATCATGAAAAGAAAAAAAAAAGAAAAAGGAAAAAGGCTGAGCTAGTTGCTGCCAGAGTCACAGTGGATGACTCTGCTTAGTGCTTAACTTTTAAAAAAGCCTCTAAAAAACTACAGGAGGAGGTGGGAGAACGAGGTGCCTCATCTAGTCTGACTTTGTGATCACTCGAGCAGAGCTAAGCAAGGGTTAAAAGCTGAAAAATTCCTGACATAATGAGGCACGTGGTTCTCCTGCCTCCTGTAGAGGGCATTTTTTAGAGGCTTTTTTAAATAGTTAAGCAGAGTCATCCACATAGTGACTCTGGCAGCAACTAGCTCAGCCTTCAGCTCTTGTCTTTTTCCTTTTACATTTTTTTTCTTTTCATGATGGCAGGCAAGAGCAGAGTTGAAATCCTCTCTGAAACAGCTGGAAAGGGTATGTGATTGCATGCAGAGCTACGGTGCCTTTTCACACACACACACAGACCCCTGGATAAAAGTATATAAGCCCAGCTTCACTGATTACAAGTTTGAAAAGGCAACGTGGCTCCATCTGCAATCAAAGGCTAGGATGGGAAGGCAGTAGGGGAATGGAGGGGGGTATGGCAGAGGAGCTGCTTTCAAGCCATTGGAAAATATATCCAATCCAACTTCTGTGTTTGTGTTTGTTTGAGATTGAGTGAGTGAGAGAGGGATCCAACTTCTCTGTGTGCGTATGTCTGTGTTTGTGTTTGTTTGAGATTGAGTGAGTGAGAGAGGGATCCAACTTCTCTGTGTGCGTATGTCTGTTTGAGAAAGGGGGGAGGGAGGGAGAGGGAGGAAGGAGGGAGAGGGAGAAGAAAATGATGGAAAACTTTTTTGCAAAGGAGAAAAACAAATGCTGTTGCTTTAAATCGGAACTGAGCATGCCTGGCTGTGGAATTCTGGGAGTTGAAGTCCACAAGTCTAAAAAAATTTGAAACCCCTGTGTCAGTGCCTCACCAGCCATAAACCTCACCGCATGTCACTGCTATTGAGTATGATTTTTGAAACAGCTACATTCCCATTTAATTGTGATGCTATCCAGCCCACACTTAAGTACGTTGTTAATCAGTATTTATCAAATATATTTCAGATGTCAAGATATATTATGTCCCACAATCTGTTAAGAAACTTACCCACTCAAAAATGAGATAAAATTAGTCTGGAAAGCTGTGTAGTATCACATTGATTAATAAGAACTTTGGAAGCAATCTCTTTATAATCTTTTAGAACATTCCTAGTATCAATGTCAGAGTAGCTAGTCTGTAGTTTGCTGTTTTTTTGTGAATTCTTTGCTGCTTCAAAAAAGCAGGTTTTTAAAAACTTTTGAAAGGGATCCACACCTAATTGGTTAGATGACCGATCCCATGGCAGACATCAACAATATTGCTTTTATTTCTTCCACTACTTATTTTAATTTAGATGCTCTCTGCAGCATTGTTAAATTGATTTCTTTAGATTTCTAAGCAGGAGTTGATATTTTAACAGATAGTGGAACTCCTCCCCTTTCTATGGTTTCTATTCCTTTGAATTGTTTCCTTTACTGCTCTTCTTCAGTTGGGAGTCACTATGTCTCCATTAAAATTAATAAAGCATATTAGCTTTTCTGTATCGATAGTTCATATTCATCTTGCTTATATTTTATATTTTGAGTATTAGTGTATAGTCAGTGAAGGTCATGAGCTTCATGAACCAGTGATCTTGCTGACTTTTATTTGAATGGTTTAAGAGGCTCCATTACAGAAACACTCCCACTTTCTATAGTGCAGTTTTCCAATTCTTTTGCTTCTGCCCATCATAGGATGCAGTTAAAACCCTTCTAATCAAGTTTCACATGCTTTGGTCAAACACTCTTTGGAGATATAAAACTTGTCTTGTGACAGTGGTTCATCACCTAGTTCAGTGTTTCTCAACCTTGGTGACTTTAAGTCCTGTGGACTTCAACTCCCAGAATCCCCCAGCCAGCTGTGCTGGCTGGGGGATTCTGGGAGTTGAAGTCCACAGGACTTAAAGTCGCCAAGGTTGAGAAACACTGACCTAGATTACTGAGACCATCATCCTGGAGACCAAATCTCTCCCACTGAGCCAATTTGTGTAGCCAGTTATTGAATTGAAGTATCTTTCTTTCTCTTTTTAATCTTTTTTCCATGAACTACAAAAATAGATAATACCATCTCATCTCCCAGAATCTTTTGAGTTTTGTTCCAAAGTTTTCAAAGCCATTCTTTGCAGTATTATTTCTCCCCTCGCATATTAGCAGGAAAAAAATTGGGGGGGTGGAGGGCAGGTTGGACCTGATAGATCTTGGAAGTTCCTGATTCTCACTCAAGGCAATTGATGGGTCCAGTTGGCATATATATGTTTCAGTTACTTATTGTGCTTGAGTCTTCTGTTTGGCTTTTTATAGAATACAGTTGCATCCTCTCCACCTTTTAACTTCCTCCATCCTGTCTTCCATTCTTCAGCGTTTCTTTCAGCTGTAAGAGTTAGAAAATGGTTACTGAGTTCCAGCAAATAGTACATCTTTTACATCTCTTGCTATTGCTCTAATCCATTGAAGTTATTCGTCTGTTTGGCTGTTTCTTCATGGTGATTTGTTTCCACTGTCAATTTCTTTTACAGCCTATGAATTGATAAATCCTTAATTTGCTGCCCCTATTCTTTGAATTTCCTTCAAAAACTGCTACCAGCCTGCGTTTATTGTTAGTATTAAATATTATCCCCTTCTTGTTCATTTCCTATTATATAAACAGCACATAGTCTTAATATAATTATACCCTGTTAACAGGTAAAATTACCCCTCTCTCTCTTGCATTTAGCAGACCACTAGTTTGATACCATTGAAATGTCCCCAGTGAAAAGGCATTCTGTAGTTATGATGAAAGGATCAAAATTGTCTTCTCATCCTTTAGTTGTGTTGCTTAATGGATAGTGAAGAAAGTTAGCACCCACCCCTCTTAGAAAAATGAAATATTCTGGGAAATATTAAGAAGGCAGAATATTGTATTTCCCTGGATGAGAAAAGGAGAAACAGTTTTTTAAAGACAGAGCATCTCCCTGTTGCCAGCAGATATTTGGTGAACTGGGCCAACCTACAAAACAAAAGACCTCAGCGCCAAGGTGATGGGATTAAGACATAATAGGATTATCTAGCCTACCACATGGCAAAACCAAACCCCTTAATTACATCACCCAGCAGGATTCAACCAAACTTGATTCAGACAAACATGACTCCACAAGGGAGTCTGCAATCAATAAGATACATGCCCTTGCCACAGGAACAGGAAGCTCAATTTCAAAGCCCAAGAGAAGCTATAAATAACACTCACTCTCCATGTGGTCAGCTACCAGACTTCACACCCATGTGGTCCTGTTCACCATTAAATCATCCTTCCAAGCAGCCTCCATGTTTTCAGTGTCTTTCTTCCCACTTGGAACTGAACCCAGATGGACATTTCTTCCAATAACAGATAACTAAAAAATTCAGGTAATTTGCAACAATGCATAGATAGGTGCAGATCTGGGCTCAATTTTTAAAGGCCTTATAAGCATAAATCAGTCTGGAAAATATTTGTACCTGGTAGACATGTAATATCACTTAATTCAGTTTTACTTGAATCTTCTAAACAGTTTTCAGGAATAAAATATAATGCACTATATGAGCCAAGCTTAGTTTTCATTACTTTTGGCCAAGTGATATTTGATTATATTTGTTGAAACAATCACTTCTTCATTCTATTTAAGTACGCATACACACTTTGGATTCACTGAATAAATGCATTTTCTATGAGAAAGATAAATAAGATTCTCTCTTCACATTTAGTAGTCTTCGCTTAGTGTGCTATTTCCACATCCTCATGTTCCATTTTGTGTGGGATGTGAAAAGAGAAATATCTATGACCAGCTCTTGTAATATATTAGATGTAATGAACTAGTGTTGAAAATCTTTGTGCTATTTTACAAATTATTATTCTCCCATGTTTTAATGAGAAAAGGGTTAAGACAACCTAGAAATATAGTAATTTGGAAAGTTTCTTTTTCTTTCTTTCTTCATAACATTTATAAATCAGTTCTCAATATGAATTGTTATTCCATTACAGAGAGGAAAACTTTCTCATTGGTTCCAAGCCATACCTATGTGACTGTTAGAGGAAAAGGACACAAAATGTTTAGTATAAGATTACATGAATTAATTATTCTATTTATAAAGTACTTTGGAATTTTTAAATTCCAAATTGAATCCTTCCAAAGTGATACGCACAGAATGAATAAAATAGTGGTATATTTAGAAGGAATTGTGTTAAGAAATTACTTTGGCATATACAGCCATCCTAAGAAAGAGAGCAATAAAAAGTAAAGCACTGAATGTTCTCTTAGTCCTCTGCTAAAAGTCCTTAACGGAAAGGGATTGCGCAATGGGCACTGACAGTGAAATTGTCCTGGCTCTGCTTGTGGACAGAACTGATTACTGATTACAGGCAAAAATAATATACAAGTGAAGTCTGTGCTTAAGAATATCTTGAAGCCAAATTGATAGTTCTTAATACCAACAAATTAGCCACTGTAACATGCCTTTTGCATAACTTGGAGCAAATGGTTTGTTACCAAAAAATTTCAGAGGGGGTGACATGGTCCCAAGTTTAATTTGTCTGGGACAGTATCAAACTATTACCACCGGTTATGTAAAAATAATTTATATTCCCATCTTTGACCATCATGTGGTGTGGCCTAGAGCAATTAAAACAAAATGATGGAATACAACACTTGGTAAAGATGACAATTTTTTTTTTGTAAAACTGACAAGCAAAACCTATCTAATAGAACATTTTTTGTAGGACAAAACAAATTGTGACTGTTTGGCAGAATGTAGAGGGCTTTCTTTGAATTCTGGTAATGCTTTATTGCTGCCTTCAGAATCTGGGAGCTGATGCTGCCTTTGGGGAGGATCACTAGTGCCTACTATCCAATAAGTCCTTTACTTGTGCATATTGGTCTGGAAAAATTGATGTGAGAAGCAGTTGTCGTCTTCTGGGTACGATGGATGAACCATAGTAACTGCTGGGACTTTATTGAATTATAAAGAAATTCTATTTATCGGAATCCGTGCAAGGGGGGAAGTTATATGGTGTCCCTTGCTAGTGCTGTGCAGCATCTCCTTCCTCTCTTGGCAAACTTGCAGTCCCAGGCATTTGACGCCTCATTAAACATATATCCTTTCATTTCCAGCCTCCCGGCAATGTTTTTCACTATCTCCTGCCAAAAAATGCCATAACTGCTATTCTTTATCATGGTTGCTTCAGTTTCCTTGCCTATGCGCATATTGCTGCTAGTGAGCAGTAGTGTGACGTTTGCTTTGGAACAAGAGTCACATTTGTCCTAGGATTTAGAAGGGTAGGGGATTTGGGTTAGGATTAGGAGCAAAATAATAGCTATACTTGAAAAAATGTTCTGCTCCTTTTGCACCAACAGCATATTTTTTATTGTTTATTATTATTATTTTATTAAATTTACTATCCATCTTGCCGCATATGATCCAGCTGATCCAGTCAACCAAGTAGTAACCATTTTTTAAAGCCATTCTAGCTGTTGCAGATGAAGATGGAGAACAATATTTTCTGGGTATAAACATTTCTTCTCTGAAAAAGGAAAAAAAATAATCTGCAAAATCCAGATTGGTGACAATACCACAGCAGGCACCTCTTGGGAAGGAGGCTTATCTAGTTCCACTCCTTTCCTCCACTTTTCTATCCTGCACAGAATTATGGAGGGAAGATTTGAAATGTAAAAAGTATACAGTCAGATTTTCTAGAGAAGGCTTTTTTGTGGGACCATTTTGTCATCATATTGGTAGCAAGGTTACCTAAGGGACAGTTGGTTTGGGATTAAAATGAATCCTGTCCTTGCCACTTGACTGAGCTGTGTAATCATAGGTCCCATCCTATGCATCCATATGCATTGTTCATGCAAACAGAGCCATTCTGTCTTCAGTAGAGAAAATCACATGATTAGAGAAAGATAGGAGCATAGGAAGATTTTGGAGAATGAAGTGGCAGAAGTTAAGAAATCTGTATTTTCAGTTTTCTGCTACATTTATATAAAGAGACATCTTTGAATGCCAGTAAATGAGAAAAGTTTAGAGGATGTGCTATCAGGATTTGGCATATTGAAAGCAAAGGGTACTTTTCATTTTATGGATATAAATTATTTGTATGAGTGTTAATACTGAGGAGAGGACAGCTATACAGTCATTCTACCTCTTATTCTAAAGCCTGCTCTTTTCCCCACAAGCTCTTCTGCTGATTGTATTGTTTGCCCAGTTTGAGGCCTAATATGATGCAGTTTTGGCTTGTGGTTTTGAGAAATTTATACAGACCTATTTACAAGGAGGTTTCTTCTGGGTGCACTCAAGGAACCACCTTGATTGAATATAGAATAATAGAGTTGGAAGGGACCTTGGAGGTCGTCTAATCCAACCCCCTGCTTGAGCAGGAGACTCTATACTATTTCTGATAAATGATTGTTCGGTCTCTTTTTGAAAGTCTCCAGTGATGGAGCATCCATCATGTCTCAACGCAAGGTTGGTTTGTTCTCACTGGTAGGAAATTTCTCTTTTTTAGATCGTGGAATTCCACTTTGGATTGAATGGAAGGAATGGCGATCAGAGAGTGTTGTTTATTATTTCCTAGACTAGAGGAAGAGTTTTTTGGGAGAGATCATGCTGCTCCTTTTTGCTTCTACTTAATTTTACTCCAGTGTCATGTCATTCTTTCTCAGCTCCAGCCAGGGTGCTTTGGGCAACTGATCTTCCTGATCATGGATGCGTCCGGTCTGCCATTCCCCCTTCCTTTGGGGCGTGATATTTCTGCAGACTGAAATAGTAGCAGCTCTTTCATCATTGTCAGCTCATCTCTACTTTGCTCTCATCCTTTCCAGGTTTCTGTCCCTGTTCAGTGTCTGCATTTCCTGTCTCCAAAAGCTATGTCTTGCTTGCCTGAATTGTATTTTATTTATATAACTTCACTCACTTTCTTTCTTGTTTCCATTTTCTTGTTCTTCATGCAAATTTAGTATTATCTGCAAATATAATTGCCAGGCATTTGGAAATTAAAATTTGAGAAACTAACCTGAAAGACCAATTGCATTGAATTATAATGGTGCTTTTCTCCCCAGCATCATTTGATGGCAGTTTTTGATAAAGGCTTATGATTTTAAAATCCTGATCATAGATGATTCCTTCGCTGTCTAGAATGAATGCAGCCTTACAGTCTTATATTCACTTTCCCCGATATAAAAGTAAAGGTAAAGGTTCCCCTCGCACATATGTGCTAGTCGTTATCCGACTCTAGGGGGCAATGTTCATTCCATTTCAAAGCCGAAGAGCCAGCGCTGTCCGAAGACATCTCCGTGATCATGTGGCCGGCATCACTAAACGCCGAAGGTGCATGAAATACTGTTACCTTCCCACCAAAGATGGTTCCTATATTTCTACTTGCATTTTTACATGCTTTCGAACTGCTAGGTTGGCAGAATAAAAGTATATCCCTGATATACATTTTCTTTATAGCAATCCTACGTTTGGCAGGAGCAACTTTCTAACTTGCAAAGCTACAAATGCTGGAAATCAGACCAGATTTGTGGATAAGCTGCCACAAAAGCAACCAAATCTACCCTTTGCTAAGCTTTCCTCACTAATGTCTTTTAAACATTCATTAATTATTCAGAATCTATATATTAATTAGTTAAACTTGCCTAGTTTGGTTAAACTTGCCTGTAATACTTATAGTTGTAAGTGTCTAGTTTTAGTAGCATATATATACATACACATACACAAACACACATGTATGTATGTATGTATGTATGTATGTATGTATGTATGTATGTATGTATGTATGTATTTTCTCAAGGCCATTCCTCTCCTCTTTGTCCCCTGGTTTTCAAGACAGTTTTAAATAATCTTATTCCTATTGGACTCCTTGTTAATTTCATCTCTTTTGTTATTTATTGATGTGCTTTGTAGCAGGGCTTCTGCCCTTGATATATCTATACAATCCTACCTAATTCCCTTAGTCCTTTGGTCAGACATTAATTCACTTTTTTTCTTTGTTGTCATGTCTTTTTTTAGGCAAGTTTAAATGAATATCATTGACTCCAAGCTTCCTCCTGGTATTGAACTGGTGTTAGTAGCTGTGCTTATTCTAAGGAAACTGAAATGGGGAAAAATGAACTGTTTCCTCTGTTGTGTGTTCTTTTATTTTTTAAGTGTTGTCTTTGCATGTTTAGAATTTCCTTGTGAACTGCAGTTGATTCCTTGCTCTTTGTGTAGGTCTTTGTATTCTATTAGAGAGAAAAATGAGAGGGTTTCTTTTTATTTTCCAGAAGGGGCTGTAGAATTAGGTAGCTGGTAGATATTGAACTGGAGAAGGGGTCATTGGTCAAATAGATGTGAATTTCTATGGTTCTAAAAGATGAAGGAGGATTAGGGCAAGGGTGGGATATGGATTTCTTGCTATCCACCTGGCTGGATTCAAAGCTATTTACTGGCTTATGACAAGTGTTACAAGCATGCCTAAGGTGCAATTTCTTCTTTTGGTTTTATAAAGAGATGTGTTAAAGTTTTGAAATAGCTTCTGAAAAGAGACGGAAAATGAAAAGAAATCAAATTCTGGAGTAGTGTTTAAAGAGATTAAAGATCAAGATTGTTAAAAGCAAAGGGAAGGAATATAAAGTTGATTTATTAGATCAAGATTAAAATATATATGTTGTTGTTTCTGGTAGCTTTTATTGGATTTTCATTGACCAGGACTGGATGATGAGGCTGTAAAAATTTGTTTATAGACAATAAGAGATATGGGAAGAAGATAATTTTTATGGCAATATCAGAGAAAGTGATAAGTTACTAAAATTGCTTATGTTTGTCATGAAAAGGAAAGTCATTTCTTTATACTGTATATCTCTTTTTCATTTTTCTTAGCATCAGGAGTTTTGTCCATGCATGTAGATACCAAAGTCCTGGTACAACGGCATATAATTGTCCTTGTTTCTACATCTCAGGGTTAAAACCATATCCCTACCTCCTAAACTGGGACATATTTTACTATTTGGGATGATTTAGGAGTGAAAAGATACCTTTTTTCCCCTCGTAACAACTCACAGATCCCATCTCAAATAATTGAACATAGTGCTGCCCACTCCTTAAACATCTAGACCCCATGCCTAATGCCCCTGGGAGGTCAAAAAGATTTAACCTCAGACCCTAATTATAATAAGTTGCTTACTCTTGGCTCACTGTCCCAACTTCAGATGTGTAGCTCTTTGGAGAAAAGTCCTTAATTTGCAGGAGGTGAGGGATTATGTATCTGTCTCTGGGGAGGGGTGGGGGGCTATAGGACTTACTACTTTGAGCTACATAACAACAGAGACATTTGGGAGAGATGCAGTCCCAGTCATATTGTACCAGTTTAGTATCTTGGGGTGGGGGGTGGGGGGAGTGCAGATGGACTCTGGATCTCTGTTGGCAAAGTCTTCTATTGATGCTCTGCAGAGTGGGGAGAGGCACTGTTTTCATGTGCCTGGAGACTAAATGAGTAGACCATTCCAAAGGGGTTTCTAATTCAAGTTGTTAGGAGTCTCCTTGCACCTCTCTCTCGTTACTAATACCGTTATTTTATAAGAAGTTCCAGTTCTACAGTAGGCCATAAAGAGTGACATTGCGTATGTATGAGTGCTAAATGACACATGGTGCTGTCATGCAAGGGCACTTTGCTGCTCCCTGAGCACCAATTGAGAGCTGTTCCCTTTGTGCAAAATGAGTGAAAGCAGGTGGAAGGAGAGATGGGTTTTGGTCACTGCCAACCCCAGGGAGGGTGGAAGCTGAGTCCCCGGGGTCAGGAATAAAGTTGACATATGTCCCACCTACGCAGTACTGTGGGGCAAAGATCTAGTGCTTTTGTCAAGCCAAACGGGCTGTTATTTCTCTCCTAAGATCGAGGTTCTAAGGTAAATATGCTATTGATGGATTGAGTGGAATCGGAAACCTCAAAAAGCTAAAAATACAGTTTGCTGCCAGGAAGCAATACCAGCCGCTAGAAGCTCCTGGGTACCACTACAGCCTTTACTACTAGCAGCTGTGTTTGTGCAGTTATTGGAGAAGGATTTTGTGCTCTTAGGGCACAAACTTTTAGAGCTCATGCTCTGACATCTCACTTGACTCTGTTTTCCTTAAAGGAATGGACACTTTACCCAAAATTAATTGCTGAAGCTTTTCCCTGTGAACACACTTCATTTGACATGGGCTGTCAAGACTAGAGCTCCAACAGGAATATATTCTAAAGTTGTCTGTAGGAAGAGCCCAATTGCAATTATAGTTTTTTTTAAAAAGAGGCAAGTTACATTTTGATGGGTTGATTCTTTTAGCACAATTTGTGAATATTTTCCCCTCCCATCTTTTACCATCATGCCACTGTTCTGGGTCTTGTTTGCACTTTTTCTTGAATTAGGCAGAGCAACATCTGGATCTGAGCACTGACTGCAATCTTCTCTTTGACCCTTTGTGACTAACTGAGGGATTTCGGATTTCATTTGCTTAAGGTCCTTTCCCATCCTTTTGTAGATACCTCTACAATAAGGCTTTAAGAGGGAGCTGAACATGCAGAATATCTAAGTTGTGCTTTTCTTTGTAGATTCAACAACATATGGAAGAGTTGTTACCATCTCTAGGTTTGCAGAAAATGCTACACTAGACTAAACTGGAGCTGAGTTTCTTACAGTTCTTTGTCTTGTGCAAATCTAGGTATTATCTTAACATATCATTGAACGATATCACATTAAGCCATGCTACAGTTTAATTTGGGAGGTGGCATAGCATATTATGTAAATACAGCTGTCAAATGAGCCAGGTTTACGGTTTAACCATCTTGTACAAACCCAGCTTTTCAATTGTATCAGTTGCTAGAAAAGTGGTACTGTAATAAAATAAAGCAATGAAATCAAGATACATAGAGCGAGGGGAACAGACATACTTTTGATAGTGGTGGGGAGAGAAGGATCCACTGAAGCATCTTTCAGATAAGGAATGAGAAGAAAAAAGAATAACGAGGGGACAGAGAATATTCTGTGGACTTGGGGAAAATTAATATGGAGCACTAGAACTTTATTTCAGGTGCAGAAAAAAATGGAGAAAGAGATGGAAAGAAAGCAAGGCTATGAGGGGAAACTGCAAAAAGAGCAACATGCTGTGAAACAGAAAAAGAAGAAGAAAAGCTAACAGATGTTTAAGAAATATAAACATGCCAAGAAAGAAGAAATCCTGCTGTCCAATGCAGAGAGGAAGAAGGGCCAATAGACAAGTGTACACAAAACATAGCTAAACTTCAAATCAAATCTTTGTGTTGCACTTTGGAATTATTAAATCATTGAAAGTGTTCTTCAGAATAAGCTGAATATCAGGTCCCTACTCTAGAAGCTGTTTGCTGAACTCTAATCCCAGACTTTTGTTTTTAGCTGGACATCCTGCCTAGTTTTGAAGTTAAATAATTCCTTGTGTTGTTTTTCAATTTTCTTGTCTTGTGGTATAGATTAAAGGACCTGCTACAGAAGTTAGAGAACAAGTTAGAAGTTGTGTTGTTCAGCATAGTGTGAAAAGGAGATACGCCAAGGGACACTGATTCAATTCTCTAAGCATGAAATGGATTGGTGCCGAGGCGTGGCGGGGGGGGGGAGCATCTGATGGAGTGTGTAATAGACTGCGGATACAAGGGAGATACAAGATCTTGAGAAATAAAATTTGTGAGCTGTACTTCCTCCTGTTCTCTTTGTTTTGCATCTTGTTCTGGGGGGAAAAATCCAAAATCTCTGCAGAGGTCGATGCAGTAGTTAGAGTCTAGTTAGACTTAAAATATCACAGAATAAAGCTTTTGAAGGATATCAGAAGTGGATCAGACTAAAGGCACATCTAGTCTTGTCTGTAGTTTGCAGTTCCCAGACATAATCTCCAAGATACATTAGGTTTCCACTATTTATAACTTACAACTGACCAGAATCTTCTAAATTGCCTTTTTCAATATTTTTAACTCTTTTAGTATCTTTGATCTGAGCTATGTTAAATTATCTCTAGCCACCACAGCCATTGGTCCAGTTATGCTGTTTGGGAATTATGGGAATTGTAGTCATAGACATCTAGAAGCCATATGGGAAAGGCTGCTCTAGTCTTTCAAAGCCAGCAACTAATGCTGCATTTTGTGACAGTGAATTCTATGAATAAAATGGCATGATATAAATAACTTTAGCCTGTTCTGAGCCTGTAGCTAATTAAATTAATTATGATCAAATATGTCTGTCTATTCTTTCCTCATCTCTGCAACTTTCAAACTGTTTAATTGAGTATTTGAGCATTAATTGCTTCTTGCTTGAGCATTTTGTTTCAAAATTAAAAGTCTCATCAGTGGGTTGCTATTGTTTGGGTGTGTTTTTTTTTTTACTGTTCTGCAATTGTTTACTCCTGCAATACCATTTTTTATATGTAACTCAGCTAAACATCTGTGAACTGGGTTGCCTTTGAATCCTTGTATAAGAGATACTGCAGGTTTTACAGTTAGGTTCATATTGTTTAAATTGTTAATACCACTTAACTAACTTAATTAACACTTTATATTGTTAATACTATATAAAGTGTTAATACCACTTTATAATGCCTTGGTAAGGCCACACTTGGAATACTGCATTCAGTTTTGGTCGCCACGATGTAGAAAAGATGTGGAGACTCTGGAAAGAGTGCAGAGAAGAGCAACAAGGATGATTAGGGAACTGGAGACTAACACATATGAAGAACAGTTGCAGGAACTGGGTATGTTTAGTTTAATGAAAAGAAGGACTAGGGGAGACATGATAGCAATGTTCCAATATCTCAGGGGTTGCCACAAAGAAGAGGGAGTCAAACTATTCTCCAAGGCACCTGAGGGTAGAACAAGAAGTAATGGGTGGAAGCAACTTAGAACTGAGGAGAAATTTCCTGACAGTTAGAACAATTAATCAGTGGAACAGCTTGCCTCCAGAAGTTGTGAATGCCCCAACACTGGAAGTCTTTAAGAAGATGTTGGATAGCCATTTGTCTGAAACAGTATAGGGTTTCCTACCTAGGCAGGGGGTTGGACTAGAACAGTGTTTTTCAACCTTTTTTGTGCAAAGGCACACTTTTTTCATGAAAAAAATCACGAGGCACACCACCATTAGAAAATGTTAAAAAAATTTAACTCTGTGCCTATATTGACCATATATAAAGTGTTTTTCCCACGGCACACCTTACACTATGTCACGGCACACTAGTGTGCCGCGGCACAGTGGTTGAAAAACACAGGACTAGAAGACCTCCAAGGTCCCTTCTAATTCTGCTATTGTATTGTTTGTATTGTATTGTGTTGTAAATACTGTATAGTCTTAACCAGTGATGAAATTCATTTTTTTTTACTACCAACTGTGGGTGGGGCTTGGTGAGCATGGCAGGGGAAGGATACTGCAAAATCCCCATTCCTTCCCCACCACACATTACATGGAACACCAGCATCCTAGCCACAACTGCATTTGCTGTAGAAAGTATGAATCTTCTCAGGGTGGCAAGGAGAATCAGAGGTTGTTGAAATGGCTGCAAATTCTGACAGCAAGAGAGGTTTAATAGAAAGTGTGACTGGCTGTGGCTTTTCAGACCGTGGCACAGTGCAAGTTGTGCTGCTTCATGATGACAAATTGTGGAAAGATTGTCTCGGCATAGATGAAGGATGGCTGAATGGCTGTCAGGGGAGGTGGTGGAGTGGACACACAAATTGTTCTCAGGAAGACTTATAATTTTCAAATCCAGTCTTGCTCAGCACAGGACCTGTTGCTTCAAGAGTCTAGAAACTTCTTTTCCTTAAGGCTATATTCTCTGGACTCACCTTTCCAAGCCAGCGCCCTTCATTCAGGTCGGAATTGATTATGATTGATTATGTACCATCAAGTCACTATGAGGACTCTTAGTGACATGTATAGATTTTCTCTATGGCAATCTGTCCCTAAATTGGTCTTCCAGATCTTCCATCAGTGCACCCATTGCTGCATAACTGAGTCCTCCAGTTATGACCTCCTGCTGGTCATCTTGTTATCTTTCCTTCCATCTTTCCAGCCTTACGGCCCTTCTCTAGGGAGTTAAGTCTTCACATAATGTGTACAAATCAAGTTGGAATACAGCTTTCATAATCTTCTGTAAAGATTGGTCATGTTAGCTGGGAACTTTGGAGACTGTAGTTCTGCACAAATGGAAGGCTGTAAGTCTGGGAAGTCCACTCCAAATGATTAACTCATTTGGCTTCTTGGCCTCTTCATGTCTGGTCAATTAAATCAACATCATCTGGCAGAGAGGGCTTCACAAACATGGCACACACATCATCAGACGATGCAATAATTTTAAGAGTGACAGATTGGCAGTGAAACCAGTACATCTGAAAGTTTTTGCATTTTCATTTAAAAAAAAAATCAGACCATTTTGACAATGTTCCTGGGGTCTTAAAAATTCTGGTTCCATCTCTGCTTCCAGAAGGTCCTTAAAACTTGATTTTTTTCCATCAACCTTGGGATCCCTTTGTGACCCTTCAAGATGGTTATATGATGTCAAATGATTTTTGTATTTCTGCATTCTTAGTGATATATGTGTGTGTGTGTGTGTATGTTCATTTTTTAGTTTTAAATGTTAATATGTTTATATGCCACCTAGAGTAACATTTTGTGAGATTGGTGGCTATATAAATCTAACAAATAAATAAATGTTTGTTTTTGGTCAGTTCAGGCTGCCAGTGGGTTAACTCCAATTTAGGCAAGAGAAACTGTCTCTAAATTAATTAAAATCCTGACACAGAACCAGAGATGTAGAATATATATTTTGTTTATGTTCACTTGAGGTTTTTTCCCAGGGTTCCCTGGTATTCATTTTTGAGCATTCAGATTCATTTAAGCTCTCTCTCTCTGTCTGTCTGTCTATTATATATATATATATATATATATATATATATATATATATATATATATATATATATATATATATATATATATATATATGAATATATATATGAATATATATATGAATATATATATATGAATATATATATATGAATATATATATATATATGAATATATATATGAATGAATATATATATATATATATGAATGAATATATATATATATATATATATATATATATATATATATATATATATATGATCATGAGCTAAAAAGCACTGAACAGAATCTGAGAACCTCTTTGTTTCAGCAACTGTGGTTGAAAGGAAGTACTGAAACCTGCAAATGTCAGCAGGTTTACAATAATAAATATCCCTAAATTTATTGTTGTCATCATGCTTTTGGACTCTGATTGGCTTGAAATCAAGCTCAGTAAACTTCCAATTCTAAAAATTGCAATTATATTTTTAGAAGCCAAATTGCATAAAACCAGTTATACATCAAACTAAGTGCAGGGTGGCTGAGCAGTGAATGTGATGACAAAATCTTGTGAGCAGATACAACATACAGATATAACTTGTTAGTTATTCTGGTTGTGTTCTGTTTCTTTAGAGCATATCCATATATACTAAGCTTGGTTAACCAAACAGCAAATTCCTTATTATCTGATGAGCAAGTACAACTGGGTGAATAGGGCATGTTTATAGTTTATTATCATTTAAATGTATAACTGCTATTAATTTCTAAGGACAAATATACATTTTTAGGGATCAAGGCAATTGTGGGACAAGGACAATTTTATCTGGAAGGCAACCATTAATTCAGCAAGCCTAAATCTGAATTGTAATATTCAAAGTGTGCAGTGATAGGCAACTTGGTTTTCTCAAGGTGTTTTTAGATTACAACACCCATAATTTCTTACTATTAACCTGACTAGCTGGAATTGAGCTGCATTATAGTCTGAAATGACAGGAGGTCGCCTATTCCTGTTCTGTCTAAAGAGAAGAAGTGATTTCATTGGAACTGCAGAAGAGACACAAATCATAGGTTTAAGAAGAGATGTACCGTATTTTTGGAGTATAAGATGCACCTTTTTCCTCAAAAAAGGGGTTGAAAATCTGGGTGCATCTTATACATAGAATACAGCATTTTTGGTCTCCTGAAGCCCCGCTCCCTTCACCAAAATGGCCATGCATACCCTCTAGGCTGGAGTATTGCAATGTGTTCTACATGGGGCTGCCCTTGAGGAGTATTCGGCGACTTCAGTTAGTCCAGAATGTGGCCGTGCGAGCGATTGTGGGTGCACCTCGCTTCACCCACGTAACACCTATCCTCCGCGAGCTGCACTGGCTACCTGTCGATCTCCGGATACACTTCAAGGTGCTACTTGCCACCCATAAAGCCCTCCATGGTAGTGGATCTGGGTACTTGAGAGACCGCCTACTGCCGATCACCTCCACACGACCTATTAGATCTCATCGATTAGGCCTCCTCCGAATACCATCCGCTGGCCAATGCCGACTGGCAACCACGCAGAGGAGAGCCTTCTCGATGGTAGCTCCGACCCAATGGAACGATCTCCCCGTGGAGATTCGTACCCTCACCACCCTCCAGACCTTCCGCACAGCCCTTAGAATCTGGCTATCCCGTCAGGCCTGGGGCTAAAGATTGTAACCCGCCCGAATGGTATGAATGTTGTGTTTTAATCACGTATTGTCTTATATGTAAAAGTCTGTTTTTTCCCCCTTCCTTGGATTGTGAGCCGCCCTGAGTCCCCCCAGGGAAAAGGGCGGCATATAAATAAACCTTACAATTACAATTACAATTATGGAGGCTTTCAGAGAGCTCCTGGGGGCTGGAGAGGGCGGAAATGAACAAAAAACAGACCGTTATACCCCTTCCCCAGTCCCCAGCAGCACTCTATAAGCGTGCATGCAATTTTTTTTGACAAAAAACAGACCCATTTTTGTCCCCGTCCCCCCCAGGAGCATTCTGCAAGCCTCCTAAGGCTATTCATGTTTTTTTTAAAAAAACAAGCAGGCCCGTTTTAGAAAAAAATGGGCCGTTTTTTGGGAGGTTTGCAGAGTGTAAAAACTTTTTTTTTTTACTTTTGGAAAGCTCTTTAACTGATTGATGAGAATTACATTGATCAAGTGCTGTGCGAGCAGAAACACAGTCTTAGGTGCTGCAGATTGTCAGTGATTTCCTTCTCTAGCACATGGATAAATACACCTGGAAACATCTATCTACCAACCTACCTACTCTCTCTCTCCCTACTTACCCACCTACTATATTTCTCTCTCACACACACACTCTACCTACCTACCTACCTACCTACCTACCTACTCTCTCCCTCCCTACCTACTGTGTCTACTGTATTTCTCTCTCTCTTTCTATTTTTTTCTCTCTATCCTTCTACCTACCTACCCTCTCTCTCTCTCTCTCTCTCCCAACCTAGCTACCTACTGTATTTCTCTCTCTCCTCTCTCTTTCTCTCTCTCTCTCCCTTTATCTACCTACCTACCTAACTAGGTTAGGTTAGGTTTAATTTATTTGTATGCCGCCCTTTTCCCTGAAGGGACTCAGGGCGGCTCACAACTCAAAAAGGGAGGGGAAATACAAACAGAGTTACAAAAACATAGAAACCATACATAGTTAAAAGCACAACAATCATACCATTCGAAGTGGGGCAGCGAGTCTTTAGCCCCAGGCCTGTCGGAACAGCCAGGTTTTAAGGGCTAAACTACTCTCTCTCTTTACCTACCTACCTACTGTATTTCTCTCTCTTTTTCTCCCTCTCTCTCCCTCTATCTACCTACCTACTTTTTTTTAATTTGCCTCTTCAAAACCTTGGTGCATCTTATACTCCAGTGCGTCTTATACTCCGAAAAATACAAGTAAGTTGCATATTGGGTAGTGCTTTAAGGAGGCTTCTTGTAGAAAAAGGAAGTTGTAGAATCTTCTCTGGAGATTGTAAGAGATGGCTGAATATATATATATTCAGTTATATATATATAACTAGCCCTCTGGAGAGCCGAAATAGAAACCTCCTACAAGACAGACACACACACCAACAAACTCCACAGACTAGAAAAATAACAGAAGCCCAACCCCCTCCACAGCAACTCATGAAACAAACAGTACATAACATATTAGACAGAACCCTCACCACAGCTGAAACCAATGTCCTTTCCAGAGGATTCAATTTTGCAGTCGCCCCTAAACACATCCCCACTGAAGACATTATATGCGGAGTTGAAGCTACACTCACCAAAATATTAGACGAGGGGGCAGACCTGGCATGTATAACTGAAACCTGTCTGGGCCAAGAGGGAGGAATCCCCCTCTCAGAAATGTGCCCAGATGGGTTCCAGGTGCTCCACCAACCATGACACCAGAGAAGGGGTGGGGGAGTAGCAATGGTTGTCCGGGAGTCGTTAGTTCCCCGCAGGAGCCCTGCCCCGGAGATTGTGGGGTGTGAGTCTCTTCTCTTGAATTTGGACCTAGGGCTTCAAGTGGGCTTGTTCTTGACGTACCTACCTCCCAGCTGCGTCACAACAGCCCTGCCTGTGCTGCTAGAGGCAGTAGCCGGGTTGGCGGTAGAGTTCCCCAGGCTAATGGTGCTGGGGGACTTTAATCTACCGTCTCTTGGGGAACACTCTGAAGGGGCACAGGAGTTCATGGCCTCCATGACAACCATGGACTTGACCCAAGTAGTTCAGGGCCCAACTCATAGAGCGGGACACACACTCGACCTCGTATTTCTCTCGGGGCAGTGGAGACATGATCTGGAACTAAGGGGAATAGAGACCTCGCCCTTGTCATGGTCAGATCACTCCTTGCTGAGGCTTGACTTCAGGACACTACTCCCCCACTGCAGGGAGGTGGAACCGATTAAGTGGTTCTGCCCCAGGCGCCTGATGGAGCCGATGGGATTTCAGAGGGAGCTTGGAGAGATACATGACTCCCTTGCCCGCAATCTGACCGAATCCTTAGTCACTGCCTGGAATGTTGTGGCAACTGAGGCACAGGATCGGATTGCGCCTTTGAGGCCTCTCCGCGGCAGTGGATCCAGGAGGGCACCTTGGTTCACCGAGGAACTCCGGGAGCTGAAGTGCCAAAAGAGACGGCTAGAGCGACGTTGGAGGACTAGTAACTCTGAATCTGATCGAACACTACTAAGAGCCTTCATTAGGACTTATCTAGTGGCGATACGGGCGGCAAAATACAGGCATTTTTCCGCTCTTATTGCGTCCGCGGAATCCCGCCAAGCCGCCCTGTTCAGGGTGACCCGCTCCCTCCTGAAAGGTGAGGGGGTGGGGGAACCCCTGCAGGGAAGAGCTGAGGAATTTGTTCAGTTTCTGTCGGATAAAATCACTCAGCTTCGGACAGACCTTGATTCCGCTTGGGCAATACCAGCCGAGATGCCGAGGGTAAGTCTCAGTCGGATTTCCTGGGATGAGTTCGAATTTGTCACCCCTGAGGAAGTGGACAAGGCCATGGGAGTGATGAGCGTCTCCACCTGTTTACTGGACCCGTGCCCCTCCTGGCTGGTTTCGACCAGCAGGGAGGTGACACGCGGCTGGCTCCAGGCGATTACCAACGCTTCTTTGCAGGAGGGGTCTTTCCCGCAACCACTAAAGGAAGCGGTGGTCAGGCCCCTCCTCAAGAAGCCTTCCCTGGATCCAGCCGTCTTGAAAAACTACCGTCCTGTCTCCAACCTTCCTTTTTTGGGGAAGGTTGTTTAGAAGGTGGTGGCGCTTCAACTCCGACAGACCTTGAATGAAGCGGATTATCTGGATTCCTTTCAGTCTTGTTTCAGGCCTGGGTACAGCACAGAAACCGCTTTGGTCGCACTGATCGATGATCTCTGGCGGGCCAGGGATAGAGGTCATTCCTCTATCCTGGTGCTTCTCGACCTCTCAGCGACTTTCGATACCATTGACCATGGTATCCTTCTGCGACGTCTGGAGGAGGTGGGAGTGGGAGGCACCGTTTTACAGTGGTTCTCCTCTTACCTCTATGGTAGGTCGCAGTTGGTGTTGGTTGGGGGACAGAGGTCGACCCCTAGGCCCCTCAAGTGTGGGGTGCCGCAGGGTTTGGTCCTGTCCCCCCTCCTATTTAACATCTACATGAAACCGCTGGGTGAGATCATACAACGGCATGGGATAAAATACCATCAATATGCAGATGATACACAATTGTATCTATCTGCTCCGTGCCAGCTCAGTGTAGCGGCGGACGTGATGTGCCGATGCCTGGAAGCTGTCAGGATCTGGATGGGGATGAACAAATAGATGCTCAATCCCGATAAGACCGAGTGGCTTTGGATGTTACCCCCGAAGGACAGTTCAGACAGTCCGTCCTTGATCCTGGGGGGTGAAGACTTACACCCCTCAGAGAGGGCCCGCAATTTGGGGGTCCTCCTGGATTCACAGCTGACACTGGAACACCATCTGTCGGCTGTGCCCAGGGGGACCTTTGGTGAGGTTCGCCTGGTATACCAATTGCAGCCCTACTTGGACCGGGGGCACTTCAAACGGTCACTCACGCCCTTGTCACCTCAAGGCTGGATTATTGCAATGCGCTCTACATGGGGCTACCCTTGAAAAGCGTTCGGAGACTACAGCTAGTCCAGAATGCAGCCGCGTGAGCGATTTTGAGTGTACCAAGATACACCCATATTACACCTGTCCTCCGTGAGCTGCACTGGCTGCCAATTGGTCTCCGGATGCAATTCAAGGTATTGGTTATTACCTTTAAAGCCCTACATGGCTCATGACCAGCGTATCTGCGGGACCGCCTACTGCCACACACCTCCCAACAGCCAATAAGATCCCACAGGGTGGGCCTCCTTCGGACGTCGTCAGCCGGACAATGTCAGCTGGTGGGCCCCCGGAGGAGAGCCTTCTCTGTGGCTGCTCCGACCCTGTGGAACCAGCTACCCCCAGAGATCCGGACCTTACCCACTCTCATGGCCTTCAGAAAAGCTGTTAAAACCTGGCTGTTCCGGCAGGCCTGGGGCTATTTACCTTATTGTTAACGTCCAGCCCCGATCAGAAATGTATGCGTGTTGGGAATTTTTAAATTATTCTTTTATTTTGCTTCTCTTTTTTTCCTTTTTGTTTCTTTTTTTGTAAACCGCCCGGAGTCCTCCGGGATTGGGCAGCCTAGAAATTTAACAAATAAAAAATAATGAATGAATGAATGAATGAATGAATGAATGAATGAATGAATGATAGATAGATAGATAGATAGATAGATAGATAGATAGATAGAAGGAGCACCCATGGGATCACCCCTCTCACCCGTCATCTCAAACTTATACATGGAACATTTTGAAACTAACGCCTTAGATGACTTAGATATGTTGATGACACTTTCGTGATTTGGCCACACGGGAAAGAAAAACTGGACAACTTCCTCACACATCTCAACAGCCTACATCCCAAAATACAATTCACTATGGAAATAGAAGCAAACAAACAACTTCCCTTTCTGGACGTCTTAATCTACAAAAAACCCAATGGCTCCCTAGGAAACACCATCTACCGGAAAAAAAACACACACCAACCGCTACTTAAATGCACAATCCCATCACCACCCTGCACAGATCAACTCTGTAGCCAAGACCTTCATCTCCAGAACCAAATGCCTAGTCGACAAAGACCACCTGAAAACTGAATTACACTCTCTCACAAATGTATTAATCTCCAAAGGAGTCCAAAGAAAAACAATTACCAACCTAATCCAAAGGGAGACTCCCCCAAGAACTGAGACACAGAACAGGACAACGGCATCTCCCTCCTCCCTTACATCAAAGGCACCACAGATAAAATCAGCAAAATTCTCCACAAACACAATATCAAGACAGCCTTCAACACTGACCAAAAAATAGCCAACATCTTAAGAAACTCCAAAGATAAAATCCAGCTAGAAAACCAAGGAGTCTACGAAATACCATGCAAAATCGGCCCTGCAACATACATAGGACAAACGAACAGGAGACTAAATGCATGCATCACAGAACACAAGAACACAGTAAGAAAAAGAGAAAAAACGTCCTCCCTTTTCCAGCACCTTAAAGCTACAAGAAAGGAAATTAATTTTGAAGGAACCAAATTAATCTCCAAAACTGAACATTTCAACAAGAGAATAATTATGGAAGCTATCAAAATAGAGAAACACCTCCACAACATGAATAAACACGACGATACCTCCCACCTACTAAACATCTGGAAACCAGCCCAAGTCAACAAACAAGCCACACCCACCACCCAGGCCATTACAACTCAAAACGACAACGGACACACAGCCAGCACCAATCAGCACCAATCTACCAATCATGATACAACCACACAACCAATCAATCCACTTACTGAAACAAAGCCAGCAGTCCACACACACCCCACTAAGATTTATAGAAAGATGGCAGCTCCGACCACGCTTTAAGCTGAAAACACCAGCCTGAAGATGGCAAGTGAGACCTCACCGAAATGTTGCCAAGACAATCTCAATCTTACATGGTAAAAGACCAGAATACAACAAGACCAGCATACCTACACCCATGAAAATCTACAAAAACATGTTTGTGTGTGTGTGTGTGTGTGTGTGTATGTATGTGTGTGTATATGTATGTATGTATGTATGTATGTATGTATGTGTATATACATACATACATACATACATACATACATACATACATACATACATATATATTCCATGCATAGTAAGCTTCTCAAAGGATTGCTAATTGCAAGAGATTGATACCTGAAGAATTAGGTTATTCTGATTCTCTGACTACTATTTATGGAAAATAGGATGAAGAAAAGCACAGTGGGCTGATAAGCCAAGAAAATATATGAAGGAAATAACAGGGATCTAGAGCTGATAAAAGTTTGGAGTGGAAGAATTAGAACTCTCTGGCGTTAAGACTTTCAGTTAATTAATAATGTGATATTCAGCAAGACTAACATACTGTATGTATTCATTTTGCAGGCACATTGGCAAGGGCATATTTTCCTCTTTCCTAACATCAGTCCAATTATCTTCACAGTCCTCCTAATTTTCTCGTAAATTGCTTATTGCAGTCTTCTCCAACCTTGCACCTCCCAGATGCATTGGACTATAACTCCTCCTTCCTTACCTGTCATAGCTGTGCTGACTGTGAATGATGGAAGTGGTAACCTGACTTATCAAAGTGTAGGCTGCCAGGTTATGGGAAGCTCTTTTGTGGAGTCATCAAAGATGCTATGGGAGAACCTACTTGTTCTTGTGGTACTCCTTGGAGTCCCTATTTAACGTCTGTGTTATTCTCTTTCCTTCTTGGGAAATTGCTGTTTACCATAATTCTGAGTTTACAGCCTCTTTTTAATTGTAGCATTTGTGGTGTGTTGCTCTACTTTATACTTGTTACACATATGATATTTGAAAAGTAATTATGAGCAGAGCTTTGGCTTGCTGTCATTAGTGTTGTTGCCATGAGATACCTTGAGAGCACCCAGTTTGTGGAACACAATTCTTCCTTCACAGTGGGTGTGTCTATTCTGAAAGAAATGGATTATACTTTGAGCTGAAAAATGACTCCTTTGGGCCGAAGCTGTCTCGATGATACCTTTTCTTCTCACTGAGTCAATAATGATGAAGGGGACCATTCTGTTGGTTAAAGTAGCTTATTGGAGAATTTTAAAAAATCCAGTGGTTCTATCTGTATCATGGTCATGAAATAGTCTATGGACTCTTTATAGAATTTGTCATGCGTACCATGGTTTCTTAGAGCTTCAAATAAAACATTTTATTATGAGGATGCTTTTCTAGTTCAAAAGATTGGCTGGACTCTATAAAGAAGAGCATGAGTAGAACTCTTTTCCCTATATTTCTGCTCTTTCTAACCATGGCTCCTCTCCAACAACACAATCCAGGTTCATGTTTTAACTACTTAGATATTTAACCACTTACCTGTCTGTGGTAGATTGCAATGAGGTTTCAATAGGCATAATGGTTGATCTAGTAGCCTTCCTTCTATTCCAGGGGTGTCAAACTCGATTTCATTGAGGGGCATATCAGGGTTGTGTTTGATCTCAGGGAGCCAGGATGGGCGTGGCCAGCTTGACGTCAGTCTTGTCAGGGGCGCTTGTGGTGGCCCAAGTGCTCTGCCAGTGAAAACGGGCTCCCAATCTCCGTTTTCAGCTGCAACCCTCTGCCAGTGAAAACAGAGCTTGGGAGGGCCTCGTGGCAAAGGGTTGCAAGAGGCTGTCCCAGCCAAAAATGGAGATTGGGAGCCGGTTTTCGCTGGCAGAGAGCCCACTGGCCGTCCTTTGCCATTTCCAGGGCGGCCCTGCAGGCCAGATTTAAGCACCCCGCAACGGGCCAGTTGCGGCCTACAGGTCTTGAGTTTGACACTCCTGTTCTATACTCTTTGAGGGCATCTATGTGCCTAGATGACACTGAAAGGCTTTTCTTAGTTGCTTTGCTGCTGGCCTTTTCTTCCAGATCCCGTGTTACCCTTCAGGTTATCCTGGGTGAATTGAGTGGTGATTTTATTGCAAATCAAGAATGGGGAGAAATGAAAAGAGAGGAGCTGGGTGGAAAAAGTAAAAGCAGCCTCACGTACCGGAGGAGCTGCGGAAATGAGAACCTTGGATGAATTTCTGGTGCTATTGATTGGTAAACAGTTTATACATCCTGACATTCATAATCTTGGTGTGCTGCTGATAGTCCAGATTAATGGACCCAGGGGCTGTCCATCCGTCACTTCCCATTAATTACTGGAGAGGTGTTTTTTCCAGTGATTTACCTGACAGCGGGCCATGATGAATACCCCTAAACCAAGTGGGCAGTGATTAATCATGTGGCCACGCCCTTCTCCAACTCTTTCTTTGCCTTTACCAGAGGACAGACCCTGAAACCATCTGTCTCTATAAATGTGACCTGATGCATATTTATAGGGGCCTGGGACCTGGCAGAGAGCGGCCTTGGCTGTTTGTGCCAAAGCTTTATAAAGAACAAATATCCCCCTGGCAGAAGGGGGTTGCAAGTACCTGGGGCCATGGGGTAGTGGTTAGGTTTCAGGTAGAGGGGAATTGAAAAGAGGAAGCAAATATAGCTGTATTGATATCCATTAATCTTTCCAGCAGTTAATCAAGCAAGATTTCGTTTATTTTATTAGTTCTTCACTATTCTCTAAAGAGCTCCAATTCTTTCTTGGAGGACTGACTGGGTTGGGTTAGAAAACTTACCCATTTTGACTGGGTTTATGGTGTTGACATATTTGGCCCTATGGCAAATAGGGATTTATAGGTGATTATCCAACATCTTAAATTGCTTAAACCTGAACAAGCTCAGGGTTTGGGAGATTAAAATGAATCT
This sequence comes from Thamnophis elegans, assembly GCF_009769535.1. Classification (NCBI taxonomy): domain Eukaryota; kingdom Metazoa; phylum Chordata; class Lepidosauria; order Squamata; family Natricidae; genus Thamnophis; species Thamnophis elegans. The sequence goes on from NC_045550.1 coordinate 25,861,646, forward strand.
TCTCCTGCCCTACTCCTTTCTGAGCTGTAATATTCTCACAGTACACTTACCCCATTGTTGAACCAGAAAAGCACATTGTGTAAATACCGCCATCCTGCCATAAATCCTGTCTCGCTCAATAACTGTTGTTAGGAGATACAGATAAATGCATAAAACCAAGCTCTTTATATACCTGTGGTATGTTCAATACAGTATCTTTGCTCTTGCCTTATTAATGTGTAAACCATCATTTAATACCATATATGCTATGTATTTTTGGAACATGTGACGTTTTATAGTCTGTCGATCTTTTGCTTAAGGGGCTTAGATCTCTCCCTTAGGAACCTGTCAGTTTAGAATATATATACTGTACTTCTTAAATATCCAGGCGAATGCAATTGCAAAAGAGAAAAGGGCACAGCAAAATCCCCTCCATGGTATTTGGAGAGGAGGGGGAGGAAGGGGAAGGAGGGAGAGGAGGAGGAATACTCTGATTCCTTTTTCCTTTGTAAAGCTTAGTAGATTTAAGTAAGTATCCATTTCATCTCTATGTAGAGGCAGAATGTGTTAGAGATGTGCTCTTTTTAGACCCACACAGCATCTGAAAGCATCTAGACTTGGTTTTTCAGATGATACAGGTAAGTGAGCCATGGAAAACTCCTTCTTCTTCTCAAAAACGTATGTCAAAATACGTATGTCATCTCAAAATGTCTTTTTCATTCTTTATACAATACTATCCTGCTTCCATAGCTTGTTTCCTATTTTCCCCAAAGAATGCTGAATTCAATTTAAAAAAACAACACACCTTTGGGCAAGGAATCTCCATTGCTTCCTTTTCAGAAGTAGGAAAACAGGAAGTTTAATCTGTACCTGGCCATTTTATGCTGTATCCAGACAGTATTGTCCACTGAAACTGAAGTAATTCTTTTGACCGGAATAGCAGAACTCTTTCCTATCACTTTCTGCATGCAAAACATGTAGTCTTACCCAGAGGTGGGTTACTGCCATTTTGGCCCAGTTCAGCCGAACCAGTAGTGGAATTCAGACCTGGGTCATAGAACCGGCAGCAACCCAGGCCTGCTGGTTCCGGTTCCCTCACTGCCACTTGGGCGCTGCCATTATTAATTTTAGTGACTACGCATGCACAGTTCACTGTAAATTGTTGTGTGCATACGCGAAGAACAATTTACATTGAACAGGTTGCAAACCGGCAGTAACGTCGGTAGCAACCCACCCCTGGTCTTATCCTTGAATTGTGGTCTGCTCCCTGGTCTCTTGGGCAGGGACATAAGCAAAAATTATAATAAGGCAGGTTCTCTATTGTTCCTGAACTTTGTGGGTGCTGTGTGTCATGCAGAAATTGGTAAATGACCGAGCAGAACCATTATCTTACCACCCTCTAGAGCAGTGTTTCTCAACCTTGGCAACTTGAAGATGTCCGGACTTCAACTCCCAGAATTCCCCAGGCAGCGAATGCTGGCTGGGGAATTCTGGGAGTTGAAGTCCGGACATCTTCAAGTTGCCAAGGTTGAGAAACACTGCTCTAGAGATAGTTCTGCTTCCTTTCATTAATTGCTCCAAAATGTATACAATTTTCTATACATCTATAAAAGCAAATTTCTTCAAATCTGCTAGTTTGGCCAGTCAGTTAATATACAACACATTTAAAATGTGATAGGGTAAATAGAAATTGGGTGCCTTACAGAAACGTGATCAAGAATTGGTTTGTTCCAGAAATTTTTCTCCTAGGCATAATACCTGAGGGGTTTAAGAAAGATGTACTTTATCTTATACATGTACTACCTGTGGTGCGCATAACTTTTGTGCAGTATTGGAAAAAAGAAGAAAATACGCCATCAGAGCTAATCAGAAAAGTGTTGGCCTGTGCAGAAGCAGATAGGCTCACTCTTGAACTTAAAAACAAAGGGGAATCAGAATATATTGAAGTCTGGAACAGATTTTATGATTGGTGTAGGACTGTGATGGCAAACCTATGGCATGCATGCCAGAGGTGTCACACAGAGCCCTCTCTGTGGGCACGTGTGCCTTTGCCAGCTGCTCTTCTGGTTTCTCGTGTACACATGCTGGCTGGCCAACTGGTCTTTGTGTATGCCGGAGCACCAGAAAATGGCCTAAAAACGGCCAAAATACAGGCATGCATGCACTGGCCAGCTGGTTTTTCGGTTTCCGGTGCTCTGGCGCATGTGCATGCACGCACATTCTGGTTTCGGCTCTTGGTGCCAAAAAGGTTCGCCATTACTGGCATAAGACAAGGTGACAAGACTGGAACAAACTGGTAATACTGTGTTTGGACAGAAGGATAGATAATGTATTGAGTAGGCTAATAGTCAATGGATGAGACTAATTGCATATAATGTGATTGTATGGTCACTTCGACTTTGCGGTACTGCTTTGTTTTAAATGTAAAAACAATAAAAATATATTTTTAAAAAATAATTGGTTTGTTAATTAATAGAAGAGAATCCCGACTGATTTTTTATCCTGGAGATTTGCACATATTCTTTAAATAAAGAGAAAAGCAAATTGCCAGTTGTGAAGAGTTTAGGTTAATAAATCTGGGTATGTTTGAAAAGATTTTTGTTTCTCCCACACTAGAGCAGAGACAATGAATGATATTTGCAGCTGCTTGAGCCTTGAGACTAGAGACTAGAATTATAATATAGAATAAAATTGCATACCTATTGTGCTTGCTGTTTCCCCATCCTAAAACATACTTATTCTGTAACTGTCTTATTCTCAAAATCTTTTTGAACAAAAGTATTCATAGAAACTTTTGGTTTTAGATAGAGTTTGGGGCATGGTAAGGATAGCTGAGCTTATGACAAACGCCACTGTGATTTTCTATAGGATCGTGGCAAAGCTGATAAAAACCCTGAGAGGAGTTTGATTAGAGTATGAAGCAGCTGGGATCAGGGTACCAACATGCAGGAGACAGCAGGTTGAAGCTTACTTATACCAGTTTTTAAAAATAACAAGCTATACTAGGTTCCATCGGATGAACATGATTTATATCTTTCTTTTTCTTTTTGTGCCTAGTGCAAAATTACTGTGGTTTATTCAGGCTTGATTATCCTCCTTTCTTGAGAGCAATATCAGAAAATGTTTAGCAGTAGAGAAAGAAACCACAAAGCAGATCTGATGGCCTCAAAATCTGATGCAAGACCTATAAGAAATGCTCAAGTAGTTCATTGATCAAAAGAATAATCAAAATGCCAAAGTATTTAAGCAGCAGAGCTTTTGGTAGAGGAATGTCAGCTACTGGTGCTGTTTTGTGTACAGTATTGTGCACAGCCAGCTCTGCTTTACTCTCTGGTTCTGCCTCTATGTTTTCCTTACTCCAGAACAATTTTTTTTAAAGTGCTATCACCTCAAACCTGCTCTGATGAATTCTATTTTAATTGGTGCATTGTGCTAACGGACTTAACTGCTGCTGCGTTGAACTGATTGTCTCTCTCTCTTTCTTACAGATATTGATAACACCATGCAGCCAGATGCAGACAAAACCAGGGTACGAATTAGGAAACCGGACATGGTTCTGTATGTCCCAAGAGCAAGACGTGAGATGGCAGTCTCAAAAAGTGGCCCTTCGGCGGCCACCAAATGTGGGAGGGAGAGTCACTGCTCCACCACAGAAAAGGAGAGTGTTAAAGCCTGTGAGGCAGGACCAAACCCTAAAACTAGGAAAGGGCTGCTTCAGAATGACCAGGGAAATGCCAGGTCTCCTCAGAAAGAGAGAAGAACTTTTCCCCAGGACTCAAGCCATAATGATGCTTTCTGCCAAAGGAACCAAGACACAAAGGCTCAGGGAGAGAAGAGTCCAAAGTTCCGTCAGAAGGCTACATCACATCACTTGTTCCCTTCTTCCAACTTCCCGGACTCAACTCTTACTGGAGTGAATGAAACAGAGACACACGAGTGCTGTACTGCACAATCAGCTGCCTCGGGGGAAAGAATGGCAGATTTCCAGCCAGAGATTAGTGGTGTTAACATCTCATGGAAAAATGAGCCTATCTGCCCATCAGAAAGGCAGGTCACCGACAGTACCAAGAGTGCAGTAGTTGTCTCAGAAGCAGTAGGAACGGGTGAAAGTGGTATGCAGGATTCCTTGGAACAGAAAATGCTAAGCAAAGATAGCAAGTTGCTTTTCAAGAACAACAGAACAAAGCCTTTAAGTAAAGGTGGTTCAGAATTGACTGGAATAAGTGAGAACAGTATATCTGGAACTGCAGGCCAGAGGATTCCGGAGAACATAGACACACATAGTTCATCCATCTGCACAGAGGAAGGAAACTCTGATTCAGCACACATAAGTAACTGTGATTTGCTGGAGCACATTGATAAAAGCAACCTCTTTCCTACGGAGATAACCAAGTATAATAGATGCAAATGTACAGAGCAAAGCAACTCCAGTCGAACGGCAATGAGTGACACTAGCGTCTTAGAATGTGCTGTGGTAGAGCCAAAGGAATGTAATAGAGTTGAAGATGCAGAAGAAGGTGTTCCCGCTTCAGCTCAAGCAAGGGAGCATGGCAACAAGAACAAGAGTCCAGTTAGATTTATCTCTGATCAGGTTGGAGTGGCTGCTGATAGTCATGAGAACATTTCAATTCAGGCGGAGACACATAACCTCATGGAGAATGCAGAGCAGCCTCCAGATAATTCAAATGTGTCTGTAGGTTTTAGTTGTTCAGACAGGACCTCTGAGAAGATAGATGATCTACCCAATTGTGTCGTTAGGGTAGCAGGTGATGAAAAGTTACAGGCAGGGGAGAGAGAACATGATAAGGAGAAAAGCCTGTGTCGTGAGGCAGGCCAGTATGAATTTAATACATTTGAGGCAAAAGCTGCACTGACAACAGAGGAAAGCATTTTGGACTTGGTTGACCAGAGCCCTGAGAGCAGAAGTCATGTGGAGCCAATTTGTCCTTCGAAGGAGGCTGCATGCTGGCCTTTGCAATCTGCCTCTGAGAAGATGGCATGTTGTCCAGTAAGCATCCTGGAGAGAACAGGAGCACCCTTAGAAGGGGAAAAGCCAGCTTTGGGGGAACTTGATACAAGCTTCCAGTATCCCTCTGAAGGCAAAGGAGAAGAACCACCCGCAAATCGTGTGCTATCCAGTTCGGAAGAGGCCACTAACACCAGCACTGATCCTGTAAGTCACAGCGAGGCTGACAACATGGCAGATGAGAGCTGGGATGCCCTGTTTAATGATGATGGGGATTGCTTGGATCCACAATTACTGGAGCAGGTGAGTATTCTGGGGTTTTGTCCCCAGAGTTGAAGCAAAATGGTAAGAACTGCACGCATGTCAGAGGCATGTGACATGGCGACCTCGAATCTAGAATCTTTGTTTATATCAGTGGTTCCCAAACTTGGCAACTTTAAGACTTGTGGACTTCAATTCCCAGAATTCTCCAGCCAGCAGAGCTGGCTGGAGAATTCTGGGAGTTGAAGTCCACAAGTCTTAAAGTTGCCAAGTTTGGGAACCACTGGCTTATATCAAAGCTAGCTCAGTCTGGTCACTTCCAGCTTTTCAGTGGAAGATCAAACCAATAATCATCACACATAGAATTCTCTGCAGAAAAATTCAGACAGTGATGCTGAGAGTAAACTGGAGAACCATTCCAAATAGATATACATGGTTTTGTAGTTTTGTATTGTTTCTAAAACATTTTTTTAAATTCTTGCATTATCTGAATGTTATTGGGAGGTGAAGAAGAGTCAATACCATTGGAAAATGATTATACAGGGGTAGGAAAATTGGCAATTGCCTTCATAGGAAGGGGGAAAAAACCAAAACAACCAGAGCCCAATAACCTCTTTTCTGATAGACTTTATTAAAAGGCACAGACTCATGCCTCGTAATAAAATATGTTAATTGGAAAAGGTGACTCCTGATTGTTTGCTGTCGTATATTAACATGACTCTCCTGCTGCAGTACCTACAAGAAGCAAAAGGAAATTCCAGAAGTAATAAAAACTGCAAAGCTCCAACTCTTATTGGTGAAAATGTACCCTATTGCTTGAACGTTTAGTCGAGGTTTGTATTATTTCCCACATCCGCTGCCCATGAGGGTTACTGTATTTTTCGCAGTATAAGACGCAATCTTTTCCCTCAAAAAAGAGGCTGAAAATCTGGGTGTGTCTTATACATTGAATACAGCATTTTTTGCCTCCTGAAAACTTGTCCCTTTCACCAAAATGGTCGTGCATAGCTTTTAGAAGGCTTTCAGAGAGCTCCTGGGGGCTGCAGAGTGCAGAAATGAGCAAAAAACGGCCCGTTCCAGCCCCCAGCAGCACTCTATAAGCTTCCTAAAAGCTATCCATGCCCCTTCTTTTGGGGGGGGGGAACGGGCTCGTTTTTGCAAAAAACGGACCACTTTTTGCTCATTTGTGGCCCCCACCCCACCCCCCAGGAGCACTCTACATGCCTCCTAAGGGCTATTCATGCCCCTTTAAAAAAAACAGGCCTGTTTTTGTGAAAAATGGACCATTTTGGGGAGGTTTGCAGAGTGCAAAAACGTTTTTAAAAAAATTCTTCAAAATCTTGCTGTGTCTTATACTCTGGGGCGTCTTATACTTTGAAAAATATGGTAGTAGTTCACCCAAAAAAAACCTCTTATCAGGGATGTGCATTAAATAATATTTTTGGGCTACGTGCTTCCTGTTCTCTTTGATAAATTGCAGGGAAGATCATGTATGGTCTGCTGTGGGAATTGGAAGAGAATTCTGCCTCCTGCATGGCTAGCTTGTAGCACAAACATCGGCGATGAAATCATAAAACAAAGAGAAGCCCCGTGAATGATTATTTATAAATCCCAACACCTGCAGTGGGCTAAAGCTCAACAAGGCCAGGCCCTGGGACGCAATAAAGAAACATCCTCCATTGACAGTATATAAAATGCATGTAATCAAGCAGGCGGAAGTGCTGTGCGCGGAGCCTGCGCTGCCATCGAGCAGCTTCAGCATGATGAACACCAGGCATGGAAAGATGGACTGTGAAGCTTCATGAAAATGGCAGTTTTTTAATTGGCTTTGGCTTGTTAGCACATTGCCCTGTAAGGGTAGCGCTGAGCGTGTGGAGATGAGAAGCACAGCCCAGGGAATGGGCTGCCTTGCCGTCAGTTTACGAGGAAATCTCCATGTTGGCTGGATGGCTGAGGACCCTTATTAAAGCTTAAATCAATATTGCAGCCTTGTTCTTACAGAGTGACGCAAAGGTACCTAAAGTAACAAAGTATCCTAATATCGCTGCAAACGGCATATAGCCTGCTCAGGAGTCAGGGTTGATCTCAGTTGATTCAGCTCGCTAATAGCCCCTGCAAACCACTGAAATTAACTAAGCGGGCTCATTACCAAGGCTTAGCTCATACGCTGTCCTAAATTCCCTGTAATGGAATCTGCTGGAACTCTACAGGGCCCGCTTTGACGGGAAACGCCTGTGGATTCACTACTGCTTATTCCACTTTTTTTACGGTCTAGAAATTAAATCGCTCTTACTTAAGCAGGTAATCTACCAGATCACATAGGTGGCATTTAGGGCCGAAAAGAGCTCTCTACGTTCCTGTGTTTTCCGCAGACACAACAGCTCCCAGGATAGTCTTTCTTTCTCAGAACAGGAAGATCAGCAGGAATGCAATTGCTGTGTATGGATCGGGGGCACTGGATGTCTGTTTCACAATATAGGCAGGCCTCAGAGGCACCGGGCATCCTTCACCCATGCCCAGCAAATGCAAATGAATCCTTGTGCAAGGGAGCATCTTACCGCATTTACATTTTTTCTGCAGCTATGATAGCTTGCTTGGTCCTTTGGGCTGAAGAATGAGCAAAAGAATTATTTGCATTCATTCATTCATTCATTCAATTACTACAGCCACCACCACCCCATCTCAATCAATGACTGGACAGTTTACAATTAAAAAAGTATATTGCATGCTGGTAGGCATCGGGAAAGGAAAACAGTTTAGATTATCTCTCCTCGGATTATGTCCTTTGCTTTCTATAAGGTTTGGTCTACTCTGTTGGTATTGTCAGAGGAAATTGTTGTCTACACTTAACCAGAAACAGTAAGGGTATCTCTTGCTCCAACCATAAAGTCAGTGATCGCTCTGCATTACTATGAATTCAGCATTGTAGAATATTTATGCTTGGTTGAACTAAGTCTGTGCTTTTATAAGAGAATTTATATCAATGCACATTTTGCATTAAATCCTAAACTTAGGGATAGTTTCTTTTTTTCCCTACATCTTTCTTTTTGCTTGTCAGAAAGTGTATCTTCCCTAGCTGGGAAAGTGGAGGTAAAATATTCTTTAATATTTTAATTCTTTGATTCTTTCATAAAAACTGGGTGATATGGCTTGTCAAGGAAGCAAGCTCTTGACTCTTTTTCAATAGGCTCACAGATTTCTTCAATTCTAGCAATTGTGCCATTGCACTCAGAAAAGAAAAGGGCCAGCAGTTCCATGTGCCACAGACACTTGAAGGAAAAGCAAAACAAGGACATAATCTTTAAACCTTGAAGGTGGGATCCAAATGAAAACAATCCAGTGATCTTTGTTAGGAAGATCTCATGGGCGAATCTTTGAAGTCACTGATTTAGGGCAGCTTCCCCCAAAACTGTGAATTGCAGCTTCCTAGGACCAATCATCAAAAATGGCAGAGGAAGAAGTAGAGCCCAAAACATCTGGTTGCTGCAAGTTTGCAGCACATCCAAACCAAGATTTTTGTCAGATTACATATGGCAGTAAGCTCCACTTTGCCTGAACTGCTCCTTTGAGAGTCTCTACCACCATTGCTTGCTTACCAAATAGGGTATAGGTGTGTGTATGTGTGTGTGCAGTTTGGGATTCTCATATTTTCTTTAATGAACATGGAGCTCTGTGTGTGATTGCATCAATAAGACACTTTCCCAATCCACGTTATTAGATTTGATTTCTCTCCCCTCTGCTTACCAGAAAGGACCTTTCATCAGGCTTATGAAATAACAGAGCTCCAGGATCATGAAGCAGGTGGATTTACAAAGATTCTTTTAAGAGGGTCTCACAAAAGGGTGCAATGCCACAAATTTATCTTAAAGAAGAAAAATATTGTGTTAATAAAAAGATTGAATATGGGACAATAGCCAGGAAAATGAATTCGTGTAAGACTTCTGTTGAGACCAATTACCCTAGTATCACTTTAATGAGGTACAAGATTTTATGTGGATAAAACAGGACTTGAGATGCACACGGTGACAGATCTTGGGCTGTGTGTGTGAGCTGTAGCCCTTGTTCACTTGGGAAAAATCAGTATTCAAGCATTCCAAAAATTCTTAGTGGGCAACCTAATTGAACAAAGGGAGAGTTCACACTAGCAAGCAAGCACTATCTTAGTGTTATGTTCACTGTGAGATGCACCCTGACGTACCCCTATGCAAATAAGCTTGCATATGTTACTGTATGCGATCTTTGCACACATTAAAATGCAATTCATTTAATCGCCCATGGAAATTTCATGTAAAAGGATAAAAGGTAGAATTTGGCTTTCCTGCAGCAGCTGTAGCCTTGTTAATGCAGAGGTGCATTTATCCATCTCTCTCTGTTTGTGCTGAAGAAAGAATAAGGTGAGATAAAAAAGAGGATGAAAAAAAAACAATCCTTCACAAACAACTCATATCTAAATAAAGCAGGATCTGTGCTATTATTTGCCCCAGTGAGTTTTCTAAGGTCAGTCTAACTCATTCTGTTATATAAGAGCAAGGTTAGGGAGAGAGGGTTATACATGGGAAAAAAAGAAAAGTGAGGAAATTTCGGCATCTTCCAGAAAAAAAATGCTTCTAATGTGCTTAAAGGTTGTATGTTAGGGCTCTAATGTTTACACATGAAGAAAATAGGAGCATCGTGCTTAGTCTTCATCTTTGTGAGTATTGAAGTGTGAGTATTGTGTATGAGTATTGAAGTGAAAGGAAGGAACACAAATATGTGTGTTTTTTCTTTGGAGTGAGGGAGGAGCTAAACGTAGGTGATATATGTGAAATTAGGATTTGTGCCCTGTACTTCCCAAAGCTTAGCCGTTCCTATAGTTTTGGATCACAGTTCTCATCATTTCAAGCCAGCATGCCTAGTGGCTGTATTGAAAGGGCTGAAAATGGGGACGACTCATATATGAGTTTAAACGCTGCTGTGATCTCATCTGTCTGGTGAAAGCAACAAGATTTATTCACTTAATTTAGCATTTGGGTAAATGTTTTCATTTAGCAAGGAAAATTAGGATTTTGCTCTGATATTAGACCACTTGATTCTTAACTCTAAAGTTTTGGGTGAATTTTTTAAATTATCATTCTACAATCTGAATTTGAAAATTTATCTAACCTTGTTTTTTTTGGCTGCCAGAAAATCATTTTTTCCTTCAAGAAAGATCATTTATATTAAGTGATACCAAAATCTTTAATTTCCCATTGGGAGTGAGGTTTTTGTAGCCTCTGCTACTCGGTTCTTTACCCTACTCTTCCTTCCTTCCTTTGTTCCTCCCTCCCTCCCTCCCCTTCATTGCCTGAACATCCACCTTTCTCACCACAGGCATGAGTATTCTTTGGAAAGGAGACTTTCAACCAAAAGCTGAGGCTGACTTTATGCACAGTTAAGTTCATAGCTCCTTATGCAATTCATGATGGGAAGTGCCAACACTAATGGGCTCACACTCTCATTATGTATGAAGCTTTTTAAACATACTTGTAACAATACAAAGCTATATACACACCACATTACCTGATGCACATATGCATGAGCAGCTGTCTGTCTGGCTCATAGTTCACAATTAAAATTGCAATTTATACACGTGGAAAGTTTTAAGAAACTTTGTCCTCTATTTCCAGTGGTCCCTAGAGGCAAATTCTAATCTTTGCATTTTGTGGACTGTCCTGTTTTGACTTGTCATCCTCCTTGCACCCAGTGGTTTGTGAAGGGCAGGGGTGCTCATGCAGTATGCATTCCACAATCTCAGATAATCTTCTATGCCACTTGATATTATGAGCACTCTGCTCCATCAAGCATGTCTGAGGCCCGATCCTGCTGGGCCGTAGTGTTGTTCATTTGAACTCTGGCTGCTGAGGTTCATGCCTTAGTTTTATTAAACCCAGCAAGATGCATCCTTCTTTATGTTCCTATTGCCACCGTTCCACCTCTTCCTCTCTGGATTGCTCCTACCGCAAATCCACTTTCCAGGAAGAATGATCTGAATTATTGTCTTTTATTGACTCAAGAGGTGAATTTGTAGTCTCCCGGTGGAACCATAGCTTGCCCTGGTGCGGATGCTTGAAAAAAGAAAAATCTGCCTGAGTTATAGACTTCCTTGCCAACAGGGTATGTGCTGATGTATGCCATTAAAAACCCAGGACAAGAGTTCTGCCAACAGATCAGCAGCAGCAGCAATAGTAATCAGCATCCATCTGTCAATCACAACACAGCCAAAATGGCTTGGCATCCTTATTGGAAGAGACACGTCTTTGGAACAGAATGGAATGGCCAGAACAAGGCAATTTGGTGCAAGGATCAATGTCCGTCCTGTTACCGTGAGGCAGATTTGGTGGCCATATCAAATATTTCCTAAGAAGAGCCCTGCCAATTCAGAGGTGCTTGTAGAGGCTCTGCTTCCTTCCCTGCAGAAGTAAAAGTCAGGCTTGGGTGACCTTCCTGATTTAGGGTTGAAAACCACGTCAAACACGTAGTTTCTTTGTGAAATATAACCATTTTATGAATGTATTTACAAAACATTGTTTTGCATTGTGTTGAATTCCTGAGAAGATCACCAGGCCAAAAATGAGCTATAATCAAAACTAGAGCGCCTATAAAAAAATTAAAGCAAAGCTGATCAAATACAGCAGCAGGCAAGATTTTAAAAACACTAAAGACAACTTAACTCTCTTTTTGAAAAAGAGCCTGCATGAGGCGTGGGCTCCATAGCCAGGTGCTGCCACTGATAAAACCTTGTAATGCATCTCTACCATTTGCCCTCTCTTGGCAGCAGAATAACTGGACTTGACAAGCAAGTGCAAGGATAACAAAGTGTTCTGGTCTCAAATCATTTTAGACTTGGAAGATAATAATCAGCAGTTTGTATTAGACCAGAAACCATCAGAAGTCAGTGGAGTTTAAACAAGAACAGGGCAATGTTTTCAAAAAAGCAGGTCCAAGAATTGGGGGGGGGGGGGGGGGAAGGGAAATAGCTATACCTTCTCGTGTTACATTTAATTACTACTGGCTGTAATTGCCATTAACTGTTCTGCATTAATGTGTTAATTTATTTGGGCACATCTATTTAAAGATGTTTACTAGGACACATTCCAAGGAATACGTGGGCTCAGATCTCCTTGTGCCACGATCTTCATTTAGCATTTTATCTCCTATCTATTCTAGCCACATCCAGTCACCATGCGGCTTGCCATAGTTGCTCTACTAACTGCGTTTTGCAACTATCTCAGGTATTGTTTTGGATGCAACTAATGCCTTGCTGGATGGATGCTTACTGAGGCAGATGTTCATTCCAGCTTCCTCCTCTGGAAACAGTGAGGGAGAAATCCGCCTAGGTCTGGGGAAAGAGCATGCAAGCAGCAGGAGGCACCTAATCAATAACTCCCAGTCTCCCATGGATGATCAATCCTTTTCCAGGGCTGAGTCTGTGGCCCATCAATCAGCTAGTGCACCCATTCCCAGGCTGACATAAAGGTTTGTGATGAGACCAGACCGAGGCTGTCATTTCAGGGTTGGGATACGAAATTAGACAATGGAATAGATCCCTGAAATAACACCTGGAATCTACCTGTGGCCAATGCTGCTTTTAAAAAACAAAAAAAGGATCGAAACAAAAGACAGTTTTGCTGTGTGTCCTGCGCTTCATGCTTATAATTAGTCTCTGCCGTCCCTCCAGCTGTCTGCCTGCACTCTCCGTGGCACAAAGCTACAGGAGCCGCATTTTGATTATTACAACTATTCTCCAGCTGATCAGGACATGAGTGACTCTGAGCTGCCACATGTCATTGAAATCTATGACTTCCCACCAGAATTCCGCACTGAGGATCTGCTGTGTGTCTTCTGCCATTACCAGTAAGCAGTTTGGTTCTGTTTCTCACCTGTGTTTTCTAGTGTAGCCTTGTCCTCTGAGCTGGGATGTAGCATGTTGGAACTGCACCCAGTGGCTGGGATGTAGCATGTTGGAACTGCACCCTTTCAGTGACTTGTTTAAGAGTCACTGAAAGGCTGCTTGCTCGCTTGCTTTTATTGCAGCCACCCCCTGCCTCAGGGCCATCATTATCAGCTTTTTCTAATGAGGCTCAGGTTTGGTATGTTATTGCCACCCATTGGGGGAATATTATATTCCTCCCATCCTCTAAGGCAGTGTTTCTCAACCATGGCAACTTGAAGATGTCTGGACCTCAACTCCCAGAATTCCCCAGCCAGCGAACGCTGGCTGGGGAATTCTGGGAGTTGAAGTCCAGACATCTTCAAGTTGCCAAGGTTGAGAAACACTGCCTTAGAGGATTCTTCCTGTCCTGCAGTGAGAAATTTAAGTGAACACACATCCGTTTCCTACCTGTATATTTTCTTTGAAGCTGCACCTAATTTGATGCTTTTTGTTGGGTTTTTTTTAATCACTGCCAATTTTCCAGCTTTCTTTCTTTCTTTTTTTTCTTTCATCAGGAAAAAAGGCTTTGACATTAAATGGATAGATGACACACATGCTTTGGGTATCTTCTCCAGTCCCATCACAGGTATGACCTGCTGCTTCTGAGAACCAGAGCTGCTGGGTGTGTCTTTGGATGAAAGATGACAGCATTGGTTGAGTAGAGGGACTCGGGGCTCCTGTCCACTCGCTCTCATTTCTCATCTGACATTGCCTTTATCCACCATAGCGCGGGATGCTCTCAGTACCAAACATCTGATGGTGAAAACCCGTCCCCTGTCACAGGCTACACCAGCTGCAAGGACCAAAGCCAGAGCTTATGCGGGTAAGTCCAGAAAGATTCAGAGAAGCTCCCGGGTTAACCTTTTTCTAGCTGCTGAGTCATACCTGTAACATATACATAGGGTTGGCCAAGTATTTGATCTGGGTTATATATATTGTCTCCCTGTAGGTATTAACTGAGGCCATCTGATTTTAAACCAGGCTTCAAATGTCCGATCCACCTTTGCTCAGAGCATGTCATAGATTGATTAGTTCTGGTTCTCAGTGCTGATAAAAATGCCTCCTGATCAAGAAAACTGTTCCATTGGAAATATCCATCATTTCCTCTTAAATTTAGAATCCTGTGCACGCTTCTTCGGTGAAAGAGCTACACTAACATCTGTTGATGGTGTCCTCTTAGCATTGAACGGAGCTATTGCAACATTAACAAGGATCAATCCTATGAAATGCTGGGTCATCCCCTCTTGAGTTGCGGTTGGCTAAACTAATTCCCAAGACTCCTTTCAGGCAAATATGATGTGCTGCTGCATGTTTTAAGTAGTAAACACAGCAAATATTTTTTTTTTAGTTTTCCAATCCTGTGTTGTCAAACATCTGTGAGCCTGAAAAGTGAGCAGCACAATGTTAACACTGCCGTGTATTGTGGTCTGTTTTCAACACAGTATAATGGCGATAGAATTAATGGAACTGAAGAAACAGCAACCCTACAGTTCTGCTAGCATTTGTATATTTGGCCAGTGGTTTTTTAAGTTCATTGCCTTTAAGTTCATGTCCTCTTTATTATTCTTCCCCCCCCCCCCCTAGTTTCATGGGAAGATCTATTGCTACCAATCCTTCACTCTGTTTTGTTATATTCGAAGTAGAAAGGAATGCCTATGTTCTGGGGAAGAGAGCCATCTGTTAATATTTAAAAATGCTCGTCTTCCCACCCCAACAGTGGAAACAACAACTCCAGATATTGAGACATCTGCTTTTCCCTCCTCTTAGAATTCCTGCAACCTGCCAAAGAGCGTCCTGAAACCTCAGCTGCTCTGGCCAGGAGACTGGTGACAGGTGCCCTTGGTGTGCGAAGCAAGCAGAGCAAGGCCGAACGCGAAGCTGAACGCAAGCAGTTGCAAGCAGCTCGAGGTAAGCTTGAAGGAGCAGAGACACTGCTGTATTGGAGATGTGTGTTTGTATGCAGAGGTGGGTGGCACATGAATTAACAACCAGTTCGCCCAGCACCGAAAATGTGAGCGAACGCACATTCCATCCACCCATGCACCCAGCCTTCCATGCGTTTGCTTAGTGCATGCACCTTGGACATATGTGTGCGACATAAGGTGAAATAGGACAGCATAGCACCGGGGGATGGGAGAGGAGGCAGGTCACAACTACTGGTTTGCCCAAACTGGCAGCAGCCCACCATTGTATGTATGGAAGAAGTTGGGAGAGACAGGAATGGCTATTGTACTTCTAGGAGTACCAAGTGTCTAAAATGAAAAAGATGCAATCTGCAGTAGCAATGAGAGAAATTACATCATTTCTCTGTGTCTCGGTTTCAAGCTACCCTGCTCTCATTTACTATCCACATTCAGGAAGTCTATCTGGCCCAAGTATCTGCTTCAGTGCAGAATGGTAAGTGAGCCAAAACATTTTTGTTATCACTCTGCCTGAGTACCGTAGGGAACTTCTGAATGGCCAGTGATTTCCCTGTCTTGGGTTCAGCAGAGAAACTTAACTCTGCTCTCCTGAAATATGCAGGGATAAGCAAGGAAGAATCAACTGGACTTCAGTCCCCTTTCTTTAACGTTACTAAGGTCACTTTCTGCCTAGCCTTCATGTGCACCAACCAGAGAGCGGTGATAAAGCTATTGGCCTGGCCAGGGGAAGGAGAGTTTTCCATCCTATCTGGCAAATTGTAATGAAATCAACAAAGTATTTGTAGATTCCTACTGTGGTAGAAGTAGAAAGAAGAAAGAGAACCAGCCATTTGCTGCAGAATAGCTTGTGGATATGAACTCCCCGTCCTGCAGTAATGTAATCTCTTGAGTAAAAGGTTAGTTTAGTCTTTAGTTTATGCCCGTGTCTATGGTACTGCCAGTCTTCTGTTTATGGTGGGCATCTGGATGCATGTGGTCTTCAAAGGATTCTACCTAGTTTATCTCCAACTCCTCACCCTCCTGGATGGCCTAAAACTGAAACTGAACCCACATGTTCAACAATGCAGTTTTTTGCCCCTAGGGATGTAAAGGACAAGTCATGTTGAACGACTAGAAAATATAGCATAATAAATGTATTAGTTATAAAAGCTATTAGAAGTCTATTTCCTCTTGTGAAACCATAAATCTTCTGAACAGCCTCTGTTCCCATCTCATAAACGTGGGCTAGAAAATCACATAACCAGAAATTCAACCTGTACACTTGTTTTCAATTTAACCAGAATTTCTGAGATTTTGGAAGAAATGTATTATTTATTTTATTTATCTGTTAGATTTCTGCCCAGCTTTTCCATTGTGGCTCAAAGTAGCTTTCGTGGATAAATCTTTTCCATATTTTTTAAAAGAAATCCTGCAAGATAGATTGGGCTGAGAATTAAATTTGATTGGGTGAGCTGAATCCAGATCTTTGCAGTCCTAGACAGAACCACTGAGAAAGATGGGTTTTTTTATTGTTTTTGTTTTTTGGCCAGAGCTGGTGGATATGGAAGGCAGAGCTGAATCTTGTCCAGATGGGCCAGAAATGATAAAAAATGAGGATGAAAAAAAATTGAATATATAAGCTATGAATTCCCTCTTGGAAAAGAAAGGGTAGAAGTTAGTTTTACTGGCACCATGATCTTTTATGAAAGTGCTATATTTCCAGCTCCCTTATCATTCAGGCAGCATTGAAAATCAGATAAGAAATAGAGGTCATTAACAATGCAAGTATTTTATTTGTAGCATTTTTCTTTAACAACACGCTTTACACTTCCGGAATAGCTGACAACTTTTTGTCAGTTCAAATGATAAATTTCCAGGTGGTTCCATTTTCTAGTTTTGCCTCTTCTCTCTAATAATTCTGGTAAAGTCAACCCCTCTATCTTTCCCTTTCCCTACAGTCCCTCCACTCCCCCATTTTTCTATGGCAGATTCTGAAGCAGCTATTTTGTAGAGTATTTGTTGACCTTCTTCAATTGTTCTTTTGAAATTGGAGTATGAGTATTGATTATTCAAGTTTTTAGACATTATTATTGTAACGAACTGTTAAAGATTGCTTTTTTCTACTGGTTTGGCTTTTTGACTAGGATATGCATCCAATAATCACAGACATTTTAGAGAGGGGAAAGCATCAACATTAAATATTGGTTTATGTAGCCTTGTTAATCGAATGCCTTCATTGTACTTACTAAGATGTGCCTCTTTGAATCCAGGCAAGGAGTAGGAATTCTTATTTTCTCGTCCTTTTTTTTTAAGGGCATTGGAAGAGAACAAGGATTCCCCCCAGCAGCAGCGAGATCAGTTTATAGCTCTCATTAAGTGCCTTGAGGGAAGAAAGCTGTGGTATATCCAGTCCCTCTAGGAAAAAAGATATATGGGAAATGCGATTGTGTCAGGTCTTCAATATTCAGCTAAAGACGCTAGGTGGTGCTCCAGTTCTGTTTACTGTACTGAACAATAGTACTACTCCGGAATACAGAACCCCGAGCCAGGCTGAGCTTCAAAGTAGTGAAAGTAAGGCTTGCATAAGAATAGCTAATTTATTTTAATTCTAGCTACCAAGTCAGTAATTTGCTACTCTCCTCTGCTGAGTAGGCTTTCAAGTAGATTACAAGCAAATTCTCTAGGCTGATCTCAGGTGAAATGCAGCTCCATAATACGTTGCATGGATCTGTAGGAAGGGATAAGATTCAGGCATGCTGTGCAGGGTAATTGAGTGAAGACTTCCAGTGTGCAAGGATGTGAGCATGTCCACAGTTTGCTTAGGCAGCTCTTGATCTCTGCACCACCTAAGCAGAGACAACAGCCTTCTAAGTCACGAAGGATATCAAGAGAGAATGCATGCACACCAAGGCTGCACTTAAGGGGTCACCAAGGCCCTTGAAGTTGCCGCTCTGATCAGCTCTATTTCACGTGGCCGCTACTTCCCTGATCCCATTTTCTCTTGCAGAGCGGAAGCTCTTGGAGGCCAAGCAAAAGGAAGATGCCTGGGAAGGTCGTGAGTGAGTCAGCACCCAGTGCAAGAAGAAGGAAGTTGAACAGGCCTGCTTGAAAACCTCACAGAGTGGAACTGACAAATGGCAGCTTGTGCTTACAGCATTGAGGGACTCTACCATCCCCTTTGGGGGAAGCAATAAGATACGGGGAGTTGGGAGTGCATTGGAGTATCCAGACATGCCAGGGTGAGTCATGTGAACTCAAGCTACTGGGCTGACTGGAAGGCTGTGACAGAGTGGGACTGGAGTCTGGCAGTATCTCAGGAAGAGCTGCTGTATTGTTAACAGTCCTGCCAGTGCTGTTCCGAACGCCATAGAATGTAATCAAAATGCACTCATCACATTAGTTTAAGGCAGCCTGGATGCAGGGCCTATCTGTGCTCTGGGTCACTGTGCTCAGTGGGATGGGACTGAACTGTGATAGCTTTTAGATCAGACCCACCAGGATGGCCAGGTGCCCAATGCTGAGCTTGCTATTAAAGTTGATTTGATTTTATACGGTGTCGTGTGATGCAGGCAGCTTTACTGCCTCCAAGTAACTCTATGAATCTTCAGCACTGGAAAGTAAGCAGAGGTATGACAGCAACTCAATGAGTTACTATGGCTGGACTTGACTCAGACCCTCCTCTTCCAGATCCTTTAGAATGGAGGTCAACAGAAGATGCCCAGAAGGAAGGGGCTTCTCTCTCACAAACCCATTCCTGATGGGACCCTCGTAGGTTCACCAGAAGAGCTGAAATGAAAGCAACTCTTCCCCTATGGGGACATCAGGCTCCAGCTGGGAGACCCTGCTACCCAAACAGACTCTGGACCTCCTAGCAGAACCATTCCTAAGAGCCTTTATGCACTTGTGTGGGATTCCCCTCCTTGTGGCAGGAACATGTTGGCAGCAGTCCTTGCAGCATGTCACGCCCACCCTGTAAAAACAGGCACAAGTAAAAAGCAAGCCAGCTCTGGCCTGTTGGATTTCACTTTACAGGCATTCCCTCCCCCCCCCCCACTGCCGCCCACTCCCCAGGAATGCATCTCAAAAGACCAGCAAACAAGGTCCTTTCTGTTCTGAGCAGCTGCGTTACCACCACCCAAAAAGCAGGCGGATTGGCTGCTTCCTGTAAATGTACATCAACAACACACCTTTGCCAGGCTGGGCCGGAGATTCCTGTGGTCAGACACTCCCAGCTGTGCTTGGGGTCAAGCCCTCTAATTCTTGGACCAAGAATTTTGGTTGTCTCCGCTTGGTGCAGAGATCAAGATCCAGACACATCAGTCTGATCTTGCTACCGCAACAGCAGTAGATAGCAATTGCTGCTCAAACTCTAGACCAACACCATCTGACCCAGTCCAAGTTGTGGGTCAAGACAGCCCATCAGAGGTCATGTTGGAGGTGGCATTTTGGAAGAGGGGGGAGCAGAGTTCACTAAGGTGTGTGTGCCTGGCGTGCCACATTGACCTAGTCAGAGGGAGACTGGAGATACTCTCTGGGGGACATTCCGCTTGAGACTGCTCGGGGTCAAATCGCACACAGTAAGCCAAGGCAGCTCTTAGAGCTGGAATGCTCTGGCAAGCTGCCTGTTGCTGGCCAGCCAGACTTAACAGCCATCTCCGTATCTGGAACAGCAACCGGTTGTGTCTCCATTTGAGCAGGGTGGAGTGCTTGCCTGTGATGTGGGCAGTATTCTGGAATAGGAGCGGATGGGTAGTGACTGCTTTTCCTGGCAGTTCTAATAGTCTAATTTCCTACTCTGCCAAGCAAGTGATACCTGAACCAAGCCCTGTCTATTTGATCCAGGTAAATACTCTCCAATCTGATACACCAGAGTGGCTAAATTGGGTTTCATTCCCATTTATAGTTTCTGGCTGTTTGCAGAGCCTCCCTGCACAAAAGGCCAGCAGCATTTGCACCAGAGTAGACTAGCCATCCAAGTAATTTCATTTCTACTTAGGAACAATTGCATTGAAGCGTATTGAGGAATTGTATTTGATTCTTTAAGGCAAATATGCAGATCATTCTTTAAGTTGGCATACCCCGGGTCCTATGCTTAGCTGGTCCCATGCCTTATTCCAGACAGGATTTGTCTTTTCAATCCGTTATTGGCCTACCGTATATACTCGAGTATAGGTCGATCCGAATATAAGCCGAGGCACCTAATTTTACCACAAAAAACTGGAAAAGTTATTGACTCGAGTATAAGCCTAGGGTGGGAAATGCAGCAGCTACCGGTAAATTTCAAAAATAAAAATAGATACCAATAATGTTTTTGAATATTTATTTCAAAGAAAAACAGTAAACTAGCTCTGTAAGTGGAAAAGAGGGTCAATAAAAACAATATGGTATCAACAATAACTTTAAAAGTACAAAAACCTTAGCTCATTCAGCAACCAAGCTAAAACACAAGAGTTAAAATCCTTCAAAACTCATAGGCTCATAATATACATTCTACCAGTGTCCTGCCTGTGCCCATTGAATATACAACCTGCCCTGTGTCCATTAATTACAGCCTGCCATTGCCCATTGAATAACATATACAGCCTGCCTGTGCCCATTAAATCTACAGTAGCCATTGTAAAAATTTGCTCTGGATAACAAATTATTATCACACAATACCGGTGTATTCAATGAAATACTTCACTCACCTCATGATTAAGGTGACCAGATTTTCAGATTGGTAAAGAGGGACACCTTTGACCGGGGGGGGGGGGAGGGAGCTGGCCGCGGCGGTTACTGCCAGCCCACGGCCTTGCTAGGGACGTCTGGTCACCTTAATTATACACATCCTCTCTCTCTCTATTCACTATGTCACGGCACACTAGTGTGCCATGGCACAGTGGTTGAAAAACACTGGTCTAAGAGACAACATGCACTGCAACAGAAGGAGTGTTCCCATAAAGCTAAGGTTTTCAGGACCTACAATTTTACCATCCAAAACAAGAGTGTCAGCATCGGTGTGCACAGAGTATAAGGACATCCCAGCAGCTCTCCCATTCATTCCCCAAAGGATTCCCAATGACCCCATAAACCATTTTTACCATGTTCACACTCTTCCCTACCTATAAATACACACAGTGCTACAGTAATGCTAAGGGTCAGCAACTGTCACAAGGGCTTATAGACAAAACAGCTGAAAGAAAGGGGATCCGAGGTCAAGTCTGACTACCCCCAAAATGATGAATCAGCAGATTATCTGTTTGGGTCCCCCTTTTTCCTTTCCTCCCCTTAACCCTAGTTAGCCCCCATTCCTTTTTTTGTGTGTGTGTCTGTGTGTGTGCAGAGCATACTTATGGGTGACCTCATGTTGATGAGTCAGCAGTGTCTGGACTCTGCACACAGAAGGCTGCAGCCAGCAGATACAAGGGGGTAATTCAGTCCACCTCATCCCTTTGTAAAACACCCCCCACCCCCAGCCGCTCTGTGAAACACCCCCCACCCCCAGCCGCTCCTCAGCCCCACCCGTTCCCAGACACCTGATGAGTCAGCACTACTTGCCCAGATGGGGACAGCGCACCCAACGCTTAGGTAGTCCGAGAAGAAGCGGGGAAGGGCCCCACTTCTTCTTCTTTCCACCCCACCTCCGCAGAAGGAAAACTCAAAGCATCACGGCGATCCCGGGAAAAAGAGGCGAGCCGGGGAGCGGCGGCATTTCTCTCCCTCTCCCTCTCTTTGCCGCGACCTGCCGCCGGCGGGCAACAAGGACGGCCACCCACGCCGCAGATCCACGTCCAGCAGGGAGGAGGAGGAGGGAAACCCACCCACCTGTCAGCCACGGGAGAAAGGAAGTCGGCGAGCGGAGGAAAAGACGGGGGAAAAGGAAGCTCGGCGGGTGAAATGCGGTCCCCGCCAGGATCTCACCTCGCCCTCTTAGCCTCCCCACCCTTGACACACATGCACGCACACGCACCCTCCGCCTAGCCCGCCAGAACATTCCCGGGTGGGAACAGCCGGGGGTGGGGGGAAGAGAGAGAGAGAGAGACGCGATCGCGTTCCCGGCAGTCCAGAGCAGGAGGCGCTTTTTTCCCAAAATAAACACAGTGGATCATCTATCTCAGTGTTTCTCCACCTTGGAGACTTGAAAGTGTGTGGACTTCAACTCCCAGAATTCTGGGAGTTGAAGTCCACATATTTTCAAGTCTTCAAGGTGGAGAAACACTGATCTATCTAATTAATATAATTAGTTATAATTAGTTGGGAGGGAAAAGCGCTTGGTGCAAAGAAGGAGTTTCTTTCAACCAGCGGAACCCCCTGGCGCAATCGGGCTGCGATTGGCGGCCGTCCTTGCTACAATCCGCGCCGCCCGCCTCATCAATGGGGTAAAGTCTTTACGTCCAGCTCTCATGCGGGCGTAAGGAAAGTCCTCTCTTTCCCCCTCATCAGAACACAAGCCCGGGAAGCGAGTGGAAGTTCTCTGCGCGACTGAAACGGAAGCCACGGCAGGAGAGTGAGGCTGCTGCCAGCCATTTCACCTCGCGCAGAGAACTTCCACTGGGTCCCGAAATGGAGGAGAAAAAGGGGCGCCCCTTTTTCTCCTCCATTTGGGCAAATTTTTCACTGACTCGAGTATAAGCCGAGGCAGCTTTTTTCAGCCCAAAAAGTGGGCTGAAAAACTCGGCCTATACTCGAGTATATACGGTATTTCCTGTACTCTTGTCATTTCTCTTAGGATTGCACTGTTGCAAAACATGCCATCGAATTTGAGAAGTATTTTAATTATCTCCAGAAACAGATTTAAGATTTGTCTCCTCAATGTTGCTTTAAAACCTAAACACCAAAAGCGTGTAGTGTTTCAGATCTGAATTATGCAAAGAGGCTTCATATCTAGCATAGACACCCCACCTTCCCCATCAGCAGTTCCTTAAAAAGAAAGGCCATTTCCTAGCCTTTCATAATAAGCTCTATCCAGGAGTGAAATTCGACTTGTTCTATCCGGTGTGGGTGAACCGGTAGCGGCAGCAGCGGGAGGCTCCGCCCACCCAACCTATGTCATCACGTCCCATTTTTGACACTCTGCGCATGTGTGTGCTCAGATTTGCAAACCAGTAGTGAAGATAAGTTGATTTCATCCCTGACTCTGTACTCAAGAAAATACATGCGTAAGTTGAGTTCAGAAGGCATTAAAAGCATCTGTGAATGCTCATGTGCTCCTGGATATGTGCCCTTGTATCAGGGCTTATCAGATTCCCTGCCTTGTCTGGCTTTCAATTTTTTCTAGTTTCTCTTAATTTTAGAAGAAGACAGAGAAAGCATGCAGAACATGCCTGGATCCTTTAATCTCATTAAAATAGTTCTGCTCTGGGACATTTGACCAGAAAGTGAGACTTTAAATGAAGATCACAACACACTCCAAGCTCAATTGCCTCGCCACAGTGGGTTTGGGGGTGGGGGGTGGGTGGGTTTCTCTCGATTACTTTTTCTTTTATATTCCCTGGCTTGATCTGGGCCATTCTTGAACGCAGTTTTTCTTTGCATGTTTTATTTCCAGCACCAAATTATTTTGCTTGCTTTATTTCCCATACCAGATTTGGCCCTCATCTGTTTAGTTTTCATATAATTATTGTGCTGAGGAGACGCAGTAAAGTCCTGGGTCCCTCTGCATAATTTCTTTCTAATGTTCCCATTGGATTGGAAATAGTAAAAAGAAAATGGAGTTGTTTCTTGTCCTTTTTTTTGCCTTTGCTACTGATACAATCCTGTGTCCCAAAAACTTTTGCCAACCAGAAAAATTGATCAGCACATTCAAACACATGTCAGTGACCATTATACTGACCAATGGTAGATAAATTAAGACAGGTTCTGCCCCTTTTTATTAATCAGCAACTCTGTTACATAAGTATGGCACAGATATACAGTATTATGTAGAAGTCATTCAAAGGTCTCACTTATTAGAGTAACAGTATGTATGAATACAGCAACAATCCAAACTTATGGGGGAGGAGGGGGTAATTGGCAGCCTACAAAGAAATATGAGACATTTAACCCTCTAAAGTACCAGCCTCCAGCATCATCTTTATTTACAATGATTCCTCTGGGCCTCATAGGCCTTCTTAGAAAATACAAGGGGTGGGTTACTGCAGCCCAGTGTTTTGTTAAAAGGCTGCTATCTGGCCAGAGAAAAGGCTAGCTAAAAGCTACTTATTTATTTTGCAATATTTGTAAATCACTCTAATCTCCGACACTCTGGGAATTGTAGGAGTATCATGGGAGCTGGAGGAATTAACAATCAGCAATTTTATAGAATTGCCTTCTGGTAATGGGCTGTTTGTGCTTGCTATAATAGCCACTTGGGGAAAAGTCAAGTCCACCCACTCTTCTCCCACTCACGGCAACCTGTGGTGTGAGTTCCTGTGATGCCCTCACAAAACTCAAGCCTGGCTCTGACTCAAATAGGTTGGAGATCCCTGATATCAATTATGGGCTGGTCAGTTGGACATTCTGAAGCAGCAGAGGAGCTTGCTGGGCTGTGACTCTCCATCTCTCCTGACGGTTTAATACGACCTCCCTCAAAGGCCTTCCTCTGACTGCATGCTCATTCTCACAAATTTAAGCCCATGTTGATTCTTGAGCATTGCTGGATCCTTTGCAAGATTCAGTGGCACAGACCTAAATCTGTGCCAGCAGCTGATTTATTTTTTCTGGGCATTGAACATTGGTAACCATATTTAGATTTCACATTCTGAATATTCCCTCACTGCAGCCCTCCTGAAGTAGAGAGGGGGAGAGCAGAAATGGGTTAACACAGAGTTAGTCATTTGGTTCAAAGCAAGAATCATTTTTAAAATGGCAGAATGTTTCTAGGTGTTTTCATATCAGAACTGCAGTAATCTAAGGAATAACCTGGTCATTGTTGATTTCATAATACAGTTATTGAGTTTATTTGCTGCACATTTCAAGATAGAAACTTGAAAAATCTGATCCGGCCAATTCTGGCTTGGGCATCATGCCCATTCTCCTCTGCAGTGATCTTATCGTGACTCATGCACCTCTTTACCAGGAAATAATGTTTTAGCTAAATTCAGCCCTTTTGGGATTTTGAAAACATTTAATACTGAAAAGTAGTATTGAAGCCGTATCACAAATGGCTATGAAATAAGTATCCTCCGGAGCGATATGTTTCATTCATTCTTCATTTCTTAAATCCTCAGTTTAATTCAGTTTAGTTGGAATGAGAGTTTGGATGTTTGCCCTCTATTAAAGGAATCATTGTAATCCGTTCCAGTGTATTTCATTTCTCCCTGTTTGTTGCGTGATAAATTTCCATTTCTTGCTCATCTGTTGTATATATAATCCTCACTTGTCTTTTCATGGTTGCATTTCTCTTGGGAAAACATGTACATTTTCCAACAATTTAAAATGTGGTGCTTTCTTTCCTAGAAAAATTAAGTATTCTTCCCTGTCCAAATATACATATAGTGTCGTAGGAATTGCTTTTTGAGGCATGAAAGTTGGATGGAAGTTGCCTCACCATCCCAAGAACAGTCTAGGTCAGTGTTTCTCAACCTTGGCAACTTGAAGATGTGTGGACTTTAACTTCCAGAATTCTGGGAGCTGAAATCCACATATTTTCTATCTGACAAAGTTGAAAACACTGGTCTAAGTGTTCTTTGCAGAAGTACCAGGCACATAGGAACTCTTGAAGAGACTTTTCTGCCTGATCAGCCTGCCACACATTCCAAATTTTATGGGATAATAACATCTTGTCTTCCACTACTTGTGGGCTTTTGTCCTCAGAAAATATATAAAGGCGGAACAACTGTATGATATCTCTTGATTAGTAAGGTTGGGACCTATCTGGAAACAGGCACAGGTGTGACATAGTGTAAAGTTAATGACACTAAAAGCCTCACAAATGCGTACTTCTATAACAAGAATTTCGATCTTTGAACACCTCAATAAGAATCAGAGCAGCATCAAACACTTTTGGGAAGCCATTGAGACAGCCATTTTGAGTCTGAAATGAGGTGTTTCAACTCAAATTCAGACTAGAAACCGTTTACATACTCTAATGCCTTAAAATGGTGAATCAAAGGAGTAAGGTAAATGTGAGTCTGCATATTACCAAGAAAAAGCTGTGCAAGAAGTTTGGAAGTGAAGGAGAAATGTCTGTAGAAGAGAGAGAATTTATTGAGATTATGGTGCATATGAAAATGTAGGGAAGGAGCATATTGAGCAAGTGAAGATTTGAGGTGCCTTTATTTTTTACACAGCAACATGAAAAATGGCATTAAATTAATAGATGAGGACTTTATGTCATATAATGAATATGAACTCTTATGTTCTTCCATGCCCTTTCTGTTCCATGTAAGCCTCAAATATGGTTGCCTTCTTGCCTCTTCACTCCATTAAACCATGAAGGTTCTTTTCAGCTTCCACTCTGTTAAATTATCCTGCAGATTGCAATCAATTTCTCTTTTGCTTTTCCTGTTCCCCATGTTTCAGTTATTTCTGCTTCCCTTATGCCTGTCTGGTCCATCTAGCAGAGATATTTAATCTTCAGAGCGAAGATCACATAAATTACTTGATACAAATGATGACAAGGAGAAAAAAAATCAAAGGAGATGAGGAGACTAAGAAAATAGAATCAGTCTCATATTGCAGAGTTAGCATAGCGCTGAGCTGCAAGATGGAGGTCTGTAGTTGTACATACAAGATATTTCATGAAAAATGACTCTCCCCATGAATTGCGAGCTGGTGAGAAAATTTGCTGAAGAAGCTTACTAAGAATGTAATCACTGTTGGTCACACAAATAAATATTGAACTTATATTCACAGCTAAAATAATGTGTACAAAAGTGTTGAAGTTGCTTTCCAGAAACTCCTGGAGTTTCTCCATGAAAAACCTAGGAAAGATATATGTGTTTTCCAGGAAGAGGTCTCATTTTTTAGAGTCTATTTGAGATGAACAGTGTGATGACCCTTTTCTCCATTCCATACACAAAGTATTTCTTCAGTGTGACAGCAACTTCTATAACTTCTGTTCTATAGCATCTTACCACTGCTTCCTATCAAAGTACATGAAATGGATTTCTCCCTCTACCCAACAGAAGATTGGCCTTCATACTGCTTGAGGCTGAACATTTTGGCTCCTTATGTGTGTAATATCATTTATTAGTTAATTGTGAGGATTATGAGATTCAGTTTCTACAGATACACTACTGGAATAGAATCAGTTCCCCTGTCCATTCAGATAATCCTGATCTTGATAACCAATTACAGGTAGTTCTTAATTCAGTCATTTAGCAATCATTCGAAGTTATGAGAGAAACTCCATAAACCACTTAACCTGTATTTGAAGTTATGATGTCTGATCAAACAGTAACCTCCTTGGGGGTTCAGGTATGGTCGTAAATCAAGAACTACATGTATTCAATCTGGGACAAGGCAATTTCTTCACCATATGGGGCTGCCCTTGAAGAGCATCCGGCGACTTCAGCTGGTACAGAACGCGGCCGCGCGAGTGATTGTGGGTGCACCGCGGTTCACCCACATAACACCTATCCTCCGCGAGCTGCGCTGGCTACCTGTCGATCTCCGGATGCGCTTCAAGGTGCTATTAGTCACTCATAAAGCCCTGCATGGTAATGGATCTGGATACTTGAGAGACCGCCTCCTGCCAATCACCTCCCTGTGACCAATTAGATCTCACAGATTGGGCCTCCTCCGTATTCCATCGGCCAGCCAGTGCCGGCTGGCAACCACAAGGAGGAAGGCCTTCTCAGTAGTAGCCCCGACCCTTTGGAACGAACTCCCCGTGGAGATTCGTACCCTCACCACCGTCCAGGCCTTCCGCACAGCCCTCAAGAACTGGCTAGCCCGTCAGGCCTGGGGACATGGATAGTTGCCCCTCCCGAATGATGAATGTATGTTGCTTATTACTTTTATTATATGTGTCTATGTCACTGTTTGTACTTCCCCTCCCTGATTTTATGTGAGCCGCCCTGAGTCCCCTCAGGGAAAAGGGCGGCCTACAAATGTTAATAAAATCTCTAAAAAAATCTCTAAAAAATATGTAACTTTGTTGAGACCACCTTCCCACTCTAATGGTATTTTTAAAGTCCAAGTTGAGCGATCTGTTATTGAGTGTCAAAATTGTGCTCTACATGGGGCTGCCCTTGAAAAGTGTTCAGAGACTACAATTGGTCCAAAATGCAGCCGCGCGAGCGATACTGGGTGTACCTAGATACACCCATGTTACACCTATCCTCCGTGAGCTGCACTGGCTCCCTATTGATCTCCGAACGCGCTTCAAGGTGCTGGTTATCACTTTTAAAGCCCTACATGGCCTAGGACCTGGATATCTCCGTGACCGCCTCCTGCCACATACCTCCCAGCGCCCAATAAGATCTCACAGGATGGGCCTTCTCCGGGTGCCGTCAACGACACAATGTCATCTGGCGGCTCCTCGGGGGAGAGCCTTCTCTGTAGCTGCCCCGGCCCTATGGAACAATCTACCCCCTGAGATCCGGACCCTCCCCATTCTCTCGGCCTTCCGAAAGTCTATTAAGACTTAGCTGTTCTGGCAGGCCTGGGGCTGCTGATCTTTGATTGAGCTCCAGCCCCACTAAGATTGAGTGCATGTTGTGTTCTTAATTCGCTTTGTCTAGTATTTTAAATTCTTTTAATATTTTTAAATTGTTTTTATGTAAGCCGCCCAGAGTCCTTCAGGATTGGGCGGCATACAAATCCATTAAACCTTAAACCTGAAACCTTATATCAGCTGAGAGAGAGAAAAAGAGGCAGTGTTTTTCAAATTTCACTTGTCTCCTATTCATGAAATGGAATTTCACATCCAGAATGTCAGTACTTGAACCATTTTGGATAGCACTTCAAAATAGTTCAATTTCCACTCCATTTTGGACTTCCGGTGAGAACACGGTGAGCTAAACTTTCCTAGAGTGAGGATGGTAGAGATTGGTGGGCAAAGAGTGAATCATGCTGAAATCTCTCCGGAGAAAGGAGGGATTGTGATTGTGTATTCTGGGCAGCTGTTTCTTGCAAGTGAACTGCATGTTTTTGAAGTTGGAGTTGAGGGATTCCAAATAATGTCACAGTTATAATGTAACCTATATGAACATAAAGCTTGGCCAAGATTAATTTCATATTTTTTTTGAGATTACCTTTTTACTGTCTATGAAGAACTCTGAAGAAACTTCTTGGATGAGAAGTGAAACATCTTCAAGGAAAAACAAAGTTAAATTGCCTTTTTAAAAAGTACCTACCCTGTTTTCCTGAAAATAAGACTTCCCCATATAATAAGCCCAATCAGGCTTTTGAGCGCATGTGCTAAAATAAGCCCTCCCCTGAAAATAAGCCTTCCCCGAAAATATTACAACACAGCAGCAGCCATGAGGTGACCACACTCACTGCCTCCTGCACCTCAAAAATAATAAGACCTCCCTGAAAATAAGGCCAAGCGCTTATTTCAGGGGTCAAAAGAAAATAAGACCCTGTCTTATTTTCAAGGAAACTCTGTACATGTTTATTGCTTTTCAAATATTAAGAAACTTCAGAACAGCAAGATTTATGGCATTCACTTGGTGACTTTCCTTCAACCCTTTATGAAAGAAGTTTAAGGAGGAGATTAAGAATTTAGAAAAATTCTTTTTGGAGGGAATAAATGGCAAAAGGTTGATTAGAGTATTGTCTTTTTTAATGTTGTAAATGGACTGAAAGTCTGTATGAAATTGAAATAAGATTTTGGAATTAATTATAAGAAGCTTTCCTATACAAAATCGCTGGTGTTTTGAATTCTGAAAAAAAATGATAGGATGGGACCTTGAATGTTGGACACTTAATGGAACTTGGGGGAACTAAAGGTTACAATTAAAGGAAATGTCCACTTAAACTTGGCTTACTAGTACAGAATGGAGCAAAACACTTTTAACATTGGACATACTGAAGGATATTTGTGAACAGGATGTCTGCCTAAAATGTCTAGATAAACTGCGTGTAAAATGATTTTTTGGAAGACGAACAGGTTCTACTAGATAAGTCTAATATTGATTTCAACATGGATTTAAAAATGACAAATAACAAGAATAATCTGGAAAAAATATGATATTTTTGGTATACAAATGAAACCAGCTGATGTCTTAATAATGAGAAGGGACATATAAATAAAAAACAGAAGAGGGGCTTGGATAACTTTCCTATATTAGATTTACAAAAGAGACTTTGAAGTTTTGAAGGATTTTATGAGATGAGACAAAGGAAAATAAATTCTGGGACATATTTGAAGAGATTAAAGAACAACATTGTGAAACATAAGGAGAATAAATATAAAGTTGGTTTATTTGGTCAAGGTTAAAAATCATTTCTATTTTTTACATCTTTATTTTTTTAGTTTGTATTAGCTTTTATCTTTTTAATTGTAACATTTAATAAATTTATTACAATTTTCCCCTCCATTTTCACACCTAAATTGAAGCCAATCTTAATTTTCCCCCCCACTTCTATTGGCCTTGAACCCCAGAAAGCCCCACGAGCCAATCAGTTCTCTCTCCGGTTGAGAGTTCAGATGATGAGAATCATTGCCTGAATTGCCCAGTTCTCAGAGAAATTAAAAATCTCCTGACCCTCCCTACTTCACCCAAAATAGATTACCACCAGCCCAGTAACATTTTTAAAGGAATTGTTCCAGAGGAGGAGCCACACCATTGTGAAAACTCTGTTTCAGTTAACATACACTTCTCCTAGTTGTGAATTTGGAAGAATTGTGTATCAGCATTTTGGGGACCAGGTTCTTTTCCCAAGGAGTGGAACCTCTGATGGGGCATTAGAGTAAAAAGGGATTGGCCTCTGCTAAGCTGTTCCCATCTCCCACTGCACCCCACATCCACTTCTGAAGGAGAGCATGTTTCTCTGCCTCCCCCCCCCCCCGCGCGCGCCTCTGTTTCCTTGGATTCATTATGAAATAAGATGAGCTCCATCACCAAGAAGGCCAGACAGATTAGCATATTTCTGGTTGCTTGTTAATCCACTGCAGGATTACCAATGAAGTGAGCACTCCAACTGAGCTCCGTTGTAAGAGAAAAGGCAAGCTTGCTTTCGGGAGGGGGAGATTCCAGTTATAGTACAACTCCACTGTGGTGCTGGAGATCAATGGGGCCGTTGAGTCTTGGCTTTCCTGGGGGCAGGCATAAATCACTCCCATCCATTCCTCTTCTTTCCTTGACATGAGCCTGAGAGGTGCCCTCCCGCTTCCAACGTGCCTGATGTATTGCAAGCTCCTGCCTATAGCTAGGCTTCATTTGTTTCCTGGATGAACACTGCAGTGGGGCTGCTGAGGGAGGCAGGTGCCACTTTGCTATGATCAACTCTTTCTGCCCGACTTCTCCCTCATAGGCACATTGGCTTGCCTCACTCCTACTGGGAGATCTGTAGGTATTCCCTTTGGATTTGAGGTATTACTCCTTCCACCCATCTCTACCATTCTCTGCTTAGCACTATCCTCTGCTACCCTGAGCCAGTCTAATGTTGCTGCTTCTGAAGCAATATACTTCCCTGCTCCACACAGGTGGGCAGACAAACAGACCGGCTGTGGGCTGCTTCCATGCTTTCTCAGCTGGTCTTTGTCATTTCGAACTCGCATCAAAAAAGTGGATGGCACAAGAATCTCTGCCTATGATTTCTCTCATTCAACCATGAATATCATTATGTGGTTCAAAAAGCCTTTATAGCAATAGCAGTTAGACTTATATACCGCTTCATAGGGCTTTCAGCCCTCTCTAAGCGGTTTACAGAGTCAGCATATTGCCCCCACAGTCTGGGTCCTCATTTCACCCACCTCGGAAGGATGGAAGGCTGAGTCAACCTTGAGCCGGTGAGATTAGAACCGCTGAACTGCAGATAACAGTCAGCTGAAGTGGCCTGCAGTACTGCACCCTAACCACTGCGCCACCTCGGCTCTTTCATTGGCAGGGTCAAAAAAACTATAAAATGTGGTACAAAATGGCACCTTTTGTTTCTCTTGGGAGAGGCTTGTGATTCTTCCCTGAGCAAGTGATCCGCAAATAATATTTTACGCTCCCTATTAGCCATCATGGTTCATTACACATTACTAACTCCATAGTTAATAATATTGTTGCACTTCCCTAATCTCTTAATATTTAAACTAATAGCATGGCCCAACTGGTGCCTTCTTACAGGAGGACTCATAGGTGCTTTTTCTGCATCCTTTGGTCTGACTTGAATTCTTGGATCTGGAGGTACTTGCATCCATGGCAGGATGAAGCTCTTCTGCATCAGAGGTAAGGTGGGTATGCATGCTTGGGCCTACTGGCATGCTGCATGCCATATGCCTTTGGGGCGAAGGGGGCATGTGGGGCTGAAAAGAATGATACGTCTTGAGATGGCTGGGAATGTCTTGAGATGAACCAGCTCCTGAGATAAAAGCTTGTCAGCAGATCGTGCTGGCTGAGGTAGTTTTTTCTGGGCTGTGTTACTCACACCCCTTTTGCCAGCAAGGCAAGAGCATGGCCCTCTTTGCCTTTGAACTATTCTCTTAGCTGGACACGAGAAAGACTGCAGTGTCTCCCATCAGGTCATTTCAGTCCCACATTTGACCATAGTTGCCAAGCTGAATAAATAGAGAAAGCAGACCAGTCAAGCTGGACTGTGTAATGGAAGGCAAAGTAGTGATAGTCACAGTATGGCCAACCAGTCCGTATGTGGTGCCGCTGCGTGTGAAAATCCTGGACAAATGGCCGGGAGGGAAGAGGGTCTTGAAAGAATCTTGTCTGCAGAGTCTGGCTGCTTGGATTCTTCCATAGCTCACGTTGGGTTGCTTTGAGCCATGAGAAGATCTAGATCCAGGTTCCTTGGGAATTCCAGCTGGAGTATTCTGGAATATTTGCCTTAGACAAAGTTGCTGCTCAGTCTCCGTTGTGCTTCCTCATCCCACTCTATCCTGGCCCCATACTCATCACCTACAAACAAGGCAGAAGAAGAAAGGAAAGCTATTAGCCCAGCTGGCAATGCCCAAGGGCAGCATATACTATCTCTAGGCTGTGGGACACAGTTTAGCTTCCGACCATAGCTAAGGCTTTCTGTGGTGTTTATACCTGTGTGGCATCCATGCAGCCAAATGCGATGTCCCTCATACTGGCACTGACAGCGAAGGGCATTGTTGGAAAAGTCGGACTCTGCTACCTCGTGCTTAGGGTTCACTATAACCTGGCAAAAAAAAGTGGGTGGGGGAGGGGAAAAGATAGCTAGTAGTTCAGGTTGCTTGCTCTCTTCTCATCTTCTCTGTGCCCCTTCCCAGTTTTAGTTTTTTTTTTTTTTAATCCACGACAAAGCAACTGACGACAAGGGCCAAATTTATGCCTTTATGCTAATATGCCTCTGTGCTCAGACCAAGTCAAGATTCCTTCCCAGACTTACCTGGAATATGTAACTTCCAGGGGGCACATCAGTGATATCTATCCACTGGCAGTCAATATCATGTCTGTATGTGTCCCAGCAGCCTACACTGACACCCTGCTCTCCAAAATTAGCACAGGCAAAACGCCGCTGCATTCCTATATGGAAGAGAATAGACTAAGTGGGAGAGTGTAGCCTTTCCTCACTCACAATAGACGTCTGGTGTACACATGTAGCATTTGGTTCTAACTTTGTTACTGTTCACTTTTGTGTCTCATGAACTTTCTCTTACCTTCTGGGCAGTTGGTGTCCTCCAGACAGAAACTGGCCTTGTGTCCCTCAGCCACTTTGGATCCATTGAGTGTCAGTAAGTCATAGTGTGTGAAAACTTCAATGCTGTGGAAATGTCTGTGGGATGATGAAAATGAGGAATCAGAAGGTCAGGACAAAACTATAGCTTGGAAGAAACAGGCTTGTCTAGGCAATAGCCAAACAGTCCTTCCTGCTACTTGTGGCCACGAAAAGCAAAGATCTGCTGAGCCATGAAACAAAGCAAAGTAGACGAATTAAGTGGGGCTTTTGGCTCAGTTGCTATTATAGCTCTTCATCCGTGCTCAACCATAATGATAGCTTGAGCATAAACATTGCTATTTTCCCAGATGCAACAAACTGAGCTCTCACCATAAAAGAGCTGGCTAGGGTGGATATCTTTCAGTGGGACACAGGAGCTTTAACTTACAGGAAGATGAAAAGGCTAGGTTTAGAAAAGGAAAAGTCTGGACGTGTTTATTTTTAAATGAATAAACAAAAATACCAAACAGGGATTAACAATTTCAGTCTCAGGTTGCACACATGCATTGGATAGCAATAGCACTTTCCTATGACAAAGAAGCACATATTACTGGCCGTGGTGTGTCAAGAACTGTCCATTACCTGTGGCATTCATGCCATATCCATGCATGACGGCCAATTTTGGGAAGGAAGTCAGCCCGGCCCAGGTTGTGGATCTGAGAGGAGAAGCGCAGCAGACGTCGATACCCCTCTGGCCAGTTCATACGGTCAGCAGAGGCAGAAAGGCAGCCTTCCTCATGGGCACAATACAGCATGTTCAATGGGCGGTCCTCAAGATAAGCTGTCTCCTCTACCAGCTGGGCATTCATTACGAGATCTGGAGCATCTAAGAAGACAAGTCGGGCATGAAGCCTTAAATCCATACAGTGAGAATTCTAGGCCCATAATGTTAGGCAGTTGATATCTCAGTCCAACTACACCACATTCTCCAGCTTTGTCCATCATACTATATCCCAAAGGTGCTTTTTCAAAAGGTAACTGGACTTTCTGGTTTTTCTTTAAAGACGTTTCATTTCTCATCCAAGAAGCTTCTTCCCTACCATCCAGTCAAGATGTTTCATTTCTCATCCAAGAAGAACCTTTGGGGCAACCTGGATGATGGACAATCTCCATAAACACCATACTATATATTTTGCACTCTCTCAACATTTCTTTCTTCAACCTCAATATAACAATCAATCGATCGATCAGCCTTTGCCCTAGGCAAAAAGGTGCCTCTCATAACTGCTCTGATGCGTAAGAGAGCTGCTCTACTACACTGATCTTACTGCCTTAGCTTTAAACACCCCAGGCCTGGTCAGACCATTCCTTTTCCCACTTACTCTGGGCGCAGGTGACTCCTGCAACAAAACGGCCTCCTCCATTTGGGCAATGCACGGGTCCATGGTGCTCACATTGAAGGATAGACAGTTCTGTACCTTTACAGCGCACACCACTCAACACCACCTCAGACGCATCTGTATTCCCCTGCCAGTACCATGTTTCCTGGAATAGGAACAAAGGAGTAGGAACCAAGTAAATACAGGCTCTGGATTTGAAATCCTTGTCTTGGGGCTTCCTTTAAGCCCTTGCCCAAGTGTGATTAACTTGAAAGCTTGAAACATCGGTTACCATATTTGCACCTGAGTAAGCAAGCCAGCATTGTGCTGGTGCACTCAGTACTTAACATTGTGAGTCAATAATGCAGGCAATCACTTACCTGGAGAGCATGGCTTGCAAAGCCCAGCCCCATCTGTCGACAAACAACCATGGCCTCCTTGAGTCCCCAG
Source organism: Thamnophis elegans (assembly GCF_009769535.1). Lineage (NCBI taxonomy): Eukaryota > Metazoa > Chordata > Lepidosauria > Squamata > Natricidae > Thamnophis > Thamnophis elegans. The sequence goes on from NC_045550.1 coordinate 25,897,229, forward strand.
TGTTCCCCACACACAGCACCCCAGCGGAAGGCACTTCCTTTGGGCACCAGTATTTCTACAATGCCTTCTTCTGAAGTGCGCCCACCAGCCAGACGGATCTGAATGGATGAAAACTGGCTTAATAGAATGGAATAATTGTGATGTAACGAGATGCATGTTACAGGTGAATCCAAAGCATCCTTAAGAGTTTTTGAAAATTTGGATACATGTTTCCTTATGCATAATGCATAATGGATTGTATGAAGGCCATTCATATTTGTCAAGTGGCAGTGGCTCTTGTTTTTCAGCCTGCCAAGTTGTGGTACCAGTGGTGGGTTTCAATTTTTTTTAGAACCTTTTCTGTAGGTGAGGCCTGCTTTGTGGGAGTAGCCTGCCAGCCATATGACTGGGTGGGCATGGCCAACTTGTGAAATGTGGTGAAACTCACGTAACAAAGCTCTTGCTTAGCAACCAAAATGTTGGCTCAGATGGCATTTGAAGCACGCAAGTCTTAAAAGCTGTCAAGTTGCACCCCTAATCCTTTAGAAAAAAAAAACCCCAGGGATGTTCAAACTTGACAGCTTTAAGACTTGTGGACTTCAACTCCCAGAATTCCTCCTCCAGTCATGTTGGCTCAGGATCTCTGGCATTTGAAGCACGCAAGTCTTAAAGCTGTCAAGTTACAAGACCATTGCACCCCTAACCCTTTAGAAAAAAAAAACCCAGGGGTGTTCAAACTTGACAGCTTTAAGACTTGTGGACTTCAACTCCCAGAATTCTTCCCCTCGCTCTTCATCTTGATGATGTGTGGACGGGCGGGGGGAGGGAGCTGGAACCAGTTCTAAATGGCACTGTAGATTTGTGGAACTTCTTCTATAGAAGAGGTTAGAACTGGCAGGAACCCACCCCTGTGTGGTAGCCTATATATACCCCATATCCAAGTAAGACATGGTCTCAAGAGCTCTTTATCCATTCCAAACATAGTTTACTCTTTCTTAGGTCAGCTATACTTTCTCTTTTGAGGTGTTTAGCAAAAGTAGCCCTTCTCCTTGTATTATTCATTTCTCTCCCGGTTTTTTTTTTAGCCAAAGAACAGGATCTTACTTGACGTCGGACATCAGTTTGGGGCACATTACAGCGGACGGCAACATCATTGTCATGCTGGCATCCTGTCTGAGCTGCTTTTTGGGACCTGCAGTCCATCAGGGATCGTTCATGTCCCCTGCACCGCACTCTTGTTAAATGGATGGGACCTAGTCCTGTAACATGAATTATTCTTGATAGGAGTTGTGCGTCATACACACTATGCCCCAAATTCTTCCCCACCTCCACAATTATCAGTCTGATTCATTCTCACTAGAGAGACATGGATCTTCCTAGTCCCCATTCTTTTTCTTTCGCCCCACAACTCAGTCTTCTCCAAATTCATCCTCTTCTTCCCATTCCTGAAATTTATCTCTAGTATTGCAGAACCCTTTCTGGATTTTACTTGCTTCTGAGAAACTCCATGAAATGTTTCTTAGGAGTAACTTATCCAGAATTTTCCTTCTTCCATATTTGTCAAGGATTCAAGTTTCCTACTTTGAGCCTTAGGACACCCACCCACCCCCTCACTTTATGATTCCCCTTCCACTCACCTTGGCCCAACTGTGCTCCTGAAAGAGCTTCTCGTGCAGTGCCGTAACCTAACTGCCGACACACCACACTGGCAGCAGGTAGATTCCAGCCTTCATCACACACAGTGCCCCACTGGTTACCAATTAGCACTTCCACACGCCCTTCACCTATGTGTGCACCTGCACGGAGACGCACCTGGGGTTCCTGCCGGAATGGAGACAGAGATTAGGGACTAACAAATAGAAGGAGTGGTATTTATGAAAGATGGACTTTTGTTCTCGGTCAACAGCAAAGAGTGAAACCAGTGGGCTTCCATCTAAGGTTTTTAACTTGCAGTTCTCTTTCATTCTTCACATTTTAAGGTTTTTAACTTGCAGTTTTCCTCTTTCATTCTTCACATTTTAAGGTTTTTAACTTGCAGTTCTCCTCTTTCATTCTTCACATTTTAAGGTTTTTAACTTGCAGTTTTCCTCTTTCATTCTTCACATTTTATGAAAGTTCTAAGGCTACCCAGATGTCTTCCTGAAACTCATTGGTCTTTCAACTGCCATTCTAGGATGGAGCAACTATATTGGATCGATTAAATGAAGCACTATAAACCCTTTGAGTGAAATCATCCTATACAATACAATAGCAGAGTTGGAAGGGACCTTGGAGGTCTTCTAGTCCAACCCCCTGCCTAGGCAGGAAACCCTATACCGTTTCAGACAAATGGCTATCCAACATCTTCTTAAAGACTTCCAGTGTTGGGGCATTCACAACTTCTGGAGGCAAGCTGTTCCACTGATTAATTGTTCTAATTGTCAGGAAATTTCTCCTCAGTTCTAAGTTGCTTCTCTCCTTGATTAGTTTCCACCCATTGCTTCTTGTTCTACCCTCAGGTTCCTTGGAAAATAGTTTGAGTCCCTCTTCTTTGTGGCAACCCCTGAGATACTAGAACACTGCTATCATGTCTCCCCTAGTCCTTCTTTCTCTTAAACTAGACATACCCAGTTCCTGCAACTGTTCTTCATATGTTTTAGTCTCCCGTCCCCTAGAATTAGACTGGGCCTTGCCCTAGTAGAACCTACGGTTTCACTATGATCAGTGCTCTTCACTGTGAATATTTTGAGCCTACCTGTCAAGATATATATGAGACTCTTATTAATATTCTTTGGGAAATGGTCTTCTTTTTACCTGCTTAGGCTTGCTATGGCTGGTTAGCTTGGCTTTCTTGGGCTGGAATTCAGGACCGGCTATACAGCTGACCAAGGCATGCATACCACGTGGGCAGGCACTTTGATTCTGAGCTTTTGGAAGCTCGTGTAGTTTGCATTCACCCAAGTGAACCTCAGTGCCCAGGCATTTAATTTGATGGATCCAAAAGGTATTCTTCTTGCTCAGGCTTTTTAGGCTGCAAAATAAGGGAAAGAAAAGATTACTGCCTTTTGTCAGATAATAATCCCTCTGGCCATCCTCCAGAAGGCTTTTTCCATGGCTGAATTGAAGTGTTATCCACCCATCCTTGAGTTCGCAGAAAACTGTACCAGCATGAAATTTGCTGTCCCCACTTACTATCCTGTTTCTATTGCCTTTGTTTCAAGTCACTGGAGTCACCTGACTTTGCTCCAAGGTGACAAAGTCTAACAAAATTTATATGGCTTGAGTCAGTCCTTCATCGGTGTCAGCATAAGGAAGAAACTAATGTAACTGACACATGACTTCAACCTGTCCCATTCATGGCTGGTAAAGAAAGGATGGCAGCATTATTGGAACACAGCAGAAAAGGGCCAAGTAAGCGCCATCGTTAGGCACAAATGAGGAAAGGCATTGAAATTTGGTGAATTAACTGCTTAAAGGCCCAGGAAGCAATCATGCCAAAAAAAAAAAAAAATACTAGAGGCTCCAGAATCTCCTTTTCCCAAATATTGACTAATGCAAGGTAATAAAAAAAAATGAGCCAACTCCTTACCTGGACCTTGGATCCTTTAGTTTCTGATTCCAGAGTTTCCTGAAAGATTAGATGATCGAATATAAATGCGCTTTGGCAGGAGCATTAAAAATTCCATTGCAGAAGCAGTGGATACATAACTCAGATTCTTCACTGTGTGTTGACAATTTTTTGTTGACTGTTTTTAGGCTGTTGTTTTTTTAAAAGAACTCGCCCTGAACTCTCATTTCCATGAATTACCAAGTAGGCTGAAGTTATAGTCCTTCGTATTCTCATTTGTTCTTTTAGGAAAGGTGACAGCACTATCCGCAGCAACTAAATTACCTAAAGCCCCTGCCACTCCTGAGCCAGTATCTGCACCAATATTCCCATAAATAAACTGCAGAGCTATGGATATCATCCTAGAAAAAAGAGAGTACTTGAAGATGATGGAGACCAGAGCTTTAAGTACATCTTTACTTATGTGGTCAAGAAAAAAAAATGTGTCCACAGATCCTGTTGGCATTCAGAGAACGCGCTCATCTTCCTCTGCCACTGCCCCATCAAACATGGCTGTGTATGGGATCTAACTTTGGGAGGACACACCAAGTTAGGATGGTCTAGACCAGGGTCCCCAAACTTGGCAACTTTAAGACTTGTGGACTTCAACTCCCAGAAATTCTGGGAGTTGAAGTCCACAAGTCTTAAAGTTGCCAAGTTTGAAGACCCCTGGTCTAGACCAGTGTTTCTCAACCTTGGTGACTTTAAATCCTGTGGACTTCAACTCCCAAAATTCCACAGCCAGCACAGCTGGCTGGGGAATTCTGGAAGTTGAATTCCACAGGACTTAAAAGTCGCCAAGGTTGAGAAATGCTGTTCTAGACGTTGACCCTGGGGTGCTAGTCCCCACGGAATTGATGCACAAGCCAGAGCCAGAAAGGGCAGGTTCTGCTCAATCCCTGAGAAGCGCAGCCTTCACTGTATAATTACCCCACTGCGGTTTGGCTGAACCCCATGGTGAAACGGCCCTGGCATCCACAACTGCTTATTGCAGGACTGTATTTAGAAAGAGAATAGTGGGTGGAGTGTAGAAGATGGACAGAAGGAAACAAGCGCCTGGAACAACCAGTGTGTGGGGAGAAAAAGAAGCCACAAAATCACAGGGATTGGACAGGCCTCTTCTTGAGAAACAAAAGGAAATTTTTTAGACGAGACAAACAGAAACACCCCCGTTTTCTGTACTAAAGAATCGCCTGATGCTTATGCTGCGCCTTATGTTGCCATTAAAAGGAGGACCCTCCGTTTTATGCCTATCTCTTTCTTCATCGCAAATATAACATTGTACATGTCGCCCTTTGTGCTTCTCACTCGTACCTGTAGAATCCTGTGGCCACCTGTCCATCATAGGGGAATCCCAGCATCCCACACAGGACACGAGTATTGTTTCGAGTCCAGCCAGCATCGCACACCTGACGCCAGCGCCCCTGGAGCTTCACTTCTACCGCACCTTCTGTGACCGGGGAACTTAATTTGGCCCGGGCCAGTATCGGCTTGATCCGTACCTCTTCTACCTTTGATCCCTACCCAAGAGAAAGAATGGACATTACTCTGCTTTGGGATTTGCTGTTAATGAAAAGTGAAATAAATCATCGAATGCACATGCTCAGCCATGGGGCAGGGGACAAAACTAGCTGATCTTCATTTCACCGCATGATTACATTTCTATGGCCATTGATCTCAGCAGGACTGTCAAATGTGCGCACGTGGGATTTGCTCCAAATTATCATTATAGAAAGGAAACAACCCCAGTCTCTCATCAGGTCCTCACCTGCAGCTGGATATGTGAAGCAGCAGAATTGAGTCGACGGGGCCCTGTGCACACCACACCACTATCTTCATTGTGGTTACAATCAGTTACTCCCCAACCATTGGAGGCACATTCAACCAGGGAGCTTTCAGTACCTGAGCAGCGCATGTTGTCCAGCCAGATGGGACCTGTAGATACATAACATCAGAAGTAGAAGCCCTGGTCACTCTTCTCAATGTTTCATTTTCCCCAGCCTGATCTCAGTGCCTTTCCTTGGAAAAGCCGTACTATTCCCTGTTTATAGTTAACAGCTTTGCCCGTCTTTCAATTCAAACATCACTTGTAATGGATCATTTCGAGAAATCAAGCAAATATTGTTACATCAGAACCAATCATTTTATTTCTATATCATCCAACAGAACTTCTTGCTAAATACATATTTGGTGAGGCATAGGAGAAGTGTAGGAAAATGGGAAACATCTGGATAGAGATCAGACTAGAGCAGTCTTCCCCAACTATGGTAAATACCCTCCAGGTGGAATACAATCCCCGTCATTCCCCATCAGAACAGCTAATAACATTCGCATTCCAGTATATCTGAAGAGCATACATTGAGGAAGGCTAGATTGGTGGACAAAAAAGCCCAGAGAATGTGGGAAATCTGGTTTCATAAATTCTCATCCTAAATACAAATGTATTTAATTTAATTTATATTAATTTAAGATGAGCACACTATTGCCAACATGTTACTTTTTTATTAGACTTTGTCCCTGCCTTCTTTTGGCAATGTTTGCCACTTACAGATTTTCACCTGAAGTTGAAGTGAGCATAGCCCAAAGTACCCACAGTATTGTAAGAGCCAACTTGTTATACAGAACTGTTTTGCTATTTCTTGCTGAAAGAGAAGAATTATTGTGTAATGTGTGGGATGCAATCTCCCCTGTCTTTCAATTAATGGTGGATTTGAGCCAAGGAAAAGTAAAATCTTGCTGGTTAACATAATCCCAGGACTTAGAACAGGAAAATACGTAGCCCACTTACTTGAAAACTACTATAGAGCTTAAAAATTTAGACCAATAATTTGAATTCTTCCATACCAAAATACCAACTTTATTAGTGAGTTTCCAGCACTTGCACTGAAAATGGGTATCGCAATTCAGGTCCAAGCATTAAAAAGTAGTTGAGATCAACCACACTCTCCATCCTTTCCCGTCCTTACCATCTCCTGAGCCATATTTGGCGCTGTGAGCCCAGTTTATGGCCTGATCATAGCCCAGCTCTCTGCAGGCCACATTTGCCACATGGATGTTGAAGTCATCATCACACACTGTGCCCCACTGTCCTTTGTACAGCACCTCCAGCCGCCCTTCACCTGCTTGACTCCTGGGCCCCACCAAGCGCAGCTTAATTTTGGGATGGTTTGCCCAGCTAGGTACTTGAAGACATAGGAGGAGGAAGGTAAGAAGATACCCCTGCAGAGGGAGCATCTCTGGTCCAGTGCTGGTTGAGACCCCTGGGAGGCAAGGAAAATTGATAAAGGAGCATGGAAAAAGAAAGAGTTAGTGGCACTTCTTATCAGAGGATTCCTCTTTTTTAAAATGGACAAGACAATTTATAGCAGCAATATAAAAATAACCAGGAGGAAATGTGTTTTGTTTTTTTTAAAAAAAATCAGGAGTAGCAAATAATCATGCATTGTAAATTATTCATTAAGCACTTAGCAATGTGGACTCATTTTAAGATGCCCCCCCCCCCCCGGCTCCCTCACCAGAAGGAGAATGACAATGGGGGAAGCAGGCATTGATGAGCCTGCCAAAGGGAGAGCACAGCAGCCCAACCACCCACAAGAGCAGGATGGGGCCTCGCCATCTCCTCCAATATCCTGCCACATCAGTAGAGTGAAATGATTGGTTGCTTTTCTATATTTGTGACCAGGATTTTGAGAGGCTGCAGGGGACGTCCGATTCCTATCTGAACACACGGATGCCTTTCCATGCAAAGCACAGCAGACACAAGTCCATCCCCATCTCACTGTGCCCATTGATCTCAATCTAACACACTTCACTGAGGGCTTTGAATTATCCATTCCACGCTGCTTTGGACTGGGCTAAAGGACAAATTGGGCTTCTTCCCCTATATTCAGTTCCAGAGGAGCTCCAGGGGCACTTAACCAGGGCAAGTCAGAGGTATAGAGTATTTTATCAGCAATTAGCAGCCTTTTTTAACGGGTTTTTTTTTGGGGGGGGGGGGTATCTATTTCACGATTCTAGCCCATCTTCAACTTTTGATTCAGTCCTTCCAAGTGAAATTGTGTGAAAGCAGACGCCCCCACTCCCCAACTCCACCTCCCTGCACCCCAGACAGCAGCATCCCGAGTCGGTCTTGTAGGCTCGTCAGCCAGTTACTCACGTGCAGTCTCTGAACGTGGGGAAGAGATGCTCTCAGGAGCCCGACAACTTCTTGTCAGAAGCTGGACCTCCGGGGGAGGGGGAGGCTGGTCGCCCGCTACAAAAACCTCTGGCTGACAAGAGACCCTGGCGAAGAAAGCGGCTGGCGCAAGTTTTGCCAGCGTCCCGTCCCGTCCCACCCTTTTTATCCGCGGCATCCGCCCTTCGGCTCTGGCTCCTGCACGGATCTGGGCAGGGCGGGCGAGCGCCTCACAGTACCCAAAAGGACGCCTCCCCCAGAGAGGTGAAAAAAGGTGCTTTTGGGTCTTCCCGGACAGGCTTCCCCCCCCCCCAATCATGTCCCAAAGGAGCCGCAGAATCTCAACAATAAAGCTATCCTATTATATCGTGTGTGTGTGTGTGTGTGTGTGTGTGTGTGTGTGTGTGTGTGTGTGTATATTTTTCAGGCGTCTTCACCTGTTGGGTTTCTGCAGTACTTAAAAACGTTAGCAGCAGGAAGGGCAAAGTGGCATTTTGCAAGAGGAAAAGGGTAGGAGCAACGTGGGTAAGGAGGGACGAGTCACGTTTCAAGGATGGGAGATTTGCAGGATGCAGGTGCCCCCCCGATGGGTGCCCCTCAAATCTAGGACCTCATGGACTGATCAGGCCATCAGAAATACAAAATGGATTTTTGTGAAAGACTATTTGCAAGGTTAGAAGATGAAGAGATGGCTCTCCAAGAGGCAGCTACCAGATCTGAACTGCCGAAATCTAGATCATCACCAGAGGACATGAAGCACTAGGGAAGAGGTTTCTGTACCTCTTTGCTGCCACCTAGGGGTCATCTGGATCCTTACATCTCTGATTTGGTACCTCTTTGCTGCCACCTAGGGGTAATCTGGATCCTTACATCTGTGATTTGGTGGACCCAGTGAAGTGGTTCTTTTCAGTGACTCTCCTGCACCCAAAGAATGTCTAGCACTTCACATTATGGTTTGAAAAAAGCTTCACTTTCATCTCCAACTGCAACTCCATAATGGAGGGTGAAAGTTGTTTTTGAAAAACCTGTGGGAATGTCTTGTTCCTCTATGGTCTTCTCTATGGCTATAGTCCTTAGTTTGCAGTCGTTACCTGTAGTTGTCCGTTCCCACCATCACCATCACCACCACCTGCTTTTCTGGTGTCTTACAAGGTTGTGCAATATTCAGCCTGTTTGTTACATTATTGCTCTCTGGATAAATTCATTGTCATCAAATTCATGTAAACACAGCTATACTTTTTCTCCTCAACAAAGAAAGAGTTCTGTCATCTGTTACTGATTTTTCTTTTCAAATTATATCTTACTCCGTAACTGAGGAAGTCTCGCAACTAACACACAATAGATACATTTGAAATAGGCGTGAAATCTTATCGATTTGTTTTTGGTTGATCCTGAACATCGCATGTGCAGACTCTGTAGCATAGCAATGATAGTTGTATTTCTGGGGAAACTGGAGATTGGTCACTAGGTAGCTAAGAGCCACTAAATAAAAGGATCTGAGAACACTGTGACTCTTCGTTTAGTTCTTGCTTGCAACTTTCTTCTTTATGTTGTTGCTCAATATGAACAACTGATCTTCAACAATAATAAAAATTAATCACAATCTGTACTACACTGAAAATAATATATAATATGAATAATTCTTGAAAAGAATGATTATTCCACAGAAAGGAGTGGCTATCATTTAAACCATGGTTTGCACTTCTCAACCAAAACCAGCCAAGATAATCCATGGCGTCTCTTCTGTATTTGTTCAGGTTGAAGCTTGTTTCCTTTTAAATGCATTGAGAAAAACTTGAAGAAAGAAAAATGTAGACAGCTCTGTCATCTCCAATCCAGGCAGAGCCTGTTTTGCCTTAAATAAAACCTATTAGGATAAGAAGAGGCCATCATTCAAATATTTTAGCCCCCATATTCATTCAGCCTTACCCAGAAAGGCCAGTTCAAGGAATTACATGGGTTAGGGTTAGGGTTAGGGTTAGGGTCCAAAACATCTGGAGGCTTTTAGATTGCCTACCATTCCTTTAGTGCAGGGGTGTCAAACTCGCATTGTGATGGTGGTATCTCGTGATGTATCGGGACTTTTTGCCCCTTCATTAAACCGGGAGTGCACATGGCCAGTGCATGATGCATCCAGCCTGCGGGCTGCGGGTTTGACAATCCTGCTTTAGTGTGTGTACTGATGGTACCATCATTTCCAATGGTACCAACAGGAAAGAGCTCTGAAATAGATGTCAAGGCAAAACAAGCAACCCAACAATTTTTTTTGGCAGGCTTACTGAGATAAAGTCATCAGCAACCATCAGGATATTTTGGTTGTGTTTGGGTTAGTATCATGGCCAATAATTGGATATTTCCATGTTGTTACTGAGATGTCACAAATGCATCCTAGCGTTAAGCAGAGCTTTTTTAATGCTTTGCTAAGATAAACTGATTTGCCTATGATGACTGGAATTATCCTTAATTGGTATATTAAAAAATATCTATCCCACCCACAGCAAATATGCCTCTGGAAAACATGGTTAATTTCCCCAATCTTCAGTTTCTTGGGGATGGTAGTATTATTGGGTGCAACAAATATTTTTAATGTGCTAAGAATATGTGTGGTTCAGTAGCAACATGGAAACTTTGGATGCAGAATATTCCAAGTTTGGTTTCTATAATAATTTGTAGGCATATTCAAGTCTCTTCTCAAATTCTCAGAGAGCTATTCTCAGTTAATGTTAAGCCTGGGCAAACGTGTCCTGTAAACATGGATACATTTAAGTTCTTTTTGCATTGAGGGATTTTCTAGTTATCCTGCTGAGTGAAGCCCTAAATGTCAGGTCAGAAGTTTTGTTTTAATGGCATTGCTGCCTATTCTCTCAAGGCTCTCTCTCTTTTTAGGATCAGGGAAATGATCAGCCTGTAGCCACTCTGCAGCCCTCAACCTGCAACCTGCCAGATGAGTCAGTCTTGCTCCACATTCCTTGACCTGGAGTTTATCCCACAGCTGCCTGTAATCCAGTTCCACCTTTGCTGTGATTTGTTGGACTGCTGACTCCTCCAAGTAGCAACACATTCACAGCACCTCCTGGACACCTGCTACTGGCTCACATTCTGTGGCCTCATCCTGGCAGTAGCTGCTCCCTCCCCACTGCCCAGTGGAGCAACGAGCAGTAAACAGGAAGCTTGTTGCCTTGGCTGTAGCCCGCATCCCAGGCAAAAATGTGCTAGTGGCAACTGCCTGTTTGCTTAGAAATTAAAGAGTAGGTTGCTGACATGAAGAGCCGGACGGTGGGAGGGAAGCCTCAAAATAGCCCTGAGCTCATCATTCTGGCAAGTCCTTTTCTCTCTTTTTTCAGGGAAAGACCCATCTGGGACGAATAATTTTTGACCAGTCCCAAACTGTGCCTTCCAATTCGAGCTCCCACAAACAGAGTTAGCCCCACCTATCTGCAGGGCCCAGCTGAGGGAAGATGCCTTACAGGATGAACCCAGGGAATGTCTGGACTTCTTTCCTGGTGAAGTCTCGGGGAGGGGGGGCTTCTCTTGCCAAGCCAGAGCCCGGCCACACAGCGCTCTCTCTCTCTGCTTCTCTCCCCAGCACATGGCTCATGAATAAATGATGTCAGGAGACTTAGCAATTGCCAAAGTACCAGATTTTTCCAAATATATTGCTAGGACCCAGAGCAGGCAAATTATGAACGAAGGGGCAGACTGAATCATGAGAAGAGCTGTTACCTTCCCAAGAACCCTGGAAGGGCGACTTGTTTTCAGGCCACAAAGTCAACTCTGGAGAGATTTGCCGGGGCAAACCAGCGCATGGAGATTTGTAAATATTATGGCTCCCTGTCCTGATCGAACTGAGCCAGCACATTTCTTATAATCAAAGGCCCAACCTCTAGGTGTGATTTGAAGCATGGAAAAAATAGAGCAGATTAATCAAGTTCGAAATGACACTTTAATGTACTGTAACTGCTTTCACTTCATCACTTATTTATCCAAATAAAATTTGTTTAACACAACCTTATCCAAATTGGCATCTTTCAAATGGGACTGCAGTCCCCAGAATGCCTGTGCTGAGTTAACGCAATTAAGTTAGTAACTTAGTTATAGTTAAATCTGGAAAAAAACTGAGGAATGCAAACAGTATCCATTGCTTTGTAATTCAAGGAATTCAAAGCTCAATTCTCTCTCTGTCCCCAAAAACCTATGAGACAAGTTACACTAAGTGAAACTAACTGGTCCAATGTTACATTGAGAGCTTTGACAGTAATTTTAGATTTGATCCATAGTCTTTCAAGTCTTGGCCATATTTTTCCTGATCTTATGTACAAAAAGTTAGATTTTTTTGAATAAATAAGGGGAATAATATAAATAAAGGAAGATGTTTATTTGGGAATATTTAAAAAAAATCTAAAATTATAAATACTTTAGTTTACTTGTGCATACAATTAATTTCAGAGACAGGGAAAAAATGCCAAAAGAAGGTTATATTCAATGTTACAAGAAGACATGTTTATATAGCATTTTTTCCCTTAGAATGATTGAGGGGAATTTGGCCACTGCTGAGTTAAATTGCTCTCCATCAATCCTTGAGTTTCTAGCATAAATCCAGCATAAATCCATATATATAATGTAATGCTGGCTGGGCAATAGTGATGGCTGACTCCTCCAGCTTTGCCGTCCTCCTTTTCAATATGCCATCACACAGGAAAAACATCTGCTACCCAGGGCCTTGCAGCAGAAATTGGCTGGGTCCAGCACCAGGATTTTGCCAGACGGCATCATCTGTTGCTCCCTCCCAAGCTCCATTCTGTCATCATAAAATCGAAAAAACCCCAAACCATGTATCACAAATGGAGTCACGTTGTTGGCAGTGGTTATAAGGGAATATCACATTTATTTGAAATTTATCTCCCACTTTTTTCCTTTTTTTTTTTTTTTACATAGTAATAGTTCCTTTGTGTTCTGGAAGCAAATGCAGAAAGGAGAAAGATGGAGGGCCACGTTTCACTCTTCCTATTTCAGTCTGTTGCACTATTTCATGTTATATTATTTGGGCATCAGCAACATATCAAGTAGGCTTCATGTTTTGTGTCCAGGGAGCGATTGGCAGAAGACATTGGCCATGAGCCAGCAGAAAAGAGATGCACCTGCATCAATCCGGATAATAAACTGTTTCTGTGGATGTTATTCTACTATTCACCTTCCTTTTTTTTTTTTAAAAAAAATAATTTTTATTAAACATTATTACCTTTAAAAAACAAGAAGAAAAATACAACGACATAAATACAACGACATAAGCAAGACAAATCATACATAACAATATAAAGTAAAACATACAGATACAAATGCCGTTTTAAACATACCACCACCCCTCCCCCCCCCCCCACGGTGACAGTCATTCACAGCCCAGTTTTTTCTTTCTTTCCTCATTATTAGGTCTCTAAGCCACATCTTCTCATTGCAAGATTCAGGGATCTATTACGGTACCTATGTTAACTTTCCCCATTTTAAGTCCCTGCTGTTCTCCTAGTCGCCCACATATACCATAGGTTCCAGCTAAGATAATGTTCTCTTTCTCCTTTGTCCCTCAGCCAACCCGTCATTCTGTCCATTTCTGCACATTCGTAGATCTTTTTAATTATAGCATCTTCCGACGGTATAGTGGTGGATTTCCTACTATTCACCTTCCTTTGTGTCCATGTCGCAACTGGAGAATTGTAAAAAACACATCTTGAGGAGGACTTAAACCTGTCTCACTGGTGGACTGGGGAACAAAATGAAGGCAACATGGTATGGATGAGTGAGAATGGTGATTGTCAAGGAATGACTATCAAGTACAAGTAGGGACAGAAATAATTTCTCGGTTCAGGAGTATTTGCTGTACATAAAAAGACAACCTTTTCTGAAAAAGTGGAAGGTTCTTTTTCATGTCCTGGAGTTCCATGCATATCTCATAGTACCTTGTTTTTTAACTAAACCTATTTGATTGGGTGGGGGGAGGCGATTAGAAATAAGAATTATGGTGCAGCAGCAGGAAACTGGGGAGGGGGCTGAGGTTAATCTTTTTCCCCATGTGGATGCCTTATTCCAAATTCCTCTCCCCCGTGCTATTTGTTTGGGGGAACATCAATCCCTGTGATACTTTCACCATGCCCTACTTTTGTCCCTTCTTAGAGCCAAGAGCCCAGAGATAAGGCCTGGATGGGAATTGTGGGTGGGAGTGGGAATCATCTGTAGCCTGTCCCCAGATCACTTTCACCCAGAGATGGGATGGGAGTTTGATATCAAGGTACTCACATCATGACTTTTTGGACTTTGTTAAGAGCTGGTATCAACATACTGTACATTTTAGTCGTGTACTCTAAAACAATATTGGTTGTGATTAAATGGTCGCCAAGAACAGACCTGCACCAAGTATCATAAAGAAACAGGGTGGCTTCAAGTATATGGCTCAGATCAGCAACTTGGTTTCAGTATCAGAACTGAATCCCTCATCTTCCCCTACAACAGTGGTTCCCAAACTTGGCAACTTTAAGACTTGTGGACTTCAACTCCCAGAATTTTCTGGGAGCTGGCTGGAGAATTCTGGGAGTTGAAGTCCACAAGTCTTAAAGTTGCCAAGTTTGGGAACCACTGCCCTACAAAAAAGATGACATTCTGCTTTCTCTCAGGTGTCCTAGTTGAGAATATGAGGGAGCCACTTGCAAACTCATCGTGCAATACATTGCTATGCCCAAGCCTTCCCTGGGAGTTATGTTGAGACCCTTCCCACTTCTGCTTTCAAGAAAGGCCTCCAGATCTTCCATAATCAACCCCCTCCTTTTCAACCAGTTCCCTTCCCTCTAAGACAGTGGTTCCCAAACTTGGTAACTTTAAGACTTGTGGACTTCAACTCCCAGAATTCTCTGGGAGCTGGCTGGAGAATTCTGGGAGTTGACGTCCACAAGTCTTAAAGTTGCCAAGTTTGGGAACCACTGCTCTAAGATACTCTGAGTCATGATTTTTAACTCTTTTCCTTTGTTTTCCTTTTTGTTGTTAACTGTCTTGAAGTCTCCTAGGGATAAAGGTATTAATCACATAAATAAATAATAAATTCCTATCAACAGTCTCTCTTGTTTCTTAGAAGAAGCGCATCAGCATTAATCTAACATTAACAGGTAGGACAGAATGGGAAAAATGTCTCTAATTTGGTCAAGAGGAATATCAAAGCATTACGAAGAAAAATAAATCTTGCTTCCTCCCCAACAAGCCAGGTTTGCGGCTCTGATTCCATTCATCAAGAGTGGGCATGCCTGTACCAATGCCCATGAAAAAGAAATGCCTTGGGGGCCCAAGTAACCTATGGAGGAGTTCTGCCACCCCACTGACTTGGTCCACTTAATTTTTCAGGCAGGGATATAAACGAGACTCTTTCCTCCACACATGGCTTTTGGTCAAATGGGCGACCTGGCTGCAATATCCCTCCCCCCACGGATCGCCAGGGTGGATTCGGCTGCGCTCCCCAGCTAGAACCTCCAAACAAGCTCAGGCGCTTGCATGGAGGACTTATTGGGAGGCTCAAGAGATCCTTCTGCTTAACGAAATTTTGCCGTCTGCCTTTCCCTGGCTCAATTATGCCTCGCATAGCGACATCCCTCGAGCATTTCAGGGGAGAAAGGACGGCCCCTGGACGGTCCTCCGATCGGAAACGTCGAGCCAAAGGGTTTTTTTTGTCCTTCCAGGCAGGCGGGAGACGCCGACAGGGGCGAAGCTGCTCTTCCTTCTCCCGGGCACCAGTTTGTAGCTTCTCTCCGTTCTTCTGCGCGGTCCCCGGCAGCCCCGCGGCCCTTTGTGCCCGCAGGGGCGGGAGGCTGCCCAGAAGCGATCGCCTGGACCCAGGGCCATTCGCCCGGCCGACGTGGCAGCGCGGAGAGGAGCAGGCGCTCCTCCGCCTTCCGAGCAGCGCCAGGCCCAGGGCGAGCACGTGTCAGCCCCTCGGCTCGGGATGCATCCTGTGGTTAAGCCTGGGGAGCAGCTCAGGCGGCGCTAAAAACAGCTCAGGCGGGAGCTATTCTCAGCCCGTCAATATTTATATAGCTGTCTCAGGTGCAGCACCTCGCTCCAGGGAAGCTTTTATTTAAGGGCTGGTGGGAGTTCCAGCGGCGGGGGCGACGGGCCCAAGCGTCACCCGGCGGAAGTGGCTTCGAGGCCGAGCCCAAGCGTGGGAGCCCCTTGTTTGGCCGCCGCAGCAGCGAGGGAAAGTGAGGGGGCGAAAGTGGGCCGCTTGCGCAGGCGACGAAGGGGAAATCGGCAGAGGCTGAGAGGCGCGATGGGGGCCGAGAGAGCCCCAGGGCCAGAAGCCAAGAAGGGGCTCATAGCCAACCGCTCTTTCTCAGCCCGCTCTCTAAAGCGGCCTTTTTAACGCAGCGTTTCTCAGACGTGCCAACTTTTAAGAAGTGTGGACTTCAACTCCCATAATTCCCCAACCACCCGTTTCAGAAAGGATGTGTTAAAATGTGCTGCCTGGGAGGGGGATGGCCTTTCGGATTAGTAGCCCAGTCCTCTGGGAATGTGTCCAGTTCCCATTGAACACAATACTATGTTGTATTTGTGCTGATAAATAAATGAAGGGAGACTAGTATAGATCTATTTCAAGCTTTCAGCAGCTAGCCATACCCTTACTGTGAATCAAACCTGTGCTGTATTGCATCTTAGGCAGACGTCTTAGCCATTAAGCCACAGAGTTCGACTCCTTATCAGCCAAGCCAGGGTGAAAGGTTATCTATTAGAGTTACAACCCCCGTATGCCCAAATATGGGAGGAAGAATTATTTATCAGCACAAATACAACAAATGTAACAAAAAGGCAACAGTAAAAATATTGGGTTTCTGTCTGGATGGTCTCTTGTGACAAGCCGAAGGACAGATGATGGAAGCAGTTAGCTTCCTCCCATAATTGGGGCTTACCAGGGGTTGTAAAAATCTAATATATATATATATATATATATATATATATATAGTTCCACAGTTATATTGTGCTACATCAGGGGTCCCCAAACTTGGCAACTTTAATACTTGTGGGCTTCAACTCCCAGAATTCTCCAGCCGTCTGGCTGAAGAATTCTGGGAATTGAAGTCCGCAAGTATTAAAGTTGCCAAATTTGAAGACCTCTGTTCTACATAAAGGAGGCCTTTCATTTATTGGTTATGGACTTCCTGCATTTATTTTTAAGGCATGATCCTGCTTTCTAAATTATGATTGAGCATAAAAAAACCCTTATTATACATTAATTCCTGCATATATTCCTCTAATCTGCTAAATCTGTAAACCACTTAGAGGCGGCTGTAAAGCACTGTGAAGCAGTATATAAATCTAAGTGTTATTGCTAATCTGACTTTTCTTTTGCATCCTTTCTTGCAGCCGGTTGGGCTGCTGTTTGATTGGCAGTGTGAGAGGTAGCTTGGAAAGTGTTCTCTTCCATTAGAAACCACACCCTATCTCAAAGTAATATCGTAATTTTCCAGCACTTTTCATTAGTGTAAAGGCTGCAGTTTCACCCTCCTTTTTGTCAGAGATTATGGCTCCAGTTCCTCCCTCCAGAATAATCATTTTCTTCCTAACAGAAGCTGCGAGTAAGAAAACTTTTAACCCTTTGAGCCCCTGTTTCATATTTCTCAACCGGAAATGCTGCATAAGAGTCCATCTGTATTCATAACCATCTACCCATGAAGCATTTCTGGATAATGTTAAAACGTTTATGTGCTAACCCTGTGACTCTCCTCTGCTGCCATCACTGCAATCAGAGGAGGTCAAACACATGAGGAAACCTTAAACCTGAAGCAGAATGCCAGGACAGGCTCTTGAGAATGGAAGAAACCTGGCAGATAACAATATGGATAATCTCTGGTGTGTATAGTAAACAAACTGGTGCTGCTTTTTATTTTTATTCATTGCCACTGACGAAAGAGACAGCCCCCCCCTCCCCCAAATAGCACCTGCAAATAACTCTCAAGAAATACACAAAGGGATGAAAAACCAGGGAAAGCCTGCTGTTTTCAACCAGCTGGAATTCTGGCTGCACTCATGAAACTCACTTAAATTGGTGAATTCGTTTTATACGTTGGCACAATATATAAACTACCCAAAGTGGCTGGATTTACACAGGATGTTAAGCCGCAAGGAAGCCTAACCAGTGTTAAAAATTTGCCAGCTTTTACATGATGTGCAAATGCAGTTATTTAAAGCTTTAACAGACCTGGTTAAGCACGTTGAACAAACACAGCAGCGAGTTCCATCACCCAGTCTGATTTGGAAGGGAAGGCGCAGGGACATAATTGCTGCTGTCAGCTACCCTCTTAAGCAGCTTTTTCAGAAAACAGCATGGCCTTTTTGTTTCTAAAGGGAGGGAAAACTCCTGCAGTGTGCTCTTCGCATTGCTGCCTTTCTCAGCCTTTCCAGCAGTCAGCTAAGAAGCGTCTGCAAATGCAGTTTAACAAAAGGATATGCAACAAACCATATGACATCAAAATAGCAACACAGTGAGAGAAATATGACATATATTTGCCTCAGGATGCTTGATGCAAATAGAAAGTTCCATGGTTTATGTCAGTGGCCCCAAACTTGGCAACTTTAAGACTTGTGGACTTGTGCAGAGCTGGCTGGAGAATTCTGGGAGTTGAAGTCCACAAGTCTTAAAGTTGCCAAGTTTGGGAACCACTGGTTTATGTGATTACAGCATCTCTCCCTCTCCTGGGATGCCAATGGCTGGTAGGGCAAAATGAAACACCTTAATAAGGCACTTAGGTCTGTCTCCATGTCTGGATGAAACTGACTTGCACAGGCCTGTTCTAGTCCTCTCTTATGCCAGCGCTATTTATAGCAAGGGCAGCGAGAGGGATCATAGCTCAAAAACAAAGTTGATTCAGCTCTTGATATCTCTAAGATAAAAGGATCAAGTCAAAGATAATGAAAAAGATGTTCTGTGCCAGAAACCCTAGAGAATTATTTCCAGATGTGGAAGATGACACTTAAACCTGGTGTATATTTCCTTGGTATATTAAGATTTTCATCTTCATGGGCTGACACTGAAGGCAAAAGGAAAATATATTTAGAGAATGAACTCAGAGATTGCTGTGCTTTATAAATCCTGACTCAGGATTTATCATACTCTGCACTAACCAGTTATGTAATTACTAAGCCATCATTAGTTAACTCATGGCTTAGCAGTCTATGTAAACACATATTTTCTGGGAAACATGGGAAATTATTTCCCCATAATTTTAACCTTAGACTGTCTACTGTCAACCTCACCCCATTCCTAAGAGGTCTGTAAGGGGCGTGCATAAGCGCACCAGTGTGCCTACCGTCCCTGTCCCACTGTCTCCATTTATTCATGTTCATATTTGTTTATACTTATACTGGTTATCTTTTACATGTTTGACAAACTAAATAAATAAAAAATATATACTGAAAACTGGATTTTGCACCGACTATTATTATTATAAATGTTTCCATTATTAGCATTTTCTGTTTGTGGAAAGGGGGTGATGAGAGATGTTTTAGCCCCCCCACCCTTCTGAATTGTGAGCCGCCCTGAGTCCCCCCAGGGAAAAGGGCGGCATACAAATAAAGGAAAACTAAACTAAACTAAACTAAACTTTAGCTTCAGGCTAGGCCAAATCCCACATGTCCATCATTACCGTGTTGCAAGCTAAATGCTATGGACATAGCACTGTCAGATACTACCAGTAGTACCAAAATAGCTGTGCAAAATATTAACATGACGCCAACAAATGAAAAACACCGCTGCCTTAGTAAGGCTATGGAACTGCATTAGAATAGGGCTACTTTGCCCTTGCTCTTTAAAACCCCCTAAATTTAAGCAGCAATGCTTCCCTCTTGTGGCCATCTTTGGTCTAGCCAAGAAAGGAGTTGCACAGACTGTGGTCTATTGGGTTATGATGAAATACAGTAAGTTGTGTGAAGCAGTGACGAGCTTTCAGGCTGAATGACCTTAAAAGATGTGCCATATAAATTGTGTGAATCCATCCACTTTCAGTTTATTCAGTTAACTGTGGTTAAATTAATCATGACTTAGCAGAAAAATGAAGCCCAGCTTTTGATTTTTTTCCATTGTGCTGTTTGTTCTGGGTTCAATTCAGTTCTGAAAATTTCCTCTGCTAAAGCACCCACTCTTGACAAGATACCACACAAGATGATTCCCATGGGATGCAATATAAAATGGGGCCCTTTGCAATCTTCATATAAATGAATATTTACAAAGTCACATTACTATGAGCCATCAAGAAAAGCTAATTGTTCCTGTAGGCAGATTCCTGTAACTGCAGCTACTGCGATGTACAGCAGTGGTTTCCAAACTTAGCAACTTTAAGACTTGTGGACTTCAACTCCCAGAATTCTCCAGCCAGCAGAGCTGGCTGGAGAATTCTGGGAGTTGAAGTCCACAAGTCTTAAAGTTGCCAAGTTTGGAAACCACTGAGGTACAGGACGGTGGGGGAAACTTAGATTTAACAAGGCAATATTCCCAATGCGAACCAGCAGTGGTGATAACATAGGGAGTAGTTGCCCTGGGTTGCATTACAATCAAGACCGGATATTTGGGGTTGACAGTGTTGTGGAAGTAGAAGGCTCTATTATTTTATGTAACATGCTTCCTGTTTCCTAAGAATAAAGCTGGTGTTTCATCATTTCGTATGATGTCTCAGGAATTATGTGACTTTACATAACAAACAATCTTGTCAGCCTTTGACAATTTTCTTTTCCTTGGGAAAACCTACCAGCTATTGTCGCATACAATTTCAATTTATGTCAGTCGATGTTTGTGCCACTTCCTAAGGAAGCCACATCGAGATGAATGGCTGTTGCTCATAAATTGCAGTTTATTTATTTATTTATTAGACTTATATACCGCTTCATAGGGCTTTCAGCCCTCTCTAAGCGGTTTACAAATTTTTTAGCAAATTGAGTCAGCAACTTGCCCCCACAGTCCGGGTCCTCATTTCATCCACCTCGGAAGGATGGAAGGCTGAGTCGACCTTGAGCCGGTGAGATTTGAACCGCTGAACTGCAGATCACAGTCAGCTAAAGTGGCCTGCAGTACTGCACCCTAACCACTGCGCCACCTCGGCTCTTATAAGTTGAGAAAGAGTAGCGTGAAACCAATGGGCAACCCCACAACCAGCATTGTCTGTGCTTGCTTTGAATCCAGCAGCCAGTGGCTGATGTGCTCCCATAAAACAAGAGAAACTTTACAGTATTACAAAAGACGATTGGGGAAAGGAAGGTGTTTTTCAAACTCTTTATTAATATCTGGATATTTTCTAGTAGGCAGTGATTTTATCCTCAGTTCTTCATACGATATTCATTCATCACATACAGGGAGGGGAGCGACTGACACTCCTCATTGGGTCAACACATTTTGCTTGCAATCCATGTGTAAAACTGAGGTTGGGTATTAAATTTAAA
The DNA here is from genome assembly GCF_009769535.1 of Thamnophis elegans. Lineage (NCBI taxonomy): Eukaryota > Metazoa > Chordata > Lepidosauria > Squamata > Natricidae > Thamnophis > Thamnophis elegans. The sequence goes on from NC_045550.1 coordinate 25,918,423, forward strand.
CTGATTTATTCCCACCGATTTCAATGGAATGGAAAGTATCCTGGCTCCCATGCTTTGTGACTGAGATTAGCTGGTGCAGAAAATCCAAGCGAGGCCGAATCAGCAAGGGCAGCTGGCTTCTGGCCACTTCCTGACTGGATTTGCAGTCAGATTGCAGAGAGGTGTTTGCAAGCAGCTGCTCTTTGCTAGTGAGAAATATGGCGCTCTGGGACGCTGGCTCGGTCAGGCATATCCGGCTTTGGATGGGGAGCACAAGGTTAGACGACATGAATGGCAGCAGACTCTCCTTAACCCTCTGCTGAGGCGATTTTGTAACAACCTGGCCTTGGTTTTGATCTTCTGGAAAGCATCATCTACGCTATAAACTGGTTCTCAGGAGCAGCATTTCAGAATGGCTGCATTTTCACAGGTCAAGAAGCAAAAAGCAAGATAAATAGCACAGCTGGGAGTTTTGGAAGAAAAGAAATTGCTAAAGAGCAGTCCAAGACAATCTGAACTAAACGAACCTCAGTATAATTGGCTCATTCAGCCGGAGAGAAAGCTATCCCGTGGGCTCTCCTTCCCGCATGGCTCTAGGCGTCTCTCTAAGTATAGGAGAACTATAGCAGTGTGCATCCCTTCAATCATCCAAAGAAGATGAATAGGTTGTGGAAGAAGATAGAGCAGTGTTTCTCAACGTTGGCAACTTGAAGATGTCCGGACTTCAACTCCCAGAATTCCCCAGCCAGCGAATGCTGGCTGGGGAATTCTAGGAGTTGAAGTCCGGACATCTTCAAGTTGCCAACATTGAGAAACACTGAGATAGAGGGAGAAACTCCTGGTTAAATAATACAACATAGAAAGCATGTTAGTTGATTAGAAAGTCGAAACAGGTTTGCCAGGAAAGCTCAGCCGTTGTGCTTTTTACAGCACGTTTTTGTGTCCCACATGAAACAGCAGTGGCTCTTACTTACTTAGTGACCATGTAACTGCAGGAGAAATGTGTCATAGTGGCAGATTGAGTAATTTGTGATGAAAAAAATATGAGAGGACGCTAGTAAAGCAGCCCCCAAACGCTAAAGATAAGAGAGTTCGTTTCAAAGGCTTGGATTGGAGAATGCCCAGATTTCTCTCTTTTTGAGCCAATGCAGTAAATCATCCTATTGGCTCACAGATGCTTGAAATCCTCCAAGGCTACTCTAGCAGCATTGCGTCCCACTGCTCCCATCACACCTCCTCCTAGGAAGAAAAGTGAGGCATTGAAGGTAGAAAGCGGCTTGACTACAACAGAAAGTAAAATGCCAGCACTCTTAGAAATATTTGTGATTGGCAGGCAGGCCTGAATAAATGACCCCCCAACTCTTTCAGCCCAATTAGCAGCCCTTTCCAGGACTATATTGCAGAAATCAAGCTTCTGATAATGACACTATGGACAAACATCTTTTATATCTTTTTTTTTAATTGCAGCCTTGCATATACCACTCACCCTGCCCCTCCCAGACATACCAGGATGAGCACCGCTTCCACAGAGGTATAGGCCTTGGATTGGAGACTGGTAACTGGAGTAAGCTGGCACTGGACGGGCAAAATATAACTGATCCAAAGACATGGCTCCATGGAATATATTCTGAAAGTCAGAGGCAGTATCAGACATTGCTGAAGAGTCTTGTCCTTGTTCATTTCCCAGCGTAGAGATTCTACACATTCAGATTCTAAGAATAGCACATAGATTTCCAAAACCATTTTATAGTCAAAGGCAGAAAGGATATATATAAAAAAATCCTTATGGTAATTTGTAAGAGGGTGGGTGGGTGGGTTGAACAAAGTTACTGTGTAAGAATCAAGCTATATAGTCTCCTAAATTGATGGGAGTGATTTTCAAGAAATACATACCCCACCAGGTAGACCAAAGATCTGCTCAAGGTCTGGAGGTGTTAAAACGTCTATGCCAATGATGGATGCCTTGAACCCAGGTGCATAGGCTTCAACACTGTCAAATACTACAGAGAGAGAAGACATCTGGTACGAGTAAAACAGCACTTCCCAACAATAATCTCTGGAATGTCCAGGTTGTACTGAAGAACCTCTAATCTTTAATCTTGGAATCTCCTCCCGGTTACTGTTGAAGAAACTTAAACAGTTGGGTCCATGGTCTGATATAGTATGAGGCAGTCTTCTCATTGGCCGACTAGCATAAAATCCTTGTTTCTTGGTTCAAGGCAAATCAATCATTATTTATCAAGGTGGCCCCCCAACAGCTACCTTTTAGACGGGTTGGAATGCAAACCTTCAAGAACATAAAGCTAGGGATGCTCTGATGATTAAATCACCCTTCAGTTGCTGCTAGGCTCCTGTTCATCCCAAGAACTTCCCTGTTCATCATCAGGAAATGCACATGGCTGTTCTCAGAGGTTATCTCTGTGTACTGAAACAGCAACTGAGAGCAATAAATCCTTCTAAAAGAGTAAGGGAATTAACATTTTGTCAAGGATATAGTGAGAAGGCATGCATGAGTAGAAAAGGAGAGATACTCTTCCAAATGGAAGATGCTCCTTAGGTAAATGCAAGACTTGCCCTTTATACCAAGATTACTCCCATGCCAGTGTTTAGCCATTGGCTGTACCTCGATTGGCATAGTCCTCACGGTCATGGGGGTCCCACTGTTTTTCTTCGGCAAGCAAATAGGGGGTGTATTGGGTAAAAAGTGAAATCACATGGCAGCCTGGGGGAGCCAGGGTAGGATCCAAGACCGATGGAATGCACATCTCAATCATGGGCCTAAACAAGAAGGAAGAAGGCAACCTGTGACTCTTATTGAGTGTTTTTTTTAAATTGTTGTAGTTGTTTGTCCATTGTTTTTCCTCCTGTGTGTATCCCCCCCCCCCCTTACTTTGGTTTGTGAGCCGCCCTGAGTCCCTCTGGGAATAGGGCGGCATAGAAATGCAATAAATCAAATCAAATCAAATTATCCCCAGAGTCACTGGCTGATAGTTCTCTTTCTGTGGCTGCTCGGATTATGCCTTGGTTTTATACTAACACGCTGGACTTGCCTTAATACAGTCCTGCCAGCAGCTTCTAACAGGAGGGAACTAAATGAGGTACTTGGCACCAAGCCAAGGAGATAGCCCAAGCCTTGAGACAAATCTTTTGAGAAGACCTAAAGTCTACTGAAGGATAATGTGACAGGACAAAGTCCTACTTGTTTCATAATATATACTGACTTCGCAAAAACTCACGGAAAACAATACACATAAATCCAGAGGTGAACAAGTAGTTCACCAGTTCTTGCAGAATGTCAACTTCCAGCATCATCTTTAATCAAACCGGTTGGGGGTGCTGGGAATTGAAATTCAGCAACATAGAGAGAAAAAAAATCACCCATTCCTAGCAAATACTAGTAGCAAATTCAGCTCTTCTGACCAATAGAAGAGGAAACCAGAAGGAAATTGGACAGATGGCAGATAAAACAGTCAAGAGCTGGTCAAGAGCTCCACCCACCTTTTTTTTGGTTCTGGGTCCCATTTGCTCTTCTCACAAAACCAAGAAAATACAAATTTGAAAAAGGCAGTTTTCATTATCGGTAATAGATACCATCTTATCTGGAGTATATGATTTCCAGCATAAGGCCTAATATTCCAATTTTATTTATTATGGGATTGAAATAGTATACGATAACCGAACAATGCAATTCTACATACAATTTATTTGGGAGTTGGCCTCAGTAATTTCATGAACTTAATTCTAGTGCGTAAACAAGCATATAATTGGGCTGTTAATTTCCTTTCTACACAAAGCACAGATTGAGTGCCAAGGTGAATTATTATTCTGGATTTTAAATGGTATTGTGCACTTAAAACTGTTGAATAAATGATAATACCGAGAGATGGGAAAAACAGGAAACACCAGCAAACTCTTTGTTGTTGCAAAGAGATGGCACTGGAAGATCAAACCAGCAATGCAGAATGTGCATCTAAATTACAATTTCTGCACTACATTCATAACAGGAACAAAAGCCTGACAGATGTTGCAGTGCCTAAAATAGCTAATGAAACTGTGTAGATGCATATGAAATTCACAGTCATATAACTTACCAGAAAAGAATCTGACAATATTTGTTTTTCTACAAAATGAGCTTCCTCTCATTAGACCTGGATTAGAGCATGATAAGGGGTTTTAGATTAGACACTCTGGAGAGGTGAAATCTGTGTTAACAGTTTAAATCTGTGCTCTCAAGTGTAGGAAAATAGTAAGTTTAACTGCAGGGCACTTCCAGGCTGATTATTAGAAAGGCTACCTAAAAGGACAGCTGGGAGCAGGTCCAACCATAAGTTTTAAATATGTATTAAGTAATAGTAGCATATATTAGCATATATAATTTCATATATTTGAATTGAGTTGACTTCATTCTCTTCTGTAGCTATTATCGTTACTCGACAGGATAGGAAAAGGTAGATTATAAAGTTGTCTCCCTCAAAGCTAAGAGGACCTCAGTTTACATGATTCTCAATCACCATTCTTTGCCGTGTTGGCTGGGAATTATAGGAACTAAAATCTAACATAACTGGAAATATCCAGGGTTTTTTGGGGTGGTGGTGGTGGTGTTTCTCCATCCCTAACTCTATTGAAGCCACTCAGAATTGCTGATCATACCTTCTCGAGGGCCTCCCATTGCAAGCATCTTCAAAGGCCTGTTGCAAGGCATGAGTGTTTTCACAATTGAGATGGATGGAGCATTGATGGTGAGGCAAGGGCTCATTGCTGGTAGTGTTTGAGACTGCTAAAAAATTGGGCAACCGATCCACAGCCACTGAGGATACGGGCAGTAAAAGTTGATGTTATAAACAACACTAGGCAATGCAATAAATTTCAGTTCTCCAGATATTTAACACAACATTCAGGAATTTACTCACAACAGAAATTCACAACAGAACATAGATAGATAAGTCATTTATTGCAGATAAAATAGAACACCTACCTACTGCAACAGAAATCAAGTCCTACGTAATTTCCCTTTTAGAATTTAAATTCTAGGCCTTTTGGTCCTACCTTTTCAATTCTACAAAACTTTTGCTGCTTTCTTCTCTCCTTTGAGATTGGGACATTTGATCAGTGTTTACGAACTGTTCTGTCTAGCTTGAAAGCCATTGGTTCCCACTTTGTCAACATTGTTCTTTAAATCACCAGCCCCTAAAGTTGTGGGGTTGGGTTAAAAATAGACTTCCAATTATCTGAGAAATTGAGTTGGAAGAACAAAAGATTATCCTTTTTTTGCTTTTTCTATTCTTCATGTGTTTTTTGTACTAGCCAGCCTGAAGAACAGAAATTTGTTATCCGTTCTGTAAGGTTTCAGTTGGCCCTATTAAATGTACCCAGGAGATAGGGAGAAATCAGCCTGTTGACCATGGAAATTATTGTACCACTAAAACTTTTACATGGAAGCTTCTCACCTATTCACTGCCTTACAGTCCTCACCATTGATCTTGGTGACTGGAGAACGTGTGTCAAACTGTGAGATTCTTTGTACAAACTCCAAGGGCAGATGCTCCTAGAAAGAAGAAACACAGATGCTTGGTTTTGAAGCAAATTGGAAAATAGTTTGGAGTTTAACTGCCCAAACTCACTTTTCTCATTTTTCATACAGTATATTTCTATTATATGAAGAATGCATATATGATTGGCACTCACAGCCACTCACCCCCTTTGTGCATGCAGTTGCCAAGAATTCAGATTTAGATAGATACAGTATGACAATTGTCCTAATGGTAGCAGTTGATCAAGTAGCATGATAAAGTGCCATATCACATACTTTCGTTTCATTTCGTTTTGTTTCATTTCGTTTATTGGATTTATATGCTGCCCTTCTCCCAAAAGATTCAGGGCGGCATACAACATAAAAAAAAGTTCCTGTACTTTCTATGTACAGGAACATTATTTCAGATATACTGTATTTTTTGGAGTATAAGACACACCAGAGTATAAGACGCACCAAAGTTTTGAAGAGGCAAATTTAAAAAAAAAGTTTTTGCACTCTGCAGACCTCCCCAAAACAGCCCGTTTTTCACGAAAACACTCCCCCCCTTTTAAAAAGGGCATGAATAGCCTTTTAGGAGGCTTGTAAAGTGCTCCTGGGAGGGGTGCCCATCCCAAAATGAGCAAAAAACACCGTTTTTTTGCAAAAACTGGCCCCTTTCTGTAAAAAAAGGGGGGGGCATGCATAGCCTTTAGGAGGCTTATAGAGTGATCCTGGGGGCTGGGGGGGGCAAAATTGAGCAAAAACCAGCCTGTTTTTCACTCATTTCTGCCCTCCCCAACCCCCAGGAGCTCTCTGAAAGCCTCCTAAAGACTATCCACAGCCATTTTGGTGAAGGGGGTAGGGTTTCGGGAGGCAAAAAATGCTGTATTCAGTGTATAAGATGCACCCAGATTTTCAGCATCTTTTTTGAGGGAAAAAGATGCATCTTATACTCCGAAAAATATGGTAAGTGAATTAAAAACACTAAAGAGGATCTCAGTTAATACCGACACCTCAGATAGGGCAGTTCATTGACTTTATGGCAGAGAAAATGGTGCCTCTAGTCAGTATCCATTTTTGGAATACAATACAATTAGAGGTTCAGGGTTTAATATGAAAGCAATCCACTGCTCTGAAAAAAAGTATTAATCAATACACACTAATAGAACTACAAGAATCTTCCTTAAGATTCTTGTGGCACTCTTTACATTTGCCAGGCATTAGTTGGAATTCTAATGGAAGAAGATGGAGAAAATTATATTGGGAGCACATGGCTCAGACGTCTCTCCCTTTCCTTTTGGAATGCCTTCCTCTTTCCAAACATTATCAGCCTTTCTCTTATATCAATTGAAGGAACTCTCAACAAGCTTATTTGGCTGAGAATCCATAGTCTAGTTCCCTTCTAGGCAAATTGTAGTCACTGCCTTCTTCTGGGTCTTGTTGCAAGAGATGCATATTGCTTATCCAGAACTAGAATGCAAATAAATCCATCAAATATTTGGGTCAAGTTCTAGGCACCTTGGTTTTTAAGAGAAAGGGGGAAAAAATAAAGGTGATGGTGATGGTTTTCTAACAAGTCCTCCCAAGGTCTTCCATGTTTTGTCAGAAAATTAAACATACTTGTGGAGTCATCTCCAAAAAGGTATGATGTGGAGATGCATTGGACAGCACCAAGTGGCTCTTCACTTCAGTTCCATCCTGGAGACAAACTCCTTGAACCTTCTTATCAGCACTCAGGAGAATCTGGGAAACTGCCTGAGGAGGAAAAAGAAAATAACCAGCAAGTAAGTATGGGTTCTCACAATGGTTAGTAAAAACTGTCCACTTAATCTGGTAGTAGAAGGGATTCCTGACTTCAGGTTGCCCCCTCCATAAAGAAACCCAAGTCTGAATAACTGTGTCTTGCCCTGTGGATCAAACAGAACCCAGTTCCCCACGTAAGAGTCAACAATTGCCTCTGCTGCCTTTTTTTTTGTTTCATTGTTCTTTGTCAGTGTCCTCTTTCCTGGAGGCCTTTTCGGCACTCCTCGGAACAAGATTTGATCAATCTACTCACCTTATCAGTAAAGATCTCAGCCCCAAGTGCAGTTGCAGCACGAGCCAAGGATCCAGAAAGTGCCCCCATGCCACCAGACACATAACCCCAGGCACCCTTGCGCCCCTCTAATCCTCCCATGACATGGTGCAGCAAAACATACCTATGAGAAAGGACAAAAATTAGGGACTGCCAAGTAATATTATGATGGCTGCAGTTTTATTTTTAATGTAGATGCTGGCCAGCAGCTTTGGTTTGTCTTTCCTGTATGCCTTCTGTAGTCTTCTGCCTCAAATACAGCTTAGTCTTTATAACTGTATGCATTGAAGTAATTGTGTGCATTACAATAATAGCACTTCACTTCCCAAGGGCTTACCAAAATGTAGAGTATTATAGAAATAAAATGTAATGATGCTTGGTATAACTTACTAGCTATTGTCCGTGTGTCCAGCAATGCTGGTATATAGAGTGCTGCTGACTGTCAACAAGGTATAAAGGCTGGGGATGAATACGAAAGGATATAAGAAATGTTATGTGCAGAGATAGGAAGGAGAAGTTAAGTTGGAAAACAGCAATAAGAATTAAGAACAATATTATTACCCACTGCCTGGTGTGTGTGGACCAGCCATGGCACCGATCACCGCATCTGTGGCCAATGTTGCTTTTAAGGGCTCTGATTCAAACCAGAAATCCAAAATCTGCAAGAAGAGAATGAGAAACAAGCTTGTATGGAACCCCTGAAGGAATCTGTATAAATTCTATTTACTCATTGCCTTCCTCTGACCCACAGGTGCTAGGCTAATCTTAGGCCACTTTCACAGTTGAAATTAAAACCTGAACGAAGGAGATAATACAGTTATAAAATTAAAAAGCGGTGCAAACAGTTCTCCTATTTCAGGTTGACCAGTGCCACTCACCTTGGAAATGGGAGCTGTGAGAACCTCATAATACTGTGGAAGTTGTTTTCCCAAAGCAAATCCTGGCAAGAAGAAAAAAGGTTATTGTTCGTCATCGTCCCCCTCCCCCAGAGTCACTTGTTTGAGATGGACAGCTATAGAAAATAAACAAATAAATAAGGTGATTCATGCCTTTCAAATATAGAACAAAAAGGGAAACTACTTTATTTAGCATCCCACACAAAGACAGACTTATAGCTGCAGAAGATCTCCAGTAAAAGATCATACCAGGAAAACTCCTCTCCTCCCTCTGTCTCTCTCTCATCTTCCACTGCTGTTCATATACAGGTGATATGCCATGCCTGCTGCTTAAAATCTTCACAAACTCCTCCAGAGGTTATTATGTTAGTGCCAATTTTCAATTTATGAAAATGTTGTTTTCAACAATCAAATTTAGGGAATATGCAAAGTAATCTTAACTAATACAGCATAGTCTTCTTCTTGTATGTGCATTCTTTGGGCATTAGTGCACCCATGTATTAGTACAACTAAGTGTGCAAATGAGTGCAGCCCTCAATTTATCAGCCAATGTAGTTTCCAAGGGCTAGATGGTAGTTTTTTTGTTCCAAGATAGAAACAAGATAGAATCTTTGGTTAAAATGCTTTTGGGCTAGATAAGGTTACACATGTGGGCGAGGCTAGGTTTTATTTGAAGGCCAATGCTAGTGTCCACATATTTCCTTCTTGAAATTGTTGGAAACTGGGTGCCAAATTTTAGTAAATGTGATCAGAATTTCTTTAAGGGCTGCAAAAAAGGAATCTAGGGTATATATTTGGCCTTGAGAGTCCATTTATTCCTTCTTACCTTACAGCAAGGTAAGAGGAGAGAGTGTTAATTCAAGTACAAAGTCTATGTGGTTGAGTGAGATTCTAATCATCTACGTAATTCAACACAACAGCCATTGAAGAGAAATCTGGGTATGTGTCACAAATGTCGGGGCCTGGGCCACCTGTCTCTCACCCGCACGGAACAGGGCTCTCAACCCCACCAAGGCCCTGAATCGCTGACGCAAGGAGCCCCGGGTGAGCGCAGCTACATCCATTGGACAGATATCAAGTAGAGGGTCAATGGCTGTCACCAAGCGGTTCATGAACGCCTCATACTTGGGAAAAGCCTGCAAAAATGAAGGAAGAGAAACTATTCAGCTGATTTCTAGAGCAAGCCTTTTCCTACAGATCAACACCCCAAGCACCACAAATATTTAGGTATCTTCTTGCATTTCTTATATCATGTGGCTGTGATATGTTCTATGCTCCTTTCCCCTCTGCCTCCAAGAACAGTTCTCCTCAAATACCTGGGCATCCTTTAGGGAGAACTGGGCAATCTGTTTCTGTGTCTCAGCCATGCTGTTCCCCAGCAACAGCGAGCGAGGAACTTGCCCACCCTGGCTGTCCTCCAGGATTGGAGTGAAGGCATATGGGTCACGTAGAAGCACTTTTAAGCCATGTTTCTGCAAGATAGAATTATCACACACATGCAGTAGGGAGATTTGTGTACAGCGCTCAGACATATAGGTGACTATGCCAAAGCATATGTTATACAATGGTCCCAGAATGACCCTTTCCTGGCATACAATGGAGGAATGATCGCTTTACACCACTAACAATTGTACAAATGGCCATCAGCTAATTTAGGCTGCAGTCTTTTAAATACATTTATATGTGGAGTAAACCTCATCAAACATATTGGGACTTAATTCCTGTTAAACTCCTCAACATGAAGAGGTTCCTTTTTTAAACCTATTATCTGTTGGTTTCGGATTTCAACAATTTGCTTCCTTGATTATTGAAATGTTAATCAAACGTATTTATTTTATATATATTATATATTATATATTATACATATGCCCATTTCACAGAAGTGAAATGGGCATATGTATAACTCTGGGCAGCAAACAACAATCAGATAATACAATAAATAAAAACAAAAATGTCCAATATAAAAACAAATTAACAAATATTAACAAATACCACAAATAATAAGAGCAGGAAGAGAAAAAATGGCCACTTCAATAATGGAGTCATCTGAGCAAGTTCCAGTTGCCTAGGAGTCCCAGGCCTGATAACATAGTCAAAACTTGAGGGACTTCTAGAATGACCATCTCATCTACTGGGATTGGCCTGCCCACCCGTGCCAACTGAGGAGGCATGCTGCAGACCCTGCCAGACTGAGCATTCAGGCTGGAGGGGGTCCAGAAAAAGGGCCTTCTCTGCCATTGCACCTGCCCTCTGGAACAATGGTCTCCAACCTTGGCAACTTTAAGACTTGTGGACTTCAACTCCCAGAGTTGAACTCTGGGAGTTGAAGTCCACAAGTCTTAAAGTTGCCAAGGTTGGAGACCACTGCTCTGGAACACTGACACACACACACACACACACAAACACTGAGGTTAACTCCAACCCTCCTGACCTTCCATAAGAGCCTAAAGATCTTAGCTTGGGGCTCCAATGGGGCAGTATCACAATGGAGATGGTTGATAAGATTAACAGCAAATGCTACCCCCCCCCCCCAAAAAAAAATACTGCTCCTGCTCGCCCCATCTTTTAATTGGGCCAAAATGTTTGGCTTTTTGTATTAACTTTTTATGTTTTTAGTTTATATAGTTTTATTTTATGATTGTAAACCTCCCAGTTACCTTGAGGTAGGACGGGCAGCCAATAAATTTTACAAATAGAAAATAAAACCAATGAATGTCAAAAACAAAAAAAAAAAGGATGGAGCTAATCTAAATTCAGGGGGAAGAAGAATGTGCCAGAAGGCAGGTGCTACAGCAGAAAAGGCACACTTCCTGGGATCCACCAAATGAAGGTCCCCAGTTAATGGGACCCACAACATGCCAGATCTGGGATCAGGATATAACAGATTTCAGGGGGGGGGGGGGATGACAATTTGGAAAAAAGATACCAAACAATACCAAGCTATCCAAAGCACAATCCATACCTTTAGCTCCAGCTCAGTGTAAATCTGGGGCCTCAGCAGACTGAGTAGGTAAGAGGCTCTGGAGAAGTGAAAGCCTGCAGAATAGTGGAGATCAGGTATACCAAGGAGCAGAAGTTTATATGCTTGGGAAAGGGAAATATTGGATAGGTTTAACTCTTACCTGGGACAATTTCTTCAGTGACTGCAGCACCTCCCACAATGTATCTTCTCTCCAGCACTACTGTTTTCAACCCTCCCTTTTGTAGATAAGCAGCCTGAGGATGCAGTGAGTATTAACTTGGTCCTGAATAGTCCCACCTGCTGCCTTCCAAGAATCCCTGCTGCAGAACCTCATAATTATAAGACCAAATATCCCCAGCGGAAGAACAGATTCTCCCCAAGTACAGATTAAGCACCTGGGGGCCGTTCTAGCTGATGCCAGATGTAAAGTGTCACCTCTTCTCATCACCCTCAGTACTTACAGCAACCAGTCCATTGTGTCCTGTGAAGAGATATCCCAGAATGAAAAGCTACTTATCATTACATGCTTCTTCTTATATAGGTGCTCTTTTATTTTATTTATACAAGCATTTTGTCACCTTTCTCAACCCTGAAAGGGTCCTCAAGGGAAAAAAAGATTCATTTGAAAAGTTATTATTTATAGTACAATTAAGAACAGATTATATGAAAACATTTAAAATCAGCACTGAGGACTACAGGTGCAAGTGAATTGCCACACCTGAGCCACCCGCAGCCAGCAAGGTCAGGAATGAAAATGCTGTAGATTATAATTTCGCAATATCTAAACCAGCGTTTCTCAATCTTGGCGATTTTAACACAAGTGGATTTTACTCCTAGAAATCTCCAGCCAGCATGCTGGAGAAAAACTGATCTAAATGACCAGAGGTCACCGATCCCTGAATATGTTTGGCACAGAATTAGAGTAAGTCTCCAAACCTTGCTTGATTTTTAAGATTACATTCAGAGTGTTTTCTTAGCAACTGTAATGAGGTGGCTTTTTAACATTCCAGTCTAGTCCTGACCTTTTGAATGACCAAAAGTGACTCTGCTTAATTGAGATCAGCCAAGGTTGCTTAGATGCTATACCTAAAGGACAATACAGAACTCCAGATAAATATGCAATATTGGGAAGCAGCAACACTTGGTTGGGATACTATTAGAAAATACCTGGGAAGTAGAAAAACATCCTAGAAGGCAACACTGGCAAACTAAGTTCATACTGTTGTCAAGATAATTGCAGGAGTCTAAGGTGCTCCCAGGAAGCTTTACTTTTTAAAGGGCTACAGGACTGCATGGCCAATACTTTCTAGTTTAAAACTTCAATGCTTGATCTTTGCATGTCAAGGAAGACTTTTGAAGCCAAGATCGTCACCGCCTCCAAACCAAGGCAATTCTACCTGGGCAGAGGGCCAGCTTCATATCTGGCCGTGGGGAGCCTCCTCCCCCCCCCTATGTGTTAAATGGGCTTCATTCCTCTGACGCTCACCTGCCCCGATCACGACAGCATCGTACTCCCGCTTCAATGAGGCTGCAGGCCGCGAATAGTTTGCCCTGCAGCCTGCCAAAATCCGGCGAATGCCAGTCGGGCCCAGGCGGCGACAGTGCCTGCTTGCCATTTTACACGTACTGAACTTTGCATTTCGGAGCGCACTTTCGGGGGAAGAAACCGGGGAGGTCCTACGACGTTTCAGGGAGGCGGGGAAGAGGAGGGAGGGGGGAGTACCCGGAAACCGTCCCAAAGGCACAAGTCAGTAGTACAGAGAGCGGGGAGAGATGTTGCTTAAACCTTTCCGTGTTGTTATGCTTCACCAGTGACAACGCGGTGTTCCAGCAAAGCAGGGAGAAAGCTATTTGTGACATAATCCAAAGCAGAGGCTGCTTTCCAGCTCGAGACTCACATCAAGTCCACCAAATCAGCTTGGTACCCGATACAGAGCAGTTCAGAAACACCTTTCGCCCCTCCCAGCGTTACATAGTAATGGTCATGGATGGATAATTAACGAGTCTCTTTCCAAGACCTCATATCACCTTTCGCGCTTCGGAAATGTGAACTAACCAGGAAACTCTATTCTCAAAAGCGCTTTAGGTACCCACACAAAGGGGTTTTTCCTTGACCCGGGCGGGACCCTTCTCTTTCGGCCCCATTCAGCTCCAGATTTTCCATCTACCATACACAACCTGAGGGAAGGCTGTTTTCAAGGGACAGAGAAAGCCCTAAGGGTGAACTTAATTAAGTGGCAGAAAAGGTGGTGTACAATGATGCACATACTAACATGAAATCAAAATCTTCAGAGCCTTTGCCTGCAACCAAGCAGGGGACGACCTGATCCAGGCAGAACTGAAGTATCAACTCTCTTACGTTTCTCAGCAATGCAGATCGCTGCCCTCCCCCTCAAATAAAGCTGGATAATCACAGCCATTGCCAACAATTGCAGGCAGCTGAGATTAAGAGGGCTTCCAGTCAAGCGTTTAAAGAAATAATTAACTTCTGATATCTATTGGTATAATTACATCTTCCACTCCACTCGCCTCTGGCCATCATTCACATGCTTCTGTGTTATCAGTCCCCACCCTTCCTTCTAAGTGGTTGGAAGAATATTTCAGCTTTCCAGCGTTAATGAAAATCTGCCCACAAAGGGCTTTTTTCCCCAGTGTTTAAAACAGATTGTTTACCGGCGAATGCCAATGCAGAATATATCCCATTGCTTTATTCTTGCAAACCTTTAACTGCAGCACATTGACATTATTTCAAGAGGAAAACCCAAACCAAAATGTTGCATCACATTCAGAATCAGTTATGTCTCCCTCCACATAAGATCCCTTTTTCTCTTCCTTCCATCGCCTTTCAAGAGTGTTCTAGGTTGAGGCTGCTGAGCATGCTCAGTCCTTCCTGGGTTCTTTAGGTGGGAAGGGCAGTTTCTTTTGAGATCTTTCTTGTGGCTAAAGATTGCATTCACCTCCTCAGATTTCCTTTGCTCTACTGCTAGACTTCGCTCAGGACTCATTTGGTTACACAGCCCAGCTGTCTTCATTTGCATCTTAACCATGTACCAACATACACCAATTTATTCTGCACTGCCCCCATCAAATGGCCTTCATCTCATTGTCAGCCTATGTATGGGACAGTGTTAAGTGGTGCTCAATTTATGGCAGTTTCCAGACTTATGAAATCTGACTTGCTCTGCTGACTATCCTGCCAGCAGGTCAGGTGATTGTAAGGGATGAAGCAGCAAACACGCATTAGCAACACCACGCTTGTGTAGTGGTCACCGCGTAACCCTTCAGGTTCCAGTCTTCTCCTCTGCCACCATTCCTTTGTTCCATTTCCTGGCAGAAAGTACTGGACATACTTACAGCCCTGCTCAAGGACAGCTGATTGGTGGCAGTTGTGGGGTGCAACTTCTTCCTAGCGGCTCCTCCTGCTTTATCATTATGTTCATGTCTCTTTTTGGATAAAAGTTTTACAAACATTTGTAAATCAAAGCGGGAGAATATGGTGCTTGTGTACGTGTTCTTGTGACACCTGAAAGATTCCCTGCTCACCTTTTTGAAATTGTATTTAAAGGAATAAAATGAATACATGGGAAGCTAGCATGCTGCAAAGCAAGATATAGACCAAAAAACCCATAAAAACCCTCTGGATCTATGCCTTCAGGGATAAAGGCCAACTGATGCCCAACATGCATTACAGTCCTTCCATTGCTTAACTTACTTTAAGATTGACACTTTTAACATTAGTCAGTCACCATGCAAAAGGAAATATTTTTAATAATACAATTAAAGTTGAACATGGTAAGTAAAGATAATTGCAAAAACAAAAAAGACTGAAATGAATGTGGCAGTGAAAGAATTAAGGGCGTGATAGCTGGGGGAGGGGGCTCTGTGGTATCCCAGCCCCCTTCCATTGGGACCCTGAGCATATACTTAATTTGCTTAAGCATTAATCAAGGGCTGTCTGGGCCCCACAGGCATTCTTTTAAAATGCTTAAAAAACCAGAATGGTTGCAATTTAGGACTCTCATTGGATACGTAGATACTTACAAAAAAGATTTTAAAAACTGAATTGGAATGATAAGAGACTGAGAGCTAGGATATAACCAGGGTGGCGGACAGCACTCTCTGTATTTCATAAGAGGCCTAAAATGTTATCTTTTCTGCTCTAAGACATCCTATATTACATTTCTCAAGTATAGGATAAATATTTAATGATAATGAAGTGCCTAACAAAATGAGGCACTATACTAAACATATAAGTTTACAAGCTGTGCCCCATGGGCTTCTGTGTCGAAATTCTGAGGTGCAGTTACAAGAAAGGAAGTCCTGTACCGCAAGTTCTCCAATACAGGTTCACACCAACGGCCAATGCTATGTCAGCAGCTGTGCTCTGACATGAATCACTTTTGGTATCCAAAACAGAGCTCTTTGATGTTGTGAAGGAAAGCAAATGAACACGTTGATCTCCTAGCTCTGAAAATCCAATGGAGGTCAAGTAAAAACATTGCCCAAGTTAGACCTGTCCCACTGAAGTAAAATCAGCAGAGACCTGAGATGCAACGTAGTCCAGAAAGAAGAAAACAGCCAAATTGCACTGAGTATCAGTTAAGCCCTCTAAAGCAAGGGGATACGTGTTGGCTCCCAGAGTTGCTGGGCCAAGCTGCGTGCCTGCTGGATCATAACTTCATTCGGCATGATGCCCAGATGGATGGTCAGCAGCTCATAGCACTTCACCACTTCATTGGCATGTTTCCTGCCAAAATAACGGAGCAGTTTCCTGTATGAGAGAGTCAGAAAATGGGTAAATGTGGGTGGTGGTGAAAAAAGTGAAATCAAGTAAGTTCTACAAAGCCTCAATGGTCCTTCCAGCAAAAGACAAAAGCCTTGCACTTCAACCATCAAGAGGCTTAGAAAAAATTAAAATATAGCCATACAATTTTAGGCAACTTAAAGATCTCTCCCAATGTTATGCAAAGTAAAAGATAAAGTTGCAAGAATATTGATGGTTACACCATCTTTCAACTTCATATCACACAAAGATAACCACAGTATAGGTTTAGATCTGATGTTGGGGGCCGCACATTTCAAAGTTGTGAATTATACCATTGCTAGGAGGAAGAGATAGTTAATTAAGCTGTAAACACTGTCCTTTTCAGAGCTTGAATCAAATCCCTTCTGCACCCATCAGTATCTATGGAATCAAAACCCTTGCTTACCTGTAATAATCACCTGCCAGTGTCCCAATGGGAACTGAATCATCAGAAAGCACTGGCACTTCCATAACCTCCAGCTTATATCCCTACATGGAAACAGAAAGAAATTGTCAGGGAAAAGATGTTTTGAACCAAAGCAGATGTTATGTATTTTTAGCTCATGGCTAAAGAAGGCATCCTTATCTTAGTGCTCCCCAGAAAGCCTGGACTAAAGTCATCAGTCTGTACTATCTTCCTGTCGTCAGTACTTAATTGCCATATTAGTTGTTCATCCCCAAAGCTGGGAAAGGCCAATACCTCATCAAAGATGAGTAAATTTGGCTTTATAGGTAGGCATCTGAAACACCCGCAATAAATCAGGAAGGGTTTCTGATTCCAAATTGTTTAAGCAGCAGCAGGAGAAAAACAAACTCTCCCAGGCCATAAATTATACCAATTAAATAAAGAAACTAGGAGTAGCCAGTTGTGGATTTAATGAGGAAGGATTATGAATTTGATTTGGGTATACCAAAGCAAATCTCAGTATATCATTTGCACCACACTCTGAAGAAAGTGTCTTCAGCTTCTGTATCAACTTTTTTTATATAGTAAGTCCCCTCCCTTCTCCTCTGAGCTCCAGGCTCCTCCACAATTACCAGCTCGTTCTCAAACCAGAGGAAGTAGGTACAATAGTAATCTCCATCCCGGACCATCAGTGTAGTGTATCCCTTCTGCAAGAAGCTTCGCGCTAAAGCCACCAGTGACCATACCTGTGAACCAAAGGCAGAAAAAGGAAAGTATAAGTTTCCTTAAGAGTCAGCCCAAACCTCAAATTCAAAATCTCCCATTGAAATTATGTCAATACAGACACTTGTCAATCACCTAACATTACCTTCTTCTTTATAAATTGAAGTAAAGGTCCTTTGCCTAATTCTGAAGAAGATTCCTCTGATATGCCAAGTGATGGAGCCACCATTTGTCCTACTGTACGATCCACATAGATGAAATGCACAAGCCCTGGGAAATTTTCCAAATATGTGGATGAAAGCAAGTTAAGAACTTGGTTAAAGATAGGCATCTTTTCCATTTTGGCCGTGACCAGCTCAAACAGTAGACTTAAACGTTCACTCTCTACAACAATATTTAGGCACTTCATAGAATTTTTGGAGTCAAGAGCCCAATCCCTATTTTTTAAAAACACAGAATTGAATGAATAATAGAGCTATCATTTAATTTCTTTAGACTTTAATGTTTGTATAGGAGTATGGGTATTTTCTTGCTGTATTTCTGTTATCCTTCAAAAACACCAATTTTTTTTTTGCTCTGTTCCAAAACCTGAGAAACTTAAGAACTGTGCTCTTCTATTCCTGTACTGCCACATGCCTATAGCAGGGGAAACACTAAATGGGTTTTGTGCATGTGAAATTCTTGTTCTCAAGGCTGTTTTCCCAAGAAATTCCTTGTCTGCCAATGTTGCTTCCATATTTGTTTCAAAACAGTATTTTGCCCAGTGCTTCCCTCTCTCTTCTCTAGAGCCTCTCTATTTTTCTATAGGTCTTCCAACATCTCCCACCAAACAGAAAAGATGGGGGTGGGCGGGTGGGTAAACATCAAAGGATATGACACCATGGTGACATTACGCTTGCTCTTCACCAGTAAGAAGTCTTTCCAGTCTTTGAGCTTGTCCCTGACAATACAAGGTGGAGAAAAATAAATAAACAAAATATTAATGTTGCTTATGCATACAAGTCATGAACAACAGTGTTTGGCACCTACAAATCCTGCAACCCACCAGACTCTCAGCTGCAATTTCATCTTTCTGCTCCTTCTCACTCACTGTGTGAATTGCTGCACCCGCTCCAGCAAGTTCTGAGGCAGGCCTTGGGCCCCTGGAGATCCAAGGAAGAGAAGCCGGTACACAGCACAGAGCTGTCGCCGGACGTTGCAAAATGCCTGCAAAAGCCTGAAACAAAATAAATATCAGTATGTTCTTAGAACAGCTCTCACTCTAAACGTCAGGCCATTTTTTTTCTACAACTACTTTTTATAAGGAGCTGTATATCAGCAACCCAGGAGAACTAATTAGCCATATGGAATTCTTTTTCTTTCCTTTCCTAATATTTGAGTATGTTTTCTGTATATTTTCTCTGCTACACAAAAGTATTAGTTGAGGTACTGCACTCTTTAATTGGACAAAAAATATCTTGTTTTGTTTAAATTTTAGCATTCCAATTTTAAGCTTTAAACTAGTTTTCATCTGCTTCTCACCTCAGGAAATGGTCTCCTGTCCCTCCAGTTTTTAACAATCTTAATCAGTTGGAGCTCTGAAAGCAACAAATTGCCCACTCCTGCTTATTCTATCTTTTACATTTTAGTTCTTGCTATATGCTTTACATAATTTTAAACCTCTTTGTTTCTTCTTTGTTAATTCTTTTAAACAAGCTATCTATTCTCAATACTCACAGGTGCAAAATTTAAACGATCCCATAGATGTATAATGCTTGAATGGATGAATTTACTTGTGCATATCAGTCAGCAGGTGTGATAATTATATAATTATAATTTATACTCACTCCAAGGAAGTCCCAGGCTCATTTCGAGAGGAAATTTTGTTCTTTAACTCTTGCCATGTATTCTGTAACTGAGGGACATTGAGAAACAAGTTGCATTCAGAATCCATTGCACAACAGAGTTCAGCTCCTTTCTTACATAGGTCTCATTATCAGTCCCAAAGCAAAGTGGGATCTCAACCACGGTAAAGGTCTACTCAATTCTATCCCATGCTGAAGGGTTTATCAGTAATTAGCCCCACCCTCCTCATATTGAGCAAAAACATCCACTAACACTACTTGTTTTCTGTGTAGATGAACTTAATTTTTACCTGTGACTCTTGCCCACCCAGCTTCTTGACAAATTTGTCCATTCTATGTCGGAGCTCCAAAAATAAAGGCTGAGAACGCAGAGGTTGCCGGCTCTCCTGTCCCTCTTTCAATTTCTTCTCTATCATCAGGATTCCATCCAGCAATTGGTAGAGAGAAAGGGCCACTTGGGAACTGGGGTTCTAGAAGGCAAAGAGGGTGGACATTTAAAGGGTGGACATTCAGGAACCACCACTCGGAGGGTATCATATGAATGTCTGTGGACTCTGTTCACCTTTGTGAGGAGTACCAGCAAGATGCCAGGCCAGAGTGAGAGGCAGTGCATTGTGTGTGGCATCATGGGGCAATAGCCTTCTTTCAAGTTGACATCCAGAAATATTCTCCGTGGGTTTGTAGCTTCTGAGGCTGGGGATTCTACAATGTGCAGCATATCCTCAGCCAGCTAGGAAGAAAATGTACAGGTGTCATGGAATTAAAATAAAATTAACTGCAGTATACGTATATTGAGATTAATGTCCCAAAACTTCTTGTTTCATTATGATTTAAGGATGTGCCAAGATAATCCGCTATTACTTTGAATTTGTGATGGCAATGTAAAGCAATAGCTCCAACTACTGACAATTTGAAGAAGCAGGCAGGGAATATGTGGAGAGCAAATCACAAGGAGGCACATATTCTTCAGAACTGAGTTCTAGGGAACTTCTCCCTCACACCTGAACACTTGCCCAGAGTTTGTTTGTTTTTTAATTAGGATGAGGCAAATTGTTCAAAGCTTAAATGATTCTTCCAGGACCAAAAAAGAATTGGGTTGGAGGATGCTTATCTGGGTAGGTAGACTATCAATCTATATTACGCAAAATGGAAGTTGTGTATTGTATCACAGAACAAGCCTCCTAAGATTCTCTAGGCAGGAGGATTTTCTATATTGGTTGAAGATTATGGAGATTGTAGCCTAATTTATCTGGGGGATACAAAGCCTGGGAAAACTACTATAAAGAAAACCCCTTGTTATCTCTTTTGCCTCGAACTCTTTGATTCATTATAGAACAGTCCCTAGCCTCTCTCCATCTTCTACTGATGAGTTTCTCTATGGCTACATTTTATCTTTCGTGGAGTTTTATAGAGTTTGAGAGATTTCATTTTATTCTTTTCTTCATATGGGGACAAAAAGGGGAATGTAAGCCTATGCTAAAGGCTTGGCTTACAGAAAGGACAGTGGGTGGATGGTACCCTAAATAATTTCTGCTTTGCTGATAAAATAAGTGAAGGTTAGAGAAAAGTGTAGGAAAGAGTAAATCCCCAAAAGATGAAAGTACAAAAATGGATTATGACACTACCAACCCTGATCCAAGTACTTACCAAGAAATCAGCAGAATTTACCTCTCCATCGCTCTGTGAATCCACACCCTCAGTCCAGGCACTTCCTTCAGATAGCAGAAAAAAGAGAGTGTCTAAGAGTGCTTCCAAACAGAGCCTTCTTATATTCTTGTCCCTGCCTCAAATACAAATTTTTACTGACATGTTCAGTCACAAACATCTTCCACTTGGAGCCTCTGTGTTTTCACACGTTTTCTTTTTTCCACAAAAGTCCATTAAAAATAAATGTGGAATAGCTGCATAATAACTACTGATTGATGGTCCTTATAAGCACCCAAGATACCCTTACCTCCAAGAATGGGAAAGAAGTAAAAAAGACAGCAACTACCCTGTTTCCCCAAAAATAAGACCTCTCCGAATAATAAGCCTAATTGGGCTTTTGAGCAGATGCACTAAAATAAGCCCTCCCTGAAAATATTGCAGCACAGCAGCAGCCATGAGGTGACCACGTTCACAGCCTCCTCCACCTCAAAAATAATAAGATCTCCCCAAAAATAAAGCAAAGTGCTTATTTCGGGGGTCAAAAGAAAATAAGACCCTGTCTTATTTTTGGGAAAACACAGTAGCACAAGAGATTTTGACCATCACTATCTAATCCAAGCATCTGGAGCAATTCTTATCCCTTTTTCCAAGGTTTTCTCAACTTTAAGACATTATTTTTCTAATGCCATAATAGTAATAGAGCTCTGTCCCTAGCAAGCAAGCAAGCAAGCAAGCCAAGATAATAGCAGTTGCCATTTTACTACAGCCAGTTAATATGCAACCAATTTCTTCTGAAAGAGTTCTACTCAGACTCATAACAGAATGCCCCTCATTCTCCATAATCTCATCTCAATGTTCTCCACAATTGATCCCAAACTCACCCGTGCTCTGTTGGCTAGGGGAAGCCTTGGGGGTGAAGAACTCTTCAGGCATAGAGAGATCATCTGCTATCTGAGGGAAGGCGGAAGGGAACTGACTCAGCCAGAGCTCAACATGGCTTCCTCCCCTATGCCCCTGAAGAAATCCTTATCGTGTGCAACAGAGATTAACCAATCTGGGCAAAGAATGGATCTCACACAGCTTGTTCCAAACCTTAGAGAAGCTTTCTTGTGTTCTAGCTATTCTAATTTTTGAAACCCAGTCCACATCCAGCATCCAAATCCCAAGCCACATTAAAAAGACTAGCAAGTGCTCACCTGCTCTTCAGAAGTGCTGTGGTAAAGGGGACTGTTCACTGGAATACTCTCACTGCTTTGAGGTCTCTGAAGACTTATTTCTCCTTCTATAGGCTGAACAGACAGGTTTGGCATCAGCATCCAGTGCCACTATAAAAAGCTATTTTTCCAGTGTTTAATTTCTCACAATGCCTAATCATAACTTAATTTTGTAGCCCTGTGGGAAATTAAAATAGTAGAAAAACATGGGAAAAGAAGCATTTACAGGAGCTAAGACTAGAAATAGAAATTGTCACACTCATCCCAGTCTTCTTTTAAAGAGCTTAAGATAACATATATTGATTACCGTATTTTTCAGAGTACAAGACGCACCTTCCCCCCCCAAAAGAGTGAAAATCTGGGTGCATCTTATACAATGAATACAGCATTTTTGGCCTACCGAAACCCCATCCCTGTGGCAAAAATGGACGTGCAGAGGGTTTGGGAGGCTTGCAAAGTGCTCCTGAGGGCTGGGGAGGGCAAAGAATGGGCCATTTTTGCCCCCCCCCCAGCCCCCAGGAGTACTCTACAAGCCTCCCAAAGCCTCTGCATACCCCCCCCAATGGGCCATCTTTGCAAAAAATGGGCTGTTTTTGCTTGTTTTTGCCCCCAGCCCCAGAAGCACTCTAAGAGCCTCCCAAAGTTCTGCATGCCCCCCTCTTTTCTTTTTTTTTTTGCAAAAAACAAGGCATGCAGAGGGTTTGGGAGGCCTGCAGAGTGCAAATTTTTTTTAAACAATTTACCTCTTTAAAATCATGGTGCTCTTATACTCCGGTGCGTCTTATAGTCCGAAAAATACGCTACCTCTTTCAACTTCCTTTTAGATAGGTGGAGTGAATATCAATGACATTTACAGCTGATGAGGATTTGAACTAATCTTCTGGATTCTAGTGCGACAGTCTAATCATTAATTAACAATGTCATTCAAGAAAGACTCAAACATTCGGGCATTTGTGCAAATCCCATAAAGCCAATGCTGTTTAGTAATTAAGATACTAGAACTGAAGAGAAGCTGATTTAAGTTCATTCTCAACCAAAAGAGCTCTCCAGAAGACTTTTGATCAGTCACTATTTTGCAGCCTAATTCATTTTATTGTTAAGAGAAAAAATGGAGAAAGGAGTGCTTATGCATGTTGTCTTAAGCCTCCAAAGGAAAAGTGGCATATATTTCTATATCTGGCACATAAATATTTATATGAATAAAAGTTCTTAATTCAAGATCCCTATCATAGATTTCTGTTTCTACCTATTTCTATTCTGGCATTCCATCCCAAAATAGTTGTCAAAGGGATTCTCAGACCGGGAGGGAAGAAGAAGGTGATAAACCAAGAGATTCTTATTCCTTTTATATGGAATGGTTATTTCTTTACCTGTGCAAACACTTCAGGAACAGGCTGGTCCTTAAAAGAGCTGGGATATAGATCCTGCACAATCAGGAGCAGAGTGAGCAAGTCAGCTGGTCGCAGAGAGCTGGCATTCCGGCTGGAAGCAAAGCACCCCGGAGAAAAAGAATGTAATTGTTAGGGAAGCCATATACTAACTTCCCAAAGGGACAGAGAAAGCAAATTGGAGGCCCAAACAATGGGAAGTATCAGAGGAGGAAGCCCAGGTAGTGGGCTTTTGTTGGGAAAAGTGGCACCTGCATTAGACAGAAGATGACTGACAAGAACTAGGATTTTACCTGGAGTAAAAGGCAAGTAGTTTAGTGTGTATGAGCAGGAAAGCATGCACTACTTCATGTCCAGCACGTTCCGTGTTGCTATTGATGTACTGTACAACTTGCCGCTCCAAGAATTCAATACACTGTTCACACAGTTGTGGGTGGATCAGCCGCTCTACAGCCTGATAAAGATGAGCAGAGGGACATTTATATTTCAAGAGCCTCTCCAATCCTACCTCTGGAGCTTGTGGGCCTTTGAATTCCCCTATAGTACATAAAGTACATTTCTATTCCTCTAAACAAATGTAGGATAAATGCCTTCATCCCATCCCCATTCTTAAAATGATGCATCTTACAAGCATTTCAACAACCCCACTCTACATTACCTCTACAGCAAAACTCTGGTCTTCCTCATGCAGCTGGTTATAAGTCTGCAGCAAGCTCTGAAAAAGCCCCCAGATGTGAGCTCGTTGTTCAGTTTCTACTGGGCGAAGTCTAAAAAAAAAAACCCCAGCCAATCAGCTGAGTATAGCCACCGCTAATTTTCCCTTTCACCACCTTTCCCTCAATACTTTGCCATTGGTCCCCCTTTCTATCTACATCTAGTCATCCTTAACCCAACTATTCAGTCTTCCTTAATATATCAAGCAATACAACACAGTTCTTGATAAGTACTACCCTGTTTCCCTGAAAATAAGACCACCCTGGATAATAAGCCCAATCAGGCTTTAAGTACATGCGCTAAAATAAGCCCTCCCCTGAAAATAAGCCCTCCCTGTAAATATTGCAGCGCAGCAGCAGACATGAGGGGACCACGCTCATCATCAACTGTACCTCAAATATAATAAGACCTCCCCAAAAATAAGGCCAAGTGCTTATTTCAGGGGTCAAAAGAAAATAAGACCCTGTCTTATTTTTGGGGAAACATGGTATAAGTATACAAATCTTTATGTTGCTGTCTTTGCCTATCAATTATAAATAATGCCAACTTTTCTGTCTCAGAACCTTATGACCAACTTCTAACACATAGGTGATACGCATTAGAGAATGTATTAGATTGACTTTCAAGAAGATGCTATTCCCAACACGAAGTACCTGAAAATTACAATGCCTAGACCTGCCATTGGCTAGACAGTGGTATTACAGCAATGATTCTCAACTGTGGCAACATCAAGACATATGGACTTCAATTCCTAGAATTCTCTAGCCAGCCTCCTGGTGGGGAATTTTCAGAGCTGAAGTCCAAACATCTTAAAGTTGCTAAAATTGATACACATTTTATTACAGCAGTATGGCCAGGATTACTAATGTACAACATTTATACAAGTCTAAATTCCAAGAGTGAGAAAAATGAAAAAGATCTTGCCCTCATGTCACTTAGCACAATTACAAAAGAGGAGCTTAATATTAGTAGAGCTGAAGAACAACATATAAAAAGCATGTTGATATTCCATCCAAGAAATGGATGTTCCAGCCAAGAAAAGGCCACAATGAAAAATCCAGCAAAACAAAAATCCCATCTTCACCCAGTCACTCACTCCCGATGGAAGAGGTGACTGTCCAGTGTGACTAGGCCAAAGTGAGCCTCGGTTAATCTTCTGAGCACATAGAGCTGACGGCGCAAATCATCCTCACTCTCACGGCCATCTCCATTCATGGCAATGTACAGGCACTCGCCAAACTGAAAAACAAACAAGACACACCTACAGAACTGCAACAGCGACAAGGACAAGAAAATGAAATAAACAACATACTACTGGTAACATTTACCATAAAACTAATATTACTTAAAAGTCCCCTTTACTGCTCTAAAACTCCAAGCACATTTTTATTTTTAAATGAACCATGTTTGAAATCAAAGGCAGTTCATTGATGGTTAAAGTCACTGAGCTCACTTTAGAGAACATTGTTTGACACTCATCAAAAAGTGTCCAGTCTACAATATATTGTTTCCAGGGTGCATTTGGCTCGTGGTTGACAAAAAAATGACATTTATACATTATTTTTATAAAAACCAAGTTTAGTTTCAAACATTGAAACCCAAAGATAAGGAAAAGAATGCAGATAGTTCAGTGATCACACATTTAGCAACTGTTCAAAGTTATTACATCATGGATTGAGAGGACTGTTTCTCATAGGTGTAGCCATTGCAATGTCCCATGGTCATATGAAGACCACAAGACCATGATGCCAGCACTTGTTGCCAGCACTGATGCCAGCACTTGGCAACCAGCTCACATTATGATAGTTGCATCCCATGATCATGTGATTGCCATTTCCTATCTTTACTGCTGGCTTCTGGCAAAGCCAGCAGGAGGTTGCAAATGGTGATTATCTGACTACATGTGATCATGTAGGATTTGCCTAACAACAGCAAATATAGCAAATAGCCCTGGACAGCCAACTTTAAGAAAGCATGTATTCAACATCCTCCCACACCAATTAGATCTTCAAGGAGGATGTTAGAATGAAGTTATTTAAAGTGCCTCCACACAGACCTTTCCCTTGCTCTGCAAACAATTATCTACCTATCTGGCATTGCAGGCAAGAAATCCCTCTTGGAAAGCCCTCTCCTCCCTTCAAGTTTGGATCTAAGAGGAGTTGAACTATATACAAATCCAGCTGAAGGATGATTCTCTTGGGACTTCATATGCACATAAATGGATACATGTGCTTTAGATCTCCATGGCACCTAAGTTATCAATTAAAAAGTCAAATTTGGCTTGAGGCCACAGTCATTAGGCTAGGACATCCTCAGATACAAATCTGCCTCCAACTGAAAGACTCAGAACTGAGAAGATTGAGAGACTCCCCAGCTAAACTGCAGAAAAAAATCTGGTTGGCTCTCTTTTTTGACTGAAATACTCCCCTAATTGTGGCCAAATGATATGTGAACTAATGTTATAAAAACTAAAATGCAATTCACGTAAGAAGGCTCCATGTCAGGGAAACATATTGTGATCTTTACTTATTGCTGTTTTAAGTTATATTGTTTAATACCATTTTATTGTTATTTGTTAATTGATTTGTGGGGTTTTTTTTAAAGTAAAAGTTGTAGAGAAGATTCTATTTTGTATAGAAACAAAACTCTTTTGGGAGAAGAGAGAAAATATTACTTCGAAACTAGACGGTTCATTTCTGTCCTAAAACAAGTCGCACATCCAGAAGATATTTATCCTCTTTTTGTTAGAAGTTCACCAACTACTTGTACTACAAAGCAGTGAATAATTACCATATGCAGCACATATAGATGCTTGCCATTTTCAGCAGAGAAGCAAGTGTATGTGTCTCCTAATTTTTCTAGCATAGTTCCACAGGAGATGATCATGGGGGCAAACAATGTGTTGATGCTGTCTTCCACAGAAGGTATCTGTGAAAAGAAGGAAAACCAGCAAATATTCCTGTCTTCCAATTAGCACACGTATCTTAGACTAGCAGAAACCCAATATCCTTCCAAAAAGTTAAACATGATCTCTTAAACAGGAACATGTAACTATTAATGTACCTAACCACATTAGGCCTTGCACAGACGACCAAGAAGCAATCTATCAAAAGTTTACAGGGCCACTACTCCTTTCTTGAGTGATTTGGCAAGGCTTAAAGGACCCATTGTGCTCTTTAATCCCCTGAACGACAAAACATACACTGTAAAAACAGGCCTGAAAACATTTGACTCCATGTACTTGCATGGGCCTCTGGGGCCTGCAAAAGCTGGCAGACTGCCATTTTGGCCTCCAAAGAAACCTTAGGTACACTTGTTCTAATGCAGTGTTTCTCAACTTTGGCAACTTGAAGATGTCTGGACTTCAACTCCCAGAATTCCCCAGCCAGCATTCGCTGGCTGGGGAATTCTGGGAGTTGAAGTCCAGACATCTTCAAGTTGCCAAGGTTGAGAAACACTGCTCTAATGCTTCAAGAGTTACAATTTCTAAATGGAGCTGAACCCAAGAGCATCAATCTCCTGCTCCGGCATTTGTACTAATTCTCTCTTCAGATCTTACTTCATCACCATTCTGATCCTGGATTCCAAATCGCTGCTGTAGCATGGCCAAAAAGTCTGGATCTGCCCAGTAGAAAAGGACTTCAGCACCCTCACTGGAAATGAGGACACACTTCATCTGTGAAGAAATACAAGCACTCAGCTTTCAAGGTGGTTACCTAAATTTAGTTCCCGTTTAGCGGGTGAAAAACAAAGAAGAAGAAAAACGTCCAGTTTTGGATCTAACAAGAAATATCAATCAACAAAAAGGGCAGTTACAATGGTAACCACCGAAGAACTGAGCACAAACTTAGTAGCATCTATAATGTGGCTATGGGCTGACGGTGCTCCAAAGGGAACTGTAGAAAGAAGGAAGAGCCAAGAGCCTCTTCTCCACTGCTTCGTATACGGAAACGAAACTTGTTTCTACAGTTGGCAGAGGAAGAAGGGAAGGGAAGAAGCGACGCCCAAACACCCCGCTGGAAGCCCACCGGGAATAAGCGCCAGGATGTCACGGCGATTTCCCCGGAAGGAGGAGAACTTTTTTCAGGCCAAGACGGGCCCGTTTGCGCCGAACTGTCCTACCTTTCCCGTCCTGGGGACACGCCTCCAAGCGAGGCAGGGATCTGCTGCGGAGGTGGAACCGCGGGGTCTTTTCAAGTGCGTAAGCTCGGCAGAAGGAAGGGCCCTTCCCCAAAGCGGGTCTCATCCGCTCCAAGCCAACTTGTAGAAGACAAGACAAGCCCGGCGCGCCGCTGGGCGCGTGACTTTGCCTTCTGAAAACGTAGAAGGCGCGGAATCAGCTCCGCCTGAAGGCCGAGAAGGCTCGGCGCTCTCGCTCGCCTGCCGTTGCCGCCCTTTGGGCGTCGCTGTTTAGGGGCTCGGGGTTTTGTTTGGATCAAACCGGCGGCGAGTCTGTTAGGCAGATGGCGGAGCGGAAGGAAAGCGCCATTGCCTGGCCTGTTTCCTCACCACTCCGTTGGCTGCATGGCCGGTTCAATGAATCGCACCGCTCCGCCTTTGAGAGGCGAAAGGGCGGGGCTGTTCGGCAAGGTGCCGGCGAGATGGAAGTTAGTTATCCGCGGTGAAGAGGGCCAGGCACCCCGAGCGACTCCTCGGTCCAGCAGGGCCGCAAAGGCGTTTGCCCAGCTGCTGCTTTTTCTTGGGGAAGGGGGGGCAGAACTCTTTCTCCACTTGCAGGCAGCTGCTTCCCGATCTCCCCCAGCAAGTCCTTTTTCGGTTGTGAGCTGATGTCGCGGACTTCCTCTCCTCCCCAACCAGTATCCGTGGCACGCTTAAATCTGTACTGATGTCAAAGCAGTGTTTCCCCTACCCTTCTTCTCCCACCAAATTTCGCCATGGATGCGCACTCTGATAAGCTTTACTGGCCGAAGTGAAAAGCAAAACTTCGCTGGTCAAAATGCTGTCAAGGGGATTCTAGGAGATGTGATGACTTTGGGCTCATGGAGCCACTTTCTCCTCTCTGCGTCCTAGCCAGTGCCTCCCAAAGTATCTGCTTTTAATAGTGAAAATCCATCAGGAATGATCAGCATCTGACCAGAAGTAGAGATGGGGCTAGGGAGTGGGCTGCTTATTGAAACTAGAGCAAACTGTCTCTGCTGCTTTATGCGGCAACTAAGCCTTAATTAACATCAGCTGGTGTTCAGGATGCTTCCAAAAGTAAGTTTGGCACTTTTCTGGAATAGCACTAAATTTGAAAAAGCTCCGTTTGGACATGAGTTTAATGCTATCCGAAAAGATAATATCAGCTGATAGTCATGCTTCCATGCCTGCACACAAAAACCAGTGAATTTTGACACATAGCTAAAATTGCTGGTTTAGTCATTTGTCAACCTCTTCTCCTCCCAAACTCCAGCCCCAGTCCACTGTAGGAAGAATATTGATGCATGTTTTCTCACTGGCAGGTAAAGTTTAGTGGGAAGGGAGGGATAAAAAGTCAGGGGAATCTAATCTCTATCCTTAGTGTGCCCTGTACAGCGCAACAAGGAGAGCACCATAAAAATCACGAGTAGGAAAAGTAAAGTTTATCCTGGTATAGTTTTCTGTTGGCTCAAATACTGGTGTGTAGTATTTAACTTGGCTGTGATTATTCCTTTCATTGAAAAATGTACCAATAAAGGAGAATATTTATAATTCAGGGTTGAAATGGAAATGTCTTTGGTGCTCTCTGAGCTTTTTTTTTCTTGCAGCCATTACCTAGCTTAGATAATGAAATGTCTGCAAGAAAATAAGCAAGAAAGCACCAATGGCCCTCCCATTTCAACTCTGAGCAACCCTCCACTGAAAAATGTCCCACCTGTGACTGTGTGTGCACATATCCTGGCTCTCCAGGTACACATCTCCCATTACCATTTTTTGCCGATCCTAGATAGTGGCACAACTGAAATGTTGAAATTTTTGTGTGCATGCTCATTTGTAATAGTTTCCATTGACAGGGCCTTGTTAGAAATTCTACTATGGTAGCCAGGATGAGGTAGTAAACTATTTTCCGAAAAAATGCTCTTTCTCACTGCTTCTAACCTAAGGCGTATTCTCTGCTATCTTGTTTACTTTTTTTCTAGACAAGTGGACATATTTTGAATAACAATTTTGTCTGATGATAAGAGTGTTGTGTAAGGGAGAATGGTGTAGTGGCTAAGGCAATAGGCTAGAAATTGGGCGACCTTGGAAACAAAGCCAGTTGGGTGAATTTGGGTCAGTCACTGCCTCTCAGCTGTAGGAAGGAAGCAGTAGCGAATCGCTTCCATAAACATTGCCAAGAAAAGTGCAGGGACTTATCTAGGCAGTTGGCAGGAATCAACGCTGACTTGAAGCCCCCATCCCACCCCATGCCCCAAAGAGAGAGAAAGAAAAAAAGATGCTGGCAACTTTTCTTTTTTAATGTTGTTTGAAAGTGTTTTACTCCAAATTTCGGGTTGGGCAGGAATACAGGTGGTGAAAAAATGTGGGACCAGTTTGGGCACCACGTTGTTCTATTTATATCAAAACTGATGTTATTCTCTCTGCCTTCCCTGCCCCTAATTGCTCCCTTAAACCTACATCTCATGTGTTCTTTGGGCTTCTTTCCCACCTTCTGTATCAATCCTCCCATTTGAGTTCTTTCATGCCCATCTTTTAGATATCTCATTTTACAATTCCCATCACTTCCCATCAGCCTGACTACTCAAGGGTGTAACTGAATATTGTTTTATACTTGTTATTGTTCCACCAAGTGTCATGTCCACTGATTGTGCTATATAAATAATGTTAATTTTAAGCCTTGCCAGCCAGCTTGCTGCAGTCAGCAAATTTGCTAATTGCTCTGTAAGCAGCATGCCATGACACAGAGTGAAGGATGTGCAGACAATTACTTTCAGTGAAGAACTCCAGTGGTAGGCTTCAAGAACACGAATCGAAAATAATTCCCCTTTTCTTTTGGGGGTCCTTCCCTCCCTTGTCCTGGGAAGCCTTGTGATACTTGGCTACATGTTTGACGCTTGACTACAGAGCTGTTGGACATAAGATAAACTTGCCTTCCCCAGGCTGAGTATCCTTCTCCCCAATGGCTAAGCTTCAAGGCAAGACTGCAGCAGCTAGTGAAAAAAATGTGATGGCCACTCTTATGGAGATGACATAAAAGAGATTGAAGACACTATAAACACTTAAGTGCTAGATTATCTCCAGCTGAAAATAGAATCTCTAAATGAGAAGACTGTGGGAAGTCTAGATGTGTCTGCAGCTGATTTATTGAAAGCTGATAAAACCCTTCAGGGTGAAACAGTATTGCTGGAATTCCACTCTCACTGGGCCAATTTATATGTGACTGAAATTGCAAAAGTAGATTATTATACTGGACCAGGAGCTATCTTATTTTTTATTATCTTATTTTATTGTGATACTGGTTTATTTTATAAATGATTTTGTTTTACCTGTTGCATGATGCAGGGGCCAAACTACTGCATGGTACAGTGGTTGGGCTATTGGAGTTGGAGCCCGGAGACTTAGGTTCTAATAATCCTTTTGGCACAGAAACCAGCTGGTTGAACTTGGGTCACTTACTGTCTTTCAGACTGAATCAGTGTCAATTTCTGCCCCGTTCTTGTGGAGGGAAGGGAGATCTTAAATGTTTTCCAGGTTCTGCTAATATTCTTGTATCTATAGGATTGTTTTTCAATCTCATCCTACTTAAAGAATTGTTTAATCATGTCTGCCTACAAGGAAAAGTTAAACTCGAAGTTTTATTTGCAGCTCTCTTCTGTCTTCTACTTTCACTCTTTTCCAATTCTTTAACAACTACCATATTTTTCAGAGTATAAGAAGCACCTTTTTCCCCCAAAAAAGAGGGAGAAGATCTGGGTTTGTCATATACATTTTTGGCCTCACCAAACCCCTCCCCCTTCACAAAAATGCACGTGCAGAGGCTTGCTGCGTCTTGTATTCCGGTGCGTCTTATACTCTGAAAAATACGGTATGTATTTCATCTAATAAATAAAACTTCTCTTCTTTCCTACTTATTGGTTCATATAATATTAACAATAATTTACCACAATTATGTTATATCTTGTAAGCAATACCAGAGATACTTTGTACAATAACTTGACAACTGTATTCAGTTAATATAGATTTCATTTTTAATTTCATCATTTTAAGTGTCTCTAGTTTGTTATATCTATAATATTAAGTAATTCACTATTGTAACAAGGATCATTGAAGGGCTGGATCCCCCAATTAAGCACACAGTAGAATAGTGTTTGCCAGGTTAAAACAGATGTGGACTGAACATGCTTTTCTGCAGGAGACTCCTAATAGAAGGCTTGAGAAGAAAAGTCTAGGTCAGCGGTGTCAAACTGGCATCGTTATGGTGGCGTCACATGATGTATCAGGACTTTTCCCCTTTTGTTAAACCAGATGCGGGCAGCGTGTGATGCATCCAGGCCACAAGTTTGATAGCCCTGGTCTAGGTAAATGATAGAGCTTGGGGTATGAACTTAGAAGTATAGGTTGTAGGCTTATCTTTTCAGAGGCTTTACCAGTATATAAGGAACAAAAATGGAACGGCCAGCGTGTAGCAGAGTTTAATGTGTGGCTAAAGGAGTGGTGTAAAAGGGAAGGCTTTGGTTTTATTAGTCATGATGCCTGCAACTGGTCCAATGAAAAACTGTACAAAAGAGATGGTTTGCACCCATCCGAGAAAGGGACTGAGTTACTTGGCATTATGTTCACAGATTTTCTGGATAAACATTTAAACTGAACAGCGGGGACAGAGAATTAATTGATACAGAACATTCCTGTCCCCAGCAATCTAAAATTTGTAGGATTATCAGTGCATGTAACATAGATGTTTGTGCAGGTAAGATTATCACTCCTGCTGTTAAGCAAAACCAAGCATTTAATAGTGAGTGCCATACCATGTGCACGAATCATACAAGTGGCAAGAAAATAGATGCAGTCAGGCATAACACAGGTTATGTAGACAGTAAACACAGGGTCAATCAAAATGGGCTCAAATGTCTATACACCAATGCACAGAGTATGAGGAATAAACAGGGTGAATTAGAAATTCAAGTAAATGAGGGCAGATACGATATTGTTGCCATTACAGAAACTTAGTGGGATGAAACCCACAATTGGAACATACAGCTAGAAGGATTTAAATTATTTAAAAGAAATAGACCAAATAAAAGAGGAGGTGGAGTTGCACTATATATAAGAAATAATTACATCTCTACAGAAATAGAGCACAACAATGATGAGAACTATCTTGAATGCATTTGGGACAATATTAAAGGGGGGGAAATGACGTTGCCATATGTCTATATTACAGACCACCCAATCAAGCAGAGGAAGTAGATGATCTTTTTGCTAGTCAGCTAACTAAGGAATGTAGGAAGCACACCATAATAGTAATGGGGGATTTTACCTATCCTGACATCAACTGGGAAACAAACTCTGCACCAAGTGGAAGATCCAACAAGTTCCTAACAAACCTAGCAGACAACTTTGTTTCCCAAAAGGTAAAGGGAGCAAGGGGATCAGCCATATTGCACTTGATTCTCACTAACTGAGAGGAAATGATAGAAGGTGTTGAAGCTACAGGAACCTACAACCTACAAGCTACAAGTGACCATGCAATATTGGAATTCAACATTATGCAAACATGATGTCAGCCTCTGCTTTGCTGCTGCTTCGGCTGCCATTGAAACGGGGAGGGGGGCATGGTATTTGGGAGGAGAATCATTATGTGCTGGAGGAAGATTCTAGACGCTGGCTTGACCACCTCATTGCGCATGTGGAGGAAGGGAGTTTCCCGCCAAGGTTAACTGTCCAACATTCCACCCTGGTGATGTTTTTTGAAGATATCTCCCACCTGACAGTTGGGTGAATTATAATTGGACTATGGACTGGGATGCCAAGGGGAGGGGATTGAACTATACATGATATTCTTTGCTTTCGCGCCTAATTAGCCAGATTCAGCTTAGCATTCTTTGACAAAGTGACAAAATTAGTGGACCAGAGGAATGCCATCGATATAGTTTACTTGGACTTCAGCAAGGCATTTGATAAAATAGACCATAACCTACTATTAGATAATCTAAGTAGAAAAATGTGGGTTGGACAGCATCCCCACCAGATGGATTTGTAACTGGCTGACCAACTGCACTCAACGTGTAGTCCTCAATGGAACTGCATCTACATGGAGGAAGTATGCAGTGGAATACCCCAAGGCTCTGTTTTAGGCCCAGTACTCTTCAACATCGGATAAATCAAATTTGCAGATGACACCAAGATGGCAGGAATAGCCAACACTCAAGAAGATAGGCTTAAGATACAGAAGGATCTTGACAAACGTGAACATTGGGCACTCTCTAACAAAATGAAATTCAATGGTGAAAATTGTATATTATTACGTTTAGGCAAGAAAAACAAAATGCACAGGTACAGTATAGGTAGTACCTTGCTCAATAGTAAGGTAGAGGGATCTTGGAATCCTAGTGGACAACCATTTAAATATGAGCCAGCAGCGTGCAGCAGCTGCCAAAAAAGCCAACACAGTTCTAGGCTGCATAAACATAGGGATAGAATCAAGATCACGTGAAGTGTTAATACCACTTTATAATGCCTTGGTAAGGCCACACTTGGAATACTGCATTCAGTTTTGGTCGCCATGATGTAAAAAAGATGTAAAGATGTGGGGACTGGAGACTAAAACATATGAGGAACAGTTGCAGGAACTGGATATGTCTAGTTTAATGAAAAGAAGGACTAGGGGAGACATGATAGCAGTATTCCAATATATCAGGGGTTGCCACAAAGAAGAGGGAGTCAAACTATTTTCCAAGACACCTGAGGGTAGAACAAGAAGCAATGGGTGGAAACTAATCAAGGAGAGAAGCAACTTAGAACTGAGGAGAAATTTCCTGACAGAACAATTAATCATTGGAACGGCTTGCCTCCAGAAGTTGTGAATGCCCCAACACTGGAAGTCTTTAAGAAGATGTTGGATAGCCATTTGTCTGAAATGGTATAGGGTTTCCTGCCTAGGCCGGGGGTTGGACTAGAAGACCTCCAAGGTTTCCAACTCTGCTATTGTATTGTATAATACTGTTTTCCAATTGTAATTTTGATTACATTAAAATTTCTTAACCCTTTTAAAAGCATATATCCCCAATTATATCATTAGTTTTGTAAGATGTTTTTCAGCATTTATGTAAGAATTTTAGTGGATATTTGTAGTTTTGTTAATACTTCTCAACATGAATATGCTTCTGTTTTCTCTGTACCTAGAACTTTTTGTGTTGAGTGTAACCTTAATCCTTAAAGTGCATTGTTGCTATTGTGAAAAAAAAGGAAAATATACTTATATAAAGACTGCTGCTCTTCTTCAGCTTATATTTTACTATGCATATCTGAGCAATGGGACCAGTAACGTTGCAGTCGTCACACAACTCAGTGTTGGTAATTTTAAGGCACCAATTGGCAAGACCTTTTCATCCTACTCCGTGCTGGAAGCTACATCTAGGGTTGTTCTACAATGACACTACATAAGGAAGTTGGAGCAGCAGCAGCAGTCAGATCACATTTCCAGGTACTCAATAGATGCACAGTTGAGTCTACAATTGCATCTAAGCACATTCATTTACATACAGTTAACGTGCTTGACTGCCATTAGAATCTTTTAGCCTAGAACAGTAGCAGCACATTGTTTGTTTGTTTATTAAATTTCTGTTGATTACATTTCCTACAAGGTGAGTGGCTTACAAATTATAAAAACAAGTGAAAAATAGTTAAAAGAGTAAAATGAAGAGTAAAATGAATAGTTAAAAGAGTAAAATGAACTAAAATGAATTAAAATACTATTAAAAACTCTGCTAAAAATCACACCTACAAGAGCCAAGATGTGTGATGTGATAAATAGAAATAAGTATCTTTAAATTTCCCTTTTCCAAGACTAGAAGTCTGTGCCAAAGAAAAATTGCATGTGCTTCAACTGTTTTTTGTGCGCTAGAGATGGCCTGTTTACTCAAGATCTACCTAAGTGTAGTGAAGCTTCAATTCTGCTTTCCTCTGGGCATTTCTGTGTGCCTTATGAAATATTTATTGGCAGGAAGAGCTAGAAACAGAAGATGACAAAGGCAAAGCCCAACATCAAATACCACAGGGCAGGCCCATGATCCCTTGACAAGGAAAAGAAGGATCACAAGAACTCCTGCATGGCTCACACATAAACCTATACACACAGAGTACAATTTATACCCCTCAGACAGGGTCCGCAACTTGGGAGTCCTCCTGGACCCACAGCTGAGTTTCGACCATCACTTGTCAGCTGTGACCAGGGGGGCATTTGCCCAGGTTCGCCTGGTGCGCCAGTTGCGGCCCTACCTGAACCGGGAGGCCCTCACAACAGTCACTCGAGCCCTTGTGATCTCTAGGCTGGAATACTGCAATGTGCTCTACATGGGGCTGCCCTTGAAGAGCATCCGGCGACTTCAGCTAGTCCAGAACGCAGCCGCGCGAGTGATTGTGGGCGCACCACGGTTCGCCCACATAACACCGATCCTCCGTGAGCTGCGCTGGCTACCTGTTGATCTCCGGGTGCACTTCAAGGTCCTACTTACCATTCACAAAGCGCTCCATGGTAGTGGATCTGGCTATTTGAGAGACCGCCTTCTGCCAATTACCTCCCTCCGTCCCATCAGATCGCATAGGGTAGGCCTCCTCCGAATTCCATCCGCCAGTCAGTGCCGACTGGCGACTACGCGGAGGAGAGCCTTCTCAGTTGCAGCTCCGACGCTATGGAACAATCTCCCCGTGGAGATCCGCACCCTCACCACCGTCCAGGCCTTCCGCACAGCCCTCAAGATCTGGCTATCCCGTCAGGCCTGGGGATAAGACTTTACTCTCGCCCCTCCCGAATGTTGAATGAATGTTGTGTTTTTACCGCTAATTATTTTTACTCACATTTTCTTTTTGTGTTTTGTCCTGCACTCCCCTCCCCTATTATTGTAAGCCGCCCTGAGTCCCCTCAGGGAAAAGGGCGGCCTATAAATGTTTAATAAAACTAAAAAAAAAAAAAAAAAAAAAAAAAAATTGAACAGCCGCTCCTGGGCACAATGCTTGGTGGTGCATTTGTACTCTGCAGCTTTCCCCCCACCCCACCTCCCCACCCAATTGGAGACATAAATTATCTGATGAGGCTCTGCTGGGAATATTAACTTTGTGGAGGACCTACATTCCTTTCCCACAAGGGTACTATTCCCCTGATCCACACCATTGTAATATCCGCTTGGCAGGCCTTCTGCTGAAGGAGTTGGGAAAGCATTGATTTCATGCTGGTACATCTTGAACCTTCACTAGCAGGTTGTCCACAGGATAGACACTCCCTTCTGAGGCTCTATCTTCAACAAATGGCATGTGAGGCCTCTTTGCAACATGATAAGCAGATGATGTTCTTAGCCCTTTTCCTATTTGACATTCCTTGGCATTTAAAGTTAATCCAAGATGTACAATTTCAGATACACATCAGATAAAATCTATGTACAATTTCAGATTATGTTTTTTGTGAAATTTATAACCTTATTTGACAAAAGATATATCTTTTAGGTGGTCCTTAAGTGTAACTTTGTTAAAGCATTAAGGTTTAATTGAGCAGGTAGAACAGAAGATCCCCCCCCCCAGTAATATAGGTAGGCACTAGATTGCATCACTGTCTCTGATATGGGACATTGCCAAAACGTTTATTTGAACTGAATTACTGCATATTGTTCTTAACAAATTGAGCAACAATTAGTTAAAGTTAAATCCCCTCAGAAAAAAATGAAAGATTTTTTTTTTATGGATTTCATTCAACCCTGCGTAATGTAAATCTTTGGTGTCTGCTAAATGGGAGTCCCACAAGCTTTATGCTTCTGAAACAGATTTTTTATTACATTGCACCAGGCAACAATATTGGGAAAGGAGAAAAATCTATAAGTTAATGGCCTTTAGACAGAAATTAAGCAATGTAGTATTGTAACATTTATTCACATGGGAATAAATATTCTAGATCAATCAACACTTCTAAAAATTATAAATTGTTTAGGTCCCATTCATCAACAAATGATGAAATAGATTTCTTTTTAAAAGTGCATACAATGTGAGATTACTGCAGTTATTATAGGGCCAGGTCATTAATTTTACTTTATCTCTTTTACTTCAAGAAATTGTCACTGCAGTTAAATCTGAAACCAGGAAAGGCTCCTGGCCACTGGCCTTGATTGTTTTCCCATTGACCGATATAAAATATACGAGTTTATATCTTTTATTTTCTTGGAGGTATATAGTAACACTTTTTGAAATAAATTCCTATAGGTTTAATGAGTAAAATAATACAGATATTTCCAAGTAGGGAAGTATATATCATGTGCTCTAATTATAGACATATTTTCTTGATGAATGTGAATACTAGGTTTTTAAATGCAATTTGTCTTGTACATTGTTTTTCCAATTGTTATGCATGCAGGTTTGATTGGATTTATACCAGACTGTCAAGCCTTTGTCAGTTCTGGTGTTTTTCCTCTAACTCAAAATGGGCAGATTTTGGTTACTGAGAAAAGGAGAGGGGGGAAGGAGGGAATTTTTTGAGACAGATTTTGATTAATCTGGGGCTTCTCCACAGCTATATAGTTTGGATTCATATGATTTACTAGACCTGTAAATTAACAAACTTTATGAAATGGCACATATCCAGGATGCCTTCTAATTTATGTTCTTTTTAATATGAGTTTTTGTCTCTGATAATAGAATTTCTGGTAATATTTAAAAAAATACATACGAAGATGAGGGGGCAAATGTACAAATGGGATAGTATGTTTTAAACCAGATATTAATACTGAATAAATGATACTGAATAAAAAAGTGGCTTTATTATGCCAACATTTCAGGCTTATAATTTGACCTTTACTTTAGTTTTCATTATTGTCTAGACAGAATATACATTTTCATCTTCTCTTTGGATTTAAGTTGATACCGTAGTTGATTTTTTACGTAATTAAAATTCTGGCAGATATAATGATAGAGTTTCATCATGCAGGATCAGTTTAGCTGGCTGGGTCTATCTATCAAAAACATTGTGTTGCGGATATAATTGTTACCCCTTTTAATGATGAAAAGTTTTATGGCAATATTAAATATTGGAAATAATAGTTTCTTATTGATTTGCATATCAATAAAAATGGGTTATGGGAAGAAAAGATACTTCCATGCATTCTTATAAGAGGTGAAGAATTACTAAGTTTGTACTTGTGATGAAGTTCAGAAATCATTTCTTTAAATGCTTTTTCTCCCTTTTTGCACTTTCTATTCTGTATTTTTCTTTCTTTGTTTTCTTTTTTTCACTATTTCTTTTTTACTATTTTTGCTGGTTTTTTTACATTTTTCAATAAAATATTTTTTAAAAGGGAAGACCT
Organism: Thamnophis elegans; assembly: GCF_009769535.1. NCBI lineage: Eukaryota > Metazoa > Chordata > Lepidosauria > Squamata > Natricidae > Thamnophis > Thamnophis elegans. Next base: position 25,958,068 of record NC_045550.1, read on the forward strand.
TAGTTCAGTTTCCCAAATTTTAAATTAAAATAATGTAATTTTAATTGTATATTGCATTTTATTTTGCATGGGTTATTATTTGTATAACTTGAAATGTACATTATTATCAGTATGAAATAAAGCTGCTATTATTATGGCATGCTGGAATAACTGTTAACAAACAGTTGATAAATCCATTTTTGTGTAAATGAAGTTTCTTGGAAGGTGTTTTAAAGTTCTATAGAGTTTAAAACAGATTGATTTGATTTATTGATTTGAAGTTTATAAGTTTAAGGACTGACTATATATATGTGTGTGTGTGTGTGTGTGTGTGTGTGTGTTTTATTTGTGTTGATAAATAAATAAATAAAAACCAGCACAAATAAAACACAAATATAACAAAGGCAACAGTAAAAAAAAAAAATTGGGTTTCTGTCGTGATGGACTCTTGTGACGAGCCGATTGACAGATGATGGAAGCAATTAGCTTCCTCCCATAATTGGGGCTTACCAGGGGTTGTGGCTCTAAATAAATAAATATATAAATATAAATATAAATATAAATATATATATATATATATATATATATATATATATATATATATATATATACATACACACACACACACACACATAGTTGTTGGATTTGCAGTTCAAGGACTAAAATGTTAATGCACATAATATTGTCATCTATATAAATATATACCTTCTGTTGTCACATTTTGGGATGAAAGTCACAAAATCGTTGAGACACATCAATCACTGTGTATGCATGCTTTTCTCCTTCTTGGCTATATTCCCAGGGTATTTGGAATTTGTCAAGACATAAGAAATGTAGACTTTAAACATAGAAAGAGGAAATCTATGCCTGTATATGTAGTATATTCTACTTGTCAACATTTGCAGATGAACACGACTTTCGAACTGTTTATTTATTACATTATTTTCAAACTGTTGCTGCTTTTTCTTTATTTCTATTATTACTGTCTCATTATATTGTATTTTCTCTGTTGCTAGTTAAAAATGCACCCATATTAAGACATATACCCATGTTATAATCTACCTATCCCCCCCGCCCCCCCGCCCAAATCTCCAGCAGATTGGAGCTGCTGTACACTAAAGATTGGAAATCATTGATCCAGAGTCTATTAAATTTCAGCTCTCAGCAGACTAGCTACCACAATCACAGATTAGAAATAATGGGAGTTGATTATCAAGAAGAGTTAGATGTGCAGAGGTTCTCCATCTGTATTTAGGTAATGTCTATGTACAAGGTATTAATTACTTCTAGTTCACCATTGTTCCAATAGGACCTCTTGACTGCAATAATATAATTTGTGTACCCTTCCTTGAGACAGGAACATATAAATGATGCCCACGGGCACTGCTGTATCAACAGATAACTCCCACTGCTCCTAACAGACCATCCCCTTTCTTTTTTACAGTAGTTAGAAGTACTTCAGCCTGAAGAGTCAGCCTATAGCCACCTGCTATTTTTACACTGGAGAATATCTCCAGGCTTCAAAAGACCCCAAAATATTGTCTATGGAGATTCTCAGTCATCCAGGTCATGTTTATCCCAAAGGTGCTTTTTTGAGAGGCAACTGGACTTTCTGGTTTATATAAATCTTTCCATTCCCCACCGGGCAGTCAGAGTTGAAGAAGCTTCTTGGATGAGAATCAAAATGTCTTCAAAGAAAAACCAGGAAGTCCAGTTGCCTCTCAAAAAAGCACCTTTGGGACCCCAAAATATCCTTATGAACTAAATACTGTGGCAGCTGAAAGCCACGTTTTTGTTCTAATATAACTCTCCAGTCACAGTCACTCTCCAGCATCATTGGTCTTGTTAAAGGGAGAAGAACATAGAAGTGTCATTCGATCAGCAGCAAGAGGAAACAGTGCAGAGGGACAAAAGTGAGAAAAAAAATGAGCAATGATTGAGCAGAACCTGAATGGGTTTCGTTATTGTAGGGGTGAGTGGATTATTTATGGGAGTAATAGATTGTGTATTATGAGTACTTAGACTGAGAAGATCTGAGAGATGTTCTTGAAAGAAATGTAGTTCAAGGAATTGTGTGTTTGTGATTCTGTCTCTTCACTGCCAACACACACACACACACACACACACACACACACACACACACACACATATATATATATATATATATATATATATATATATATATTACCAGCATCATTTTTCAGACATAAGGATGTGACCATGCTCATCACATTAACTATCAGGGAATGGCATTTATATCTCCATACAACTACTTTGTGATGACACACATGACATATTCCTCAGATATGAAATGTATTTAATTACATTTTACGCCATGTCATCTAGCAATTCTGGATAACATACACATTTCTAAGATTTCCTAGGAAAATCTTAGGATTGCTAGGACTGTAAGCAGTTGTGCTTTTTGGTACAAGATAATGGAAGCCTCTGAAAAAGAATGCATCCTCCCAGTTACAATCTGGAAAATAGTGAAAATATTTGTGTTCATACATACTGAATTGGGGCCCATGCACGATGGTCAAATAATCAAAATAAGAATTTTCATCTTTTACTTGGATACTTCTAAACTTTTTAGACTCTTCTAGATTGGTTCACATACATGGTTTAACTATAATTCACTGTATACAGCAAAATGGCTAAATTCATATAATATTTTAAACCAAGAACCAACAAACCACATTATAAATTAGTACAGTGTTTAAACTCATTCTTCATTTTATAAAATGCATATCAATATTAAGTGATCTGAAATGGTAAGAACACTTTGTCTTTAGAGAAAGAAACAAGGGTTTTTCCATATTTTAAGTTTCTGTCATTGAACAATTTAAGGACACAGTTGTGATATTTAACTCACACCTAAACATTTAGATTGCTCAATCCAATTATAACATATTCAATCTTAAATTGAGATAAACGAAGTGGATATTTTTTTTTACAATAATTGAATATCCAAAAGTGATGTGATAACCAAGGAGACACTACTTTGGATACAAAACCTACATGGAGAAAGTAGTCTTGTTTATCTTCAGGGGACTGTGGATTAACAAGCAGATGCTGCTGGTGATTCCCACAGAGCCACCTGGAAATGCCTGTAGAAAAACAATCTCTTGAGAAATGGAGCAGCAAGTGATAGAATTACCTTGATGCACTACTGCCAGTACAGAAAAGGATCTGAGCCACAGGAGGAATCCCATAGAAAATATTGGCCCAACATTCCCAAATTGCTATGACTTTATGTGACCAGGAACAGGCCACAACACAGTGCTGTTTCATTTTGCTGTTCAACAATTCTATTTTTTTTAAAAAAAAACCTAAATTCTCCACAAACTCTTTTTGTACAGTTTAATTAGAGTAGGGATATTGTGTAGTGTCAAAAGATGTGCATATTATGAGGTTAACCAATTCCAACTCTGGAATTTTCTTATAGAGATTGAAAAAATAATTATTCAAGAGATTGTCATATTTGCCCAAGGAACCAATTTAAGACAAGTATAAGCTTTAAAATAAAGTTTTGCAGCTCAGGCTTAAAATACTGATGTGGAAATTCACTCAAGTTAACCTGGAGAGCAAGAGGTCTATGGGTTTCAATTGACTTATTAAAATAGAAGTTGATTCCCCTTCTGCTGAATCCAAGAAAATATGCTCAAATTCTACTGCAACTGCGCTACCACTATATGCTAGCTGTTGCATATACGTGTTGTACATGCTACCTGTTGCTACCTCTTGTATGTACAAGAATTCTGATGCTGTTATTTCGTATCACTGACCAACCTAATATCACTTTAGTTAACACTTCTTAACTGACAGAAATCCGAAGAATGAAATGTAATGGACTTTCTATTTCCAAATAGGGGAATACAGCTTCTGTAGTTATTTTCAGAAACTCAAGAGACTGTTTCACAAGCTACAGGCAGCCATGGTATCTCAGGCAATCCCAGTAAAATGTCCTGGAATTCTTGGCAAATCAGTCGTCAGGTTTTTGCAATACATGCTATTCGTTTTATGCTGGGATGAACCGTGTGCTGATTTTGGTATAACATAAGAGCTGGAATCATAGCATCACACTTGGAATATGTTCCAAAGATCATTGCGTTCACCCTGTTAATATGTAAATCATTACTACAGCATTTATAAGCTAATCCGTTAATCAAAACATTCTTTGTTCTTGCCTTTGCTGTGTATTTACTCAGTTTTTCCAAGGCAAGTTACTGCTTCAGAACTTTTATACCCATTCTTCATTTGCAATATAAAACTAAAAATGCTGATCCATCTTCTGCAGTTATTGTAATGATTAATAATAACAGTAACAATAATTATAGCATACCTAAAGTAATTGAAAACTCTATAGCATTACATAACTAATATGATGCGGACTTAGTTTGCTTTATTCCTGGTCTTGCATGCCTAAAGACAACATTGGCACACTTTCTTTCTGTAATTGGTTGCTGTCCTAGGGGAAATTAAATCAATCATGCACATAGCAAATAATTATGAGCTAAAAAGGTCAAGAAAATCAGTTTAGAAATTTTCATTCTGTAATAAAATAAGGGACCTTTAAGTCTATATCAAAACAATTTTTGAACTTGAGAGGCCATTAAATAATTAGGCAAGTTATTTGGTGAGGTCTGTACTTTAAACACTGATAACAAAACAATAAAAGAGTCAACTATTATTATTAGATGGCACTTGTGAAAAGTTCTTTTGCATTCCTTCTAGTTCATCTCTCTTCTTCTTTTTCTTTTGACAAGAAGCATATATTAATATAGTGGAAGTTTCATTTTTTATTTTAAATCTCCTGATCATTTACATTTAATTGTCAACCAAAAAATCCAAGACTTTATATCTTAATTATCTCCCCCCCACGGGCTAACTTAATTTAATCTTGGAGAATACTGTATACATCTTTGCTCCTTATAGTAACATTTCAGTTAGGTGTAATGAATAGAGATAAATAATGTGGGGTGGATTGTATCTAAAAGGCTATTGTGCATGTGAGTGTAAACAATAGGTTGGATCCTCAGGCTGGAAAAGTATGCAGGGTTATTAATAACATAACAGATGTCTAGTTGCTCATAATTAGTTGTAACATCTAACTTAATATAAACATCACTTTTAGAAAGTGCAGGGATAAGAGCTACTGGATTTAATTTGCAAAAATCTGAATGACCACTAAATGAAAGCAAAGAGACACAGAAGATTATAGCTCTTTGCTGCCATACAGAGTTTTGCAGTCCAGGCTTAGTATGATGCAGAGGCTTCAGAATATTGAAACAGAAATATAATAAATGCTTTTAAATATTTACAAGCCTTTCTGTCATTCTTTCACGCACCACCTGATACACTTTATTGGTGCCCCAAGAAGTAGCAAACTTTTTAAAAGCCTCAATTTCTCAGTTCTTACAAGTATTTTTTTCAGCTTTTCAGAAAATATAACTTAATAGTTAACATTTACAACAAATGCTCCCAGGAGGTAGCATTATTTACAGTGGCCAAGACTCTTCTTTTCCATCCAACAATGCCATAGGCTCAAGAAGTTAGAGACACCCTAGAATTTCAGGTCTGGATTGTCTTCTGCAGCACAACTGGGTGCTTGATTCTTTAAGATACAATTCTGGCTCTTCTAGATGCGTTTTCCTTGCTACATTGCTTGTTCTGTTGCCTTTTGCCAGTAGGGGGCACACCATCCACAGGGATAAAGCTGAAATACTAGATTCTTCTAAGCCTCTTCCTGCTGATACTTTTTTGGTAGCCTCTGGTGTGATGGATGCATCTTGATTTTCCACTTGCTGAGCACAGAAAACTCAGAACAATTCTTCATATTACAGCTTCTTCATTGCCCACAAGGTGGCACAAAGTCCCCACTCTATAATAGTCTATAGGAAAATTGCAAAGGGTTTAAAATACTGCTTATTTGGAAATCTCCATTGCAGGTGGGGATGCTAGGATCATAAGAACATGTGAAACAGCTGTGAATAGTCAGTATTTTCCTGGAGGCACTTCTGTCCTCTTTTCCTGGTGAAGTGTGCACACTTCTGCCAAGAAGTGATCCAAGAGGGTCTCAAGGTCTGCCCTTGGCAGTGGAGTTTGGTAGAGCTACCGATACCGGCATGCCAGGGCATTAACATTCTTCACCACATAGAAGCTCATAGTGAGCGGTGGAATAACAAGGGTTCGTCCAGGACGAAGAGGACGAGGCTTCAGATTTGGCAGAGTTCCATCATCCAACATAGTGAGGAGCTGTCCATTAAGCTGCACAGACCTGCACAGACCAGATGCATTTTTCAGTCAAAATGTAGAGGAGAAAGCTGCCCCTCTCCAGGTAATGGGGAAAAGGGTAGAACTTAGAGATTGCATAGATGTTCTTCATGACAATGATAAAAAAAGTACAGGAGACTTCAAGATAGATAAACGTTAGCTTTATCTTTACATCTTTACTATGGAACCTAAAGATCCTATGAAAGGACATGGCTAGGACAGTGTCAGATAAATTATACCAATACTAGAATCACATGGATGGTAAGAAGAGAATTCAGGACAAATAAAAAACTTTAGCAAATCTATGGTTAATCTAGGGCAGGATCTCCAACCCCTGGGCCATGGCCCACTACCGGGCCTTGAGGTGTTCAGAACTGAGCCACAGAATTGACAGGCGGGCGCACACATTCCCACTTATGTGGGGCGACCTGCCACTTGCATGGAACCATCCCCTCTCTCCTCCACCTGTCTGCGAAGCTGGAAAGTTTGGGGAACTCGGATCTAGGGCATGTATGATGACAAGATGCAGTGATGATCAACAGTCTGGAAGACTTTAAAAGCAGATTGGACAAATTCATAGCATACCATTAACTGATACGTAGTTATGACTCATGATGGTGGAATTACATTCCACAACTCAGACAGTACATGGCTTGATACTACTTGCTGAGAACAAAGGAGAGCGGCCTATTGTGCTTGCATTCCATTTGTGGGTTTTCCACAGGCATTTCATTGGCCATTAGGAAAATGGAATGTAGGCCATATAAGCCTTCTTAGGTTTGGTACAATACCATAGTTCTTTTTATCTGATTTTGTGCGGGGCACCATAAATAAATGGAGAATAAAGCAAGAAGGTATATCAGAATAGTTTTCTTTATGGGGCCTGGAAACCTCTGTCAAGCGTAGATGGAATTTTCAGGAAAACAACATTGCTGGATTCTCCATCAGTATTTTAAAGCTGGATGGAATTAGACACAGTGATAAGTTCCAAACAAGTTGTGTTGTGTTTATAACACAAAAATACATGGTTTCTTAAAAGTGAACATTATTCACATGATTTATTATAACATAAGCTTTTGGGACAGCAAAAAGATGGAAATTAAATGGCAGGTAGCACACCATATGTACAGATGAATAAATGGGGTACAGTGCTTAACATCAATGCTTGGTCACTTTAACAGGTTCTCATGATAGTGGCCTTGAACTGGACAATAGCACTCACCTTGACTGAAGTCCTTCTTGACCATAGGGTTGCAGCACATACTGATGGACAAGTTTGTCCCGAAGGGTCCCCACCAACTTGATTTTCTTTCGTGACCGATGCAAGTTGATAATGTAAATTGTGATAGAACCACGGACATAATTATGGCTGTGAGAGAGATAAGAGCTTAAAGGTGAATCATTTGAATACTTTTTAGTAATAACGTATTAGCTCTAGAATTAAAGATTTTCACTATTATTTTCCAATTCCAACATGAAATTCTAGTGAAAGGAACCCCATTTTGGGACTTATTTAGCATATCTGCCTAACTGCAAGAAGCATTTCCTCCAGTTCAATCTAGGATGTTATTCTGTCATATCAATTGTCCAATTTGTCACTTTGCAAAGAAAGATTTAGTTAAAGGAGACTCCCAACATTTTCTGCAATAATTCCTTGGTCTTAATGAAGCCACCATGGACTGGTGTTTTCAGAGCAGCTAAGGTCCTATGTTTCCATTAAGGTAGAAAAAGATAACATTTTTGCTTCAAGATCTAGCCTAGTTTGTAGGAAATATCATAAAATCAAATAGCACAATTTGTTTGGATGTATATGTAGAAGCATCAATATTTTTTCTTGGAAAAAGTTAGTACCCATTAGTGCAGTAAATGTAGCATTTCTTTGTCTAGTTAAATGAATAGGCTTCCAACCCTACCATTATTTAATTACAAGTGGTTATTAAACTGAATAGGAAACTGGCATGTGAGACAGGAGCAGTTACTGCATCTGTGATTAATGGATGATTAGAGTGGGCTTCAGGTTTTTAATGTTTGTTGCAGGCAGAAATAGGATGATTAGACCCTTACAAGTGTAAGTAAAATCATCCTATTTAGCTGTAATTAGCCATCATGTATACTACATGTAGAAGTGCTACCTGCCTAAAAAGCAATATTTTATAGGTCAGAAGAAAGCTATACTGTATGCTAAAGAAAAGTCCTTTGGGGGGAATATTTGAAAGCTAATAGAATTGTTAGATACATGTTGGGAGTCCCTGGCTGAAATCTCAGCTAATCAGATGAATTGTTTTAATGGCCTTTGGTAATCTTTCAGTCTACATCTCTTGCCTGAAGGGTGATAGTGGGGTTAACAGCACTATTTTATTATAGGATGTTTATACAGATGGGATAATACAAGGCATCTAAAGCTTTCTGCATATTATTTCCTTAGGCAGCATTTATAAGCTTTTCAATACTCCTGCTTTTGAAGTAAGCTTAGGCAAGAATATCCCCAAAGAGGAGAGTTAGCTTCAGCTTCTACACAGGTGGCCCCCATTTACAGTATTTGCCCTAGGCATGGAAAGGAGCCAGAGGTCTGCTGGCCTGTGCCTACTCTCCCTTTCCCATCTCTCCCTGTTTCTGTTGCCAGTTACCTGTCAGTCGTTGGCCAAAGCTCCCTCTAGGAGGGGGAGGGGGAGCCTTGCTGAAAGCATCTGGGTGATGTGAAGTAGCAACAATAGGGACCTGTGTCTTTAGGAAAGTCCCAGGTCCTACACTCCTAGGATGCTTTGAAGGCTTATCGTAGAAACTCTAGCTATGCTAGGTGCTCCGAATGGGAAGTGGGGGGAGACAAGGAACTGAAACCAAAGCATGGGGCCTTTGGGGAACTGTACTCCCTTGATGTCATCCACAAAGGCTCCCACCAGAATCCCAGAGATAGGTGAGCTTCCCTATCAACACCAATGTTGTTCCTCCCCTCTCTACGATCTGAGAAAGCCATGTTGCCAAGTTGTACACAGAGAGGGGGGAGGGAAAGAGGAGGCAAAATCTTATGCATGCATTTATATAGGCTTCCCCTCATAGTGTTCTTATGTTCAAATAATGAAGCTCGTTCTTTAACAGGTATAATGACACTTAGCTCTGGTAGCCTGGAACACAGAGATTCATCTGAATTAGATAACGTTTTCTTTTTGTGGGTGTAGCTCACGCTGATTAACCCCATTTGGGTCTGCTGGTCTTCAGTGCCCAATCTCCATTTTTTTACTTCAGTAATTGCACCTTCTCCGAGATAACTCACTTGTAGTAATTGGTGCAGTGAGCATAGATCCGTAACTTATCACGAATCACCCTGCCAGGGCGAGGTTTTCTCTGCAGTCCAGCAACATGGACAGCAAGTACTTTGGGTCCGACAAGTCGCTTATAAAGCAGTGAGAGCCAGTAGTCCTGTCAAAAAAGCCAGATTGATTATTCCTAGGACAGAGTTTATGGAGAGACAGTATAAAGGATTATGAAGCATATTCTAGTTTGCTGCAATCCAAGAGTAACACTATGCATAAAGAATTATGCTTCTCTAGGTTCAGAAAATATAAGATAGATCTTTTTTCTACTTTTAATAGCTACACATGTGGGAGAATGTGGAATATGTGTTTTTCTTGTGTTGAGAAACAGTACTTCCACAAATTCTTCCTTTTAGACTAACTGTCAAAAATGTTTGATCTCTACCCAATACTAAGCCTACTACTATAGAATTTAAGTATCCTTTTGCATGGAAAGTTTGTGACATGACCCCAGGGGTTTCTTAAATAGGTGTGTTTAGAAAAGAAGGTATTGGAAAAAACATAAATTAGATGACCTTTTATACAATCCTACTAACTAGACACGGCTGTCTCCTAGCAGAGACTTACGGGATACATTCCCAGGGGCCCCATAGACCTCTGCAACCAGATCTGAGCTCTAAAACTGTGCCCTAACCACATGGTGAAGAAATGCTGCTTGTAACCTGACAAATAATTGCAGTATAATAGACCTTCCATTCCCAGTTCTCTGAGTTATTGTTGTAAAACCCAGAACATAAAATGCCACTTGTGGTTCTGTTCTCGTCACTTCATGTTCTTTTCCTTCCAGTGGCAAATGTACACGCGTTTGTTAAATGAGATGCAGCACAACAATAAGGGTGTCATTTACCACAAGTATGAGAACAATATACCCTTAGGATTCATGTGCAAAGCAGACAAGAGTATTTATTCTTAGCTAAGGTGTAAACACAATTTGGTGCTCCTATACCGCAATATTTTACAGTAAACTTAGAGCTGTTAAAGTCTTACAGAAAAGACTATGAAAATCTGGGGATAAGAAATTATTTCTTAGATATTGTTCATGAAGTCTCACATTTAGACTATCCTGTACAGTAACTACTGAAAAATCTGTAAGCATCTCGTAAAATATGCTGTTCTCATGTGGAAGTTTTCTTGCATGTTTTAATGTTTGTAATCTTAGTTGCCTAGGATTTTGAATAAATCTTTAATTTGCTCCAACTGAGAATTACTTCAAATAATAGTAAGGACCAAATTTATCATCTAATAAAGTACACACTAAACTGAATACTCCAAAAATTATAAACAACATAGCTAGATGAAAATATCAGAATATAATATATAATACACACACACACACACACACACACACACACAGCGCTCAATTGTCCTTCCTTCAGCAGAGAATCACTGGAGTTAGGACTAGATCAGCCATGGCATGGAAAGGAGAGCAACTGAGCTCTTGCAAGGCACCCAGCCAAAGCTTGTCGCCAGCTGATGGGCAGCCAGGCCAAGGCAGTGATTGATGCCATGGCTTCTCTCAGCATTGGAGCGTTTGCACAAAGGAAAGATATCAAGTCTTTGTCAATGAGTTAGTGGGAGGATTCAATTTCACATCCCAGCAGTCTTGTACAGCCCCAAACAGCGACTTTCATCTCCCTGATAGCTCCCACGGGAAAAGAATGGGCACCGCATCCCAGCCCAGCTTCAGAGACTGCCATTTCTGCCTGTTCACTACCTCTCCACCCAAACATTCACCTGTTCTGGATAGGAAGAAAGATATTAGCACTGAGTGAGTTTTACTCAAAAGAAGATGCATGCATAATATGTCCTTTTTTCTTAGCCCTGTATACTTCATTTAGAATGTTTGAAATCCTAGAGGAAGCTCTGCATAGGGTTTTGATTTCTCTTAGACCCCCAAACTGCCTTTTTGGTAGAAATGCTTTGGAGAAAAGTATTTACATGTTGATACTCAGTTAACAGCAGATCTGTTTTAACTCAGACTTGTAACATAAGTCTGTGTCTCTGCCTCTGTCTCTCACTAGCCTGATAATTATCTGTACCACATTTTCATCCATCCCTATTCCCTCTCCCCTTTTCTCTTCTTATCAGTCTGTTTATAAAGCAGTGTTTTTCTAAATTAAAACTTAACTTTATGAAAAAAGAAACATTCAAGAAGCATCATTTTTTAAAATGTTTCTGTGTCATAAGAACTACAGACCATGCATGACCGTGTCTTTTTCTAGTATATCTAAGTTACCTAAGCTGACATCTTGTAAACATTTTTCTGGAGATGTAAGGCATAAGAAGCCCCAATCAACTAATTTTTAGCTAGGAGAAAATTTCAGCAACCGATACTTTCTTAGCATCTAATTGCAGAAAATTTCCTCTTCATTACAAGGTAAGTCTGCTTTTGTGGCTGCTCTTCTGCTTCCCAAATCTGCATGCTGCACTCCAGGGTCTTGTGGGCAACATGTCTCAGATGTTACCAGGCCTGTACATTTCTGGCCATGGAGATTCAGAGCTTTTTGATGCTGCCAAGTTTCACTTACAAGATGTAAAATTTACTAGACTGAAATGGAAGGAAAAAAACCCTGCTATTTTAAAAGATTAACATATGTTTTTCTTATTAGAACCCTGCACACTTTCAACAGTGAATACTACTGTCCTTTTGAAGAACTGGAAATAAGAGGGTTTGCATTAAACTGCAAGGAACCACCCTGCTGTGTGAAATTGTGAACTTCTTTCACCTTCATTCCTATAAATTTAAACTTTGTTCAGCTCCATTTTCCTGCCACTTTGCTCTTTCCCTAAGGGCCTGACTGCCTTGGGTTTGGTTGTTTTTATTGTATGTTTTCAGGACCTATAACTCCCCTTCTGCCCCTCCTTCCTCCTTGCTATGGCTTAAATGCCTCTCCCATAAGAAATGCCCTGATTCTCTTGGTCTTGTGCAACCCACGAGGGTCCCATTGAGGCTCTCTTAGTGGACAAAGTTATAGCTCCAGAGGTAACCCTGCCCCATCTGCTTTCAACATGTTGTACTTGACATTAACTAATGTCTCCTATTAGCATTGAAAGAAACCAATCTGGAAAAATGTATTTTCAAGCCGAGTTCAAACAGGCCACAAAGAGCAGTAGATTTTCAACTGTGTGTGCAAAATCTTTTCTTAAACACACACACACACGCGCGCACACACACACACACAAACTATATCTGGATATGAGTGCCTGTTTGTCTGTGAAAGCCAAGAATTTCTAGGAACAGGTCAAGGGTACAAAGTCATGCACAAATCCTCTGATTTACTGACTGGCAACATGAAAAGAAGAGAGAAATTCAGACTGATTCAGCAGAGATAATATAGAGCAAACAAGAAAGAAACAAGCAGAAAAGTGAGGTGAGAAATGAACGGAATTACTGTTGAGGTATGTGCCTAGTAAGAGTGAAAAGAAGAGAGAATTCTGGCTGGAAATGACAGAAAGAAGTTGATGAAGATACATCATGTGAATAAGGTTACTACCCTGTTTCCCCCAAAATAAGACCTCCCCAGATAATAAGCCCAATTGGGCTTTTGAGCGCATGTGCTAAAATAAGCCCTCCCTGAAAATATTGCAACATAGCAGCAGCCATGAGGTTGCTCGCTTGCTGCCTCCTGGACCTCAAAAATAATAACACCTCTCCGAAAATAAGGCCAAGCACTTATTTTGGGGATCAAAAGAAAATAACACCCTGTCTTATTTTTTGGGAAACACGTTTCCATGCTATGTACCTTTACTAGTAGATGAAAAATGCTGCCTTGAAGTAACTTCTACAACATAAGCAATGATGGAGAAACTGTTTGGTTGTATATATATATATAAATGTAAAATATGAGAAAGGCCATGTGTTACATTACACATCTAGAGCAGTTATGGTATTCTCTTATCTTCACTAGTGGTTCAGTAGCAGGAGCACGCATGTCTGAGCATGTGCACGTCTGGGCATGTGCAGTGATGATGTATGGGTGGGGGAGCGGAGACTTGCGCCGCCGATACTGGTTCACCCGAACCGGTGCGAATTAGCAGAATACCACTTCTGATCTAGAGCAGTGGTCCCCAACCTTTTTATCGCCGCGGACCAGTCAGCCTTTGATAATTTTACCGTGGCCCGCTGAGCGCGCGCAGGGGTGGGGGGGGCGTTGTTCGCGATGACACATTGATTGCGTACCTGCGCGGGGCTCTCTTCCCTGGAGCCTTTGCGCACGGCCCAGGAGCTTTTGCGCACGGCCCAGGAGCCTTTGCGCTGCAGCGATCATGGCCCCCGGCCGCTGCAGCGATCATGGCCCCCGGCCGCTGCAGCGATCATGGCCCCCGGCCGCTGCGCGGCCCGGTGCCAGGTACTCCACGGCCCGGCACCGGTCCACGGACCGGGGGTTGGGGACCACTGATCTAGAGTATACAGTATAATATGTAGGACAGAGGACCACTTAAGAACAAAGGGATATTAATGCAAGTTCAGAAAATACTGTATCATTCACCTACCGGCAGTGGGTTGAAGTTCTGGTCCACAAGATGGTTGTGCCCATGATCAAAGAATGAGTGTCTCATTACCACATCGATGCCCTGGCTCGCTAGCATCCCAAGAGAGTTTAGCCACCTAGCAATTTAGAAGACAATCGATTAGCTTTTAACCAAGAAGAGCAGGATAGATTTCCTCAACCTAGGTTGTGGCTTAGTTCCATATATCAAAGCTGTCTTGTTTAACTGATACATCACAGTTCACCATAGTGGTCAGTGATTTGTGATGACTAGACCTATATTCCAAAACATTTGGAGGCCACTATTTTGGGGGAAGACATCCATGGTGCATTCTCTTCTTTTGAAAGGTATTAACTTGCCATCCAAGTAAGATATGTTCATGAATTAATTATTCTGCTACTTCGCTGAGAAATAGAGTTATCAGTCACCAGAGAAACCTTTAATTAAGAGGTACTCAAGATCTTTCCCAAAAACAACATATTTCAGACAACTTTTTGGACTTGAAACCCAGCATAGTCAGATAATAAATATTGCTATTGTGCACAATGCAGCATGTTTTCAACAATTTATGATAGAAAAAAAACCTCAACACTAAGAGTCAAAGATATTTCTACAATTATTTTACTGTCTTTCAACAAGGGCAATGGACAAAATGCCCTATATTATCCCTGTACATTAGATAACTTCGAATATTAGCATATGTGGATTTTGAATGAACCAAAACAACAAATTTACTTTTGTTCACACACACACACACACACACACACACACACACACACACACACACAAAATTCTAGCAGGTCTGCTTTCTCCCTCCCCCACCCAAGACAATCCATTATTTGTCTATTATGAATAAAACTTAAATTCTTTTGAACTTAGACAGCCAGTTGATTGAAAGTGTGTCTTGGCATGGAGGTGGATATAATATTACCAAGATTCTACAGGGAAAAGTTGGAGATTTATGTGAAAATATCCCAGGGGAACTTGCATAAATTGTCCATGGAATAATTATAAGAACTGAGTGAAATATTGGGGGGAAATAAATTTCTATTGTTAAGGTGTAAGGCACCACTAGACAAGAAAGAGAGATGGATCTCCCTTAATTTTAATAAAATATTCAAGATGAATGTGGAGTCATGATAGGTGTGATGAGATGACTCCATCACTACAACAGTGCATTTGATGAGGATTTGATTATGAGCAATTTTAATATTGGCTCAATGAACAGATAGCAGATAGCCACTGTGGCTAGCAAGGCCTCTGTACAACTTTATCTGCTGCACCAATTGGGAGATCCTTCAAACAGTCATGTATATCCTGATCACTTCATGACTTGACTACTATTACACTTCCTTGAAGACCACCCAGAAGAATCAAACTGATCCAGAACACAGCGGTGTGGGTATGTTCATGAGCCATACTGATTGCCAGTTTGTTTCTGGGTGTGATTCTGCTTATTACCTATATGTCACAGACCTAATTATTGAAGGACACCTTCCCTATAATCTCTTCCAAGATGATTTGATCTGACAGGATTAATACTCTCTGGGTCCTTGAACAATACCTTTTGGAACCATGATTTCTTTTCATTCTCTCTTTATCTTTTTTATCTCTTCTTAGGAATAACTTCATAATACCACTCTTTTAATGTCCAAAATAAGAAAGCTGTCCAAATCACTCTTCTAGTTGAAATCTATACATTCAAGTCACTTTTCTGATGTACTATTTGTGTGTCCATTTTAGAAATTAAAAAATCAGCTGGTTTCACTTGTAAGTCCTGTATAATTTGTTTCAGTATCATTCTTGTATTCTATCAATTTTAAATCAATATCTAAAACAGCTTGATTCTTATAGAGGTAGTCCTCGACTTATGACTATTTGTTAACAACAGTTCAAAGTTACTGTGGTGTTAAAAAAAGTGAGTTACAATGAGTCCTTACACGTACAACCATCACAGTGTTCCTGTGATCATGTGTTTAAAATTCAGGTGCTTGGCAAGTGGCATATATTTATGAGGGTTGCAACATCCTGAATTCATGTGGTCATTGTTTGCTATCACATTGCGCCTCCGACATGCAAAATCAATGGGGGAAGTGGATTTATTTAAGGTTTGTGGCCAAGATGTTATAAATCAGGCACAGCTCATTTAATAACCACTTTTCTTAGTGATAGTAGTTCTGGTCCTAATTGTGGTCATAAGCTGAAGATTAGTTGTAGTAACTGATGCTCTTAAGAGAAAGTTCTGGGAACATTGCTGTCACGTTTCCTTGAATTGAGTTAAAATACTTTTCTCATTTTTCAACTCTTCATCTCCTCTCTAAAACTCCTTTGCAATTTGAGTACTTTCCTTCAATTTTAATACCATAGCCTATCACTTTCTCTAAAATCATAATAAAAATTAAATGTGTGTACTTTAAATAAATAAATAAATAAATAAACCATGTGATTTGTTTTCACACTTGTGTAAATAGGATGTAAATTCCCATGTAATAATTTAAAACATAATTTGTAATGTAATGAAATAGTAATGGTTTAAGGAATCTTATCAGCAGTCTTCAACCATTAAGCTTACTTTATTTCCATCTGCTTTTTTCCCCCAAGAAAAGCTTGAGGCTACCTCATTTTCTTTTGGGCAGAGATTCTTGTCTCCAGTGGGGAGAGGAAGAACAGTGGAAGGGAAGTTGCCTAGCAGAAGTTTTAGCTTGGAATGCTAAGTAAAGACAAAACACGTTGATCTCCTGCTGTCAGTATATATAAGCAAACTCTTTTTTAAAAGAAAGCTGATCCCTATACTAATTTCTGTTGATTAACCTGGTTTGACCATGTGGATCTCCATAGAGCACCTTCTATGAACTTAATAACTTGAACTTTCCCATGAGATTTCCTTGTTTTATTTTTATAAAGGAATTGAAAAGTTGCTAGGATTGTTCTTTCTACCACCACCTGGTTGACCTATAATCCATGACAGCACTTTTGCACACAATATGAGGAAAAATACTAATTTTAAAAATGGATTTTAATGACACCTACAACAAAATAGTCAAACAGAGCTTCCTAGGGCCTTGTGCTAAAATATGCATTTTTTAATATTTTCATAACATAAAAACGAAATAAAAATCATTAACTTAAAGCAAAGACAAATAGAAGAGAAAGGGAGGGGGAAAGGGAACTTAAACTAATTAGCACTATGTGCAACCTGCTGAAAAAGAAAGATGGGTGCCCTTGTGCTTAAAGTATAAATAAATCTGCTACAATAATGTGTTAAAGAGTTCTGGGAGGCACAGTATTCTCTAGGTTATCTCAATCAGTCACTTTTCTGGCATCTGAACATTCAATAGATAGTACTTCTTATCTAGTGTTACCTGTGGGCTCATGTCCCTGTGGTTATGGCACTAGTTGTTTCACTAACCATTTTTAAGCAAAGTGTCCTCATGATATTTCCTCATTCTTATTTCCATATAAGAAGTAAGAAAATAAAACTGAAACAAAAAGGAATTCTGTTGTGGATACATCTTTCAATCTTTCAAAATCCTTTAGCCAGTTTGGTCTAGTGGTTAAGTCATCAGGCTAATAAGTGGGAGACCCTAGGTTCAAGTCCCACCTTAGCCACGAAAGCCTGTTGGATGATTTTAGGCCAGTTGCTGTCTCTCAACCCGACTCACCTATCAGGGTTGTTGTTGTGGAGAAAATAGGAGGAGGAAGATGTGGTGGATATGTTCACTGCCTTGAGTTATTCGTAAAAACAATAAAGGCACACTATAACTAAATCAAAAATGCCTTTTAATCTCTAAGGAATTTGACAATAACAGGTAAAGCTTAACAAGTGTGGCCAGAACCAAAAAGTCTTTGCTAATACCATTTTTGCTCTTTATCTAATACTTTCCCTATCTTTCCTTCCCGTCTCTTGAACAGCCCTCACAGCAGATTGAGACAGATAATTCTTGTAAAAGTTCTCTTGTGGTTGTAGGTCCAATGGCTGCAGAGTGGTATGATAAAGCATTAGAGCTAATTAAAAGTTCCCTTTCTAATCTGCTTACAGTATGTCCAATGTATACATAGATAAAAGTGGAGTAGCTACTACTTTAAGGTATCTAACTATTGCTACATTAAAGCAGTAGCTTCTCCACTTTTATTTATGTTATTACTAACTGCCTTAACATATCATCTCCCACTGAAACTGAAAAACTGATGGATAAAGTCTAATAGCCATTAATAATTAATAACAACCAATGATCCAATGATATCCTTTATTTTAGAGTCGGGATTAGTGTGTCTTATAGACAATAACCATTTTATGCACTTACGGGTTTTCTCATAAACATATTACTATTTCCATCCTTAGATTAACTTACAGGAAGCTGGCAGCATAGGAATCTGAGAGATTAGTGACGCCTCCTTCAGAAGCAGCTCCGATGCCCTCTAACCAAATCCTTTTTCCAGGCATGTATGCATTGACCACCTGTTGCCAAAAAAAGAAGGGGAAAGCAAAAGTGGTGGTAAGAACATGAGAATAGCCCTGCTGTTCAACAACTGGCTATAGCTGGTAACTTTAAAACATGTATTATCACAGGCTAGCATAAATAATACTGATTTTTCAGTGTCTAGTAGGGCTGAAATAATGAGGAAAACAAAAGTAAGAAGTGGATGGAAATATATTAATCTGAACAAAACTTTCTTTTATTTTCTTCTATTTTTTATGGGCATTGATCTTGCTTTCCTGGAACATATCACTCTTTGCTGACTTCCTATTTGTTTACCTCAGTGTGGGCTCTCTTAGTTTTGTTGTAGGTGCACTGTCCTTCAGTGATTCCGTTCAGTTTGTTTGTGGTGTCTCACATGAAGTAGCAGACAGCAGGCTAATCAATAAAATACTTCACTCATAAAATGAAATTGCCCGTGCCTTCATCAAAGCCTCATTTCTTTATGAAAACAGAAATTACTCACACAATGTAAGATATTTCCATTATCCAGATCAGACTCTTATATAAGGAAAGAATTTTTTTTATTTATACTGTAATTTTGCTTCCCAAGACATATATCACAGTAGGCTGCTATACCATATGGCAACACCATTACCTTTTCTTATTCCCACTTACAGCAAAACTTTGTATAAGATCTCATTCTCAGTTTTTAAAATGAGTACAAATTGACCTCATTCTCAGGTTAGTATTTTTACATTTTCCACAATGGTATTTCCCCCCACATATATACACTTTGCAGTTTGACTATTGCTTGGCACTGCCTTGTTTTGAATAGTTTTATATACAAGTAGTCCTCAACTTACAATCACAGTTGAGCCCAAAATTTCTGTTGTTAAGCAAGATATTTATTAAGTGAATTTTGCCCCATTTTATGACCTTTCTTGACACAGTTGTTAAGTGAGTCACTGCAGTTGTTAAGCTAGTGACAGTTGTTAAGTGAATCTGGCTTCCCCATTGACTATGCTTGTCAGAAGGTCACAAAAGTTGATCACATGACCTCAGGACATTGCAATAAATATGAGTCATCTGAATTTTGATCACATAACCATCGAGATGTTGCAATGGTGATAAGTCATGTCACATTTTCAGTGGCACTGTAACTTTGAATGGTCACTAAACAGAAGTCAAGGACTATTTGTAATTTAAAATGTACATTTATAAATATATATGTTCTTTTAGTAAACTCTTCTTTTCATATATGGTACAGTTTATGTACCATAAAACTGGGAGCAAAACCAGGTCCTTACTGTGTATATATGTATATAGCCTCGTGAGAAACAACATGCTTATTAGATTAACATGTAGACTGGATGTCTGATTGTTCAGGATATGTTCAGACATTTAATCTACATTAACATATAAACCTAGTTTCTTTAAATCCGAGCAGGATTTCGGCCTCTAAGCTAGTTCTCAATAAAAAGCAGACATTAGTAGCAGCTACAAAGCTATTTCTTACTTTAATTACATTGGTGCCTTTAATGGGAGTAATCAATGTCTTGGAACATAGTGTATGTTACCAAGCCTAGAACCTTGTCAGAAACTCATACTGGCCTTAACTCTTTCCTATGAAACTGCAATGGTGAAAGAGAAGTATGTACATGGCACTAGAGACCCCATTGTGAGAAAGCTGCTGTAACATAAGATAAACCTTGTCAGCACAGACATGTCAAGGATGTGATGGTGCCAAAAAACAAACACATATAAGTGAACACAAGGTGTGATGAATTCAGTTTACAACTCTTGCTACCTCTGGATAGAAATCTGACAAGTGCCTGAAGGTCTGGTCATTCACTAGACTTACTTGAAGGAACCATCTCAAATTATAAAACAAAGAAGAGGTAATAAATTTAATAAGAGCATCTGTAAACTGATATCTTTGGGTTCTCTACTGAAGTAAATCTTCCCCTGTTAGAATCTATCTAGCAGTGCAGCTAAAAATTCTTTTTCTATTAAGAGAAAAATGATCCATAATAAAGCTGTTTTTATAGCTTTCTTGATAAGTCAAAACATTTTGTAAAAATGGACCAAACATTCTAGTCAAGTACCTTACAGGAAATAGAGCTAGGCATAGTGAGTTCATAGAAGTGGCCTCTTTTCCCTTGATATACATTAGCCCAAGGAAAGATTCATCACCTTTGTTCTCCAAAACTAGCATCTCCTCCCCCACTTCCTGTCCTGCATAATGACTTTTGTATTATTCTTACAAGAGTTCTGAAATTCAACTAGTTCAGTCAATAACAGCTTTCCCAATATCTTTATTAGGACAGGGTTTAGGACATTTCAGCGGTCCACAGAATCTCTCTCAAATATTCTTATACTTATTTTGTCTATCTTATTTGTCAAATTTGCTGGAAGTTCAGTGGACTTGAGTTTGCTGGAAGTTACAGGGTCTTAAAGTAGCAAAGTAGAAACCTTTGCTAAGCCCGTCTGGTACTGAGCACTTGTCAAATTCAGACTCAGCACCCTGAAGTACTTGAAGCTCCCCACCTTTGCAACACTCACTCACTTTCTGGATTTTCCTGATCTGGTCAGAGAGTGTGTCTAACAGGCGTGTTTTCAGGAAGTCCGTCACCTTGGCCACTCGGCCATCAAGGTAGTAACTGGAATGAAAATGAGAAGGCAACAGTCAGAGGGGCTGCAACTATGTGCTCTCCCTCACCTTGACCAAGGACCGCTGCTGTCCACATTTACATTTCCCCCAAATATTCTCTCTGTTCTGCACAAGGTCAGCTGCTATTGGTGACCTTTGCTTCTTTCTTCTGTTCTTTTTCTATGCTTTTGCCACATGCTTTTTTCCCTGTGCCCCAAATCCCATTATTCTACAAGTTTCTCCATGGTGATATTTTTTTCTTAATTCTTCTTAAATGACTCTAACCTTATATTTCTGTAGTTTTATTTTTACCTGCAGCAATTTGTAAGTCCTGGATAACTTTATTCAATTTAATGAAGAGAGAGACCTCAAGCCAGGAACACATTTCTACATAATGTCTAGAACTATGATAAGTATGAACAATAATGACTATAAAAATAATATTAATAATTGATTACAAGGAATGGAAGTCCCCTCAACTTTCCAGACAGTACATTTACTCAGATTTGTAAATAAATTGACAGACCACGTATAAAAGAATTCTAAACACCAAAAGCAATTCATTTGTTCAAAATAAGAGGAGAAAGCTATTTCCTTCATGTTCTATTTGTCTTAGATGTCCTAATTTTGGTCATTGCAAGCAATAAAGATGGTATGATCCAACCAAAGATTTAGAAGTCCTGTATTGGTATGTTAATTGCCATCATAACAGTTCCTACTAATTAGTCACTTAGATCAAGTAATGATATGCACTCTACTGTAAATACAAAAAAAATCACATACATGGGATAATAGCTAGGCTAGATTCACTGCAGAACCAACAGTCTCAAGTAAAACAACAATGTCAGCTGAAGATCATAGTTGAAATAACCTTGGGAAGATATTGGTTCTGTTATGTACTTTGGAATCATCTTCTTAAATGTTACTATCTGATTCCAACTTCTATTTTCTTTTCTTTCATTTATGCTTTGTTCATAATTTACTGGATGGTACATATAAGACAGGTAAGAGAGTTATCCTGCTCTAAGGTTGGATCTCAGAGACCTGTGGTAAGCTAGAAACTGCTTACCTTTAAGTGGAATATATTGATGGATTGTCTGTATCTAATTTAATATGAAAAAGTCAACGGTAAAATGCAATTTTAGTAAATTAAAATGATGAAGTTATATATAGTATATTCAGATGTAAAGCATATGCTACAATATCTGTGTTGCTACTTGGATGGGGAGACACAAGCTTAAAAATCAATCCTAGAAAAATGAAATGGCTATGGATTAGGAAACCATCCAAAATGTTCTGTGGAAATTGAGTAAATAGTTTTGCATAGGTTTACTCCATTCCACATCAGTTCATTAATTTCTTTTGATTTTCAGTTCCTCTTAAAGAGGAAATGGAAGTAGTGTTAAGAAGGGCCTTTGCACAACTCCATATAGAGCCTTTCTTGGAATAAGAGACCCTGGTCATAGTCATTCCTGGGTTGGTCATTTTTGGTTGGAGTATTGTAACATATTCAACATGGGGGTACTCTTGAAGAGCATTTAAAAATCACAGCTGGTCCAGAATGCAACAACTTGAATAGTTATGGATGCATCTCCATTTGTCCATGTTTTCAGAGCTGCACTGGTTACCATTTTGTCGATAGGTATAATTAAAAATCTTGGTTGTCACTTTTAAAACCCTTCACAACTCAGAATCTGGTTATCCTCATTATTGCCTTCTTCCAATTGGTCAATCTGATAATATCAGATAGAAAGGGTTCCCTCCAGGTTATTAACATCTGTATTTTCCAACAGGCCCTTGGGGATAGATCTCTTATACATCTTGTTCATTCTTCTAGTTGTTTTTATTAATGCTAGCCATAAATACAAGAAAGGCAGGGAAATACTTATTTTATTATTAATGGGTTAGGTTCAGGCTTAGTCAAACTTAATCAGCTTAGAAAAGATCAAATCAAATCAATACAATAGCTGTGATTTCAAGAAGGGATCCTCTTAGTATAGCTAAGACCAGATCCAAACTAGCAGTCAATGTGTGACTGCTTCAAAGTTGTTATTTTAGTTCTTTCAGTTCTTTTTCCTGAAATATTTTAATTAGAATTTATTTCTTGGTTTAGAAAAATCATAGAACCACCACACTACTAACAGAGTGATTTTCCTGTATTCTCAAAACGTGTTATATTTCAATCTAGCAATACTTAGCAGAAAGCGCAAGAGACGCTTAGATCAAATTAATATTGCAAGCTAATAAAAAAACCTTGATCTCAAAAAACTTGGTTTCAAGTAAAATTTGAGTCAGCACTTATAGTTTATAATAGATCCAGCTTTTAATATCTATCATACAGTAGCATGTTAGCTGTCTCACAGCAGCACATTCTAAATATAACTATGCATAAATCCAGCATTGGTTTGTCAACCAGATCTATTCTCTTAAACTACAAGGAGATATGCAGCATTGACAAATGAGAGCTCTGGAACACATTATCAGGCACGCCAATATCTAATTGTCAGATAGTAATGGGTGGAGAACCTAATAGGGAACAAACCAGAGTGGGGAGTGGGAGGATGTCATTCAGGATGTAGATAGACCTAATTATAGTAGCTGCTCCACAGACATGTTGTCTAGCAACCCAGGAGAGGTAAGGACATTTATGCTTGTTTCTTGATCAGTGCCTTTCTGGTCTATTCTGTTTATCTCCTCTGAAGATATTAGTCGTTAAGTCTCTTGTTCTGTATTTCTAAACTAGGTATTATATTATTATTCTCAGTAGGCTCAGAGACCTACTGCTAAGCCTTATAACATTTCCAGGTAAGTCTTGAGAGGAGTTAATGAATTCAGTGCTTTTGTATAGAACTCCCATCCAAGCCAATTGGGCACAAACAAAAGGCATTCCCAGTACAGTAGATCAGATATGCCTGCCCCTCTTGACAGATATGTTTGCTGCTGGAGAACTGAAGTGCCATACAACTGAGAGCAAATGTTGTCTCTCTATCCCTCTAGGGATAAAAAGAGGGATCTAGGGAATTATAGACTGGTCAGTCTAACACTTATACTTGGAGAAATTCTAGAACAGATCATAAACATTA